>NC_135232.1:48030932-48630932 GCF_051348905.1 Ranitomeya variabilis | reverse complement strand
CTGAAAGAATTTACAGGGTTCTCATTCATTTTACTGGCGTTTCAAACCCTTTAGGTTTTTTGAACTGTAAAAACGCAGCAAAAACACAACATGTGCTCACAGTGATTATTTGCAGTGCATGCAAAATCTGTTCTGGACATGTAATCATCAGACATGTGCATATCTGCTTAGAATAAAACTCACGTTACTTTTTTTAAATCTTTTTTTGCCACTGTTAGGCCAAGTTCACACGTTCAGTTTTTGGCCAGTATTTTTCATGAGTATTTGTAAGCGAAAGCCAGGAGTGGGTGATAAATACAGAAGTGGTGACGAGTTTCTATTATACTTCTTCTCTGATTGTTCCCCTCCTGGCTTTGGCTACAAATACTGATGTAAAATACTGACCGAATACTGACCGTGTGAACGTGGTCTTATACTGCAGTTTTATGCAAATTATAACCGAAAAGCATCACTACAGAACTACTATCGTCCACATGACCAGAACAGATTGGATCCTCTAGTAGTAATCGATAGGGATTCCTATTGCATGACAGCAAACAGAAATTTTCAAGACCAGGAAGGACACAGACGTTTTATTAAGCCCTTCCCGACATATGCGGTGCTACGGGAGTTGCGTTCCCGATGCTGCGATGGGGGGTGGGGGGGGTTTAAGCTGAGCATCGCTTCAGCCGGGTGTGGGTGTCAGCTCTATGTGACAGCTGACACAATGCAGCAACATCCACGATCGGTGCTAGCAGAGCGAGGTTAACAGCCAGAATTGGCGCATCTTATGAATGCGCCATTTCTGTGGTGGCTGAGGCTGATGTCCTTAGCTTGCGAGGGGGCCAATATCCATGGCCCCTACCTAGGCTATTAATATCACCTCGCAGCAGCCTTGTTTAGCCTTTGCTGGTAAGTATTTATAGGGGGACTTCCCTATAATAACCAGTAATGGCTAAGCGAACAGCTGTGAGCCTGGGAACCTTTATGGCTATTGACCCCTTCCCAGAATATTAACATCAGCCCCCAGCCATGGCCTTTCCTTCAGCTGGTTATGAAAATTTTGAGCAAACCCATGCTTTTTTTTTCAATTATTTATTTAAAATGCACTGACTACAACTGTCATCATACTCACCTGTTTATTATTCATTTGTACACTTGATTGCAATCATGCACACAATGGATACTGTTATACATTACTTACTGTGAACTCATCTGATAAATATTTAGGTGACTACCACCATTTTGTTATGCACTGTACTTTATTGTTTAAACTACATATTATTTATTTTCAGTATTACGGTTGAAATTCTACATTCTTTATATACTGCTCTGGCAAAAATTAAGAGACCACTGCAAAATGTTCACTTTATCTGATTTTTCTCTTTATAGGTATACTTTTGAGTAAAATGTAAATTTCTCTTTTATTCTATAAACTTCTGACAACATGTCCAAATTTCCAAACAATAATTTTTGTATTTAAAATGGTCAAAATGAAAACAAAACAAAACAGTGCTTTCAGACCTCAAATAATGCAAAGAAAACAAGTTCATAATCATTTAGAAACAACAATACTAATGTTTTAACTCAGGAAGAAGAGGGTTATTTGGCGTGCACTCAGCCCAATAAGGCGAGGTGCCGGTGTAATGGACCAGGGGCCCTGATATAGTAAATTATCAAATTCACCGCACTCTCTTCAGACAATTGCCAAGAATATGCCAGTTTATTAACCTGAATAAAGCTGGGAGCATAACAGAATATTACAGCATATGCGATTAACAACGTTTCGGCTCAACCTGAGCCTTTATCACGTTTTCGCTGTGGAAAAAGTACACAAACAAAAAAATAAACATAAAGTAAATCAACATACATGAAATGGTACAAGGTCATCGTAGGTTATCCTAAAAACAGTGTAGGGAAACCAGAATAAGTCCACTACTAAGGACATAGGGAGGTGTCCGTGGAGGTGATAACCAGGGAATAGTGTTGAGCATTCCGATACCGCAAGTATCGGGTATCGGCCGATACTTGCGGGTATCGGAATTCCGATACCGAGATCCGATACTTTTGTGGTATCGGGTATCGGTATCGAAACAACATTAATGTGTAAAATACAACATTAATGTGTAAAATAAAGAATTAAAATAAAAATATTGCTATACTCACCTCTCCGACGCAGCCTGGACCTCACCGAGGGAACCGGCAGCGTTGTTTGCTTAAAATGCGCGCGTTTCCTGCCTCCCGCGACGTCACGGCTTCTGATTGGTCGCGGCCGATACTTTCCGATACCGATACTTTCAAGTATCGGACGGTATCGCTCAACACTACCAGGGAATGAATATCTGGGTGGGGTAGAGAGGGTCCTGTGCGTCCTGCAAGTAGGGATGATAGAGTGAGTACTAATGGTAAAGATATTTAGATCGTCAGAACGGGGGTGATCAGAAGGTACACAGCAAAAACATATATACACATTGCATTACATCAGTATAACATGATAATGTGGATCACAATATAATACAGCAGCGGCATGGGAGTTTTACCTTATTCCAGTGAAGGATAGTGTATGAGAAGGGATAAGTCCCAATGGTGCAGCAGAAGTTCTGCAGGAAATAGTGAACAAAAGTTAGCTGGTAAGGAATAAGGAGTTAGTGCCCCAATAGGTTAACTAAGTTACCTTTGAATAGTACACTGGAGTGTAGGTACGCTTAATTGGGGAACCCTTACAGAGGGTATAGACCTGTTAGAGGTAAATAGTCTGTATATAATGTCCGTCTGAGTGCCCCTAGTATATCGTGACAGGCAGCCATGTGTATAAGTAATTACCTTAGGTATATAGGTGGTGAGCGGCGCTCCCGCGCTTTGCTCAATGGCAGCTAGTGTTCGGTCTGTGGCTGGGGCGGCGTGTGTTTGTTAAAACGCCGCCATACCGGAAATAGACGGCGCAAACTGGAAGTGACGTCGCGCACCTGTGTGGGGCCTCATTGCGCATGCGCAGCCCTTGTTGTGACAACCCTGTAACCAAGCGCTGCTAGAAGCCTGGAACAGAGCGCTGTGTAGCGGCATAGATGACCTAGTGGGGACAAACTGTAATCTGAAAACTATGTACAAGCCGCAATGTATATATAGAGATGTTGACATATGTGCCTAGATGTTTGTGTGTGTGCAATGCGATATATTATCTGGTTGCAGGATAATGAATTATACGGAGAAGTAAAACAGGGGAGCAAAACAAAAACAAAACAGGGAAAAAATATATTATTACTGGTGGGAGGGGGGAAAGAAAAAGAAAGGACGAATCAGGGAACTAGGGGCAACTCACCCACATACGAGTTGTAGGTCCTATAGGATCATATTTTAACGAGTCTGTGAAGAGAGGATAGAATAATTAAGTGGTATAGCAAGGCTCATACTAACCAATCAATTTCCCTATTGAGCCCTCTGGGGGCCAGAGTGTCCAGTTTGTATATCCAGAGGGTTTCTCGTGCTCTGAGAAGTTTTATGTGATCACCTCCTCTCCTGGGGCGGGGGACCTGCTCGATGACCTGGAATTTTAGTTGTGCCACTGTGTGTCTGAATTTGGTAAAGTGATCCGGTAAAGGCAACCAGTTTTTGCCGCACCTGATGGTAGATTTGTGACTGGCAATTCTGTCCTTAATATGCTGTGTGGTTTCCCCTATGTATAGGAGGCCACATGGACATTTAATTAGGTACTCAACAAAGTTTGAGTCACATGTAAAGAATCCACGTATTGGGTAGGACTTTCCGGTTCTGGGATGGGTTACGGTACTGGACTTAATAACATTAGAGCAGGCTGCGCAGTTCAAACAGGGAAAGGTGCCATTACGTTGGGTGCCCAGAAATTTCTGTGTAGTGATGGGCCGCTTACTGCCTATATCCGCTCTTACAAGTTGGTCCTTAATATTGGGGGGTCTTTTGTTGCACATCAGGGCTCGTTCTTTGAAGGGAGGTATGTTCGGATATGCTTTGGCTAAAAGTGGCCAATGTCTCCTAATGATAGAATGGATTTTGGGAACCAGTGGATGAAATACGTGTACAAACGGAATCCTTTCACTCGTATTGCTCGGGGGTCGAGGAGAAGGAAGCGACAAAATGCGTGCTTTCTCATCAGTGAGAAGTCTAGGGGGATAGCATCGTGCTTTAAATTTTGAAGTCATAGTATCTAGTCTATCATTGAGTTTGACAGGATCAGAGACAATCCGAGCTACCCTGTTAAGTTGGGAACGTGGTAGACTATTTTTCAATGAGCGTGGGTGACAGCTGGTGTAATGTAGGAGACTGTTACAGTCAGTAGGTTTACAATACATATCCGTGGAGAGGCCTCCATTTGTATCCTTGATAACTGTGGTATCTAAAAAGGGTACTGAGTCGGTATCATGATGAATGGTAAATTGGAGCTCGGGGAGGATGGAGTTCAAGTGAGAATGAAAGGATAGTAATGTGTCCGAGGTACCTGTCCAGATGAGAAAGATGTCATCAATGTAGCGGTGATAACATAAAACGTGTTGTTGGAAAAATTGATTTGTGAACACATGGGTTATCTCGAAATGGTTCATGAACGCATTTGCGTAAGCTGGCGCAACGTTCGAACCCATCGCGGTCCCGCACTTCTGGACGTAAAAGGTGTCCTCGAATAAAAAGTAGTTCTCATAAAGCACTAGGGTGAGTAGGTCTAGGCAGAATTGGATAGCATCCTCCGAGATTGTGGATTGGCACAATAGATGCTTAGTGGCCTCGATGCCTTTCGTGTGTTGAATTGACGTATAAAGACTATTTACATCAAGCGTGACAAGGGTACTGTTGGGTGGTACTGTGCCCAATTGTTTGATGATACTTAGAAAATGACCGGTGTCTAAAAGAAAGGATCGAGTGGACTTAACCATAGGTGTCAAGATTCTCTCCAGAAAGACAGACAGAGGAGACAGGACTGAGTCCGTTGAGGCCACTATAGGGCGACCGGGGGGATTTTGTAGTGATTTGTGAATCTTAGGTAACACATAAAATACGGGTGTTATCGGGTGAGCATTGATCAGGAAGGTTGCTGTTTTCTGATCGATGGTGTGTTGCATCAGATATGTGTCAACTACATTTTTGATTTTGCGACTGATGGCCGCCACCGGATCCCTAGGTATGATACCGTAAGTGTTGGTATCAGCCAGTTGGCGATTAATCTCACCGATGTATTGTGTGCGATTCATCACTACAATAGCTCCCCCTTTGTCGGCCGGCTTCACTATAATGGATTTGTTGGTGTGGAGAGAGGACAGAGCCTGTTTCTCAGTGGGAGAAAGATTAGAATGAGGAGGAAATAGACCAAGACATTGTTGGTGTATAAGAGAGTCCACCTCCTGGTCCACTAGAGAAATAAAAGTCTCCGCCGCGTGGTAGGTCCTAGGAGGGCAAAAATTACTACGATTACGGAGTCCAAGAGTGGTAATAGACAATGCCGGCGGTGTGTCATCTCCCCTCGTAGGTATCGGGGTGCGCATATTGTCCGTATTGAGACCAAAATGAGTCTTAAGTCTTATTGTCCGGTAGAAATTTTCTAAGTCTTCTTTCAGCTGCAAAGCGTCCCAATTTGGTGTAGGGCAAAACGAGAGCCCCTTTTGAAGTACTGAGAATTCTGTGGGGGAAAGAAGATGGTCGGATATATTGATTACTAGGTTCGTGGTCTCACCTGTGATCTTGTTGTCATTTTTCCGCTTTGCTCTCCTTGTGGGTCTCCATCGTGATGCCCTCCTCTCCGTCCCTTGAATAAAAAATGACGGCTGGAATTGGTCGAGGAGTCGCTTCCGGAGCTGTAGGATCCATCTCTGCGTGGATAGCGTGAACGGCGCCAGGTGGAGGTAGAGGAGTCGGTCCATTTGTAGACCCTGTTGTTGGCGTAATCTTCGGTGTCACGTTGGAATTTGGCTCTTTTGCGTTCCTGTAGGATCTTCTGGTGTTCTGCCAAGGTTTTCTCAGTCTTCGTCTTTAGAGTGGACCACTCGGTGGAGGAAAGAGTAGTTGAAAGCTGCATCTCTATATTCTGTATATTCTGTTTGGTCTCCACTATTGCTTTCTGAAGGAACTCTATTGTTAGTATTATGATGTCTAGGGAGCACTTATTTAAAATCCTCTTATATTTGTCACAGTATTCCGGATTATCCGAGAATAAGGTGGGATGTAAATTGCACCTAAGACCCCTGGGTATTTTGTTTTGCCTATAATATTCCGCTAGGGTTGTGCAATGAAGGTCGTAGGAAATAAGCCTACGCCTTTCTTTTTCAAAATCCCTGGTCCTCAGTTCCTGTACTGGGGTCCTGAGAAATTCGCTAGATCCTGTCACATGGGACAGTATATCTGAGCTTGTGGCCACATCAAATGCAAAAGTGTCAGTAGACATGGGAATGTTGCAGTGTTATAATAGGAATGGCCGGTGCAACTGCCAATACAATAGTATAAGAAGAGGGTTATTTGGCGTGCACTCAGCCCAATAAGGCGAGGTGCCGGTGTAATGGACCAGGGGCCCTGATATAGTAAATTATCAAATTCACCGCACTCTCTTCAGACAATTGCCAAGAATATGCCAGTTTATTAACCTGATTCGTCCTTTCCTTTTCTTCCCCCCCCCCCACCAGTAATAATATATTTTTTCCCTGTTTTGTTTTTGTTTTGCTCCCCTGTTTTACTTCTCCGTATAATTCATTATCCTGCAAGCAGATAATATATCGCATTGCACACACACAAACATCTAGGCACATATGTCAACATCTCTATATCATAATAATATTGAAGCCAGCATATTAAGAAATAAATAGTTGCTAAAATGTAAATCCCATAAATTCAATATGCTAAATGGATAATAAAGGGGCCAGCTGCCAAAGAACGTATGCTAAAGAAAAAAGAAGGAAACAGGCAGCCATGTGGTCCCATAAAACATAACACTTTATTGAAAAACGTTAAAAAACACCATACATAGAACAGGGGCACAGTAGGGGATGCAAATACATCCAATTGGCAATGCAAACAAACAGACAAAACCGGATCCAAAGACCGTGCTGCTATATCATTGTAACATATCTAGCATCTCCCCAAATGAATAATAACCAGTACATAGTCCAGAAAAATATATATAAGGCCAATGCCCACATATGGGGGATAAGTAGTAGGAGTTATGCAACATTCAGCATATCCATAACAGGTAACATACCTTCAATAGACAGCACAGGTATAAGGAACGGCAAGCCTGACCCCAACGCGCGTTTCGGAGCGTAAAAGCGCTCCTTCCTCAGGGGGTCCCTGAGGAAGGAGCGCTTTTACGCTCCGAAACGCGCGTTGGGGTCAGGCTTGCCGTTCCTTATACCTGTGCTGTCTATTGAAGGTATGTTACCTGTTATGGATATGCTGAATGTTGCATAACTCCTACTACTTATCCCCCATATGTGGGCATTGGCCTTATATATATTTTTCTGGACTATGTACTGGTTATTATTCATTTGGGGAGATGCTAGATATGTTACAATGATATAGCAGCACGGTCTTTGGATCCGGTTTTGTCTGTTTGTTTGCATTGCCAATTGGATGTATTTGCATCCCCTACTGTGCCCCTGTTCTATGTATGGTGTTTTTTAACGTTTTTCAATAAAGTGTTATGTTTTATGGGACCACATGGCTGCCTGTTTCCTTCTTTTTTCTTTAGCAACATCTCTATATATACATTGCGGCTTGTACATAGTTTTCAGATTACAGTTTGTCCCCACTAGGTCATCTATGCCGCTACACAGCGCTCTGTTCCAGGCTTCTAGCAGCGCTTGGTTACAGGGTTGTCACAACAAGGGCTGCGCATGCGCAATGAGGCCCCACACAGGTGCGCGACGTCACTTCCGGTTTGCGCCGTCTACTTCCGGTATGGCGGCGTTTTAACAAACACACGCCGCCCCAGCCACAGACCGAACACTAGCTGCCATTGAGTAAAGCGCGGGAGCGCCGCTCACAACCTATATACCTAAGGTAATTACTTATACACATGGCTGCCTGTCACGATATACTAGGGGCACTCAGACGGACATTATATACAGACTATTTACCTCTAACAGGTCTATACCCTCTGTAAGGGTTCCCCAATTATGCGTACCTACACTCCAGTGTACTATTCAAAGGAAACTTAGTTAACCTATTGGGGCACTAACTCCTTATTCCTTACCAGCTAACTTTTGTTCACTATTTCCTGCAGAACTTCTGCTGCACCATTGGGACTTATCCCTTCTCATACACTATCCTTCACTGGAATAAGGTAAAACTCCCATGCCGCTGCTGTATTATATTGTGATCCACATTATCATGTTATACTGATGTAATGCAATGTGTATGTATGTCTTTTGCTGTGTACCTTCTGATTACCCCCGTTCTGACGATCTAAATATCTTTACCATTAGTACTCACTCTATCATCCCTACTTGCAGGACGCACAGGACCCTCTCTACCCCACCCAGATATTCATTCCCTGGTCATCACCTCCACGGACACCTCCCTATGTCCTTAGTAGTGGACTTATTCTGGTTTCCCTACACTGTTTTTAGGATAACCTACGATGACCTTGTACCATTTCATGTATGTTGATTTACTTTATGTTTATTTTTTTGTTTGTGTACTTTTTCCACAGCGAAAACGTGATAAAAGCTCAGGTTGAGCCGAAACGTTGTTAATCGCATATGCTGTAATATTCTGTTATGCTCCCAGCTTTATTCAGGTTAATAAACTGGCATATTCTTGGCAATTGTCTGAAGAGAGTGCGGTGAATTTGATAATTTACTATATCAGGGCCCCTGGTCCATTACACCGGCACCTCGCCTTATTGGGCTGAGTGCACGCCAAATAACCCTCTTCTAATACTATTGTATTGGCAGTTGCTCCGGCCATTCCTATTATAACACTGCAACATTCCCATGTCTACTGACACTTTTGCATTTGATGTGGCCACAAGCTCAGATATACTGTCCCATGTGACAGGATCTAGCGAATTTCTCAGGACCCCAGTACAGGAACTGAGGACCAGGGATTTTGAAAAAGAAAGGCGTAGGCTTATTTCCTACGACCTTCATTGCACAACCCTAGCGGAATATTATAGGCAAAACAAAATACCCAGGGGTCTTAGGTGCAATTGACATCCCACCTTATTCTCGGATAATCCGGAATACTGTGACAAATATAAGAGGATTTTAAATAAGTGCTCCCTAGTAGTGTTGAGCGATACTTTCCGATATCGGAAAGTATCGGTATCGGAAAGTATCGGCCGATACCGTCACAGTATCGGAATCCAATCCGATACCGATACCCGATCCCAATGCAAGTCAATGGGACGAAAATATCGGAATTAAAATAAACCCTTTCTTTCCTTGTAGGTTAATTCTACATGAAGGAAAACAACTAAGAATAATGTAGGATGTATTGGGGGAGGTGGCGGAGACATTAAAGGCACAGGGGTTTATCCCAATCAAATAGAATAGCAGTATTTTTAATTTTTTTATGACGTTCGGCGTTAGAAAGAATTTGACTATGTTAATTTTTTATTTATTTTGTCAGATATTGATGTTTCACTACTTCCACGCCCTTCACCCTATTTTTTACTTCTCCCACACTTTCTTCTTCATTATCCTCATCATCAGCTTCTGTGACATCAACTTCTTCACCTTATTCATCTTCTTCTTTTCTACGTATATATATATTTTTTTTTTTACATTGTTCATATTCTTTTTATTTAACTATTATCTTTTTTATATTCAACTTCTTCATCATATTCTTATTTGTGACAGGCATTCCCGTAGTTGTTATCTATAAAAGTTTGAAGATTACACCTTCCGTTCTGCCTGTCACAAAACAGTTACATTTGTCCGCGTTCAGTTTGGCCTGCAGCATCAGGCTTTATCCAGGGGCACCACGAGGAGGAACGGACTCACCCCCATACACTGCTTAGTCTTCTTCTGCTTATAATTTAGATAATATCTTTTGCTCTGATATTTAGTCTTATGCTTAATGTTCTTCTGCTCTTTGTTCTGCAGCCTCTTGTTCTTCTGCTTCTCGGTCTTCCAGGTTGTCGTCGTCATCTCCAGGGTCGTCATCTCCAGGGTCGTCGTCATCGGGGTCGTCGTCATCGGGGTCGTCGTCATCGGGGTCGTCTTCAGGGTCATCGTCTCCAGGGTCGTCGTCATCTTGGTGGTTGTCGTCTCTGGTGTCGTCATCATCTTAGGGGTGGTCTTCCGGGTCATCGTCTTTCGGGTCTTGAACTTGGAAATGTAGCAGAAGGTACAAGAAGGCTGAGAAAATGCCGAGAAACAGCTGATGGAACTGGAACTCGGATGGCTACCCGAAGGTCCAAGAGCCAATGGAACTACCGAGGACCAGCTGACGTTACTGGAACCCGGTTACTAAGCAGGAGGTACCCGTGCCTGAAAGCACTACCAAGGACCACCTGACGTTGGTGGAACTCGGATACCCAGAGGGAGGCACCTAAGCCAAAGGCTCTGCCCGGAACCAGCTGACGGTACTGGAACCAGGATGGGGAGCAGAAGGTACAAGAGCAAAAGACACTGCCGAGAACCAGCTGACGGTACTGGAACCCGGATGGGTAGCCGAAGGTCCAAGAGCCAATGGAACTACCGAGGACCAGCTGACGTTACTGGAACCCGGTTACTAAGCAGGAGGTACCCGTGCCTGAAAGCACTACCAAGGACCACCTGACGTTGGTGGAACTCGGATACCCAGAGGGAGGCACCTAAGCCAAAGGCTCTGCCCGGAACCAGCTGACGGTACTGGAACCAGGATGGGGAGCAGAAGGTACAAGAGCAAAAGACACTGCCGAGAACCAGCTGACGGTACTGGAACCCGGATGGGGACCTATTCAAGCTTGTCTTCCTAGGGCCCCAACTGGCGGTGTGTTAGAGCCCAGGGACAGCAGGAGGAGGAGCAGGGGGAGGAGGAGCAGGGGGAGGGGAGTGTAGGCCGAAGCCTGCACAGGCGGCAGCTTTGGGTGTGTTGTGTCTGCGTGGCTTTTGCAGGACACGTTGCCGGCTACACAGCAGGGGAACAGCTGGCGGTGCTGGACCCCACTGACACATTGGCGAGGTGTTTGGCTCTGTGCAGCCAGCACTTCCGGACAGCAACTAGCGTTGTTGGAGCCCGGGCTCTGCAGGTGGAGCAGAGTGTAGGCCGAAGCCTAATTGAACCGATTTCAAAAGTCACCTTTAACCCCCCCTCAGGGGTTACAAAGTAGAAGAGCCACAGCTTATGCAGCAGCAGTGCTGCGCAAGTCAAAGGTTGCTCTTGTAATTTTTCTCCTTGCACACGCTGAATGGAACACGTATAACATTTAGCCCTTTATACAGTCAAACTGTGTTGGAGGCGCGAGTTCCCTTTGTAATGAGACGCAGCACAGATGTCAAGAATCCCACCTTGGTGCTGGGTGCAGCCTCCTGAGCGTTGTTATTTGCTGTACAGGAGTCTGCGCTGTCGTGTTATCCCCTGGCCTAGCGCTGTTAGCGCTGCCCATCTTCTGACCTCATTTAATGTTGGCTGGTGCGGTTCGCGATGCCCATGAATCACAGCCCCGCAGTGTCTTGACATAGTTAAAACACTGCGGGGCTGGGATTCATGGCCTGGCGCAGTACATATGTTCGCCTCTCGCTTGGGTTCTTACACCTGCTTCAGACTATGTGGCGTCAGCTGATCCCTTATCGCATGCCACGGCCATGAAGCCGCACAGTCTGAAGAAGGCGGAAGGAGATGAGGGACAGGCGAACTGATGCACTGCTCATGCCCATCAAACACACCCTCGCAGTCCCAATAAATAAGACACCGAGGGGCGTTGTGTGGGTCAGGGCGGCCGCAGAGGCGCAGCCAGCCAAACAATGATGCCAGAAGACGGGCAGCGCTACCAAGGGGGTTGCAGCGTGTCATTACAAAGGAAAGTCACACCACCGGGACGGTTAAATGGTCACACAGAGGACACATTGCAGACGTGTTTTCAGTTCCACATGTGCGAGGAGAATATGTTTCTGAGCCACCTTGCACACATGCAGCATTACCGCTGTACAAGGTGGCTGGATAACGTAAAAACGCCTGGGGGAGGGGGGACAGGTTCCCTTCAATTTCAGTTCTGGTGTCTGCGTGGCTTTTGCAGGACACGTTGCCGGCTGCACAGCAGGGGAACAGCTGGCGGTGCTGGACCCCACTGACACATTGGCTGGTGTTTTTCTCTGTGCAGCTAGCACATCTGGGCCCCAACTGGCGGTGTGTTAGAGCCCAGGGACAGCAGGAGGAGGAGCAGGAGGAGGAGGAGCAGGGGGAGGGGAGTGTAGGCCGAAGCCTGCACAGGCGGCAGCTTTGGGTGTGTTGTGTCTGCGTGGCTTTTGCAGGACACGTTGCCGGCTACACAGCAGGGGAACAGCTGGCGGTGCTGGACCCCACTGACACATTGGCGAGGTGTTTGGCTCTGTGCAGCCAGCACTTCCGGACAGCAACTAGCGTTGTTGGAGCCCGGGCTCTGCAGGTGGAGCAGAGTGTAGGCCGAAGCCTAATTGAACCGATTTCAAAAGTCACCTTTAACCCCCCCTCAGGGGTTACAAAGTAGAAGAGCCACAGCTTATGCAGCAGCAGTGCTGCGCAAGTCAAAGGTTGCTCTTGTAATTTTTCTCCTTGCACACGCTGAATGGAACACGTATAACATTTAGCCCTTTATACAGTCAAACTGTGTTGGAGGCGCGAGTTCCCTTTGTAATGAGACGCAGCACAGATGTCAAGAATCCCACCTTGGTGCTGGGTGCAGCCTCCTGAGCGTTGTTATTTGCTGTACAGGAGTCTGCGCTGTCGTGTTATCCCCTGGCCTAGCGCTGTTAGCGCTGCCCATCTTCTGACCTCATTTAATGTTGGCTGTTGCGGTTCGCGATGCCCATGAATCACAGCCCCGCAGTGTCTTGACATAGTTAAAACACTGCGGGGCTGGGATTCATGGCCTGGCGCAGTACATATGTTCGCCTCTCGCTTGGGTTCTTACACCTGCTTCAGACTATGTGGCGTCAGCTGATCCCTTATCGCATGCCACGGCCATGAAGCCGCACAGTCTGAAGAAGGCGGAAGGAGATGAGGGACAGGCGAACTGATGCACTGCTCATGCCCATCAAACACACCCTCGCAGTCCCAATAAATAAGACACCGAGGGGCGTTGTGTGGGTCAGGGCGGCCGCAGAGGCGCAGCCAGCCAAACAATGATGCCAGAAGACGGGCAGCGCTACCAAGGGGGTTGCAGCGTGTCATTACAAAGGAAAGTCACACCACCGGGACGGTTAAATGGTCACACAGAGGACACATTGCAGACGTGTTTTCAGTTCCACATGTGCGAGGAGAATACGTTTCTGAGCCACCTTGCACACATGCAGCATTACCGCTGTACAAGGTGGCTGGATAACGTAAAAACGCCTGGGGGAGGGGGGACAGGTTCCCTTCAATTTCAGTTCTGGTGTCTGCGTGGCTTTTGCAGGACACGTTGCCGGCTGCACAGCAGGGGAACAGCTGGCGGTGCTGGACCCCACTGACACATTGGCTGGTGTTTTTCTCTGTGCAGCTAGCACATCTGGGCCCCAACTGGCGGTGTGTTAGAGCCCAGGGACAGCAGGAGGAGGAGCAGGAGGAGGAGGAGCAGGGGGAGGGGAGTGTAGGCCGAAGCCTGCACAGGCGGCAGCTTTGGGTGTGTTGTGTCTGCGTGGCTTTTGCAGGACACGTTGCCGGCTACACAGCAGGGGAACAGCTGGCGGTGCTGGACCCCACTGACACATTGGCGAGGTGTTTGGCTCTGTGCAGCCAGCACTTCCGGACAGCAACTAGCGTTGTTGGAGCCCGGGCTCTGCAGGTGGAGCAGAGTGTAGGCCGAAGCCTAATTGAACCGATTTCAAAAGTCACCTTTAACCCCCCCTCAGGGGTTACAAAGTAGAAGAGCCACAGCTTATGCAGCAGCAGTGCTGCGCAAGTCAAAGGTTGCTCTTGTAATTTTTCTCCTTGCACACGCTGAATGGAACACGTATAACATTTAGCCCTTTATACAGTCAAACTGTGTTGGAGGCGCGAGTTCCCTTTGTAATGAGACGCAGCACAGATGTCAAGAATCCCACCTTGGTGCTGGGTGCAGCCTCCTGAGCGTTGTTATTTGCTGTACAGGAGTCTGCGCTGTCGTGTTATCCCCTGGCCTAGCGCTGTTAGCGCTGCCCATCTTCTGACCTCATTTAATGTTGGCTGGTGCGGTTCGCGATGCCCATGAATCACAGCCCCGCAGTGTCTTGACATAGTTAAAACACTGCGGGGCTGGGATTCATGGCCTGGCGCAGTACATATGTTCGCCTCTCGCTTGGGTTCTTACACCTGCTTCAGACTATGTGGCGTCAGCTGATCCCTTATCGCATGCCACGGCCATGAAGCCGCACAGTCTGAAGAAGGCGGAAGGAGATGAGGGACAGGCGAACTGATGCACTGCTCATGCCCATCAAACACACCCTCGCAGTCCCAATAAATAAGACACCGAGGGGCGTTGTGTGGGTCAGGGCGGCCGCAGAGGCGCAGCCAGCCAAACAATGATGCCAGAAGACGGGCAGCGCTACCAAGGGGGTTGCAGCGTGTCATTACAAAGGAAAGTCACACCACCGGGACGGTTAAATGGTCACACAGAGGACACATTGCAGACGTGTTTTCAGTTCCACATGTGCGAGGAGAATACGTTTCTGAGCCACCTTGCACACATGCAGCATTACCGCTGTACAAGGTGGCTGGATAACGTAAAAACGCCTGGGGGAGGGGGGACAGGTTCCCTTCAATTTCAGTTCTGGTGTCTGCGTGGCTTTTGCAGGACACGTTGCCGGCTGCACAGCAGGGGAACAGCTGGCGGTGCTGGACCCCACTGACACATTGGCTGGTGTTTTTCTCTGTGCAGCTAGCACATCTCGGCCCCAACTGGCGGTGTGTTAGAGCCCAGGGACAGCAGGAGGAGGAGCAGGAGGAGGAGGAGCAGGGGGAGGGGAGTGTAGGCCGAAGCCTGCACAGGCGGCAGCTTTGGGTGTGTTGTGTCTGCGTGGCTTTTGCAGGACACGTTGCCGGCTACACAGCAGGGGAACAGCTGGCGGTGCTGGACCCCACTGACACATTGGCGAGGTGTTTGGCTCTGTGCAGCCAGCACTTCCGGACAGCAACTAGCGTTGTTGGAGCCCGGGCTCTGCAGGTGGAGCAGAGTGTAGGCCGAAGCCTAATTGAACCGATTTCAAAAGTCACCTTTAACCCCCCCTCAGGGGTTACAAAGTAGAAGAGCCACAGCTTATGCAGCAGCAGTGCTGCGCAAGTCAAAGGTTGCTCTTGTAATTTTTCTCCTTGCACACGCTGAATGGAACACGTATAACATTTAGCCCTTTATACAGTCAAACTGTGTTGGAGGCGCGAGTTCCCTTTGTAATGAGACGCAGCACAGATGTCAAGAATCCCACCTTGGTGCTGGGTGCAGCCTCCTGAGCGTTGTTATTTGCTGTACAGGAGTCTGCGCTGTCGTGTTATCCCCTGGCCTAGCGCTGTTAGCGCTGCCCATCTTCTGACCTCATTTAATGTTGGCTGGTGCGGTTCGCGATGCCCATGAATCACAGCCCCGCAGTGTCTTGACATAGTTAAAACACTGCGGGGCTGGGATTCATGGCCTGGCGCAGTACATATGTTCGCCTCTCGCTTGGGTTCTTACACCTGCTTCAGACTATGTGGCGTCAGCTGATCCCTTATCGCATGCCACGGCCATGAAGCCGCACAGTCTGAAGAAGGCGGAAGGAGATGAGGGACAGGCGAACTGATGCACTGCTCATGCCCATCAAACACACCCTCGCAGTCCCAATAAATAAGACACCGAGGGGCGTTGTGTGGGTCAGGGCGGCCGCAGAGGCGCAGCCAGCCAAACAATGATGCCAGAAGACGGGCAGCGCTACCAAGGGGGTTGCAGCGTGTCATTACAAAGGAAAGTCACACCACCGGGACGGTTAAATGGTCACACAGAGGACACATTGCAGACGTGTTTTCAGTTCCACATGTGCGAGGAGAATACGTTTCTGAGCCACCTTGCACACATGCAGCATTACCGCTGTACAAGGTGGCTGGATAACGTAAAAACGCCTGGGGGAGGGGGGACAGGTTCCCTTCAATTTCAGTTCTGGTGTCTGCGTGGCTTTTGCAGGACACGTTGCCGGCTGCACAGCAGGGGAACAGCTGGCAGTGCTGGACCCCACTGACACATTGGCTGGTGTTTTTCTCTGTGCAGCTAGCACATCTGGGCCCCAACTGGCGGTGTGTTAGAGCCCAGGGACAGCAGGAGGAGGAGCAGGAGGAGGAGGAGCAGGGGGAGGGGAGTGTAGGCCGAAGCCTGCACAGGCGGCAGCTTTGGGTGTGTTGTGTCTGCGTGGCTTTTGCAGGACACGTTGCCGGCTACACAGCAGGGGAACAGCTGGCGGTGCTGGACCCCACTGACACATTGGCGAGGTGTTTGGCTCTGTGCAGCCAGCACTTCCGGACAGCAACTAGCGTTGTTGGAGCCCGGGCTCTGCAGGTGGAGCAGAGTGTAGGCCGAAGCCTAATTGAACCGATTTCAAAAGTCACCTTTAACCCCCCCTCAGGGGTTACAAAGTAGAAGAGCCACAGCTTATGCAGCAGCAGTGCTGCGCAAGTCAAAGGTTGCTCTTGTAATTTTTCTCCTTGCACACGCTGAATGGAACACGTATAACATTTAGCCCTTTATACAGTCAAACTGTGTTGGAGGCGCGAGTTCCCTTTGTAATGAGACGCAGCACAGATGTCAAGAATCCCACCTTGGTGCTGGGTGCAGCCTCCTGAGCGTTGTTATTTGCTGTACAGGAGTCTGCGCTGTCGTGTTATCCCCTGGCCTAGCGCTGTTAGCGCTGCCCATCTTCTGACCTCATTTAATGTTGGCTGGTGCGGTTCGCGATGCCCATGAATCACAGCCCCGCAGTGTCTTGACATAGTTAAAACACTGCGGGGCTGGGATTCATGGCCTGGCGCAGTACATATGTTCGCCTCTCGCTTGGGTTCTTACACCTGCTTCAGACTATGTGGCGTCAGCTGATCCCTTATCGCATGCCACGGCCATGAAGCCGCACAGTCTGAAGAAGGCGGAAGGAGATGAGGGACAGGCGAACTGATGCACTGCTCATGCCCATCAAACACACCCTCGCAGTCCCAATAAATAAGACACCGAGGGGCGTTGTGTGGGTCAGGGCGGCCGCAGAGTCGCAGCCAGCCAAACAATGATGCCAGAAGACGGGCAGCGCTACCAAGGGGGTTGCAGCGTGTCATTACAAAGGAAAGTCACACCACCGGGACGGTTAAATGGTCACACAGAGGACACATTGCAGACGTGTTTTCAGTTCCACATGTGCGAGGAGAATACGTTTCTGAGCCACCTTGCACACATGCAGCATTACCGCTGTACAAGGTGGCTGGATAACGTAAAAACGCCTGGGGGAGGGGGGACAGGTTCCCTTCAATTTCAGTTCTGGTGTCTGCGTGGCTTTTGCAGGACACGTTGCCGGCTGCACAGCAGGGGAACAGCTGGCGGTGCTGGACCCCACTGACACATTGGCTGGTGTTTTTCTCTGTGCAGCTAGCACATCTGGGCCCCAACTGGCGGTGTGTTAGAGCCCAGGGACAGCAGGAGGAGGAGCAGGAGGAGGAGGAGCAGGGGGAGGGGAGTGTAGGCCGAAGCCTGCACTGGCGGCAGCTTTGGGTGTGTTGTGTCTGCGTGGCGGTCGCAGGACACGATGCCGGCTGCACAGCAGGGGAACAGCTGGCGGTGCTGAACCCCACTGACACATTGGCGAGGTGTTTTTCTCTGTGCAGCTAGCAGTACCGGGCCCCAACTGGCGGTGTTGGAGCCCAGGGTCAGCAGGAGGAGCAGGGGGAGCGGAGTGTAGGCCGAAGCCTGCACTCGAGCAAGTTGAAAGGAAACCTTTAACCCCCCCCCCCCCAGGCGTTTGTAGCTGAAAGAGCCATTGTGTACAGCACTAATGCTGGAAAAGGTAAACTTAGCTCTTTTAATTATGGTCCTTGCACATGCGGAACCTAACAGTTATGAAATGTGTCCCCTCACAGCGTTAAACCGTCCGGTAGGTGGAACTTTCCTTTGTCGTGTGACGCAGCACAGCCATCATTTTTACCCCCTTGGCGCCGTGCGCCGCCTCCTCAGCGTTGTTTGAATCTGTCCCGGAGCCTGCGCTGTTAGGTTAGCCCTTGGCCATGCACACATGTTGCGCTGCCCGTCTTCTGACCTCATTTGGTGTCAGGCTGGCTGCGCCTGTGCGGGTGCGCTGGCCGAGATCCCGCCTCGCAGTGTCGTCTAATGTAATCCCACCGCGGGCCTGTGATCCGTGCCCGTGCGCAGTGCATATCCTCTCCTCTCACTCCCCTCCCTACGGCTTTTTCAGACTGTGCGGTGTCACGGCCGTGGCATGCTATTAGGGACCAGCTGACATCGCACAGTCTGAAGAAGCCGTAGGGAGGGGAGTGAGAGGAGAGGATATGCACTGCGCACGGGCACGGATCACAGGCCCGCGGTGGGATTACATTAGACGACACTGCGAGGCGGGATCTCGGCCACCGCACCCGCACAGGCGCAGCCAGCCTGACACCAAATGAGGTCAGAAGACGGGCAGCGCAACATGTGTGCATGGCCAAGGGCTAACCTAACAGCGCAGGCTCCGGGACAGATTAAAACAACGCTGAGGAGGCGGCGCCCGGCGCCAAGGGGGTAAAAATGATGGCTGTGCTGCGTCACACGACAAAGGAAAGTTCCACCTACCGGACGGTTTAACGCTGTGTGGGGACACATTTCATAAGTGTTTGGTTCAGCATGTGCAAGGAGCATCACGAAAAGAGGCACTTTTTCCCTTTGCATCATTACTGCTGCACAAGGTGGCTCCTTCAGTAACAAACGCCTGGGGGGGGGGGGGGTCAGGTTCCCTTACATTTAACTTGTTGTGCCTGCGTGGCGGTCGCAGTACACGTTGCCGTATACACAGCAGGGGAACAGCTGGCGGTGCTGAACCCCACTAACACATTGGCGAGGTGTTTGGCTCTGTGCGTACAGCACTTCTGGACGGCAACTAGCGGTGTTGGAGCCCAGGGACAGGTGGAGGAGGAGGAGGTTGGAGGAGGTTGGAGGGGGTAGGAGGGATTGCCACACACACAGCAGGGGAACAGCTGACGTTACTGAACCCCAATAACAGAGGAGGGACTGTTGACTGTGCGTACAGCACTTCTGGACGGCAACTGGCGGTGTTGGAGCCCAGGGACAGGTGGAGGAGGAGGAGGTTGGAGGAGGTTGGAGGGGGTAGGAGGGATTGCCACACACACAGCAGGGGAACAGCTGACGTTACTGAACCCCAATAACAGAGGAGGGACTGTTGACTGTGCGTACAGCACTTCTGGACGGCAACTGGCGGTGTTGGAGCCCAGGGACAGGTGGAGGAGGAGGAGGTTGGAGGAGGTTGGAGGAGGTAGGAGGGATTGCCACACACACAGCAGGGGAACAGCTGACGTTACTGAACCCCAATAACAGAGGAGGGACTGTTGACTGTGCGTACAGCACTTCTGGACGGCAACTGGCGGTGTTGGAGCCCAGGGACAGGTGGAGGAGGAGGAGGTTGGAGGAGGTTGGAGGGGGTAGGAGGGATTGCCACACACACAGCAGGGGAACAGCTGACGTTACTGAACCCCAATAACAGAGGAGGGACTGTTGACTGTGCGTACAGCACTTCTGGACGGCAACTGGCGGTGTTGGAGCCCAGGGACAGGTGGAGGAGGAGGAGGTTGGAGGAGGTTGGAGGAGGTAGGAGGGATTGCCACACACACAGCAGGGGAACAGCTGACGTTACTGAACCCCAATAACAGAGGAGGGACTGTTGACTGTGCGTACAGCACTTCTGGACGGCAACTGGCGGTGTTGGAGCCCAGGGACAGGTGGAGGAGGAGGAGGTTGGAGGAGGTTGGAGGGGGTAGGAGGGATTGCCACACACACAGCAGGGGAACAGCTGACGTTACTGAACCCCAATAACAGAGGAGGGACTGTTGACTGTGCGTACAGCACTTCTGGACGGCAACTGGCGGTGTTGGAGCCCAGGGACAGGTGGAGGAGGAGGAGGTTGGAGGAGGTTGGAGGGGGTAGGAGGGATTGCCACACACACAGCAGGGGAACAGCTGACGTTACTGAACCCCAATAACAGAGGAGGGACTGTTGACTGTGCGTACAGCACTTCTGGACGGCAACTGGCGGTGTTGGAGCCCAGGGACAGGTGGAGGAGGAGGAGGTTGGAGGAGGTTGGAGGAGGTAGGAGGGATTGCCACACACACAGCAGGGGAACAGCTGACGTTACTGAACCCCAATAACAGAGGAGCGACTGTTGACTGTGCGTACAGCACTTCTGGACGGCAACTAGCGGTGTTGGAGCCCAGGGGCAGGTGGAAAAGCAGAGGAACACAATGTAGGCCGAAGCCTGAGAAAGTCGAAAGGGAACCTTTAACCCCCCCCCAAGGCGTTTGTAGCTGAAAGAGCCAGCTTGTGCAGCACAAAAGATGCAAAAGGAAAAGGTGGCTCTTTTCATCATGCTCCTTGCAAACACAGAACTAAACACTTTTAAAATGTGTCCCCTGAAGCCGTGAAACCGTCCCGGAGGTGGGACTTTCCTTCGTAATATGACGCAGCACAGCCATCATTACTACCCCCCCGCCGCCGTGCCCCGGCTCCTCAGCGTTGTTTGATTCCGTCCCGGAGCCTGCGCTGTTATGTTATCCCGTGGCCAGGCACACTTAGCGCTGCCCATCTTCTGACATCATTTGGTGTCAGGCTGGCTGCGCCTGTGCGGCCGCGCTGGCCGAGAGCCCGCCTCGCAGTGTCTTCTGATGTAATCCCACTGGGGGCCTGGGATCCATGGCCATGCGCAGTGCATATCCTCGCCTCTCACTCCCCTCCCTACGGCTTCTTTTTCAGACTGTGCGGTGTCACGGCCGTGGCATGCTATTAGGGACCAGCTGACACCGAACAGTCTGAAGAAGCCATAGGGAGATGAGTGAGAGGTGGAGGTTCAGATATGCACTGCGCATGTCCATAGATCCCAGGCCCCCAGTGGGATTAAATCAGAAGACACTGCGAGGCGGGCTCTCGGCCAGCGTGGCCGCACAGGCGCAGCCAGCCTGACACCAAATGATGCCAGAAGACGGGCAGCGCTAAGTGTGCCTGGCCACGGGATAACATAACAGCGCAGGCTCCGGGACGGAATCAAACAACGCTGAGGAGCCGGGGCGCGGCGCCGGGGGGGTAGGAATGACGGCTGTGCTGCGTCATATTACGAAGGAAAGTCCCACCTCCGGGACGGTTTTACGGTATCAGTGGACACATTTTATAAGTGTTCAGTTTTGCGTGTGCAAGGAGCAAAACCAAAATAGCTACCTTTTTCCTTGTGCAGCATTACTGCTGCACAAGGTGGCTCTTTCAGTAACAAACGCCTTGGGGGGGGGGGGGACAGATTCCCTTACATTTCAGTTGTTGTGTCAGCGTGGCGGTCGCATGACACATTGCCGGCTACACAGCTGGGGATCAGCTGACGTTACTGAAACCCAATAACACTGGGTCGTATGTTTTGACTGTGCAGACGGCACATCTGAGCCTCAACTGGCGGTGTTGGAGCCCAGGAATTTAAGTTCAGGTGGTAGAAAGATGAACACAACAGGAGACCTGGATAACGTATACAGTGACCTAATTATTTAATCAGGAGGAGGAGTGGCAAATTCCTGCGAGATCCAGGCCTTGTTCATTTTCAGGAAAGTAAGCCGGTCAACGTTATCGGAGGATAGTCGCATGCGACGGTCAGTTAGTACACCACCTGCAGCACTAAAGACACGTTCCGATAATACACTGGCCGCAGGGCAAGACAGCACCTCCAATGCATACTGGCTTAGCTCTGGCCATGTATCCAGCTTTGAGACCCAAAACTTGAAAGGGGAAGAGCCGTCTGGGAGTACAGCAAGAGGGCAAGACATGTAGTCTGTCACCATCTGACGGAACCGTTGCCTCCTGCTGACTGGAGCCGTCTGTGATGGTGTAGACTTTTGTGGCGGGCACAGAAAACTGTGCCACAGTTCGGCCATACTGGTCTTGCCTTGGGCAGAGGCACTGCTTCTGCTCCCTCTTTGTGCAGAGCCTCCACCACTGCCTGGACGCACTGAGCTGCTTTGGAATGCACTAGCAGCACTTCTCTCAGTTGGAATGGAGAAGATGATGGAACTGACCAGTGTGTCTTGGTACTCCCGCATTTTTCGCTCCCGGTTCAACGGTGTGATGAGGCTCTCTACGTTGTCCCGGTAGCGAGGATCGAGGAGGGTGAACACCCAATAATCAGACATGTTGAGAATGTGGTCGATGCGGCGGTCGTTTCTCAGGCACTGCAGCATGTAATCCACCATGTGCTGCAGACTGCCAACTGCCCAAGAAACGCTGTCCCCAGCTGGAGGCGTGATCTCTGCCCGCTCGTCATCACCCCACCCTCGCTGTACACACTGAGTACTGGACAATTCGGGAACTCCCTCCTCTGGACGGATGTCTTCCTCCTCCATTGACTCCTCCTCATCCTCCTCACAAACTGTCCCCTGCCTACGCGTTTGTGAGGAACCACGTGGCGCTGACTGTCCAGAAGATGATGGAAGTGGTGAATCCTCATCCTCCACCTCTTCCACAACATCATCCCTTAGCGCTTGCAGTGATTTTTCAAGCAGGCAGATAAGGGGGACAGTCATGCTGACTAGTGCATCATCTGCACTCGCCATCCGCGTGGAATAATCAAAGGGACGCAAAACCTGGCAGACGTCCTTCATAGTGGCCCACTCTGTGGTTGTGAAGTCTGTACGGCGCTGACTGCGACTTTTTTGCGCCTGATACAGCTGGTACTCCATTACAGCTTGCTGCTGCTCACACAACCGCTCCAACATATGTAACGTGGAATTCCACCTGGTAGGTAGGTCACATATGATGCGATGTTCCGGCAGGCGGTGTCGGCGCTGCAGAGCCGCAATGCGCGCTCTTGCCGTGCTGGAACGCCGCAAGTGAGCACACTCTAGGCGGACCTTGTGCAGCAGTGCATCAAGATCCGGATAGTCCCTCAAAAAGCTCTGCACGACCAAATTGAGCACATGTGCCAGACATGGGATGTGAGTGAGGTTGCCGAGGCCCAGGGCTGCCACCAGATTTCGGCCATTATCACACACTACCATGCCTGGCTGGAGATTCGCTGGCTCAAACCACACATCGCTCTCCTGCTTGATGGCATTCCAGAGCTCCTGCGCTGTGTGGCTACGATTCCCCAAAAAAATTAATTTCAAGACGGCCTGTTGACGTTTGGCCACGGCTGTGCTCATGTCGGTCGTAACAGGTACACGTTCATCACGGGTCCATGTGGAGGTGGACTGTGACGGCTCCTGCAGCGATGATTCTGAGGAACTGGTGTAAGAGGAGGAGTCAATGCGTACAGAATGGATTCCTGCAATCCTTGGAGTGGGCAGGACACGTCCTGCGCCACTCGCACGGTCTGTACCCGGCTCAACGACATTAACCCAATGGGCAGTGAGGGAAAGGTATCGCCCCTGTCCATGTTGACTGGTCCACGCATCGGTGGTGATGTGGACCTTGCTACTGACGGCGTTCAGTAGCGCGTGTTTTATGTGTCCCTCCACATGCTTGTGCAGGGCAGGGACGGCTTGCCTGCTGAAGTAAAAGCGGCTGGGCACACTGTACTGTGGGACTGCCAATGACATCAAGTCACGGAAGCTGTCAGTCTCCACCAGCCTGAATGACAGCATTTCCAGTGACAGAAGTTTGGCAATGCCTGCAGTCAGAGCCTGTGCTCGTGGGTGGTTTGACGAGAAAGGCCGCCTTTTCTCCCATGCCTGTACTACCGATGGCTGTAGACTGGGCTGGGAGTGTGTGGTTGACTGGGAAAGTGGTGCTGCGGGTGGAATGACAGCGGGTCTCTGGACAACAGGGCCAGAGGTTCTTCCACGGCGATCCTGGGAGGAAGCCGAACCAGCTGCGTGTGAGCTAGAGGAAGAGGCAACACGAGCTGAAGAGGTGGTAGCTGCCGCTGTTGGTTGGCCTAGCTCTTCAGTGTGTTTGTCTAACTCCGCCGGGTGCCTGTTGCGCACATGTTTCCACATGTTGGAGGTATTGAGGTTGGCGACTTTTTGACCTCTTTTGATTTTTTGATGACACACCTTGCATCTGACATAGCAAATGTCATCTGCAACTGTGTCAAAAAAGGACCAGGCACTGCAAGTCTTGGGAGCCCCCCTTTTGACTTTTGGAAGAGACATGCTCCTTACGGGTGCCAAAGCGGAGGCTGCAGGATCCGCAGTCTTCCCCCTCCCTCTCCCTCTTTGGGCCGTACGGGGAATCTCTTCCTCAGAGCTGCTCCCACCACCTTCCTGTCCCTGACGCCAAGATGGGTCAAGGACCTCATCATCTACACTACCCTCTGCCCCCAACTGCTCCTCCTGGGTAGTCTCAGCAGCAGAGCACGCACCAGTAAGTGGCACCTGAGTGTCATCATCAGCTGATGCGGCCTGCGAGGTGGTGACCGGAGCCACTGGCCCACCCGCCTCTTCAGAGGAAGACAGAAAAAGCTGTTGGGCATCACTGCACCCTGCCTCTTCTTCCATTTCTCCAATGCTGCTTGGCTGGCCCCCTGTTTCCAAGCCAAGAGATGATTCAGAGAATAGAAGTAGAGACTGCTCCTGTCCTGGGATCTCTGTCTGCCTGGGCAATTTTGCAGGTGGTGAAGAGACAGATGGCTGCTCTCCAGTGCTCTGTGTCTGAGAGGATGTGGCACTAATGGAAGTTGATGCATTAGCTGCCATCCATCCCACAACGGCTTCAATTTGGTCTTCACGCAGCAGCGGTGTACGGCGCTCGGCGACAAAGCTGCGCATGAACGACTGTTCCCTTGTGAAAGTGGGTGCTGATGACTCACCGGTGCCCGCAGCAGGCACAGAATCCCCACGTCCCCTCCCTGCTCCGCGCCCACGCCCACGCCCACGTGCCTTACTCACTGCCTTCTTCATCTTGGTTGACTGATAAAGATAAGCAGAAAAGTACTAACGGCTTTGTGTGCTTATTCCTGAGCAACTCCTCCTAACAGGTATAAGACACACTAATTTTCTAAAGTGTGGACTAGACTTGAATATGAGCTAATGTGGCCTACACAAATGTAAAGTGGTGTGTAACTGGTGTGTTTGGTGAACTTTATTATTTATTTATTTTTTTGGGGCTGAACTGACAACGGATAGAGCTGCAATCACACGGAGACCGTGCAGACAGCCGTAAACGGCGCTGCAAGGCCCAAAAACCCTCCTCTACTTTATCCTATGTAGTGTTTTTCCACAAATTAGCTGGAGACGGGTGGAAAGACACTAATAGGATTTTTTAAAATAAATTAGCAGCAGACTACACTACTTTGAAAAAAAAGAAAATTGATTTGGCGGTATGACGCAGTGAAAAACCCTGAGCTGCAGACAACCAGGCTACGGCTGCTCACAGACTACAGGGCGAGCTGCAGTCACACGGAGACCGTGCAGACAGCCGTAAACAGCGCTGCAAGGCCCAAAAACCCTCCTCTACTTTATCCTATGTAGTGTTTTTCCACAAATTAGCTGGAGACGGGTGGAAAGACACTAATAGGATTTTTTAAAATAAATTAGCAGCAGACTACACTACTTTGAAAAAAAAGAAAATTGATTTGGCGGTATGACGCAGTGAAAAACCCTGAGCTGGAGACAACCAGGCTATAGCTGCTCACAGATTACAGGGCGAGCTGCAGTCACACGGAGACCGTGCAGACAGCCGTAAACGGCGCTGCAAGGCCCAAAAACCCTCCTCTACTTTATCCTATGTAGTGTTTTTCCACAAATTAGCTGGAGACGGGTGGAAAGACACTAATAGGAATTTTTGGAAAAAATGTGCAGCAGCCTGCACTACTTCAAAAAAAAAAAAAAAAAGGACAGTATGAGGCAATGAACCACCCTCCCTGAACTGAATACAACCAGCTATGGATGGCCTATGTGGCTGCACTCAGACTAGAGAGTGGGCTGCACTCACACACACACACACAGAGAGACCTTGCAGATCGCTGTGAAAACAGCGCTACAAGGCAAAAGGAAGGTGAATAGTAGGTGAACACAGCGGTTGCTAAATTAGCCTTTGGAAAGCACAAAGAAGCAAATCGCTATCTCTAAACTGTCCCTCAGTCAGCAAACAGCGTCCTGTCACTAACTGAATTCACAGCAGAGTGATCGCAAAATGGCGCCAGCGACTTTTAAACTGCATCATGACATCATTTCAGCAGCCAATCACAGCCATGCCAGTAGTTTCATGCCCTCCATGCTGAACAGGATGTGCCCACACTTGAAATCATTCTCATTGGCTGAATTTCTGCATTTTGAATCTGGGAACTTCCGATTCCGGTATCCGATACGCGGCAAGTATCGGAATCCCGGTATCGGAATTCCGATACCGCTAGTATCGGCCGATACCCGATACTTGCGGTATCGGAATGCTCAACACTACTCCCTAGACATCATAATACTAACAATAGAGTTCCTTCAGAAAGCAATAGTGGAGACAAAAAGAATATACAGAATATAGAGACGCAGCTTTCAACTACTCTTTCCTCCACCGAGTGGTCCACTCTAAAGACGAAGACTGAGAAAACCTTGGCAGAACACCAGAAGATCTTACAGGAACGCAAAAGAGCCAAATTCCAACGTGACACCGAAGATTACGCCAACAACAGGGTCTACAAATGGACCGACTCCTCTACCTCCACCTGGCGCCGTTCACTCTATCCACGCAGAGATGGATCCTACAGCTCCGGAAGCGACTCCTCGACCAATTCCAGCCGTCGTTTATTATCCAAGGGACGGAGAGGAGGGCATCACGATGGAGACCCACAAGGAGAGCAAAGCGGAAAAATGACAACAAGATCACAGGTGAGACCATGAACCTAGTAATCAATATATCCGACCATCTTCTTTCCCCCACAGAATTCTCAGTACTTCAAAAGGGGCTCTCGTTTTGCCCTACACCAAATTGGGACGCTTTGCAGCTGAAAAAAGACTTGGAAAATTTCTACCGGACAATAAGACTTAAGAATCATTTTGGTCTCAATACGGACAATATGCGCACCCCGATACCTACGAGGGGAGATGACACACCGCCGGCATTGTCTATTACCACTCTTGGACTCCGTAATCGTAGTAATTTTTGCCCTCCTAGGACCTACCACGCGGCGGAGACTTTTATTTCTCTAGTGGACCAGGAGGTGGACTCTCTTATACACCAACAACGTCTTGGTCTATTTCCTCCTCATTCTAATCTTTCTCCCACTGAGAAACAGGCTCTGTCCTCTCTCCACACCAACAAATCCATTATAGT
Source organism: Ranitomeya variabilis (assembly GCF_051348905.1). Classification (NCBI taxonomy): domain Eukaryota; kingdom Metazoa; phylum Chordata; class Amphibia; order Anura; family Dendrobatidae; genus Ranitomeya; species Ranitomeya variabilis. The sequence continues at coordinate 48,603,403 of NC_135232.1, read as the reverse complement.
GAAGCCGGCCGACAAAGGGGGAGCTATTGTAGTGATGAATCGCACACAATACATCGGTGAGATTAATTGCCAACTGGCTGATACCAACACTTAATGTATCATACCTAGGGACCCGGTGGCGGCCATCAGTCGCAAAATCAAAATGTAGTTGACACATATCTGATGCAACACACCATTGATCAGAAAACAGCAACCTTCCTTATCAATGCTCACCCGATAACACCCGTATTTTATGTGTTACCTAAGATTCACAAATCACTACAAAATCCCCCCGGTCGCCCTATAGTGGCCTCAACGGACTCAGTCCTGTCTCCTCTGTCTGTCTTTCTGGAGAGAATCTTGACACCTATGGTTAAGTCCACTCGATCCTTTCTTTTAGACTCCGGTCATTTTCTAAGTATCATCAAACAATTGGGCACAGTACCACCCAACAGTACCCTTGTCACGCTTGATGTAAATAGTCTTTATACGTCAATTCAACACATGAAAGGCATGGAGGCCACTAAGCATCTATTGTGCCAATCCACAATCTCGGAGGATGCTATCCAATTCTGCCTAGACCTACTCACCCTAGTGCTTTATGAGAACTACTTTTTATTCGAGGACACCTTTTACATCCAGAAGTGCGGGACCGCAATGGGTTCGAACGTTGTGCCAGCTTACGCAAATGCGTTCATGAACCATTTCGAGATAACCCATGTGTTCACAAATCAATTTTTCCAACAACACGTTTTATGTTATCACCGCTACATTGATGACATCTTTCTCGTCTGGACAGGTACCTCGGACACATTACTATCCTTTCATTCTCACTTGAACTCCATCCTCCCCGAGCTCCAATTTACCATTCATCATGATACCGACTCAGTACCCTTTTTAGATACCACAGTTATCAAGGATACAAATGGAGGCCTCTCCACGGATATGTATTGTAAACCTACTGACTGTAACAGTCTCCTACATTACACCAGCTGTCACCCACGCTCATTGAAAAATAGTCTACCACGTTCCCAACTTAACAGGGTAGCTCGGATTGTCTCTGATCCTGTCAAACTCAATGATAGCCTAGATACTATGACTTCAAAATTTAAAGCACGATGCTATCCCCCTAGACTTCTCACTGATGAGAAAGCACGCATTTTGTCGCCTCCTTCTCCTCGACCCCCGAGCAATACGAGTGAAAGGATTCCGTTTGTACATGTATTTCATCCACTGGTTCCCAAAATCCATTCTATCATTAGGAGACATTGGCCACTTTTAGCCAAAGCATATCCGAACATACCTCCCTTCAAAGAACCAGCCCTGATGTGCAACAAAAGACCCCCCAATATTAAGGACCAGCTTGTAAGAGCGGATATAGGCAGTAAGCGGCCCATCACTACACAGAAATTTCTGGGCACCCAACGTAATGGCACCTTTCCCTGTTTGAACTGCGCAGCCTGCTCTAATGTTATTAAGTCCAGTACCGTAACCCATCCCAGAACCGGAAAGTCCTACCCAATACGCGGATTCTTTACATGTGACTCAAACTTTGTCGTGTACCTAATTAAATGTCCATGTGGCCTCCTATACATAGGGGAAACCACACAGCATATTAAGGACAGAATTGCCAGTCACAAATCTACCATCAGGTGCGGCAAAAACTGGTTGCCTTTACCGGATCACTTTACCAAATTCAGACACACAGTGGCACAACTAAAATTCCAGGTCATCGAGCAGGTCCCCCGCCCCAGGAGAGGAGGTGATCACATAAAACTTCTCAGAGCACGAGAAACCCTCTGGATATACAAACTGGACACTCTGGCCCCCAGAGGGCTCAATAGGGAAATTGATTGGTTAGTATGAGCCTTGCTATACCACTTAATTATTCTATCCTCTCTTCACAGACTCGATAAAATATGATCCTATAGGACCTACAACTCGTATGTGGGTGAGTTGCCCCTAGTTCCCTGATTCGTCCTTTCCTTTTCTTTCCCCCCCCTCCCACCAGTAATAATATATTTTTTCCCTGTTTTGTTTTTGTTTTGCTCCCCTGTTTTACTTCTCCGTATAATTCATTATCCTGCAAGCAGATAATATATCGCATTGCACACACACAAACATCTAGGCACATATGTCAACATCTCTATATATACATTGCGGCTTGTACATAGTTTTCAGATTACAGTTTGTCCCCACTAGGTCATCTATGCCGCTACACAGCGCTCTGTTCCAGGCTTCTAGCAGCGCTTGGTTACAGGGTTGTCACAACAAGGGCTGCGCATGCGCAATGAGGCCCCACAGAGGTGCGCAACGTCACTTCCAGTTTGCGCCGTCTACTTCCGGTATGGCGGCGTTTTAACAAACACACGCCGCCCCAGCCACAGACCGAACACTAGCTGCCATTGAGCAAAGCGCGGGAGCGCCGCTCACCACCTATATACCTAAGGTAATTACTTATACACATGGCTGCCTGTCACGATATACTAGGGGCACTCAGACGGACATTATATACAGACTATTTACCTCTAACAGGTCTATACCCTCTGTAAGGGTTCCCCAATTAAGCGTACCTACACTCCAGTGTACTATTCAAAGGTAACTTAGTTAACCTATTGGGGCACTAACTCCTTATTCCTTACCAGCTAACTTTTGTTCACTATTTCCTGCAGAACTTCTGCTGCACCATTGGGACTTATCCCTTCTCATACACTATCCTTCACTGGAATAAGGTAAAACTCCCATGCCGCTGCTGTATTATATTGTGATCCACATTATCATGTTATACTGATGTAATGCAATGTGTATATATGTCTTTTGCTGTGTACCTTCTGATCACCCCCGTTCTGACGATCTAAATATCTTTACCATTAGTACTCACTCTATCATCCCTACTTGCAGGACGCACAGGACCCTCTCTACCCCACCCAGATATTCATTCCCTGGTCATCACCTCCACGGACACCTCCCTATGTCCTTAGTAGTGGACTTATTCTGGTTTCCCTACACTGTTTTTAGGATAACCTACGATGACCTTGTACCATTTCATGTATGTTGATTTACTTTATGTTTATTTTTTTGTTTGTGTACTTTTTCCACAGCGAAAACGTGATAAAGGCCCAGGTTGAGCCGAAACGTTGTTAATCGCATATGCTGTAATATTCTGTTATGCTCCCAGCTTTATTCAGGTTAATAAACTGGCATATTCTTGGCAATTGTCTGAAGAGAGTGCGGTGAATTTGATAATTTATTAACTCAGGAAGAGTTCAGAAATCAATATTTTGTGGAATAACCATGATTTTTAATCACAGCTTTCATGCGTCTTGGCATGCTTTCCACCAGTCTTTCACACTGCTTCTTGGGCAAAAATGTAAGCAGTTCTTCTTTGTTTGATGGCTTGTTGTGACTATCCATGATCCTCTTTATTACATTCCAAAGGTTTTCAGAGGGGTTCAGGTCTGGAGAATGGGCTGACAGAGTTTTGATGTGGTGGTCTAATTTTTGCCAGAGCTGTATATTATATATTATCTATTTATATTATTGCTGCATGTGATGGCCTGCTCCCCTCATTTTTAATTTAGTATTTTGTGCATAATTTTTTATCATGCCTTGTTATTTTCTGCATTTTCTGATTTTTTTCAGTTTAGTCTTAATTGGTGTCTCTAATAAAATAAGATTTGTTATAATTGATATTTTTTATCTATTGATATTTTTGTGTTCAAGTAGTTTCTTTATTTATATTCTGTGCTGCCTACCTGAACAGTATATAGTATAATACATGCTTATATATTTATACTTGGGTATCAACTCTCTCCTTACTTTGATTTAAAGACCTGTAGTGCAGCGGTGTAAACACCGTGTAGTAATGAGGTAGTGACCCAGGAAAGTTTAAAGCAAAGGTGTTTAATGTCCAAAAACTCACACAAAATGAAAAGCACATGGTATCCTCTGCATCGCAGCCGGGGCATCAAAACAGTTTGTAACCAAGGCAGGTTGCCGTGGGTGACTGCACCACCGTGTCATGCTGAGGGGTACCAGGCATTCGCTTCTCTTGGCTCTGTGTTCCCTTACACAAGCTGGCTGTTGCAGAGCCACCTGCTCTGCCGCTTGCAAAACAAACACTGACACACCCAGCTCTTTGCTGCAGGGTTTTTAAATGGAATCTGTGGACTTGTAAGACCCGGCCTGGAGGGAGCGAACCATCCTGTAGTTTGCTCCAAAAATAAAAGCCCATGCTGGGTTTTCTTAAATCTGCTTTGGGAAAATAGCTTGCCCAAGACCAAATTTTTATTTTATCTTGCACTGCAATCACAGCTATATCTGTGACTCCAATGTACGCCAGTGGTCTTAATACGCTTCTATGCGCATCCTGGTGGACACATAGCGATCCTCTCATATAACACCTGTCACTGCCTCACAGACCCTACAGGGAGGTCTGGGGGCAGTGAATTTGTTTAAATGGATGGAAAAAGTGCTGAACAGGAGAACAGCATGGTGTAGACCCCTGGAAGCATCTTAGACTCTCAGATCAAACAATGGTGCCACACTTTTACCTCACTTAAAAGACTGACAAAACATTCAAAATTGAAAAGATATTGGGGTTTACAGGAAAAAGAAATGTCAAGACACGTTCTTTCCTGTATAATGGCTTGTATATAAGCAAAATTTAAGGATTTAAAAAAAAATAATTTCTGTAAACCAAAATTTTAATTTTTATTAAAAAATTGTAATTTTCAGTGTTAATCTCTGTTGTGACTCTAGTCATTAATGTGACGCTAATCACTATTCATGGACAGGCCGTGAGGCAGAAGAGTCAGACGTTCCGGGGTCAATACCAAGGGAATATGCAGCGCCCCAGAGTCCTGGTCGTTACAGTACTGTCGCTCCGCCACTAAGGGGAGTGATGGTACGTCTGATGGCACCTAAGGAGTTCACCTGACCAGGTATCACAGTCACACATTACACGTCACATTTTGGCCACCAGGGGGAGCAAAGGGTTCTATGATTAGGCCACTCCTCACAATCTGGTAAAACTGGGGGCTGGACAGAAAGTTGGACAGAAGCTGACTGGGTTGGAACCAGGCAACATCCTGTGGCAGAGGGTGTTGCAGGGGAAGATTCAGGGGGGTCCTTGTCAAGGGTGGGATCCTGACAGAGGCCTAGCGAACAGAACAGATCGTTACGGAACCGCGCCTGCACTTCATTGCGGTGGTATCTTAAGAAAGGAACAGAAGCAAGGTTTATTGTGGAGAAGTGAGAAATGAGATCGCAGCACAAAGGAGATAAAGCCAGTAGGAGTCGTGCCGTAAGATCGAGGCAACATCCTACTGAGGCGCGTAGCCGGTGGCCGGTACGCCGAGGAAGTATTGGGCTCCACGCATTACTTCAAACAGTGGCAGGGCAGTTGACTTTAGGTTGGCTGTCTCACCTAAATCACCTAAGCAGACATAGGGGGCAACTGTGGGAGAGGGGCGACTCTAGGGTCCCGTAAGAACTCCAGGCCTACCCGTCATACGGGTGCGTCCTATCCATATCATCTGGGGGACGGAGAAGAACATCAGAACAGATACAAGTTTTGAGAAATAACATCAGAAACCGACACAACAGTTGTGAGGACTATCCTGTGGTGCTCAGCAGGGAGGTACTACAACACACAGGCGCTAGAAGGTAGGCACTGATTTCCATCTGCAAAGGGAACTCTGGATGTGCCTTTGGACCGGCCGGTCTCAGCCAGCCCTGTTAGCAGTGCTCTGGATTGCGGATCCTGAAGCCTTCAGTAAAGAGGTAAAGAGACTGCAACCCTGTGTCCTCGTTATTCATCGCGACTTGCACCACGCACCACCATCACACCTTTCATTGGACGCCCCTTAGCAGGGTCACGGACCGGGTCTAGCCACCGTGACAACCCCAGGACTGAGATAGAGAGGCCCGATACCGAGTACCCCCGCGGCCCTGCGTCTGGGGGCGCTCCAACTACGTAGATAACAAAGGAAAAGACGAAGGTGTAAGTCAGATCACAGTCCAGGGTCAATAACCAGAGATAGCGGATCAAAAGCCGATGGACAAGACAAAGTCATAATCAGAACACGCTCCAAAGGGTCAGGCAGCAGAAGATGAGAACTCAGAGCAACAGAATCACGCTAACACTCACCAAGAAGCACAAACTACATCTGGAAGGGATCAGTGGCAGACAGCTCAGTTAAGTAGCTATGCGATTACCAGAACACTGAAAACCTGCAGAAAGTCTCGCATGTCCCAGTAACAGATTGGACAGCAGAGCTGAGGAACGCTTGCTGCAGGAGTCATCGAGGGCTCTTGTCAGGTCTCGTCTTCACGTGACGGTAGTAGTACATCTATGGGATTACCATCTCTGTATGGCTGATGGTATATAAACATAAACATAAAATAATAAACCAACAATATACCATACCTGTCCGTCGTTGTGTCTAACGCAGTAATCTATATCTGGGTAAAATACAGTTTACAGCCAGGACAGTGCTAAGATGCGACCGCCCCAGTTGCAAACTACTGGTGAATGAATGAGATTCTGTCGGCACAGGTGCCTAGCGGTGACGTCACTGATGCTGCCCTCCCTTCCAGCCTGACCCACGCTGAACTCTGGAGTGTGGGAAAATGCCTGTACATTCTGGGTTTAGGACATAAAGATTAAAAGTTTGAAAATTTTAAAATTTTCTAAAGTTTTGCCAAATTTCCAATATGTTCAGAAATAAACGCAAGTTATATAGAACTAATTTTACCACTACCATGAAGTACAATATATCATGAAAAACAATAACAGAATCACTGGGACACGTTGAAGCGTTCCAGAGTTATAAAGTGACACTGGTCAGAATTGTAAAAATTGGCCTGGTCGCGAAAAAGTTAATCTAGATGGAGTTATGGAAAACTGCAGAGAAAAAAATTGTACAAAAAAAGTGCCTTCAACATAAAAGGCTGATCAATAGATTATTTTCAAAATTACATGTTCTCTTTAAATTTTTAAAGAAATTGTTATTCGGTTTTAAATGAATTTTTTGTTACCAAACGTTAAGTTTTATAAAAAATAAAAAATAAATAATATTAATAGATGACAACAACAAAATAATAATAGCAGTTTAAAGCTGGTAAAAGCTGGTAAAATAACTATTATTAGGCTACGGATCTCTTATTTCTTTTTTTTTAAAGAAATTGACAGCAACCTATTTATTTGTCTGAATTTTTAATCAAATCCCACAGATCAAGTGTTTTGTGCCCCCCGTTTAAATTAAAATTTAGGAAACAATGTGAAGTCTTTTTGAATCCATGCCTTCAGCTATTGTGGCATCAAAGAAATGGTAAAAGGCTGCGAGGAGCCCTTGTAACCCCCCATTCATGTAGCTCAGCTGCTCTCTGTACAGATATTTTAACCTTAACAAAACACGGGCAGGATAAATCCGCGGCTTCTGCTCTCAAGTTCTAAAGGTCCAGATGAAATGATACCTTAACCGAGATTGCCTCAATATTGTTTCCACGCTGTGCCTGCTGTTTTTAATAGTAATTTAGAACGTTAAGCATGTGCCCTAGTGGCTGAGCGAAATTCACAAAAATCTGTTGTAAAGTGAGCGGGACAAAAGACAGTGAATGAGATCAAATTGAGTTGTACTAGTGGCCAGATGGGTCCCTCTCTTTAATGCAGCTTCTTCTATTCATAAAATTCTTCTCTAAACAGGGCGCAATTCAAAGACTTTGAAAGGAATAAAAAAGAAATATAAATAAAAAAATGCAAAAATAAAAATGGTTAAAAATTTTTTTTTCGAATTTACATTGAAATGCCCGTATGATTGTTTATGAGATTCTCTTTGATCTATAATATTTATGGAAAACTATTTTTAAAAGGAAGGTTTTGCGCAGACTATTTTTTTCTTTAATCATTAAATGGTTTTCATTTTCTTAACCTTTTATTTTTCCACGGGCAATGTCGACGTGTAATATAGGATTATAGGATATTAGATGTTTTAATTGGAATAATTTTTTTAAAGTTAAGAATTGAGTTTTTAAAACACAAACACACACACAGTATTTGGCAAAAGTGTTATGCCGGTCTAGTAGAAATATTCCAAAGTAAGGAGCTTTCAAAAATAGAAGTGTTAATAGTTTTATTTTTATAAATTAATAAAATGTTAAGTGAGTGAACAAAATAGAAATGTAAATGCCATCAATATATGGTGACCGCTCTTTAACTTCATCAGTTGTTCTAGGTACTTGTACTTGCAGACCAGTTTTCATGAAATTTGTCTTGGAGATTGTTCTAAACATCTTGGAGAACTGACCCCAGATCTTCTGTGTATGTCCGTTGTGTAAATCCTTCTGTCTCTTCATGTGATCCCAGAAAGACTGGATCATGTGAGATCAGGGCTCTGCGGGGGCCGGATCATCACTTCCAGGACTTCTTTTTCTTTATACCGAAAATAGTTCTTCATGACATTGGCTGGATGTTTGGGATCAGTTCTCTGCTGCATAACAATTTTTAGGGCAAAGCAGAACAAGGTGCCACCAGATAAATGTAATAGTTACTTTTTTACATACATTACTGCGTTAAATAATGAGGCTAATCTTGTGTTATGCATTGCCAAGTCCTATGACAAATATGCCCCTTTTGGTCATGTGACCACACTAACTAATGTCCCCACCTTCCTATACTACCTCTCCTCATTGAGTCCTTGTGTGTGCGCATGCGCAAACGCACTGGCACTAGTTGCCATGGTGTCTGTGCCTGGCTTTCAGGAAACAGAAAGTTGATACTTCATACGCCCGAGAGGTGGCATGCGATGGGCTACTTACAGGATCTATATGTCAATGAATCACCGATCTGTGCATGTCTGTCACTCTATCTATTAGTTGCCATAAAGTACTCCCTACCCCAATACACACCTCCTGAGGAAGCAGGGTGAAACGCGTGTTGGGGCTTCCGGATATGCACTGGGTAAGTTAAGCTCTTCCCTTTGAGTTCTATATAGATTCCTGGATTTTTGTGCAGCGCCCCAGAGTCCTGGTCGTTGCAGTACTGTGGCTCCGCCACTATGGGGAGCTATGGTGCGTCCGATGGCACTGAAGGAGTTCATCTGATCAGGTATCACAGACACCAATACATTTCACAGCCGGGCCTCCGGGGGGAGCTAAGGGTGCTATTCATTAGGCCACTCCCCACCATAGTGGGTAAACTGGGGGTCAGGCAGGAAGTTAGATCAGAAAGCTGACTGGGTTGGAACCAGGCAACACCTTGTGGCAGAGGGTGTTGTAGGGGAAGATACAGTAGGGTCTCTGTCAGGGGTGGGATCCTGACAGAGGCTCGGCAACGAGAACGAACGTAACGGGACCGTGCCTGCTCCGGGTAGCGGCGGTGCCCAAGAAAGGATTAGAAGAGAGATAGATTGTGCTGAGTGAGAAACGGGATCACGCAAAGGAGAAATACCAGTAGGAGTCGTGCTGTAAGACCGAAGCAACATCCTACTGAGGCGCACTACCGGTGGCCGGAACGCCGAGGGAGTAGAATAACATTCAGCTTCAAGCAATACTCCAAACAGCGGCAGGACAGTCAGTCACAGGCGGGCTGTCTAACTCAAATCACCTATGAAGTCTTGGGAGGCAATTGTGGGAGAGGGGCGTCTCTAGGGTCCCGGAAGAACTCCAGGCCTACCCGTCAAACGGGTGCCGTTCCTACCCGAACCTCAGGGAGGGACGGAGGATTAGCAGAACATCATCTAATCGAGTTGTGAGGGAACATCAGAAACAGACACAACAGTTGTGGGGTACTTTCCGTAAGCACAGCAGGGAAGGACTACAACACATAGCGCTAGGGGGAAGGCACAGATTTCCTCCTGTGAAGAGAACTCTGGAAGTGTCATTGGACCGGCCGGACTTGCGCAGCCTGGTGAACCGTATTCTGGACTGAGGACTCAGAGATCTTCAGTAAAGAGGTAAAGAGACTGCAACCTGGTGTCCTCGTTATTTACCGCGATCTGCACCCCACAACTATACCATCATACACTATTCTATCACCGGACGTCCCTCACCGACACACAGGGCCACGGACCGGGTCTAGCCACTGTGACAACCCCAGGACTGAGACCCAGAGGCCCGGTGCCGGGTGCCCCTCGGCCCTGCGGCGGTGTGGGGGCGCTTCAACTTGGCGTCACGAACAGGATCTACTTAAGCCTGAAGAATCAGGTCATGTGTGCCTTGGAACTGTGATTTATCGTGCTTGGACTGTGCTTTATTACAAGGACTGTGTGTTGCCACTTGCCGCCAGAAGTTCCCGCCAAAACCGCCACCATTACAGCGCTAAGGAGAGCGCAGGAGAAGAAGAAGGGCGTGGAAGTGGGCGTGAACAAGCTGAAGAGCGCGAAAGACAATGGCCGCCCAGTCTAAATATCTCGGCCCCTTGAGGACGTGTCCGTCAGCAGCCGAGATCCGCCTCCTGATCCTTAATGGTGGGCAGAGACAACGAAAATGAAACCGCCCACGAAGAAGAGAGCGGGAAAAGGACCAGGAAGAAGGAGCGAGCAACATGGAGGCCGCCATGGCCAGCCGCCCGGAGCCGGAGTGTGGGGTCGGAGCCGAGGACTCCCCCAGCTACCCGGAGAGGCACCGCAGCCAGACCTCCACAGTTGACGCTGAACTCCTGCAGACCGGAGCGGACGAGCTGATCCACCAACCCCGGCGGATGCAGCTGAGCACTGAGGCCGGGTGGAAGAAGACCATCATCGGGAGCCTCGCCAGACGTCTGTCGGCAGCCTCGTCTGGTCCGGAGCAAGAAAGAAGTTCCAGCGCTCCGAAGCCAGAAAGCAAGGCTCTGCCGGAAAGCGAGATGCTGCAAGCAGAGATGACAACGCCGCAGCACAAGGCCCCGCAACCAGCGTTCCAGACCCCAGCGGAGGCAGAGCAGACCGGCACCGGAGGGACCGCATCTGAAGCAGGTAGGAAGAGCCACCCTGCCCTGACAACCGACACCACTCCAGTGACTGCTAGTACCACAGCTGCTGACTCCGTTCCAGTGACTGATCTTGCCGCATCCGCTACCTCTGCTGCAGCAGATGCCCATACTCAAGCTGCACAGACATCCATCGCTGCGCATGATTTAACCATACATGAAAGACGGATTAACGGCGTTTGTCCAGCACTGGGTGTAACCCTGGACCTCACTTTGCCCAGGCCAAGAAGGGTTAAGTGCCAGGTGCAGCCCTGGAAGCCGTCCAACTAAGCCTCGGAAACCTGAAACTGTACATAGTTAACTGTTTATTTCCTTGCTGTTTTGCTGCTAAAACCCGTCCTTGGTTAACTCTTAAAGGGATCCCTTTGTTTACCCGGGATCCCTATTGCTTTTTATTTTTGCTTTCACTTTCATTTTTGCTTTTTTGTTCCACAATGTTATAAAAACTGTTGAATCATGAACAGTGCATGATACAAACTTCCTGTATATAGTTTGCACCTTCTTAAAGGCGCTTCCTACTGGTCTTACTTGGAAAGAGACTCTTTGTGAAGATACCACACTGGAACCTTTGCTGAGTAAGGACTGGTAGCTTGAGAAGAAATGCTACCTCATAGAGACTTGGTCCCTTCTTAAAGGGGATGTTCAATTGTTGCACTTAAACGGTGATATTGCTTTAAGACGGGTAGCAATAATGTTTGATGAAAGAAAATGATGATGATGTTTCTCGGAAGAAAAGGAATGATTGATAATGTTGATAGAAACTGGGGATAGAAGGTAAACCCTGAGTCCTCCATAGAAAGTTAAGAAGAGTTAATAATGTGCTACAGAGGACAGAAAGTAAACCCGTAGGGGTTAGGTAGTGAGTCCTCCTAGGAGCTATACGTAGATGGCTCAGTGCTTCTAAAACTGAAGGTATGTTATGTCCTATACTATGTATAGCAGTTGAAAAGGCAGTAGGTCCTGGCTGAACGGGACGGTCCTGTAATAGAAAGGAGAGGCAGTAGGTCTGGTGCCGATAGGACAGGCGGTCCTGCAGATTCAAAGAAGGAGAATGAAAAGTTGATATGCCTTATAATGTGATTATAGGAAGGTCTTCGGTGGACTTAGAGTGTGTGTCCTCTAAAGACAATGTTAATGTATTATACCAATGTTTGCACTAAGTAGAATACCCGGTTGGGTAACAGGAGTTATTTATAGCCTGTAATTTATAATGTTTTGATATTTAACCATGTTTTGTAACGTTCAAGTGTCCTCACCTCCCATAAAGGGAAGCTTGTTCAAGTATACATATTGTTATTTGCACTCAACAAAAATTGTATGTCTTTTTGCTAAACTTGTATTGTTGTTTTCTTCCCAGTCCCGGAGTACTGTGTTTAACCAGGGGGGAGTGCAGCGCCCCAGAGTCCTGGTCGTTGCAGTACTGTGGCTCCGCCACTATGGGGAGCTATGGTGCGTCCGATGGCACTGAAGGAGTTCATCTGATCAGGTATCACAGACACCAATACATTTCACAGCCGGGCCTCCGGGGGGAGCTAAGGGTGCTATTCATTAGGCCACTCCCCACCATAGTGGGTAAACTGGGGGTCAGGCAGGAAGTTAGATCAGAAAGCTGACTGGGTTGGAACCAGGCAACACCTTGTGGCAGAGGGTGTTGTAGGGGAAGATACAGTAGGGTCTCTGTCAGGGGTGGGATCCTGACAGAGGCTCGGCAACGAGAACGAACGTAACGGGACCGTGCCTGCTCCGGGTAGCGGCGGTGCCCAAGAAAGGATTAGAAGAGAGATAGATTGTGCTGAGTGAGAAACGGGATCACGCAAAGGAGAAATACCAGTAGGAGTCGTGCTGTAAGACCGAAGCAACATCCTACTGAGGCGCACTACCGGTGGCCGGAACGCCGAGGGAGTAGAATAACATTCAGCTTCAAGCAATACTCCAAACAGCGGCAGGACAGTCAGTCTCAGGCGGGCTGTCTAACTCAAATCACCTATGAAGTCTTGGGAGGCAATTGTGGGAGAGGGGCGTCTCTAGGGTCCCGGAAGAACTCCAGGCCTACCCGTCAAACGGGTGCCGTTCCTACCCGAACCTCAGGGAGGGACGGAGGATTAGCAGAACATCATCTAATCGAGTTGTGAGGGAACATCAGAAACAGACACAACAGTTGTGGGGTACTTTCCGTAAGCACAGCAGGGAAGGACTACAACACATAGCGCTAGGGGGAAGGCACAGATTTCCTCCTGTGAAGAGAACTCTGGAAGTGTCATTGGACCGGCCGGACTTGCGCAGCCTGGTGAACCGTATTCTGGACTGAGGACTCAGAGATCTTCAGTAAAGAGGTAAAGAGACTGCAACCTGGTGTCCTCGTTATTTCCCGCGATCTGCACCCCACAACTATACCATCATACACTATTCTATCACCGGACGTCCCTCACCGACACACAGGGCCACGGACCGGGTCTAGCCACCGTGACAACCCCAGGACTGAGACCCAGAGGCCCGGTGCCGGGTACCCCTAGGCCCTGCGGCGGTGTGGGGGCGCTTCATTTGTGTATGTTTGATATAAACTATGAAGTCCTTTATGTCCAGGACTACTTCACTGCATACAGTTAAGGGTCACATCACCTATTGAAATTTTGCCCCCAGTGTTGCATTGGTATTTAAAGGCACTGTGTGCACTTTAAATTAGTATTGAAATAATACATCAATATGGATATGTACTCTGTATCAGTACCACTCAGTTAAGTCCTTATTGTAAGATATTATATTTATGATAAATTGATATTTACTTCCTGGAGAGTGTTCTTCACCTGGGTGGATGTTGTGAAGGGGATTTTCTTCATCATGGGAAGGGTTCTTTGATTGTTCACCACTGTTATCTTCCGTGGACATCCAGGTCTTTTTGAACTCTCAAGCTTACATGTCTGCTAATTTTTTGGCAGACTGAACCAAACTGTTGTTTTGGCCACTCCTAACAATTCTGCTGTTTCCCTGATGCATTTCATTATTTTGCTTATTTCTGATTGTGGTCTTTTTCACTTTCATTGAGAGTTTATTTGACCGCATGTTGTGGGTTCACAGAAACAGCTTTCAAACACAAATATCACACCTGGATTCAGCTCTAGACCTTTTACCTGTTTATTTAATCATAGATAGTGTTGAGCGATACCTTCCGATATTTGAAAGTATCGGTATCGGATTGGATCGGCCGATATCCAAAAAATATCGGATATCGCCGATACCGATACCCGATACCAATACAAGTCAATGGGACACAAATATCAGAAGTGATCCTGGATGGTTCCCAGGGTCTGAAGGAGAGGAAACTCTCCTTCAGGCCCTGGGATCCATATAAATGTAAAAAATAAAGAATAAAAATAAAAAATATGGATATACTCACCCTCGGACGAGCTCTGGCTGTCACCGCTGCAAGCGTCTGCCTCCGTTCCTAAGAATGCAGTGAGTGAAGGACCTTCGATGACGCCGCGGCTTGTGATTGGTCGCGTGACCGCTCATGTGACCGCTCACGCGACCAATCACAAGCCGCGACGTCATCGCAGGTCCTACACTCACTGCATTCTTAAGAACGGAGGCTGCCGGTTACACCGCTAAGGTCCAGGGTCCGCCGGAGGGGTGAGTATATGCATATTTTTTATTTTTATTCTTTATTTTTTTACATGAATATGGATCCCAGGGCCTGAAGGAGAGTCTCCTCTCCTCCAGACCCTGGGAACCATACGCACCGCACACGCCTGGGAACTTATAGGAACTTCCGATTCCGATTTCCGATATCACAAAAATATCGGAACTCGGTATCGGAATTCCGATACAGCGAATATCGGCCTATACCCGATATTTGCAGATTCGGAATGCTCAACACTAATCATAGATTAACTAGAGAAAAACCATGCAGCCAATTAAAGAACTTTTAAAATAATTGTCCAATTACTTTTGGTCCCATAAAAAAAGGCAGCTACATATAAAGCAGCAGTAAACTCTTACTCCAATTAGGATGTGAATATCCTCACATTAAGGGCACAGTCAGATAGCCGCTTAAGTCAGGAGATTCTTCGGCCAGTTCTAGCACTGCGATGCAATCATAATATTTGTAATACGGCTGTCTAACTGTGCCCTTAAGCTGAGAGTCTGCACTTTCAGCCCATTGATTATATAATGCAATCTTTAAGGATACATTCCCATGATCAGGAATTGCTGCGGGTTTGATGCAGCGGCCACATGTTACAGTATAGTGGATGGGATTTCTACAGTAGAAATCCCATGTCCACTATGCGTGCATGTGCATCTACTGCGCGTCTTTGAAGACCCCAGCATGTCAACTTCTCTTGCGGAGACGAGAGACTCCGCAACAGAAATACAATTGATTGAATGTATTGAATTCGGTAAATCTGTACGGTTCATTGAACACATGTGGATTTACCTGTGTTTAATAGAAAGCAGCGCTTTGGACTCAGCAAACACGCACTGCGTCCAAAGCGCTGCTACTTCTGGATCGTGTGCACACACCCTAATGTGTTCAGGTTATTTTTACCGCACAACACATGCCATAAAACCCAAAAAATAATGTCAAAGCTTTTTTTTCTCCTTTTCACCTTACTTGGAAATTTTTCATTCATTTTTAGTTCATTATATGGTAAAACAAATGATGTCAAAGTAGATTAGTCTCTTATTGGCAGTTACTTTTCCCTACAGGGTGAACGTCTCTGCGGTCATGTGACCTCAGGAACAGCAAGAACCTCAAACCTATGAAGTGCCTTATGTAACACCAGACTTTTGGGTCCCTCTATGCTCGTTCATTTCTTAAAGTAATGATGGCCACTCGTTTTTCTTTACTTAGCTGCTTTTTTCTTGCCATAATACAAATTCTAACAGTCTATTCAGTAGGACTATCAAGCTCATCAAGAGAATGCCAAGAGTGTGCAAAGCAGTCATCAAAGCAAAAGGTGGCTACTTTGAAGAACCTAGAATATAAGACATAATTTCAGTTGTTTCACACTTTTTTGTTAAGTATATAATTCCACATGTGTTAATTCATAGTTTTGATGCCTTCAGTGTGAATGTACAATTTTCATAGTCATGAAAATACAGAAAAATCTTTAATTGAGAAGGTGTGTCCAAACTTTTGGTCTGTACTGTATATAACTTTGCTTGTTAAATATTGCTATTTCTCATCGAAATCTTGGTTCGTGAGGACTAGACTTGTTCAGGACCATGTATATATCTTGTCACTGCATCATAAAATATGTTCTTAGTAACTGGGGCTGAAGCCAACTGATTGTGGGTGGTTTATGAAAGTTTTTATGTCAGACATTACGTCCGGTTCTTTGGAGACTGTGTTTAATGCTTTGCATTATCTACAGATATTAAAACATCTCTGAGATGTTAGTGCAGGGCGATACATGGAGATTCACAGCAGTGGATTAATCAGCGATGCTCCTGGGCAACCATCTCTTTTCCTGAATTAGCAGCAAACTGTGAATTAGGCGGATTTTAATGTGAGAGCTCGTCCTGATTTACCAGATGCTCGTATTGCAGAGATGAATGTTTCTCATACACAAGGAAAGCCTGGATCTTAACCAGCGTCTACTATGGTTTTTTTTATTAATTATTTTCTTTGTGATTCAAAACAGCGCTAGAACAGAGGAAAGAATAGTAGAAATAGTATTGTAGTAGGTTTATTCTAGTACATAAGGGGCAGTATTATAGTAGTTATATTCTTGCACATAGGGGCAGTATTATAGTAGGTATATTCTTGTACATAGGAGCAGTATTATAGTAGTTATATTCTTGTACATAGGGGCAGTATTATAGTAGTTATATTCTTTTACATAGGGGGCAGTATTATAGTAGTTATATTCTTTTACATAGGGGGCAGTATTATAGTAGTTATATTCTTGTACATAGGGGCAGTATTATAGTAGTTATATTCTTGTACATAGGGGAAGTATTATAGTAGTTATATTCTTGTACATAGGAGCAGTATTATAGTAGTTATATTCTTTTACATAGGGGGCAGTATTATAGTAGTTATATTCTTTTACATAGGGGGCAGTATTATAGTAGTTATATTCTTGTACATAGGGGAAGTATTATAGTAGTTATATTCTTGTACATAGGAGCAGTATTATAGTAGTTATATTCTTGTACATAGGGGCAGTATTATAGTAGTTATATTCTTTTACATAGGGGGCAGTATTATAGTAGTTATATTCTTTTACATAGGGGGCAGTATTATAGTAGTTATATTCTTTTACATAGGGGGCAGTATTATAGTAGTTATATTCTTGTACATAGGGGAAGTATTATAGTAGTTATATTCTTGTACATAGGAGCAGTATTATAGTAGTTATATTCTTGTACATAGGGGCAGTATTATAGTAGTTATATTCTTGTACATAGGAGCAGTATTATAGTAGTTATATTCTTGTACATAGGGGCAGTATTATAGTAGTTATATTCTTGTACATAGGGGCAGTATTATAGTAGTTATATTCTTGTACATAGGAGCAGTATTATAGTAGTGATATTCTTGTACATAGGGGCAGTATTATAGTAGTTATATTCTTTTACATAGGGGGCAGTATTATAGTAGTTATATTCTTGTACATAGGGGCAGTATTATAGTAGTTATATTCTTTTACATAGGGGGCAGTATTATAGTAGTTATATTCTTTTACATAGGGGGCAGTATTATAGTAGTTATATTCTTTTACATAGGGGGCAGTATTATAGTAGTTATATTCTTGTACATAGGGGAAGTATTATAGTAGTTATATTCTTGTACATAGGGGCAGTATTATAGTAGTTATATTCTTGTACATAGGGGCAGTATTATAGTAGTTATATTCTTTTACATAGGGGGCAGTATTATAGTAGTTATATTCTTTTACATAGGGGGCAGTATTATAGTAGTTATATTCTTGTACATAGGGGAAGTATTATAGTAGTTATATTCTTGTACATAGGAGCAGTATTATAGTAGTTATATTCTTGTACATAGGGGCAGTATTATAGTAGTTATATTCTTGTACATAGGAGCAGTATTATAGTAGTTATATTCTTGTACATAGGGGCAGTATTATAGTAGTTATATTCTTGTACATAGGGGCAGTATTATAGTAGTTATATTCTTGTACATAGGAGCAGTATTATAGTAGTGATATTCTTGTACATAGGGGCAGTATTATAGTAGTTATATTCTTTTACATAGGGGGCAGTATTATAGTAGTTATATTCTTGTACATAGGGGCAGTATTATAGTAGTTATATTCTTGTACATAGGAGCAGTATTATAGTAGTTATATTCTTGTACATAGGGGGCAGTATTATAGTAGTTATATTCTTGTACATAGGGGGCAGTATTATAGTAGTTATATTCTTGTACATAGGGGCAGTATTATAGTAGTTATATTCTTTTACATGGGGGCAGTATTATAGTAGTTATATTCTTGTACATAGGAGCAGTATTATAGAAATTAT
Source organism: Ranitomeya variabilis (assembly GCF_051348905.1). Classification (NCBI taxonomy): domain Eukaryota; kingdom Metazoa; phylum Chordata; class Amphibia; order Anura; family Dendrobatidae; genus Ranitomeya; species Ranitomeya variabilis. Next base: position 48,584,964 of record NC_135232.1, on the reverse strand, counting down.
ATTCTTGTACATAGGGGAAGAATTATAGTAGTTATATTCTCGTACATAGGGAGCAGTATTATAGTAGTTATATTCTTGTACATAGGGTCAGTATTATAGTAGTTATATTCTTGTACATAGGGGCAGTATTATAGTAGTTATATTCTTGCACATAGGAGCAGTATTATAGTAGTTATATTCTTGTACATAGGAGCAATATTATAGTAGTTATATTCTTGTACATAGGGGGCAGTATTATAGCAGTTATATTCTTGTACATAGGGGCAGTATTATAGTAGTTATATTATTGTACATAGGAGCACTATTATAGTAGTTATATTCCTGTACATAGGGAGCAGTATTATAGTAGTTATATTCTTGTACATAGGGAGCATATTATAGTAATTATATTCTTGTACATAGGAGCACTATTATAGTAGTTATATTCTTGTACATAGGGAGCAGTATTATAGTAGTTATATTCTTGTACATAGGGAGCAGTATTATAGTAATTATATTCTTGTACATAGGAGGCAGTATTATAGTAGTTATATTCTTGTACATAGGAGCAGTATTATAGTAGTTATATTCTTGTACATAGGGGCAGTATTATAGTAGTTATATTCTTGTACATAGGAGCAGTATTATAGTAGATATATTCTTGTACATAGGAGCAGTATTATAGTAGTTATATTCTTGTACATAGGGAGCATATTATAGTAATTATATTCTTGTACATAGGAGCACTATTATAGTAGTTATATTCTTGTACATAGGGAGCAGTATTATAGTAGTTATATTCTTGTACATAGGGAGCAGTATTATAGTAATTATATTCTTGTACATAGGAGGCAGTATTATAGTAGTTATATTCTTGTACATAGGGAGCAGTATTATAGTAATTATATTCTTGTACATAGGAGGCAGTATTATAGTAGTTATATTCTTGTACATAGGAGCAGTATTATAGTAGTTATATTCTTGTACATAGGGGCAGTATTATAGTAGTTATATTCTTGTACATAGGGGCAGTATTATAGTAGTTATATTCTTGTACATATGGGCAGTATTATAGTAGTTATATTCTTGTACATAGGAGCAGTATTATAGTAGTTATATTCTTGTACATAGGAACAGTATTATAGTAGTTATATTCTTGTACATAGGGGCAGTATTATAGTAGTTATATTCTTGTACATAGGGGTAGTATTATGGTAGTTATATTCTTGTACATATGGGCAGTATTATAGTAGTTATATTCTTGTACATAGGGGCAGTATTATAGTAGTTATATTCTTGTACATATGGGCAGTATTATAGTAGTTATATTCTTGTACATAGGGACAGTATTATAGTAGTTGTTTTCTTACTCAGGAGTCAGAGCATTCCTGAAGAGTGATAATTTTTTCCAAACTTTAAAAAGGCTTTGTGTCCTGCTGTAAATCAACCAGCTGCAGTAGAATCTCTCCCCCATTTTTCTGTCTGCTATAGAAGACCACAAATGTGAATTACATTCCATATGCAAAAATATTTAGAATTGAGAGTCCTCAGTGGTTGATACCTTTTAATGGCTAACTGAAAAGATGGTAACAAATTGCAAGCTTTCGAGACTACACAGGTCTACGCTGACTATCGCAGCTGACATCTGGCACTATGTGCCAGGAGCGGTCATGGACCGCTCCTAGCACATTAAACCCCGGAACACTGCGATCAAAGATGATCGCAGCGTTTCAGTGGCATAGGGAAGCATCGCGCAGGGAGGGGGCTCCCTGTGTGCTTCCCCGAGACCCTCAGAGCAACGCAATTTTGTGATCACGTTCCTCCGAGGGTCTCCTACATCCTTCTCCCTGCAGGCCCGGATCCAAAATGGCCACAGTGGGCCTTCCAGGTCAGAGCAGGCACCAGGAAGCCTCCCTGCGGTGCCTGTGTGATCGCTGATCTGACACAGTGCAGTGCAAAGTGTCAGATCAGCGATCTGTCACTATGATGTGATGTCCCCCCTGGGGCAATGTAAAAAAGTTAAAAAAAAATAATAGTTACATGTGAAAAAGAATTCCTAAATAAAGAAAAAAAAATATATTGTTCCAAAAAATACATTTCTTTATCTAAATTAAAAAAAATAATAAAAGTACACATATTTAGTATCACCGCGTCCATAACGACCCGACCTATAAAGCTGTCCCACTAGTTAACCCCTTCAGTGATCACCGTGAAAAAAAAAACAAGGCAAAAACCAACGCTTTATTATCATATGGCCAAACAAAAATTGGAATAACACGCGATCAAAAAGACGGATATAAATAACCTTGGTACCGCTGAAAACGTCATCTTGTCCAGCAAAAAATGAGCTGCCATACAGCACCATCAACAAAAACATTAAAAAGTTATAGTCCTCAGAATAAAGTGATGCAAAAATAATTATTTTTTATATAAAATAGTTTTTATCGTATAAAAGCACCAGAACATAAAAAATGTTATAAATGAGGTATCACTGTTATCGTTCTGACCCGAAAAGTAAAACTGCTTTATCAATTTTACCAAACGTGAAACGGTATAAACGCCTCCCCCAAAGAAATACATGAATAGCTTGTTTTTGTTCATTCTACCTCACAAAAAATCTGACTAAAAAGCAATAAAAAAGTCACATGCCCGTAAATGGTACCAATAAAAACATCAACTCATCCCGCAAAAAACAAGACCTCACATGACTATGTGGACCAAAATATGGAAAAGTTATAGCTTTCAAAATGTGAAGACGCAAAAACAATTTTTTGCAATAAAAAGCGTCTTTTAGTGTATGACGGCTGCCAATCATAAAAATCCTCTAAAAAACCCGCTATAAAAGTAAATCAACCCCCCATCATCACCCCCTTAGTTAGGTAAAAATAATAAAATTTAAAAAAATGTATTTATTTCCATTTTCCCATTAGGGTTAGGGTTAGGGTTGGGGCTAAAGTTAGGGTTAGGGTTGGGGCTAAATTTAGGGTTAGGGCTACAGTTAGGGTTGGGGTTAGGGTTGGGGTTAGGGTTAGGGTTGGGGTTAGGATTAGGGTTGGGCCTAAAGTTAGGGTTGGGGCTAAAGTTAGGGTTGGGGTTAGGGTTGGGGTTAGGGTTAAGCTTGGGGCTAAAGTTAGGGTTAGGGTTGGGGCTAAAGATAGGGTTGGGGCTAAAGTTAGGGTTTGGATTAAATTTACGGTTGGGATTAGGGTTAAAGGGGTGGTTAGTGTTATGGTTGGGATTAGGGTTAGGAGTGTGTTTTGGTTTCAGTTAGAATTGGGGGGTTTCCACTGTTTAGGCATATCAGGGGCTCTCCAAACGCGACATGGCATCAGATCTCAATTCCAGCCAATTCTGTGTTGAAAAGGTAAAACAGTGCTCCTTCCCTTCCGAGCTCTCCCATGCGCCCAAACAGGGGTTTACCCCAACATATGGGGTATCAGCGTGCTCAGGACACATTGGACAACAACTTTTGTGGTCCAATTTCTCCTGATACCCTTGGGAAAATACAAAACTGGGAGCTAAAATATAATTATTGTGGGAAAAAAAGATTTTTTATTTTCACGGCTCTGCGTTATTAACTGTAGTGAAACATTTGGGGGTTCAAAGTTCTCACAACACATCTAGATAAGTTACTTGTGGGGTCTAGTTTCCAATATGGGGTCACTTGTGGGGGGTTTCTACTGTTTAGGTACATCAGGGGCTCTGCAAATGCAGCGTGACGCCTGCAGACCAATCCATCTAAGTCTGCATTCCAAACGGCGCTTCTTCCCTTCCGGGCTCTGCCATGCGCCCAAACAGTGGTTTACCCCCACATATGGGGTATCAGCGTACACAGGACAAATTGGACAACAACTTTTGTGGTCCAATTTCTCCTGTTAGCCTTGGTAAAATAAAAAACTGGGGGCTAAAAATAATTTGTGTGGAAAAAAATGATTTTTTATTTTCACGGCTCTGCGTTATTAACTGTAGTGAAACACTTGGGGGTGCAAAGTTCTCACAACACATCTACATAAGTTCCTTGGGGGTCTAGTTTCCAATATGGGGTCACTTGTGGGGGGTTTCTACTGTTTAGGTACATCAGGGGCTCTGCAAATGCAACGTGACGCTTCCAGACCAATCCATCTAAGTCTGCACTTCAAACGGCGCTCCTTCCCTTCCGAGCTCAGCCATGCACCCAAACGGTGGTTCCCCCCACATATATCAGCGTACTCAGAACAAATTGTACAACAACTTTTGTGGTCCAATTTCTCCTGATACCCTTGGGAAAATACAAAACTGGGAGCTAAAAAATAATTTTTGTGGAAAAAAAAGAATTTTTATTTTCACGGCTCTGCGTTATATACTGTAGTGAAACACTTTGGGGTTCAAAGTTCTCACAACACATCTAGATAAGTTCCTTGGGGGTCTAGTTTCCAATATGGGGTCACTTGTAGGGGGGTTCTACTGTTTAGGTACATCAGGGGCTCTGCAAATGCAACGTGATGCCTGCAGACAATCCATCTAAGTCTGCATTCCAAACGGCGCTCCTTCACTCCTGAGCTCTGCCATGCGCCCAAACGGTGGTTCCCCCCACATATATCAGCGTACTCAGAACAAATTGTACAACAACTTTTGTGGTCCAATTTCTCCTGTTACTCTTGAGAAAATACAAAACTAGGGGCTAAAAAATAATTTTTGTGGAAAAAAAAGAATTTTTATTTTCACGGCTCTGCGTTATAAACTGTAGTGAAACACTTGGAGGTTCAAAGTTTTCACAACACATATAGATAAGTTCCTTAGGGAGTCTTTTTTCCAAAATGGTGTCACTTGTGGGGGTTTCAATGTTTAGGCACATTAGGGGCTCTCCAAACGCGACATGGTGTCCTATCTCAATTCCAGTCAATTTTGCATTGAAAAGTCAAATGGCGCTCCTTCCCTTCCGAGCTCTGCCATGCGCCCCAACAGTGGTTTACACCCACATATGGGGTATCGGCATACTCAGGACAAATTGCACAACAACCTTTGGGGTCCAGTTTCTTCTGTTACCCTTGGGAAAATAAAAAATTGGGGGCGAAAAATCATTTTTGTGAAAAAATATAATTTTTTATTTTTACGGCTCTACATTACAAACTTCCGTGAAGCACTTGGTGGGTCAAAGTGCTCACCACACATCTAGATAAGTTCCTTAGGGGGTCTACTTTCCAAAATGGTGTCACTTGTGGGGGGTTTCAATGTTTAGGCACATCAGGGGCTTTCCAAACGCGACATGGCGTCCCATCTCAATTCCAGTCAATTTTGCATTGAAAAGTCAAAAACTCCTTCCCTTCCGAGCCCTGCCATGCGCCCAAACAGTGGTTTACTCCCACATGTGGGGTATCAGCGTACTCAGGACAAATTTTACAACAACTTTTGTGGTCCAATTTCTCCTGTTACCCTTGGTAAAATAAAACAAATTGGAGCTGAAGTACATTTTTTGTGAAAAAAAGTTAAATGTTCATTTTTTTAAACATTCCAAAAATTCTTGTGAAACACCTGAAGGGTTAATAAACTTCTTGAATGTGGTTTTGAATACCTTGAGATGTGCAGTTTTTAGAATGGTGTCACACTTGGGTATTTTCTATCATATAGACCCCTCAAAGTGACTTCAAATGTGATGTGGTCCCTAAAAAAATGGTGTTGTAAAAATGAGAAATTGCTGGTGAACTTTTAACCCTTATAACTCCCTAACAAAAAAAATTTTGGTTCCAAAATTGTGCTGATGTAAAGTAGACATGTGGGAAATGTTACTTATTAAGTATTTTGTGTGACATATCTCTGTGATTTAAGAGCATAAAAATTCAAAGTTGGAAAATTGCGAAATTTTAAAATTTTTTGCCAAATTTATGTTTTTTTCACAAGTAAATGCAGGTAATATCAAAGAAATTTTGCCACTATCATGACGTACAATATGTCACGAGAAAACAATGTCAGAATCATCAGGATCCGTTGTAGCGTTCCACAGTTATAACCTCATAACGGGACAGTGGTCAGAATTGTAAAAATTGTTCAGGTCATTAACGTGCAAACCACCCTTGGGGGTAAAGAGGCTAAAGAGAAAAAAAAGTAAAAAAACAGGTTTATCTTTCTTTAAAAAGTGAACCATTAAATCAACCACAAGAAAAAAACAAAGGAAAAAATATTCAAAAGCATCTAGTAATTAAAGGCTAAAGTTATGGTATAGACTTATAGGAAATTAGATAATAAGGGTGTCTTTTGACCTCCTAAATTTAAAGGGCCTATTTTGAGAATTGCTACCTTTCTACCGCTATTGCTATTCCATGGTAAATTTGATATGTAACATTTTATTGCTTAGTTATAGTGTAAATTTGTAATCTATAAAAAAATAAATAAATACATTTAAATCGTATTTTACATGCCATGCAATATACTTTTAAAGAGAAAAATATATAAAAAGAACAGCTTTGTCTTTCAGAAAAAATGAACCATTAAATCAACCACAAGCCAAAAAAAACAAAAGAAAAAATATTCCAAAGTGTCAAGTAATTAAAAAGGCTTAAATGATGGTATAGAGTTATAGGAAATTAGATAATAAGGGTGTCTTTTGACCTCCTAAATTTGAAGTTCCCTTTTGAGAATTGCTACCTTTCTACCCCTATTGCTATTCCATGGTAAATTTGATATGTAAGGCTCAGTTTTTTTAGATAATAGGGAACGTTTTCTTGTTGCACCAAAAATATTATGACTTTAAAAAAAAAAAAAAATAGAATCCAAGAAAATTTATATTCATACCCTAGAAAGAAAATAACAAATGTAATCCAAGCCACTAAATAATAAAAAGATCACAGAGCGGATAAAAGCAAGAACAACCCGAGCTACGGACCCTTAAGCTGCAATGCACCATCCAGTCAATGGAACAACATATATATTTATGTCTCATTGAAAATGGCTGGCAATATTACCGCGCGGCGTATTCCAATATATACCTCTCTTGCGTTATGTGCAGGAGTTGGCTGCATTCTAGCTAGATAAGTAGGCATAGTCTGTTTATAGTATTTTATGCCTCATTAGAATGATTTCCAGTCTTAGGACCCACATGTTAAGGCACTTAATCAAAGGCAATGGGTCGAAAATTATGTTCTAGCCTTGCTCATATTTGATTCATTCCTTCCAGATAGGGAGAGGTAAAAAAAAGAAAAAAAAAACACATTACTTGCCTCCGTTGAAGACATGCATTATCTGTTAAGCAGTGGAAGTCTATGACTGTGTCTAACCCTCTGGGTACCAGCCCCAGACGGACATGTATTTCTTTAACTGGTCCATTTAGAGACGGGGATGGCATTTTTCATTTTTTGCTTTTTACCCGGCTGACAGACAATTAATTTATTTTTGTCCTTAAATCTCATCTTAAAGATGTCGTCTCCTTTTCATATGTCACCTATATAATTGTCAGCTTCAGGCGGTGAATTCAATGTATATCCTCAAAAAACACTCATATGATCTACAGATACAAAGATAACGGCCGTCGGTTTTGATGAATTACCACTCGCTCGGCTTTGAAAAAAGTGATTATATTTGCCATAAAAAATTGGTTCTAATTCAGCAGAAAGTAAAATAAGTTCCTGCACCCAGAAGTGATGTTTATTTACTTACAATAACCAGAATGGGTTAAAAAATTATCTTTCTTCGCTAATTTATTTATGTTTTTTTCTTGCTATTTGTTATTTTGTTTTTTATATAAAATGTATGCAATTTTTAAAATCTTCTACAATAGAATGACAATTAAAGAATCACTTACATCAAATTTTATTTTATCTTCTTAATATTTTGCAATCATCATATTATATAGTACTTACAGTTGCTCATTGGCCCTCCCACCCAGTTAATTCGTCTGTTCTCCATTAAGTCTATTTAGGTCTTCTGTTTTCCATTTAATCACATCATGGGATTAAAAACTGAAAAGCGCTATGTAGAAACAGTAATTCTTTTTTCTCTGCATGAGTTATCATTGGAACTACAATACTACATGACTGCAAAGTCGTTGGCAGACCAGCTCTACCTACTCTTCAGCTTCTGACCAAGCTGCTCCACCGTCCGACACCAGAGACTTTGCAGTAATGTAGTATGGTAGTTCTAATGATGACTCATGCAGGGAAAAGAGATTTTCTGTTTCTATGTAGAGCATGGAAGGTTTCAGCTAGTCAATTTTTAATCACATGACGTCATAGACCTAATAGAAAAGAGAAGAATTAGCCGGGTAGAAAGGCAAAATGAGCAATTGTAAGTACACGGTGCTATATAATATGATGACTACAATATATTAAGAGGATAAAAAATTTGATGGGAGGAGTGCTTCTATAATAAAAGAGGTTGGTTCATCTCACCAGCTTATCAACTACAAACAGGATAGCTAATCAGTGATTTAAAAACTTGGGGTCTGACCGCAGGACCCCACTGCTCCCAATCATGACACTCTGGAGCCCATGATCTGAATGTTTAGCATGTCCTTCACCATTTCATTCAATGTTTATAGGACAACCAAATGTCCAAATGTTTCATTCATCCATCTTCATCAGTCCTATAGACTTTAATAGAAGCTTCATTGCTCATAATAACCCATTTCTTTTGTGATCGGTGGAGGTCCTATTTCTCGGACCTCCAGCAATGAGCAACTTATTAGTGACTCTATCCTCTCTCCTTATATGCCTGTATTATTAAACACAGGTATTCTTCATGAAATACAGGTTCTAGATCATCTTTTCTTAGAACGCCACTTTGTGCTGCTCCTTTATTATTCTGCCTGGAAATGCAAGAATTAATTAAGAACTGAGTGAGAAACACGTCTCTATAATATAATGTCAGACACGCGTAGCACTGACTGGTAATGTTGGAATATGAACACACCCCATGATTTCATTATGCTACAAACATTGTAAAAACATTGGTTCCGGCAATCATTGCATAAATTCAATGTTTCCATTGTAATACAGGTGAATGTAGACCACTGTGGACCGAATGTGGACCACTGGCCGGTTTTACCCTGGACAGGCCCAACTAAGTGACTTCCTGGTACTCACTAGAGCCTCTGATGGTGAGGATAGGTTTGGCCGTAGGTAGCCACCAGGTATCACTCAAGGGCAGGCCCCGGGTCTGCAGCAGCTGACCGGGTCAGAGGCATGGGTGCAAAGTACAGGAGGATGAAGGCAAAGACGTGGTCAGACAATCCAACGTCAGGGCAGGCAGCACAGGTTCAATAAACATATTCGAGATCAGGAACGGTGAGATCGGGATAAATGGTCAGCTAAGTCAATAGCAGTGGAGACAGATGGAACATGCAGAGACAAGCAACTAGGAGCCTACATTTAGGCAAGGAGTGGTGGAAGGAGTTGCCTAATAAACCCCTTTCTACCTCAGGATAGGCTGAGGAAGCAGGACACAAGTGGTTAAGTTCATGCAAAGTTTAGCTGGGTGAAGAGTCACCAGCAGCAGTAGGATGCAGCACAGCTAGAAATGCAGAAAGAGGCAGCCCAGTGAGACGACCCAAGACTGGGAGCAGCAGAGCGGTGACCGCAGTTACTAGGGTGGCACTTCCTGCCCGTGCAAGTAGCCAGCATGGCATCCGTATTGGCAGCTTACAAGAATTCTGATCAGAATGGTCAGAACTATTGGGATTGAAGCAATTTGCCCACATCATTTAGGTAAAATGTTTTGCGATGATCAAAGTGCATCATAGCCTAAGCTGATCCCAGGGGAGCCCTAGAAATCAAGTATAACTCAATGAAAAACCTAGACAAGCATTCAATTCCCATGCAGCGCCTCCGCAGGATGCTTCTCAGTACAGTAGTGATGGTCAGTCTGGCTCTCTTTGCTGATCCGGCTCTCATGGCTCCACTCAACCAAAAAGAGGCAGCGCTTTTTGGATCCTAAATGCATCCCTATTTATTATGCGTTCACTCATCCGAAACCCCACCCACCCATGCCAGAAACCCCGCCCACTTGCTGGTAACCAACTAAATTGATGAGTGGGTGGAGTTTTATTCAGGAGGGCAGAGTTAGGTATGCTGAACACTGGGATTTTAAACCCATTGAGAGCCATTCAGGGATTTTAGTGGCTCCCACTGAGGTGACGCCTCCCATCGTTCACAGCAGGGAGCCGCTCTTTGTGGCGGATCGTTCGCGAACAACTTATCACTACTTCTCACTGAAATTGATGGGCTTGGTGCAATGGGTGGATGTGTCGGATCCTCCAGAACAACAAAATGCTCTTTATATCTATTTCTTCTCCAGATATAGATTAAAGATTTAAATAGGAAACTTTCTCCTGGAAAATCCTTGATAATCCCTATGTTTAAGCAGATGACAATACTAGTCTTTAATCCTTTTTTTTCTCTTTGCCTGCATCTGATACCTGAGAAAGTGCATCTCATGGGCAACAGTAATCCCAACATTGTACTGGCTGTTACTCCGTCCCTATCACTTTATGCTTTATACTGCAGCTCTGTTTGTTCAGGTTGGCTGCTGAGTATAAGCACAAGCTCTACAGCAAAATAGTGCCTGGATTACTAATCTCTGTTACAATTACTACAGAATTGTCAAATATTATATCATTTTATCATTTTTAAAGCACCAATAAGAGAAAAAGATTACCAGGTAATTCCTGCACATCAATTGGTAAGAATGAGCATCGATAATGGAAGAACCTGGAAATTTTCTTACCCCATTATTTAAGTACAGTCCTATGGAAAACAGCAGCAAACACATAGGGGGCATACTGCATTCATCAATAATGTATAAGTCTGAAAGTAAAAACTTGGACTAGATAGTGTTAAAATGTGCCAGATTTATCAGAGTAGTTCATGCCAGTTAATAAATGTGGTGCATATTCAGACTGTTTACACCAACTATTATTTCTAGAGATGAGCAAAGTGATATGATGCAAAATTAATTTCAGGATATTCGCTGGACCTGGTAAAGATGAACGATTTGCAATTCTTATTTGCTTGAATCAAAATAGAATGCCCACCGCCATTTTATACTAAGCAAAAGATGGCAAGAGACTGAGAAGGCTCACACGTCTTCAGGCGTGTCCGAACAGGCTTCCTTATCATGCAGCTATCACGTCTTATGGTATCGCACAGCCAATCCGGAGATGCTATCATAGCTTGTTTAAAAGCCGAGGCAGGGAATGCAGCAGCCATTGTAAGTTGACTCTGGATAGTGAGGGCACATCACAGCTTAGCCATACAGATACAGAGTGAAAAGCTATAAAACACTGAATAAACATTACAGATAGTGTGTGACAGCTCAGCATTGATAATAGCTACCATCTGTTTACACTTGGTCATATACATTGAGGTCACTATGACTTTACTAAGGTTGTATATGCATTAGAGAGCTGGAAAAGTGTTCAATACAGTCCTAGGGGATCCAGGATGACTGTTAGGGTACCGTTACACTAAACGACTGTTATGACCCCAATGGCAGAGGGTCTCAGGAATAATGCTAAGTCAGTAAATACAGAAAACCAGCTCATAGGGCAGTGGTAACTGGGCTGACCATATAACTAATCCTAGCACCACAAATACCAGCAGCCGGGGAACGTTCCTACGTTGATCCTAGACGTCTCGCGCCAGCCGGAGAGCTAACTACCCCTAGAAGGGAAAAGAAAGACCTTTCTTGCCTCCAGAGGAAATACCCCAAAAAGTTGGATAGAAGCCCCCCACAAATAATAACGGTGAGGTAAGAGGAAAAGACAAACATAAGAATGAGCTAGGAATTTAGCAAAGAGAGGCCCACTAGCTAATAGCAGAATATAGGAAGATAACTTATATGGTCAGCAAAAAATCCTATCAAAAATATCCACACTGGAAATTCAAGAACCCCCGAACCGTCTAACGGCCCGGGGGGAGAACACCAGCCCCCTAGAGCTTCCAGCAAGGTCAGGAATCACATTTAGTACAAGCTGGACAAAAAATGATAGCAAACAAATAACCCAAAAAAACAAAGAAGCAAGACTTAGCTTAATTTAGCACGAACCAGGACCAGCAAACAGGAGCAAACAGAATGTGTCTGATAACACAGATGCCAGGCACTGGACTAAGGTTCCAGGAGGTTTATATAGCAACACCCCTGAAGTAACGACCCAGCTGGGTGCAAACAGAGGGAAGGAAATCCCAGAGTCATATCACTAGTAACCACTAGAGGGAGCCAAAAAAGTCTAATTCACAACAGTACCCCCCCTTAAGGAGGGGTCACCGAACCCTCACCAAGACCACCAGGGCGATCAGGATGAGCAGCGTGAAAGGCACGAACCAAATCGGCCGCATGCACATCAGAGGCAACCACCCAGGAATTATCCTCCTGACCATAACCCTTCCACTTGACCAAATACTGAAGCCTCCGCCTGGAGAGACGAGAATCCAAGATCTTCTCCACCATGTACTCCAACTCGCCCTCAACCAACACCGGAGCAGGAGGCTCAGCAGAAGGAACCACAGGCACAACGTAGCGTCGTAACAAAGACCTATGGAACACGTTGTGAATGGCAAACGAAACCGGAAGATCCAAGCGAAAGGACACAGGATTAAGGATTTCCAATATCTTGTAAGGACCGATGAAGCGAGGCTTAAATTTAGGAGAGGAGACCTTCATAGGAACAAATCGAGAAGACAGCCACACCAAATCCCCAACACGAAGTCGGGGACCCACACCGCGGCGGCGGTTGGCAAAACGCTGAGCCTTCTCCTGTGACAACTTCAAGTTGTCCACCACATGATTCCAGATCTGCTGCAACCTATCCACCACAGAATCTACTCCAGGACAGTCAGAAGGCTCCACATGTCCCGAGGAAAAACGAGGATGGAAACCAGAGTTGCAGAAAAATGGCGAAACCAAAGTAGCGGAACTAGCCCGATTATTTAGGGCAAACTCAGCCAACGGCCAGAAGGTCACCCAATCATCCTGATCTGCCGAAACAAAACACCTCAAGTAAGCTTCCAGAGTCTGATTAGTTCGCTCAGTTTGTCCATTAGTCTGAGGATGAAAGGCAGACGAGAACGATAAATCAATGCCCATCCTAGCACAAAAGGATCGCCAGAACCTGGAAACAAACTGGGATCCTCTGTCAGACACAATATTCTCAGGAATGCCGTGTAAACAAACCACATTCTGAAGGAAGACAGGAACCAGATCGGAAGAGGAAGGCAGCTTAGGCAAAGGCACCAAATGGACCATTTTTGAAAAGCGATCATATACCACCCAGATGAAAGACATACCCCGAGACACCGGGAGATCAGAAATGAAATCCATGGAAATATGTGTCCAAGGCCTCTTCGGGACAGGCAAGGGCAAGAGCAACCCGCTGGCACGGGAACAGCAAGGCTTAGCTCGAGCACAAGTCCCACAGGACTGCACAAATGACCGTACATCCCGTGACAAGGAAGGCCACCAAAATGACCTAGCCACCAGATCTTTGGTGCCAAAAATTCCCGGATGACCTGCCAACACCGAGGACTGAACCTCGGAAATGACTCTGCTGGTCCACTTATCAGGAACAAACAGTCTGTCAGGTGGACAAGAGTCAGGTCTACCAGCTTGAAATCTCTGCAACACAGGTCGCAAATCAGGAGAAATGGCTGACAAAATAACTCCTTCTTTAAGAATACCAACAGGTTCTGTGACTCCAGGAGAGTCAGGCACAAAGCTCCTTGAAAGAGCATCAGCTTTCACATTCTTTGAACCTGGTAAATACGAGACCACAAAGTCAAAACGGGAGAAAAACAATGACCAGCAGGCCTGTCTAGGATTCAAGCGTTTAGCAGACTCGAGATACATCAAATTTTTGTGATCAGTCAAGACCACCACACGATGCTTAGCACCCTCGAGCCAATGACGCCACTCCTCAAATGCCCACTTCATGGCCAGTAATTCCCGATTGCCCACATCATAATTCCGCTCAGCAGGCGAAAACTTCCTAGAGAAGAAAGCACATGGTCTCATTACCGAGCAACCAGGGCCTCTCTGTGACAAAACGGCCCCTGCCCCAATCTCAGAAGCATCCACCTCGACCTGAAAGGGAAGTGAGACATCAGGCTGGCACAAAACAGGCGCCGAAGTAAACTGGCGCTTCAACTCCTGGAACGCCTCCACGGCTGCAGGAGCCCAGTTAGCAACATCAGAACCTTTCTTGGTCATATCCGTCAAAGGTTTAACAACGCTAGAAAAATTAGCGATAAAACGACGGTAGAAGTTAGCAAAACCCAAGAACTTCTGAAGACTCTTAACTGACGTGGGTTGAGTCCACTCATGAATAGCTCGGACCTTGACTGGGTCCATCTCCACAGCAGAAGGGGAAAAAATAAACCCCAAAAAGGGAACTTTCTGTACTCCAAAGAGACACTTTGAGCCTTTAACAAACAAGGCATTCTCACGCAAAACCTGAAACACCATCCTGACCTGCTCCACATGTGAGTCCCAATCTTCAGAGAAAACCAGAATATCGTCCAGATAAACAATCATAAATTTATCCAGATACTTCCGGAAAATATAATGCATAAAGGACTGAAATACTGAGGGAGCATTAGAAAGCCCAAAAGGCATCACCAAGTACTCAAAATGACCTTCGGGCGTATTAAATGCAGTCTTCCATTCATCACCTTGCTTAATGCGCACAAGGTTGTATGCACCACGAAGATCTATCTTGGTGAACCACTTGGCACCCTTAATCCGGGCAAACAAGTCCGACAAGAGAGGCAAAGGATACTGAAATTTTACAGTGATTTTATTCAGTAGCCGATAGTCAATACAAGGTCTCAAAGATCCGTCCTTCTTAGCCACAAAAAAGAATCCCGCACCAAGAGGGGAAGAGGATGGACGGATATGCCCCTTCTCCAGAGACTCCTTGATATATGAACGCATTGCGGCATGCTCAGGTACTGACAGATTAAATAATCTTCCCTTAGGAAATTTACTACCTGGAATCAAATCTATGGCGCAGTCACAGTCCCTATGAGGAGGCAGAGCACTGGATCTGGACTCACTGAATACATCCTGATAATCAGACAAATACTCAGGAACTTCCGAAGGAGTAGAGGAAGCAATAGACACCGGCGGGGAATCAGCATGAATTCCCTGACAGCCCCAACTTGACACAGACATTGCCTTCCAATCCAGGACTGGATTGTGGGTCTGTAACCATGGCAGACCCAAAACGACCAAATCATGCATTTTATGCAGAACAAGAAAATGAATCACCTCCCGATGTTCAGGAGTCATGCACATGGTCACCTGCGTCCAAAACTGCGGTTTATTTTCCGCCAATGGCGTAGCATCAATACCTCTAAGAGGAAAAGGATTTACTAACGGTTCAAGAACAAAACCTCCACACTGGAAATTCAAGAACCCCCGAACCGTCTAACAGCCCGGGGGGAGAACACCAGCCCCCTAGAGCTTCCAGCAAGGTCAGGAATCACATTTAGTACAAGCTGGACAAAAAATGATAGCAAACAAATAACCCAAAAAAACAAAGAAGCAAGACTTAGCTTAATTTAGCACGAACCAGGACCAGCAAACAGGAGCAAACAGAATGTGTCTGATAACACCGATGCCAGGCACTGGACTAAGGTTCCAGGAGGTTTATATAGCAACACCCCTGAAGTAACGACCCAGCTGGGTGCAAACAGAGGGAAGGAAATCCCAGAGTCATATCACTAGTAACCACTAGAGGGAGCCAAAAAAGTCTAATTCACAACAACGACCCTGGTTACCATTGTAAATGTAAAAAAAACAAAAACACTACATACTCACATTCCGGTGACTGTCACGTCCCTCGCCGTCAGCTTCCCGCACTGACTGTGTCAGTGCCGGCCGTAAAGCACAGCACAGCGGTGACATCACCGCTGTGCTCTGCTTTTACTTTACGGCCGGCACTCACAGTCAGTGCGGGAAGCTGACAGCGAGGGACGTGACAATCACCGGAATGTGAGTATGTAGTGTTTTTGTTTTTTTTACTTTTACACTGGTAACCAGGGTAAACATCGGGTTACTAAGCGCGGCCCTGTGCTTAGTAACCCGATGTTTACCCTGGTTACAAGCGAACACATTGCTGGATCGGTGTCACACACACCGATCCAGCGATGTCAGCGGGAGATCCAGCTACAAAATAAAGTTTCAAACGATCTGCTACGACGTACGATTCTCAGCGGGGTCCCTGATCGCAGTAGAGTGTCAGACACAGCGATATCGTATGTATATCGCTGGAACGTCACGGATCGTGTCGTCGTAGCGACCAAAGTGCCACTGTGAGACGGTACCCTTACAGATGTATTTTCAGGCCAACTGGAGGCTTTGCAGTATTGAGATTTTTGTTGTATCAATTAGCTGAAAATCTAATTTTTTGGAAATATTTGACAAAGATGGCGAAATACTGTCTCCAAAGATTCACTCATCTCTAATAAGTTGGCTTAGAAATGTGTGTCAAAAATTTGGAGTACGGCTTCTAAGGCCCCTGTGCGGCAGCAGAGGTTGCACCAATGATATGTCTTCCCCTTCCAGTAGTATCATGATAGGTGACATGATACAAAATAATAACATTTCATCAGTTCTAGGCTATGGACCATAATGTGATATAATGCTAATAAATATGACATTGCACCTCTTGTGTATCAACTGGGGGGTTGGACCCTCAGAGCCCCTGGTCTCGGTAAGCATCACTGATAGGTGGCAAGAGGGAAAGAGGATGATGGAGGCCTGGTGAAATTGTGCTGAAGAATGGACTATAAAGGAGATGCCAAACTGGAGTGGCAGAGCTAGAACAGCGCTGACTGATTATTATTATTATACATTTTTATAGCGCCATTTATTCCATGGCGCTTTACATGTGAATGGGGCAAATATAGATAAGTAAAATAAACATGAGTAAAACAAGGCACTAACAGGTACAGGAGGAGAGAGGACACTGCCCGCGAGGGCTCACAGTCTGCAGGGGATGGGTGAGGATACACTAGGAGAGGGAAGAGCTGGTTGTGCGGCGGTTCAGCAGACAGAGGATCATTGCAGGCTGTATGCTTGTCAGAAGACGTGGGTCTTCAGGTTCCTTTTGAAGGTGTCCGTGGTAGGCGAGAGCCTCATTTGTTGGGGTAGAGAGTTTCAGAGTAGCGGGGAAGCATGGGAGAAGTATTGTATGCGGTTGTGGGAGGAAGAGATGAGAGAGGAGTAGAGAAGGAGATCATGAGAGGATTGAAGGTTGCATGTAGGTAGGTACCGACTGATGTAGTAATGCTATAACAATGAGTGGACTAGCAGAAATGTAGCAGCAACGGCTGATGATGCAGTCCTAGAAAAGCGATGATCAGAATAGCAGAGTTGTAGCAGTGCTGAAACAATAATGACTGGATTACACTCTACTATTCCAGTCATCGTGGTTGTAGCAGTAGACTGGAACGGATGCAACAGAGCTAAGTAGGCAGTAGTGGTACAATAGCAGGAAGATCATCTACCTGAATACTCAGGCGGCATTCTGCTACCTGAGCCTGGATAAATAACCTGGCGAGATGACGACAATGGAGCACATCAGGTTAGAGCAGTGGCAGAGACGGAAAGAGGATGCAGCGCTCAACTCTGGAGCGAGTATCCCATCAGGTAAGACATTTTTCCATAGCCAAAAACATTGGTCAGTGCATTACTACATAGGATCCACACTTTGCTACAGTAAACGCTTCTGATATAGTCCTGGTAATGCATCCTAAATTTTAGATCCTTTATTTCTACTACTGATCCTTCCTGGGTCTACTCATTACATCTCATTAGGGACTGAACTCCATGTTGTCTTCTTCCCTTGGCGCCCCCGATACATAGCTTTATTGCTCCCAGCTAGTTGAAGATTTTCCTCTACTAGTTCTGTCACTCATAGTAAATGGCTGCAAACAGTCGGCACTCTGTAATGTCACGTCTTGTATAAATCAAACATCCCTCGTCATGTTGATAGCTGGTGTTTGTCTAATGTATTTTATATTACGTATGCTTCACCCCGCGGCTCTATTTCATATGGGCTATTATGCTCTTATGGTGGAAAGTACATTATCGGTAATTATAGCATATGCTCACATTATATGATCAATCCGGGACCTTCTCCATTAGAACAAACCCGATAAGAGTTGAGTAATTATATAAAGTCTGATAGTAAACAAATGTAACCAAATGCATTCCATAAGGACATCCTGTTGAAACATTGGTCACCCCAATAATCCTAAGAATAATAAATGAAAGATCCAAAAGCTTTAAAATGCAAAGACAAGACTATAAGCAGTGATCTCCAACCTAAGGCAATCCAGCTATTGCATAACTACAACTCTCTGTAGTTGGCAGCTGGTGGTCATATCACAAAAAGAATATCTAGCAATCAATCACCACCAGGATTATTGGCACCTGCGGACAGGACAGTGTCTCACAGCGGACACAAATTACCTACTGATATACTCTGAACATCCCATTCTACCTCGTCCCAGAGGTTCTCTATGGTATAAAGATCAGAGGACTGCAAAGACCAGGGCAGCATCAGGGCCGGTTTTAGACAAAGTGGGGCCCTAGGCAAAAATTTAATGTGGGGCCCCAAATTCTAACACTGTAAAATCACACAAACATTTAAGTTACATTACATGAGCAGGATGCGGATACGGTTGGTGGAGGGGCCTGAAGCCAGTGCTCACACTGTGGCCCCCATATTTAGGGGCCTTATATCGGCCAACAGGTCTGCCATTATTAGCTGTATGCAAGGGCGTTGCTAGGGTCAGAAAACATAGGGGGCCTAAGCCCCAAGACAAAGAGTTGCCCCCAACCCCCTCTTAATTTTTTTTTTAACACCACAGATAATACAGTGATAACTCTCTGATAATGTAGTAATGTCACCTGCAGTCTTATGTAACACCACAGATAGACATAGCGTTTCAGAGTAAGATTATGTTTACATGCAACATTTTTTTCAGTAGCCAAAACCTTTTCTATTAGCAGTAAAAATATTGCGTTCAAAGCACCTGTTTTTCAGCTTGTTTTGTGGTGTTCTTCACACTTTTTTCAGCTTTTTTTTGGAGTGAGGATGATTGCTTTGTCTACAGTATGTTTAAGACCACATTCATACGATCAGTATTTGGTCAGTATATCACATCAGTATGTGTAAGCCAAACCCAGGAGGGTGAGAAATACCGAAGTGGTGACGGGTTTCTCAGGGTATGTGCACACGCTGCGGATTTTGCTGTGGATCTGCAGCAGTTTTCCATGCGTTGTACAGCACCATGTAAATGTATGGAAAACAAAATCCGCCGTACACATGGTGTGGAAAATACCGAGTGGAAACGCTGCGTTGTATTTTCTGCAGCATGTCAATTCTTTGTGCAGATTCCGCAACGTTTTACACCTGCTCCATAATAGGAATCTGCAGGGGTAAAAACGCTGTTGAAAACCGCACAAAAAACGCGGTAATTCCGCCATAAATCTGCAGGTAAAACGCAGTGCCTTTTACCTGCAGATTTTTAGGAATCTGCGTGGAAAAATCCGCAGCAGATTCCGCAACGTGTGCACATAACCTCATTGTTCCACTGGTGTTTCTGCCTTACAAATACTGATGTGAAATACTGAACATATGAACAAGACCTAATAGGTTCCCTTTAAGTGGTTTTGGTGAATTTACCCTTATTATTTCACGTGGGAATTCATTTATTTCTATATAATAAATGCCCTGATTCAGCAAACAATATTCCTGTCTTGTGTCATCCAGCCAGTAGTGACAGGAGGTCGCCCTGTCAGATTACAAGCAATGATTCAGTGACTGTGGTCAGAGCCAATGCTGATGGCTGCTGTATGTGATTGTGAAACCTGATCCTACAGCCATCAGCACAGAGCTCCAGGACCACAGTGAGTAAATCACTGCACTGAGGGGGTCTAAAGGGGGGTTTGGGAGACACGTTCTGGGACAGAGCAATGCACAGCATTATTCACTGCTGAAAACCCTCTGGGCACTTCATACAGGGGTTGCAGATGCAGGGGGCCCCCTTGTAGGTGGGGGCCCCAGGCGTCTGCCTGGTCTGCCTGTGCCAAACGCCGGCCCTGGGCAGCATGGAAACTCACTGTCATGTTCCTGGAAGCAATCCATGACTATTCGAGCCGTGTGGCATGGGGCATTGTTCTTTTGTCATAGGGAAAACCATGCCATGAAGGAATGAACTTGATCAGCTACAATACATAGATATTATAAACATTATTGTCCAAAATACCCATCTACAGGTATTAGAAAAGCGAGGAAGTGCCAAGAAAACATTGCCCACACTATTATTCCCCTTCCAACAGACAGGAAGAGTTTATTCATTCTTGCTGCATGCTCCAAGTTCTGACAGCCCCGTATCAGCTTTTGGCCACTGGAGTCTTGCCTTTCTGTTTCGCTTAGGCAGTAAAGGAATTGATATTGGCTCTCTTATGTTAGAACCCATCTATCCTAAGGAAGGATGAGTTGTTTAGACATGTTGGTTGGACACCATCAATGCATTTAGCTGTAGATTTTTTTACTGTGTACTGCCTCTTTGCTGGAACAATTTTTCACATCCTCCTCTGATCCTCTTGACCAGGACTATGGTTTACATTCTCCTCTTATCCTCTTCACCAAAATGATTCTTCACATCCTCTTCTGATCCTCTTCACCAGAATTATTCTTCACATCTTCCTCTGATCTTCTTCACCAGAAATATTCTTATCAAACTCCTCTGATCCTCTTCACCAGAACAATTCTTAACATCTTTGTCTGATCCTCTTCACAAAACAATTCTTCACATCCTCCTCTGATCCTCTTCACCAGAATGATTAAATGATTTGTCACATTCTCCTCTGATCTTTTTCACCAGAACGATTCTTCACATCTTCCTCTGATCCTCTTCAGCAGAAGTATTCTTCACATCTTCCTTTGATAGAACTATTCTTCACATCTTCCTCTGATCCTCTTCACCAGAACTATTCTTCACATGCTCCTGATTCTCTTCACCAGATGATTCTTTACATCTTCCTCTGATCCTCTTCACCAGTAAAAAATATTCACATCTTCCTCTGATCCTCTTCTCAATAACTATTCTTCACATTATCCTGATTCTCTTCACAAGAATGATTCTTTACATATTCTTCGGAACCTCATCATCCGAACAATTGTTCACATCTGTTGTGAATTCCGTTCTTGGGCTCCATCCTGTGGCTATGAATGGTATTTTTGGGAGTTCTGCTCTTGGGCTCCCTCTGGTGGTTTCGAGTGGAACTTAGCAGCTGCCTTCACTAATCGGTTCCCTGGCCTTGTTATTTAACTGGGCTCTAGTCTGTAGTCGATGCCAGCTGTCAATGTTTACCTGTTGGATTCAGTCCTCTCCTGGAAGTACTCTGTTGGCCAGTCCATTTCAGCTTAAGATAAGTTCTGTTAGTTCTTGGGTGTATCCCTGCTTTTGACCTTCTGTTCTGGTTTAAGTTATGTCTCTTTTGTCCAGCTTGTCATTATGAAATATTCAGGCTAGTTGGAAGCTCTGGGGTGCAGATTTGCCCCTCCACACCGTGAGTCTGTGTGGAGGTTATTTTTGTAAACTCTGCGTGGATTTTAGTTTTTATACTGACCGCACAGTATCCTTTTCTATCTCTGTCTCTTTAGATAGTGTTGGCCTCCTTTGCTGAAATCTATTTTCATTTCTGAGTTTGCCATTTCCCTCTCCACTCACCGTTAATATTTGTGGGGGGCTATCTTTCCTTTTGGGGGTTTCTCTGAGGCGAGATAGTTTTCCGTTTCCATCTTCAGGGGTAGTTAGTTCTTAGGCTGTGTCGAGGCGTCTAGGCAGAGATAGGAACGTCCCATGGCTATTTCTAGTGTTGGTGTTAGGAGTAGGGATTGCGGTCAGTAAAACTACCACCTCCTCAGAGCTTGTTCATTTTACCCACCAGGTCATTTCTGTGCTGCTCCGTAATCACCAGGTCATAACTGTGATTGTTGTCGGTGGAGCTGCCACCTCCTCGGAGCTTGTCTATGATTGGTTTTACCCACCAGGTCATCTCAGTGCTACTCCATAACCACCAGGTCATAACAGTACAGCTGGCCCACAATGTGTTAAATGCATCTCAAAAGGGGGAAAAGAAAGTTCTGAGTCATTGTTTTTTTTTCCTTGTTGCCTGTTTTGTCCTTTTTTTTCCCCTTGATCTTTGGATGGTTCAGGAGCTTGGTGCTGATATGGAGGTTCAGTGTTGTGAATTTGGATTCTGGGCTCCCCCGGTGGCCGCTTGTGGAATTGGACTTGTCATCCTCTTTCCTGTTTCACCTGATTCCATCAGTAGTGGGTGTCGCTATTTAAGCTCATTTCTCTGGTGGTTTCTTGCCGGTCAACAATGTTATCTGATGTCTCTCAGTGCTTGTTCCTGCTTCTAGACAACTACTGATAAGTTGGACTTTTGTCCATGTTTTGTTTTGCCTATTTGTTCCAGTTCGCAGCTGAAGTTTTGTTACTGTGTCTGGAAAGCTCTCGTCGATCAGGGATTGCTACTCTGGCGTTATGAGTTAATGCCAGAGTTTAAGGTAATCTCTGGATGGTGTTTTGTTAGTATTTTTCTGCTGACCATGAAAGTATACTATCTGTCTTCTGCTATCTAGTAAGCGGACCTCAAATTTGCTAAGACTATTTTCCTGCTGCGTTTGTTGTTTCATCTGAACTCACCGTCATTATATGTGGGGGGCTACTGTCTTCTTTGGAATATTTCTCTAGAGGTGAGCCAGGTCTTATATTTCCCTCTGCTAGCTATTTAGGTCTTAGGCCAGAGCTGGGCATCTAGCTATAAATAGGAAATGCTACCTGGCTATTTCTAGTTGCGCGGCAGGCTTAGTTCATGGTCAGTATAGTTCCATCTTCCGAGAGCTTGTCCCTCTATAGGCTTGCTATGATCTCTGCCTGCAGAGATCATGACAGTTTGACCGGCCCACTAAAGTGTTAAAGACCCAGGTTGAGAAAGGAGAGTTATAAGAAGTCTGCTGGAATTTTTTTTTTTTTTTTCCTCCAGTCTGCCTTGCTGCAGTCTTTTTTCTCTCTCTCCTCCTAATCTCTGTATGCTCTGTGTGCACCTGACAATAATGGATCTCCAGAGTGTAACTGCGGGTTTGAATAATCTCATCACGAAAGTACAAAATTTACAAGATTTTGTAGTACATGCTCCGGTATCTGAGCCGAGAATTCCTTTGCCGGAGTTCTTCACAGGGAATAGAGCTAGCTTCCAGAATTTCCGAAATAATTGTAAGCTTTATTTGTCCCTGAAGTCTCATTCAGCGGGAGACCCTGCTCAGCAGGTTAGGATTGTGATTTCCTTGCTCAGGGGTGACCCTCAAGATTGGGCCTTCTCATTGCCAGCAGGGGATCCTGCGTTACGCGATGTGGATGCGTTTTTTCTGGCCTTGGGCTTGCTTTATGAGGAACCTCATTTGGAACTTCAGGCAGAAAAAACTTTGATGGCACTATCTCAGGGGCAAGACGAAGCTGAAGTTTTCTGCCAAAAATTCCGTAAATGGTCTGTGCTTACTCAGTGGAATGAGTGCGCCTTGGCGGCTACTTTCAGAGAAGGTCTCTCTGATGCCGTTAAGGATGTTATGGTGGGGTTCCCTTTGCCTGCAGGTCTGAATGAGTCCATGACAATGGCTATTCAGATTGATAGGCGTCTGCGGGAGCGCAAACCGATGCACCATCTGGCGGTGTCTATGGAAAAGACGCCAGAAAGTATGCAGTGTGATAGAATTCTGTCCAGGAGTGAGCGACAGAATTTTAGACGGAAGAATGGATTGTGTTTCTATTGTGGGGATTCTACTCATGTTATATCGGCATGCTCTAGGCGTACAAAGAAGCTTGATAAGTCTGTTTCCATTGGCACCATTCAGTCTAAGTTTATTTTGTCTGTAACCCTGATTTGCTCTTTGTCATCCATTGCCACGGACGCCTATGTTGACTCTGGCGCCGCTCTGAGTCTTATGGATTGGTCCTTTGCCAATCGTTGTGGTTTTGATTTAGAGCCTTTGGAGACTCTTATTCCTCTGAAGGGGATTGACTCCACCCCATTGGCTAATAATAAACCACAATACTGGACACAAGTAACCATGCGTATCAATCCGGATCACCAGGAGATTATTCGTTTCCTGGTGCTGTATAATTTACATGACGATTTGGTACTGGGATTGCCATGGTTGCAGTCTCACAACCCAGTCTTGGACTGGAGAGCTATGTCTGTGTTGAGCTGGGGATGTAAGGGTATTCATGGGGACGTACCTTTGGTTTCTATTTCGTCGTCCATTCCCTCTGAAGTCCCTGAGTTCCTCTCTGATTATCAAGACATCTTTGACGAACCCAAGCTTGGGTCGTTACCTCCGCACCGTGAGTGCGATTGTGCCATAGATTTGATACCGGGTTGTAAATATCCAAAGGGTCGTTTGTTTAATTTGTCTGTGCCGGAACATGCTGCTATGCGGGAATATATAAAGGAGTCTTTGGAAAAGGGACATATTCGTCCATCTTCTTCTCCCTTGGGAGCTGGGTTTTTCTTTGTCTCAAAAAAAGACGGCTCTTTGAGACCATGTATTGATTATCGGCTTCTGAATAAGATCACTGTTAAGTATCAATACCCATTGCCATTGCTTACTGATTTGTTTGCTCGTATAGAGGGTGCTAAGTGGTTCTCTAAAATTGATCTTCGTGGGGCGTATAATTTGGTGCGGATCAGGCAGGGGGATGAGTGGAAGACCGCATTTAATACGCCCGAGGGCCACTTTGAGTATTTGGTCATGCCTTTTGGTCTTTCTAATGCCCCTTCAGTTTTCCAGTCTTTTATGCATGATATTTTCCGCGATTTTCTGGATAAATTTATGATAATATATCTGGATGATATTCTGATTTTTTCTGATGACTGGGACTCTCATGTCCAGCAGGTCAGGAGAGTTTTTCAGGTTCTGCGGTCTAATTCTTTATGTGTGAAGGGGTCTAAGTGCGTTTTTGGGGTCCAGAAAATTTCCTTTTTGGGGTATATTTTTTCTCCCTCTTCCATTGAGATGGATCCCGTCAAGGTGCAAGCTATTTGTGACTGGACTCAGCCCTCCTCTCTTAAGGGTCTTCAGAGATTTTTGGGCTTTGCCAACTTTTACCGCCGATTTATTGCTGGTTTTTCGGATGTCGTTAAACCACTGACTGATTTGACCAGACAAGGCGCTGATGTTGCTAATTGGTCCCCTCATGCTGTAGAGGCCTTTCAGGAGCTTAAGCGCCGTTTTGCCTCTGCCCCTGTGTTGCGTCAGCCTGATGTGAATCTGCCTTTTCAGGTTGAGGTTGACGCTTCGGAGATCGGAGCTGGGGCAGTGTTGTCGCAGAAAGGTTCCGACTGCTCCGTCATTAGGCCTTGTGCCTTCTTTTCTCGCAAATTTTCGCCCGCAGAGCGGAATTATGATGTTGGGAATCGGGAGCTTTTGGCCATGAAGTGGGCGTTTGAGGAGTGGCGCCATTGGCTCGAGGGGGCTAGGCATCAGGTGGTGGTATTGACTGACCACAAAAATTTGATTTATCTTGAGACTGCCAGACGCCTGAATCCTAGACAGGCGCGCTGGTCTTTATTTTTTTCTCGCTTTAATTTTGTGGTGTCATACCTACCGGGTTCTAAGAATGTTAAGGCAGATGCCCTTTCTAGGAGTTTTGACCCGGACTCTCCTGGTAATTCTGAACCCACAGGTATCCTTAGGGAGGGAGTAATTTTGTCGGCCGTTTCTCCTGATCTGCGGCGGTCCTTGCAAGAGTTTCAGGCGGATAGACCGGATCGTTGTCCGCCTGATAGACTGTTTGTTCCGGATGATTGGACCAGCAGAGTCATCTCTGAGGTACATTCTTCTGCATTGGCAGGTCATCCCGGAATTTTTGGTACCAGGGATTTGGTGGCAAGATCCTTCTGGTGGCCTTCTCTGTCACGAGATGTGCGAGTCTTTGTGCAGTCATGTGACGTTTGTGCTCGGGCCAAGTCTTGTAGTTCTCGGGCTAGCGGACTGCTGTTGCCCTTGCCTATTCCTAAGAGGCCTTGGACACACATCTCGATGGATTTTATTTCAGATCTGCCTGTTTCCCAGAAGATGTCTGTCATCTGGGTGGTCTGTGACCGTTTCTCTAAAATGGTCCATTTGGTTCCTCTGCCCAAGTTGCCTTCTTCTTCTGAGTTGGTTCCTCTGTTTTTTCAGAATGTTGTCCGATTGCACGGTATTCCTGAGAATATTGTTTCTGACAGAGGTACCCAATTTGTGTCTAGATTTTGGCGGGCATTCTGTGCTAGGATGGGCATAGATTTGTCTTTTTCATCTGCTTTTCACCCTCAGACTAATGGCCAGACCGAGCGGACTAATCAGACCCTTGAGACATATCTGAGGTGTTTTGTCTCTGCTGACCAGGATGATTGGGTTGCTTTTTTGCCATTGGCAGAGTTCGCCCTCAATAATCGGGCCAGTTCTTCCACCTTGGTGTCCCCGTTTTTCTGTAATTCGGGGTTTCACCCTCGATTTTCCTCCGGTCAGGTGGAATCCTCGGATTGTCCTGGAGTGGATGCGGTGGTGGAGAGATTGCATCACATCTGGGGGCAGGTTATGGACAATTTGAAGTTGTCACAGGAGAAGACTCAGCGTTTTGCCAACCGTCATCGTCGTGTTGGTTCTCGGCTTTGTGTTGGAGATTTAGTGTGGTTGTCTTCTCGTTTTGTCCCTATGAGGGTCTCTTCTCCTAAGTTTAAACCTCGGTTCATCGGCCCTTATAGAATATTGGAGATTCTTAATCCTGTTTCTTTCCGTTTGGACCTCCCTGCGTCCTTTTCCATTCATAACGTTTTTCATCGGTCGTTATTGCGCAGGTATGAGGTACCTGTTGTACCTTCTCTTGAGCCTCCTGCTCCGGTGTTGGTTGAGGGTGAGTTGGAGTACGTTGTGGAGAAAATTTTGGACTCTCGTGTTTCCAGACGGAAACTCCAGTATCTGGTCAACTGGAAGGGTTACGGCCAGGAGGATAATTCTTGGGTCAATGCATCTGATGTTCATGCTTCTGATCTTGTTCGTGCCTTCCATAGGGCTCATCCTGGTCGCCCTGGTGGATCTGGTGAGGGTTCGGTGCCCCCTCCTTGAGGGGGGGGTACTGTTGTGAATTTGGATTCTGGGCTCCCCCGGTGGCCGCTTGTGGAATTGGACTTGTCATCCTCTTTCCTGTTTCACCTGATTCCATCAGTAGTGGGTGTCGCTATTTAAGCTCATTTCTCTGGTGGTTTCTTGCCGGTCAACAATGTTATCTGATGTCTCTCAGTGCTTGTTCCTGCTTCTAGACAACTACTGATAAGTTGGACTTTTGTCCATGTTTTGTTTTGCCTATTTGTTCCAGTTCGCAGCTGAAGTTTTGTTACTGTGTCTGGAAAGCTCTCGTCGATCAGGGATTGCTACTCTGGCGTTATGAGTTAATGCCAGAGTTTAAGGTAATCTCTGGATGGTGTTTTGTTAGTATTTTTCTGCTGACCATGAAAGTATACTATCTGTCTTCTGCTATCTAGTAAGCGGACCTCAAATTTGCTAAGACTATTTTCCTGCTGCGTTTGTTGTTTCATCTGAACTCACCGTCATTATATGTGGGGGGCTACTGTCTTCTTTGGAATATTTCTCTAGAGGTGAGCCAGGTCTTATATTTCCCTCTGCTAGCTATTTAGGTCTTAGGCCAGAGCTGGGCATCTAGCTATAAATAGGAAATGCTACCTGGCTATTTCTAGTTGCGCGGCAGGCTTAGTTCATGGTCAGTATAGTTCCATCTTCCGAGAGCTTGTCCCTCTATAGGCTTGCTATGATCTCTGCCTGCAGAGATCATGACAGTTCAGGGTCTGTCTGCGCGTGTTGATCATCTCGCTGCAAGGGTACAGAGTATCCAAGATTATATTATTCAAACTCCTGTTTCTGAGCCTAGAATTCCTACCCCTGATTTGTTTTCTGGGGATAGATCTAAGTTTTTGAACTTTAAAGATAATTGCAGATTGTTTTTTGCTCTGAGACCCCGTTCCTCTGGTGACCCCATTCAGCAGGTGAAGATTGTTATTTCTCTGCTGTGCGGAGACCCGCAGGACTGGGCATTCTCGCTTGAGCCAGGGAATCCTGCATTGTTCAATGTAGATTCATTTTTTCAAGCGCTTGGACTGCTTTATGACGAACCTAATTCTGTGGATCAGGCAGAAAAAATCTTGCTGGCTCTTGGTCAGGGTCAGGAAGCAGTAGAAATATATTGTCAGAAATTTAGAAAGTGGTCTGTGCTTACAAAATGGAATGAGGATGCCCTGGCAGCTATTTTCAGAAAGGGTCTTTCTGAAACCCTGAAAGATGTTATGGTGGGGTTTCCCACGCCTGCTGGTTTGAACGAATCAATGTCTCTGGCCATTCAGATTAATCGACGCCTACGTGAACGTAAGGTGGTGCACCATATGGCGGTGTCCTCTGGGCAGAGTTCTGAGCCTATGCAATGTGATAGGATTTTGACGAGAGCAGAACGGCAGGAGTTCAGATGTCAGAATGGGCTGTGTTTATACTGTGGTGAAGCTACTCATGCTATCTCTGACTGCCCGAAGCGTACTAAGAGGGTTGCTAGGTCGGTTACCATCAGTACTGTACAGCCTAAATTTGTCTTGTCTATTACCCTGATTTGCTCATTGTCATCCTTTTCTGTAATGGCATTTGTGGATTCTGGCGCTGCCCTGAACTTAATGGACCTAGAATTTGCCAAGCACTGTGGTTTTTCCTTGGAGCCCTTGCAGAGTCCTATTCCCTTGAGGGGGATTGATGCTACGCCATTGGCCAAGAATAAACCTCAGTACTGGACACAGTTAACCATGAACATGGCTCCAGCACATCAGGAAAATATTCGCTTTTTGGTGTTGCATAATTTGCATGATGTGGTTGTGCTGGGGTTTCCATGGTTACAGGTACATAATCCAGTGCTGGATTGGAAATCTATGTCTGTGACTAGTTGGGGTTGTCAGGGGATACATAGTGACATTCCTCTGATGTCAATTTCCTCGTCCCCTTCTTCTGAAGTTCCTGAGTTTTTGTCGGATTTCCAGGATATATTTGAGGAGCCCAAATCCAGTCCCCTGCCTCCTCATAGGGACTGTGATTGTGCTATTAATTTGATTCCTGGCTGTAAGTTCCCTATGCGGAGTTATGTAAAGGAGTCCTTGGAGAAGGGGCATATTCGCCCGTCTTCGTCACCGTTGGGAGCGGGTTCTTTTTTGTTGCCAAGAAGGATGGCTCCTTGAGGCCCTGTATAGATTATCGCCTTCTCAATAAGATCACTGTCAAATTCCAGTACCCTTTGCCTTTGCTCTCTGATTTGTTTGCTCGGATTAAAGGGGCTAGCCGGTTTACCAAGATTGACCTTCGAGGGGCGTATAATCTTGTCCGCATCAAACAGGGTGATGAATGGAAAACAGCATTTAATACGCCCGAAGGCCATTTTGAATATCTTGTGATGCCTTTCGGGCTCTCTAATGCTCCATCTGTGTTTCAGTCCTTTATGCATGATATTTTCCGGGAGTATCTGGATAAATTCATGATTGTATATTTGGATGATATTTTGTTTTTTTCCGATGATTGGGAGTCTCATGTGAAGCAGGTCAGGATGGTGTTTCAGATTCTTCGTGCTAATGCACTGTTTGTGAAGGGGTCTAAGTGCCTTTTTGGAGTTCAGAAGGTTTCTTTTCTGGGATTCATTTTTTCTCCCTCGGCTATTGAAATGGACCCTGTTAAGGTCCAGGCTATTTATGATTGGACTCAACCCACATCTGTGAAAAGCCTCCAGAAATTTTTGGGCTTTGCTAATTTTTATCGCCGCTTCATTGCTAATTTTTCTACTGTGGTTAAACCTCTGACCGATTTGACCAAGAAAGGTGCTGATGTGGTGAATTGGTCCTCTACGGCTGTGGAGGCCTTTCAGGAGCTTAAGCGTCGTTTTACTTCTGCCCCTGTGTTGCGTCAGCCAGATGTTTCTCTCCCTTTTCAGGTTGAGGTTGACGCTTCGGAGATTGGGGCAGGAGCTGTTCTGTCTCAGAGAAATTCTGATGGCTCTGTGTTGAAACCGTGTGCTTTCTTCTCCAGAAAGTTTTCGCCTGCTGAGCGTAATTATGATGTCGGCAATCGGGAGTTGTTGGCTATGAAGTGGGCATTTGAGGAGTGGCGACATTGGCTTGAGGGAGCTAAGCATCGTGTTGTGGTCTTGACCGATCATAAGAATCTGATTTACCTTGAGTCTGCCAAGCGGTTGAATCCTAGACAGGCTCGGTGGTCTTTGTTTTTCTCCCGTTTTGATTTTGTAGTCTCGTATCTTCCGGGATCTAAGAATGTGAAGGCTGATGCCCTGTCTAGGAGTTTTTTGCCTGATTCTCCGGGAGTCCCTGAGCCGGCTGGTATTCTCAAGGAGGGGGTGATTCTTTCTGCTATCTCCCCTGATTTGCGGCGGGTGCTTCAGGAGTTTCAGGCTGATAGACCCGACCGCTGTCCTGTAGGGAAATTGTTTGTTCCTGATAGATGGACTAGTAAGGTGATTTCTGAGATTCATTGTTCTGTATTGGCTGGTCATCCTGGGATCTTTGGCACCAGAGATTTGGTTGCCAGGTCCTTTTGGTGGCCTTCTTTGTCACGGGATGTGCGTTCCTTCGTGCAGTCCTGTGGGACCTGTGCCCGGGCTAAGCCCTGCTGTTCTCGTGCTAGTGGGTTGCTTTTGCCTTTGCCTATCCCTGAGAGGCCCTGGACGCATATTTCCATGGATTTTATTTCTGATCTTCCTGTTTCTCAGAAGATGTCTGTCATCTGGGTGGTTTGTGACCGATTTTCTAAAATGGTCCACTTGGTACCTTTGCCTAAGTTGCCTTCCTCCTCTGATTTGGTTCCTTTATTTTTTCAGCATGTGGTTCGTTTGCATGGTATTCCGGAGAATATTGTGTCTGATAGAGGTACCCAGTTTGTTTCTAGGTTTTGGCGGTCCTTTTGTGTTAGAATGGGCATTAATTTGTCTTTTTCTTCGGCATTTCACCCTCAGACAAATAGACAGACGGAGCGAACCAATCAGACCTTGGAAACCTATTTGAGATGCTTTGTGTCTGCTGATCAGGATGATTGGGTTACCTTTTTGCCGTTGGCCGAGTTTGCCCTTAATAATCGGGCTAGTTCGGCTACCTTGGTTTCGCCTTTTTTTTGGAACTTCGATTTTCATCCTCGTTTTTCTTCAGGGCAGGTTGAGCCTTCGGACTGTCCTGGTGTAGATTCTGTGGTGGACAGGTTACAGCGGATTTGGACTCATGTGGTAGACAATTTAACATTGTCTCAGGAAAAGGCTCAACGTTTTGCTAACCGCCGTCGGTGTGTTGGTCCCCGGCTTCGGGTTGGGGATTTGGTCTGGTTGTCTTCTCGTCATGTTCCTATGAAGGTCTCTTCCCCTAAGTTCAAGCCTCGTTTTATTGGTCCTTATAGGATTTCGGAAATTATCAATCCGGAGTCTTTTCGTTTGGCCCTTCCAGCTTCTTTTTCCATTCATAATGTGTTCCATAGATCTTTGTTGCGGAGGTATGTGGTGCCCGTGGTCCCCTCCGTTGACCCTCCTGCTCCGGTGTTGGTTGAGGGGGAGATGGAATATGTGGTGGAGAAGATTTTGGATTCTTGTCTTTCGAGGCGGAAACTTCAGTATCTGGTCAAGTGGAAGGGTTATGGCCAGGAGGATAATTCTTGGGTTTTTGCCTCCGATGTCCATGCTGCCGATTTGGTACGAGCCTGGGGGCTCTGGTGAGGGTTCGGTGACCCCTCCTCAAGGGGGGGTACTGTTGTGAATTCCGTTCTTGGGCTCCATCCTGTGGCTATGAATGGTATTTTTGGAAGTTCTGCTCTTGGGCTCCCTCTGGTGGTTTTGAGTGGAACTTAGCAGCTGCCTTCACTAATCGGTTCCCTGGCCTTGTTATTTAACTGGGCTCTAGTCTGTAGTCGATGCCAGCTGTCAATGTTTTCCTGTTGGATTCAGTCCTCTCCTGGAAGTACTCTGTTGGCCAGTCCATTTCAGCTTAAGATAAGTTCTGTTAGTTCTTGGGTGTATCCCTGCTTTTGACCTTCTGTTCTGGTTTAAGTTATGTCTCTTTTGTCCAGCTTGTCATTATGAAATATTCAGGCTAGTTGGAAGCTCTGGGGTGCAGATTTGCCCCTCCACACCGTGAGTCTGTGTGGAGGTTATTTTTGTAAACTCTGCGTGGATTTTAGTTTTTATACTGACCGCACAGTATCCTTTTCTATCTCTGTCTCTTTAGATAGTGTTGGCCTCCTTTGCTGAAATCTATTTTCATTTCTGAGTTTGCCATTTCCCTCTCCACTCACCGTTAATATTTGTGGGGGGCTATCTTTCCTTTTGGGGGTTTCTCTGAGGCGAGATAGTTTTCCGTTTCCATCTTCAGGGGTAGTTAGTTCTTAGGCTGTGTCGAGGCGTCTAGGCAGAGATAGGAACGTCCCACGGCTATTTCTAGTGTTGGTGTTAGGAGTAGGGATTGCGGTCAGTAAAACTACCACCTCCTCAGAGCTTGTTCATTTTACCCACCAGGTCATTTCTGTGCTGCTCCGTAATCACCAGGTCATAACTGTGATTGTTGTCGGTGGAGCTGCCACCTCCTCGGAGCTTGTCTATGATTGGTTTTACCCACCAGGTCATCTCAGTGCTACTCCATAACCACCAGGTCATAACAGTACAGCTGGCCCACAATGTGTTAAATGCATCTCAAAAGGGGGAAAAGAAAGTTCTGAGTCATTTTTTTTTTTTCCTTGTTGCCTGTTTTGTCCTTTTTTTTCCCCTTGATCTTTGGATGGTTCAGGAGCTTGGTGCTGATATGGAGGTTCAGGGTCTGTCTGCGCGTGTTGATCATCTCGCTGCAAGGGTACAGAGTATCCAAGATTATATTATTCAAACTCCTGTTTCTGAGCCTAGAATTCCTACCCCTGATTTGTTTTCTGGGGATAGATCTAAGTTTTTGAACTTTAAAGATAATTGCAGATTGTTTTTTGCTCTGAGACCCCGTTCCTCTGGTGACCCCATTCAGCAGGTGAAGATTGTTATTTCTCTGCTGTGCGGAGACCCGCAGGACTGGGCATTCTCGCTTGAGCCAGGGAATCCTGCATTGTTCAATGTAGATTCATTTTTTCAAGCGCTTGGACTGCTTTATGACGAACCTAATTCTGTGGATCAGGCAGAAAAAATCTTGCTGGCTCTTGGTCAGGGTCAGGAAGCAGTAGAAATATATTGTCAGAAATTTAGAAAGTGGTCTGTGCTTACAAAATGGAATGAGGATGCCCTGGCAGCTATTTTCAGAAAGGGTCTTTCTGAAACCCTGAAAGATGTTATGGTGGGGTTTCCCACGCCTGCTGGTTTGAACGAATCAATGTCTCTGGCCATTCAGATTAATCGACGCCTACGTGAACGTAAGGTGGTGCACCATATGGCGGTGTCCTCTGGGCAGAGTTCTGAGCCTATGCAATGTGATAGGATTTTGACGAGAGCAGAACGGCAGGAGTTCAGATGTCAGAATGGGCTGTGTTTATACTGTGGTGAAGCTACTCATGCTATCTCTGACTGCCCGAAGCGTACTAAGAGGGTTGCTAGGTCGGTTACCATCAGTACTGTACAGCCTAAATTTGTCTTGTCTATTACCCTGATTTGCTCATTGTCATCCTTTTCTGTAATGGCATTTGTGGATTCTGGCGCTGCCCTGAACTTAATGGACCTAGAATTTGCCAAGCACTGTGGTTTTTCCTTGGAGCCCTTGCAGAGTCCTATTCCCTTGAGGGGGATTGATGCTACGCCATTGGCCAAGAATAAACCTCAGTACTGGACACAGTTAACCATGAACATGGCTCCAGCACATCAGGAAAATATTCGCTTTTTGGTGTTGCATAATTTGCATGATGTGGTTGTGCTGGGGTTTCCATGGTTACAGGTACATAATCCAGTGCTGGATTGGAAATCTATGTCTGTGACTAGTTGGGGTTGTCAGGGGATACATAGTGACATTCCTCTGATGTCAATTTCCTCGTCCCCTTCTTCTGAAGTTCCTGAGTTTTTGTCGGATTTCCAGGATATATTTGAGGAGCCCAAATCCAGTCCCCTGCCTCCTCATAGGGACTGTGATTGTGCTATTAATTTGATTCCTGGCTGTAAGTTCCCTATGCGGAGTTATGTAAAGGAGTCCTTGGAGAAGGGGCATATTCGCCCGTCTTCGTCACCGTTGGGAGCGGGTTCTTTTTTGTTGCCAAGAAGGATGGCTCCTTGAGGCCCTGTATAGATTATCGCCTTCTCAATAAGATCACTGTCAAATTCCAGTACCCTTTGCCTTTGCTCTCTGATTTGTTTGCTCGGATTAAAGGGGCTAGCCGGTTTACCAAGATTGACCTTCGAGGGGCGTATAATCTTGTCCGCATCAAACAGGGTGATGAATGGAAAACAGCATTTAATACGCCCGAAGGCCATTTTGAATATCTTGTGATGCCTTTCGGGCTCTCTAATGCTCCATCTGTGTTTCAGTCCTTTATGCATGATATTTTCCGGGAGTATCTGGATAAATTCATGATTGTATATTTGGATGATATTTTGTTTTTTTCCGATGATTGGGAGTCTCATGTGAAGCAGGTCAGGATGGTGTTTCAGATTCTTCGTGCTAATGCACTGTTTGTGAAGGGGTCTAAGTGCCTTTTTGGAGTTCAGAAGGTTTCTTTTCTGGGATTCATTTTTTCTCCCTCGGCTATTGAAATGGACCCTGTTAAGGTCCAGGCTATTTATGATTGGACTCAACCCACATCTGTGAAAAGCCTCCAGAAATTTTTGGGCTTTGCTAATTTTTATCGCCGCTTCATTGCTAATTTTTCTACTGTGGTTAAACCTCTGACCGATTTGACCAAGAAAGGTGCTGATGTGGTGAATTGGTCCTCTACGGCTGTGGAGGCCTTTCAGGAGCTTAAGCGTCGTTTTACTTCTGCCCCTGTGTTGCGTCAGCCAGATGTTTCTCTCCCTTTTCAGGTTGAGGTTGACGCTTCGGAGATTGGGGCAGGAGCTGTTCTGTCTCAGAGAAATTCTGATGGCTCTGTGTTGAAACCGTGTGCTTTCTTCTCCAGAAAGTTTTCGCCTGCTGAGCGTAATTATGATGTCGGCAATCGGGAGTTGTTGGCTATGAAGTGGGCATTTGAGGAGTGGCGACATTGGCTTGAGGGAGCTAAGCATCGTGTTGTGGTCTTGACCGATCATAAGAATCTGATTTACCTTGAGTCTGCCAAGCGGTTGAATCCTAGACAGGCTCGGTGGTCTTTGTTTTTCTCCCGTTTTGATTTTGTAGTCTCGTATCTTCCGGGATCTAAGAATGTGAAGGCTGATGCCCTGTCTAGGAGTTTTTTGCCTGATTCTCCGGGAGTCCCTGAGCCGGCTGGTATTCTCAAGGAGGGGGTGATTCTTTCTGCTATCTCCCCTGATTTGCGGCGGGTGCTTCAGGAGTTTCAGGCTGATAGACCCGACCGCTGTCCTGTAGGGAAATTGTTTGTTCCTGATAGATGGACTAGTAAGGTGATTTCTGAGATTCATTGTTCTGTATTGGCTGGTCATCCTGGGATCTTTGGCACCAGAGATTTGGTTGCCAGGTCCTTTTGGTGGCCTTCTTTGTCACGGGATGTGCGTTCCTTCGTGCAGTCCTGTGGGACCTGTGCCCGGGCTAAGCCCTGCTGTTCTCGTGCTAGTGGGTTGCTTTTGCCTTTGCCTATCCCTGAGAGGCCCTGGACGCATATTTCCATGGATTTTATTTCTGATCTTCCTGTTTCTCAGAAGATGTCTGTCATCTGGGTGGTTTGTGACCGATTTTCTAAAATGGTCCACTTGGTACCTTTGCCTAAGTTGCCTTCCTCCTCTGATTTGGTTCCTTTATTTTTTCAGCATGTGGTTCGTTTGCATGGTATTCCGGAGAATATTGTGTCTGATAGAGGTACCCAGTTTGTTTCTAGGTTTTGGCGGTCCTTTTGTGTTAGAATGGGCATTAATTTGTCTTTTTCTTCGGCATTTCACCCTCAGACAAATAGACAGACGGAGCGAACCAATCAGACCTTGGAAACCTATTTGAGATGCTTTGTGTCTGCTGATCAGGATGATTGGGTTACCTTTTTGCCGTTGGCCGAGTTTGCCCTTAATAATCGGGCTAGTTCGGCTACCTTGGTTTCGCCTTTTTTTTGGAACTTCGATTTTCATCCTCGTTTTTCTTCAGGGCAGGTTGAGCCTTCGGACTGTCCTGGTGTAGATTCTGTGGTGGACAGGTTACAGCGGATTTGGACTCATGTGGTAGACAATTTAACATTGTCTCAGGAAAAGGCTCAACGTTTTGCTAACCGCCGTCGGTGTGTTGGTCCCCGGCTTCGGGTTGGGGATTTGGTCTGGTTGTCTTCTCGTCATGTTCCTATGAAGGTCTCTTCCCCTAAGTTCAAGCCTCGTTTTATTGGTCCTTATAGGATTTCGGAAATTATCAATCCGGAGTCTTTTCGTTTGGCCCTTCCAGCTTCTTTTTCCATTCATAATGTGTTCCATAGATCTTTGTTGCGGAGGTATGTGGTGCCCGTGGTCCCCTCCGTTGACCCTCCTGCTCCGGTGTTGGTTGAGGGGGAGATGGAATATGTGGTGGAGAAGATTTTGGATTCTTGTCTTTCGAGGCGGAAACTTCAGTATCTGGTCAAGTGGAAGGGTTATGGCCAGGAGGATAATTCTTGGGTTTTTGCCTCCGATGTCCATGCTGCCGATTTGGTACGAGCCTGGGGGCTCTGGTGAGGGTTCGGTGACCCCTCCTCAAGGGGGGGTACTGTTGTGAATTCCGTTCTTGGGCTCCATCCTGTGGCTATGAATGGTATTTTTGGAAGTTCTGCTCTTGGGCTCCCTCTGGTGGTTTTGAGTGGAACTTAGCAGCTGCCTTCACTAATCGGTTCCCTGGCCTTGTTATTTAACTGGGCTCTAGTCTGTAGTCGATGCCAGCTGTCAATGTTTTCCTGTTGGATTCAGTCCTCTCCTGGAAGTACTCTGTTGGCCAGTCCATTTCAGCTTAAGATAAGTTC
This sequence comes from Ranitomeya variabilis, assembly GCF_051348905.1. Classification (NCBI taxonomy): domain Eukaryota; kingdom Metazoa; phylum Chordata; class Amphibia; order Anura; family Dendrobatidae; genus Ranitomeya; species Ranitomeya variabilis. Next base: position 48,547,832 of record NC_135232.1, on the reverse strand, counting down.
TGTTAGTTCTTGGGTGTATCCCTGCTTTTGACCTTCTGTTCTGGTTTAAGTTATGTCTCTTTTGTCCAGCTTGTCATTATGAAATATTCAGGCTAGTTGGAAGCTCTGGGGTGCAGATTTGCCCCTCCACACCGTGAGTCTGTGTGGAGGTTATTTTTGTAAACTCTGCGTGGATTTTAGTTTTTATACTGACCGCACAGTATCCTTTTCTATCTCTGTCTCTTTAGATAGTGTTGGCCTCCTTTGCTGAAATCTATTTTCATTTCTGAGTTTGCCATTTCCCTCTCCACTCACCGTTAATATTTGTGGGGGCTATCTTTCCTTTTGGGGGTTTCTCTGAGGCGAGATAGTTTTCCGTTTCCATCTTCAGGGGTAGTTAGTTCTTAGGCTGTGTCGAGGCGTCTAGGCAGAGATAGGAACGTCCCACGGCTATTTCTAGTGTTGGTGTTAGGAGTAGGGATTGCGGTCAGTAAAACTACCACCTCCTCAGAGCTTGTTCATTTTACCCACCAGGTCATTTCTGTGCTGCTCCGTAATCACCAGGTCATAACTGTGATTGTTGTCGGTGGAGCTGCCACCTCCTCGGAGCTTGTCTATGATTGGTTTTACCCACCAGGTCATCTCAGTGCTACTCCATAACCACCAGGTCATAACAGTACAGCTGGCCCACAATGTGTTAAATGCATCTCAAAAGGGGGAAAAGAAAGTTCTGAGTCATTGTTTTTTTTTCCTTGTTGCCTGTTTTGTCCTTTTTTTTCCCCTTGATCTTTGGATGGTTCAGGAGCTTGGTGCTGATATGGAGGTTCAGGGTCTGTCTGCGCGTGTTGATCATCTCGCTGCAAGGGTACAGAGTATCCAAGATTATATTATTCAAACTCCTGTTTCTGAGCCTAGAATTCCTACCCCTGATTTGTTTTCTGGGGATAGATCTAAGTTTTTGAACTTTAAAGATAATTGCAGATTGTTTTTTGCTCTGAGACCCCGTTCCTCTGGTGACCCCATTCAGCAGGTGAAGATTGTTATTTCTCTGCTGTGCGGAGACCCGCAGGACTGGGCATTCTCGCTTGAGCCAGGGAATCCTGCATTGCTCAATGTAGATTCATTTTTTCAAGCGCTTGGACTGCTTTATGACGAACCTAATTCTGTGGATCAGGCAGAAAAAATCTTGCTGGCTCTTGGTCAGGGTCAGGAAGCAGTAGAAATATATTGTCAGAAATTTAGAAAGTGGTCTGTGCTTACAAAATGGAATGAGGATGCCCTGGCAGCTATTTTCAGAAAGGGTCTTTCTGAAACCCTGAAAGATGTTATGGTGGGGTTTCCCACGCCTGCTGGTTTGAACGAATCAATGTCTCTGGCCATTCAGATTAATCGACGCCTACGTGAACGTAAGGTGGTGCACCATATGGCGGTGTCCTCTGGGCAGAGTTCTGAGCCTATGCAATGTGATAGGATTTTGACGAGAGCAGAACGGCAGGAGTTCAGATGTCAGAATGGGCTGTGTTTATACTGTGGTGAAGCTACTCATGCTATCTCTGACTGCCCGAAGCGTACTAAGAGGGTTGCTAGGTCGGTTACCATCAGTACTGTACAGCCTAAATTTGTCTTGTCTATTACCCTGATTTGCTCATTGTCATCCTTTTCTGTAATGGCATTTGTGGATTCTGGCGCTGCCCTGAACTTAATGGACCTAGAATTTGCCAAGCACTGTGGTTTTTCCTTGGAGCCCTTGCAGAGTCCTATTCCCTTGAGGGGGATTGATGCTACGCCATTGGCCAAGAATAAACCTCAGTACTGGACACAGTTAACCATGAACATGGCTCCAGCACATCAGGAAAATATTCGCTTTTTGGTGTTGCATAATTTGCATGATGTGGTTGTGCTGGGGTTTCCATGGTTACAGGTACATAATCCAGTGCTGGATTGGAAATCTATGTCTGTGACTAGTTGGGGTTGTCAGGGGATACATAGTGACATTCCTCTGATGTCAATTTCCTCGTCCCCTTCTTCTGAAGTTCCTGAGTTTTTGTCGGATTTCCAGGATATATTTGAGGAGCCCAAATCCAGTCCCCTGCCTCCTCATAGGGACTGTGATTGTGCTATTAATTTGATTCCTGGCTGTAAGTTCCCTATGCGGAGTTATGTAAAGGAGTCCTTGGAGAAGGGGCATATTCGCCCGTCTTCGTCACCGTTGGGAGCGGGTTCTTTTTTGTTGCCAAGAAGGATGGCTCCTTGAGGCCCTGTATAGATTATCGCCTTCTCAATAAGATCACTGTCAAATTCCAGTACCCTTTGCCTTTGCTCTCTGATTTGTTTGCTCGGATTAAAGGGGCTAGCCGGTTTACCAAGATTGACCTTCGAGGGGCGTATAATCTTGTCCGCATCAAACAGGGTGATGAATGGAAAACAGCATTTAATACGCCCGAAGGCCATTTTGAATATCTTGTGATGCCTTTCGGGCTCTCTAATGCTCCATCTGTGTTTCAGTCCTTTATGCATGATATTTTCCGGGAGTATCTGGATAAATTCATGATTGTATATTTGGATGATATTTTGTTTTTTTCCGATGATTGGGAGTCTCATGTGAAGCAGGTCAGGATGGTGTTTCAGATTCTTCGTGCTAATGCACTGTTTGTGAAGGGGTCTAAGTGCCTTTTTGGAGTTCAGAAGGTTTCTTTTCTGGGATTCATTTTTTCTCCCTCGGCTATTGAAATGGACCCTGTTAAGGTCCAGGCTATTTATGATTGGACTCAACCCACATCTGTGAAAAGCCTCCAGAAATTTTTGGGCTTTGCTAATTTTTATCGCCGCTTCATTGCTAATTTTTCTACTGTGGTTAAACCTCTGACCGATTTGACCAAGAAAGGTGCTGATGTGGTGAATTGGTCCTCTACGGCTGTGGAGGCCTTTCAGGAGCTTAAGCGTCGTTTTACTTCTGCCCCTGTGTTGCGTCAGCCAGATGTTTCTCTCCCTTTTCAGGTTGAGGTTGACGCTTCGGAGATTGGGGCAGGAGCTGTTCTGTCTCAGAGAAATTCTGATGGCTCTGTGTTGAAACCGTGTGCTTTCTTCTCCAGAAAGTTTTCGCCTGCTGAGCGTAATTATGATGTCGGCAATCGGGAGTTGTTGGCTATGAAGTGGGCATTTGAGGAGTGGCGACATTGGCTTGAGGGAGCTAAGCATCGTGTTGTGGTCTTGACCGATCATAAGAATCTGATTTACCTTGAGTCTGCCAAGCGGTTGAATCCTAGACAGGCTCGGTGGTCTTTGTTTTTCTCCCGTTTTGATTTTGTAGTCTCGTATCTTCCGGGATCTAAGAATGTGAAGGCTGATGCCCTGTCTAGGAGTTTTTTGCCTGATTCTCCGGGAGTCCCTGAGCCGGCTGGTATTCTCAAGGAGGGGGTGATTCTTTCTGCTATCTCCCCTGATTTGCGGCGGGTGCTTCAGGAGTTTCAGGCTGATAGACCCGACCGCTGTCCTGTAGGGAAATTGTTTGTTCCTGATAGATGGACTAGTAAGGTGATTTCTGAGATTCATTGTTCTGTATTGGCTGGTCATCCTGGGATCTTTGGCACCAGAGATTTGGTTGCCAGGTCCTTTTGGTGGCCTTCTTTGTCACGGGATGTGCGTTCCTTCGTGCAGTCCTGTGGGACCTGTGCCCGGGCTAAGCCCTGCTGTTCTCGTGCTAGTGGGTTGCTTTTGCCTTTGCCTATCCCTGAGAGGCCCTGGACGCATATTTCCATGGATTTTATTTCTGATCTTCCTGTTTCTCAGAAGATGTCTGTCATCTGGGTGGTTTGTGACCGATTTTCTAAAATGGTCCACTTGGTACCTTTGCCTAAGTTGCCTTCCTCCTCTGATTTGGTTCCTTTATTTTTTCAGCATGTGGTTCGTTTGCATGGTATTCCGGAGAATATTGTGTCTGATAGAGGTACCCAGTTTGTTTCTAGGTTTTGGCGGTCCTTTTGTGTTAGAATGGGCATTAATTTGTCTTTTTCTTCGGCATTTCACCCTCAGACAAATAGACAGACGGAGCGAACCAATCAGACCTTGGAAACCTATTTGAGATGCTTTGTGTCTGCTGATCAGGATGATTGGGTTACCTTTTTGCCGTTGGCCGAGTTTGCCCTTAATAATCGGGCTAGTTCGGCTACCTTGGTTTCGCCTTTTTTTTGGAACTTCGATTTTCATCCTCATTTTTCTTCAGGGCAGGTTGAGCCTTCGGACTGTCCTGGTGTAGATTCTGTGGTGGACAGGTTGCAGCGGATTTGGACTCATGTGGTAGACAATTTAACATTGTCTCAGGAAAAGGCTCAACGTTTTGCTAACCGCCGTCGGTGTGTTGGTCCCCGGCTTCGGGTTGGGGATTTGGTCTGGTTGTCTTCTCGTCATGTTCCTATGAAGGTCTCTTCCCCTAAGTTCAAGCCTCGTTTTATTGGTCCTTATAGGATTTCGGAAATTATCAATCCGGAGTCTTTTCGTTTGGCCCTTCCAGCTTCTTTTTCCATTCATAATGTGTTCCATAGATCTTTGTTGCGGAGGTATGTGGTGCCCGTGGTCCCCTCCGTTGACCCTCCTGCTCCGGTGTTGGTTGAGGGGGAGATGGAATATGTGGTGGAGAAGATTTTGGATTCTTGTCTTTCGAGGCGGAAACTTCAGTATCTGGTCAAGTGGAAGGGTTATGGCCAGGAGGATAATTCTTGGGTTTTTGCCTCCGATGTCCATGCTGCCGATTTGGTACGAGCCTGGGGGCTCTGGTGAGGGTTCGGTGACCCCTCCTCAAGGGGGGGTACTGTTGTGAATTCCGTTCTTGGGCTCCATCCTGTGGCTATGAATGGTATTTTTGGAAGTTCTGCTCTTGGGCTCCCTCTGGTGGTTTTGAGTGGAACTTAGCAGCTGCCTTCACTAATCGGTTCCCTGGCCTTGTTATTTAACTGGGCTCTAGTCTGTAGTCGATGCCAGCTGTCAATGTTTTCCTGTTGGATTCAGTCCTCTCCTGGAAGTACTCTGTTGGCCAGTCCATTTCAGCTTAAGATAAGTTCTGTTAGTTCTTGGGTGTATCCCTGCTTTTGACCTTCTGTTCTGGTTTAAGTTATGTCTCTTTTGTCCAGCTTGTCATTATGAAATATTCAGGCTAGTTGGAAGCTCTGGGGTGCAGATTTGCCCCTCCACACCGTGAGTCTGTGTGGAGGTTATTTTTGTAAACTCTGCGTGGATTTTAGTTTTTATACTGACCGCACAGTATCCTTTTCTATCTCTGTCTCTTTAGATAGTGTTGGCCTCCTTTGCTGAAATCTATTTTCATTTCTGAGTTTGCCATTTCCCTCTCCACTCACCGTTAATATTTGTGGGGGGCTATCTTTCCTTTTGGGGGTTTCTCTGAGGCGAGATAGTTTTCCGTTTCCATCTTCAGGGGTAGTTAGTTCTTAGGCTGTGTCGAGGCGTCTAGGCAGAGATAGGAACGTCCCACGGCTATTTCTAGTGTTGGTGTTAGGAGTAGGGATTGCGGTCAGTAAAACTACCACCTCCTCAGAGCTTGTTCATTTTACCCACCAGGTCATTTCTGTGCTGCTCCGTAATCACCAGGTCATAACTGTGATTGTTGTCGGTGGAGCTGCCACCTCCTCGGAGCTTGTCTATGATTGGTTTTACCCACCAGGTCATCTCAGTGCTACTCCATAACCACCAGGTCATAACAGTACAGCTGGCCCACAATGTGTTAAATGCATCTCAAAAGGGGGAAAAGAAAGTTCTGAGTCATTGTTTTTTTTTCCTTGTTGCCTGTTTTGTCCTTTTTTTTCCCCTTGATCTTTGGATGGTTCAGGAGCTTGGTGCTGATATGGAGGTTCAGGGTCTGTCTGCGCGTGTTGATCATCTCGCTGCAAGGGTACAGAGTATCCAAGATTATATTATTCAAACTCCTGTTTCTGAGCCTAGAATTCCTACCCCTGATTTGTTTTCTGGGGATAGATCTAAGTTTTTGAACTTTAAAGATAATTGCAGATTGTTTTTTGCTCTGAGACCCCGTTCCTCTGGTGACCCCATTCAGCAGGTGAAGATTGTTATTTCTCTGCTGTGCGGAGACCCGCAGGACTGGGCATTCTCGCTTGAGCCAGGGAATCCTGCATTGCTCAATGTAGATTCATTTTTTCAAGCGCTTGGACTGCTTTATGACGAACCTAATTCTGTGGATCAGGCAGAAAAAATCTTGCTGGCTCTTGGTCAGGGTCAGGAAGCAGTAGAAATATATTGTCAGAAATTTAGAAAGTGGTCTGTGCTTACAAAATGGAATGAGGATGCCCTGGCAGCTATTTTCAGAAAGGGTCTTTCTGAAACCCTGAAAGATGTTATGGTGGGGTTTCCCACGCCTGCTGGTTTGAACGAATCAATGTCTCTGGCCATTCAGATTAATCGACGCCTACGTGAACGTAAGGTGGTGCACCATATGGCGGTGTCCTCTGGGCAGAGTTCTGAGCCTATGCAATGTGATAGGATTTTGACGAGAGCAGAACGGCAGGAGTTCAGATGTCAGAATGGGCTGTGTTTATACTGTGGTGAAGCTACTCATGCTATCTCTGACTGCCCGAAGCGTACTAAGAGGGTTGCTAGGTCGGTTACCATCAGTACTGTACAGCCTAAATTTGTCTTGTCTATTACCCTGATTTGCTCATTGTCATCCTTTTCTGTAATGGCATTTGTGGATTCTGGCGCTGCCCTGAACTTAATGGACCTAGAATTTGCCAAGCACTGTGGTTTTTCCTTGGAGCCCTTGCAGAGTCCTATTCCCTTGAGGGGGATTGATGCTACGCCATTGGCCAAGAATAAACCTCAGTACTGGACACAGTTAACCATGAACATGGCTCCAGCACATCAGGAAAATATTCGCTTTTTGGTGTTGCATAATTTGCATGATGTGGTTGTGCTGGGGTTTCCATGGTTACAGGTACATAATCCAGTGCTGGATTGGAAATCTATGTCTGTGACTAGTTGGGGTTGTCAGGGGATACATAGTGACATTCCTCTGATGTCAATTTCCTCGTCCCCTTCTTCTGAAGTTCCTGAGTTTTTGTCGGATTTCCAGGATATATTTGAGGAGCCAAATCCAGTCCCCTGCCTCCTCATAGGGACTGTGATTGTGCTATTAATTTGATTCCTGGCTGTAAGTTCCCTATGCGGAGTTATGTAAAGGAGTCCTTGGAGAAGGGGCATATTCGCCCGTCTTCGTCACCGTTGGGAGCGGGTTCTTTTTTGTTGCCAAGAAGGATGGCTCCTTGAGGCCCTGTATAGATTATCGCCTTCTCAATAAGATCACTGTCAAATTCCAGTACCCTTTGCCTTTGCTCTCTGATTTGTTTGCTCGGATTAAAGGGGCTAGCCGGTTTACCAAGATTGACCTTCGAGGGGCGTATAATCTTGTCCGCATCAAACAGGGTGATGAATGGAAAACAGCATTTAATACGCCCGAAGGCCATTTTGAATATCTTGTGATGCCTTTCGGGCTCTCTAATGCTCCATCTGTGTTTCAGTCCTTTATACATGATATTTTCCGGGAGTATCTGGATAAATTCATGATTGTATATTTGGATGATATTTTGTTTTTTTCCGATGATTGGGAGTCTCATGTGAAGCAGGTCAGGATGGTGTTTCACATTCTTCGTGCTAATGCACTGTTTGTGAAGGGGTCTAAGTGCCTTTTTGGAGTTCAGAAGGTTTCTTTTCTGGGATTCATTTTTTCTCCCTCGGCTATTGAAATGGACCCTGTTAAGGTCCAGGCTATTTATGATTGGACTCAACCCACATCTGTGAAAAGCCTCCAGAAATTTTTGGGCTTTGCTAATTTTTATCGCCGCTTCATTGCTAATTTTTCTACTGTGGTTAAACCTCTGACCGATTTGACCAAGAAAGGTGCTGATGTGGTGAATTGGTCCTCTACGGCTGTGGAGGCCTTTCAGGAGCTTAAGCGTCGTTTTACTTCTGCCCCTGTGTTGCGTCAGCCAGATGTTTCTCTCCCTTTTCAGGTTGAGGTTGACGCTTCGGAGATTGGGGCAGGAGCTGTTCTGTCTCAGAGAAATTCTGATGGCTCTGTGTTGAAACCGTGTGCTTTCTTCTCCAGAAAGTTTTCGCCTGCTGAGCGTAATTATGATGTCGGCAATCGGGAGTTGTTGGCTATGAAGTGGGCATTTGAGGAGTGGCGACATTGGCTTGAGGGAGCTAAGCATCGTGTTGTGGTCTTGACCGATCATAAGAATCTGATTTACCTTGAGTCTGCCAAGCGGTTGAATCCTAGACAGGCTCGGTGGTCTTTGTTTTTCTCCCGTTTTGATTTTGTAGTCTCGTATCTTCCGGGATCTAAGAATGTGAAGGCTGATGCCCTGTCTAGGAGTTTTTTGCCTGATTCTCCGGGAGTCCCTGAGCCGGCTGGTATTCTCAAGGAGGGGGTGATTCTTTCTGCTATCTCCCCTGATTTGCGGCGGGTGCTTCAGGAGTTTCAGGCTGATAGACCCGACCGCTGTCCTGTAGGGAAATTGTTTGTTCCTGATAGATGGACTAGTAAGGTGATTTCTGAGATTCATTGTTCTGTATTGGCTGGTCATCCTGGGATCTTTGGCACCAGAGATTTGGTTGCCAGGTCCTTTTGGTGGCCTTCTTTGTCACGGGATGTGCGTTCCTTCGTGCAGTCCTGTGGGACCTGTGCCCGGGCTAAGCCCTGCTGTTCTCGTGCTAGTGGGTTGCTTTTGCCTTTGCCTATCCCTGAGAGGCCCTGGACGCATATTTCCATGGATTTTATTTCTGATCTTCCTGTTTCTCAGAAGATGTCTGTCATCTGGGTGGTTTGTGACCGATTTTCTAAAATGGTCCACTTGGTACCTTTGCCTAAGTTGCCTTCCTCCTCTGATTTGGTTCCTTTATTTTTTCAGCATGTGGTTCGTTTGCATGGTATTCCGGAGAATATTGTGTCTGATAGAGGTACCCAGTTTGTTTCTAGGTTTTGGCGGTCCTTTTGTGTTAGAATGGGCATTAATTTGTCTTTTTCTTCGGCATTTCACCCTCAGACAAATAGACAGACGGAGCGAACCAATCAGACCTTGGAAACCTATTTGAGATGCTTTGTGTCTGCTGATCAGGATGATTGGGTTACCTTTTTGCCGTTGGCCGAGTTTGCCCTTAATAATCGGGCTAGTTCGGCTACCTTGGTTTCGCCTTTTTTTTGGAACTTCGATTTTCATCCTCGTTTTTCTTCAGGGCAGGTTGAGCCTTCGGACTGTCCTGGTGTAGATTCTGTGGTGGACAGGTTGCAGCGGATTTGGACTCATGTGGTAGACAATTTAACATTGTCTCAGGAAAAGGCTCAACGTTTTGCTAACCGCTGTCGGTGTGTTGGTCCCCGGCTTCGGGTTGGGGATTTGGTCTGGTTGTCTTCTCGTCATGTTCCTATGAAGGTCTCTTCCCCTAAGTTCAAGCCTCGTTTTATTGGTCCTTATAGGATTTCGGAAATTATCAATCCGGAGTCTTTTCGTTTGGCCCTTCCAGCTTCTTTTTCCATTCATAATGTGTTCCATAGATCTTTGTTGCGGAGGTATGTGGTGCCCGTGGTCCCCTCCGTTGACCCTCCTGCTCCGGTGTTGGTTGAGGGGGAGATGGAATATGTGGTGGAGAAGATTTTGGATTCTTGTCTTTCGAGGCGGAAACTTCAGTATCTGGTCAAGTGGAAGGGTTATGGCCAGGAGGATAATTCTTGGGTTTTTGCCTCCGATGTCCATGCTGCCGATTTGGTACGAGCCTGGGGGCTCTGGTGAGGGTTCGGTGACCCCTCCTCAAGGGGGGGTACTGTTGTGAATTCCGTTCTTGGGCTCCATCCTGTGGCTATGAATGGTATTTTTGGAAGTTCTGCTCTTGGGCTCCCTCTGGTGGTTTTGAGTGGAACTTAGCAGCTGCCTTCACTAATCGGTTCCCTGGCCTTGTTATTTAACTGGGCTCTAGTCTGTAGTCGATGCCAGCTGTCAATGTTTTCCTGTTGGATTCAGTCCTCTCCTGGAAGTACTCTGTTGGCCAGTCCATTTCAGCTTAAGATAAGTTCTGTTAGTTCTTGGGTGTATCCCTGCTTTTGACCTTCTGTTCTGGTTTAAGTTATGTCTCTTTTGTCCAGCTTGTCATTATGAAATATTCAGGCTAGTTGGAAGCTCTGGGGTGCAGATTTGCCCCTCCACACCGTGAGTCTGTGTGGAGGTTATTTTTGTAAACTCTGCGTGGATTTTAGTTTTTATACTGACCGCACAGTATCCTTTTCTATCTCTGTCTCTTTAGATAGTGTTGGCCTCCTTTGCTGAAATCTATTTTCATTTCTGAGTTTGCCATTTCCCTCTCCACTCACCGTTAATATTTGTGGGGGCTATCTTTCCTTTTGGGGGTTTCTCTGAGGCGAGATAGTTTTCCGTTTCCATCTTCAGGGGTAGTTAGTTCTTAGGCTGTGTCGAGGCGTCTAGGCAGAGATAGGAACGTCCCACGGCTATTTCTAGTGTTGGTGTTAGGAGTAGGGATTGCGGTCAGTAAAACTACCACCTCCTCAGAGCTTGTTCATTTTACCCACCAGGTCATTTCTGTGCTGCTCCGTAATCACCAGGTCATAACTGTGATTGTTGTCGGTGGAGCTGCCACCTCCTCGGAGCTTGTCTATGATTGGTTTTACCCACCAGGTCATCTCAGTGCTACTCCATAACCACCAGGTCATAACAGTACAGCTGGCCCACAATGTGTTAAATGCATCTCAAAAGGGGGAAAAGAAAGTTCTGAGTCATTGTTTTTTTTTCCTTGTTGCCTGTTTTGTCCTTTTTTTTCCCCTTGATCTTTGGATGGTTCAGGAGCTTGGTGCTGATATGGAGGTTCAGGGTCTGTCTGCGCGTGTTGATCATCTCGCTGCAAGGGTACAGAGTATCCAAGATTATATTATTCAAACTCCTGTTTCTGAGCCTAGAATTCCTACCCCTGATTTGTTTTCTGGGGATAGATCTAAGTTTTTGAACTTTAAAGATAATTGCAGATTGTTTTTTGCTCTGAGACCCCGTTCCTCTGGTGACCCCATTCAGCAGGTGAAGATTGTTATTTCTCTGCTGTGCGGAGACCCGCAGGACTGGGCATTCTCGCTTGAGCCAGGGAATCCTGCATTGCTCAATGTAGATTCATTTTTTCAAGCGCTTGGACTGCTTTATGATGAACCTAATTCTGTGGATCAGGCAGAAAAAATCTTGCTGGCTCTTGGTCAGGGTCAGGAAGCAGTAGAAATATATTGTCAGAAATTTAGAAAGTGGTCTGTGCTTACAAAATGGAATGAGGATGCCCTGGCAGCTATTTTCAGAAAGGGTCTTTCTGAAACCCTGAAAGATGTTATGGTGGGGTTTCCCACGCCTGCTGGTTTGAACGAATCAATGTCTCTGGCCATTCAGATTAATCGACGCCTACGTGAACGTAAGGTGGTGCACCATATGGCGGTGTCCTCTGGGCAGAGTTCTGAGCCTATGCAATGTGATAGGATTTTGACGAGAGCAGAACGGCAGGAGTTCAGATGTCAGAATGGGCTGTGTTTATACTGTGGTGAAGCTACTCATGCTATCTCTGACTGCCCGAAGCGTACTAAGAGGGTTGCTAGGTCGGTTACCATCAGTACTGTACAGCCTAAATTTGTCTTGTCTATTACCCTGATTTGCTCATTGTCATCCTTTTCTGTAATGGCATTTGTGGATTCTGGCGCTGCCCTGAACTTAATGGACCTAGAATTTGCCAAGCACTGTGGTTTTTCCTTGGAGCCCTTGCAGAGTCCTATTCCCTTGAGGGGGATTGATGCTACGCCATTGGCCAAGAATAAACCTCAGTACTGGACACAGTTAACCATGAACATGGCTCCAGCACATCAGGAAAATATTCGCTTTTTGGTGTTGCATAATTTGCATGATGTGGTTGTGCTGGGGTTTCCATGGTTACAGGTACATAATCCAGTGCTGGATTGGAAATCTATGTCTGTGACTAGTTGGGGTTGTCAGGGGATACATAGTGACATTCCTCTGATGTCAATTTCCTCGTCCCCTTCTTCTGAAGTTCCTGAGTTTTTGTCGGATTTCCAGGATATATTTGAGGAGCCCAAATCCAGTCCCCTGCCTCCTCATAGGGACTGTGATTGTGCTATTAATTTGATTCCTGGCTGTAAGTTCCCTATGCGGAGTTATGTAAAGGAGTCCTTGGAGAAGGGGCATATTCGCCCGTCTTCGTCACCGTTGGGAGCGGGTTCTTTTTTGTTGCCAAGAAGGATGGCTCCTTGAGGCCCTGTATAGATTATCGCCTTCTCAATAAGATCACTGTCAAATTCCAGTACCCTTTGCCTTTGCTCTCTGATTTGTTTGCTCGGATTAAAGGGGCTAGCCGGTTTACCAAGATTGACCTTCGAGGGGCGTATAATCTTGTCCGCATCAAACAGGGTGATGAATGGAAAACAGCATTTAATACGCCCGAAGGCCATTTTGAATATCTTGTGATGCCTTTCGGGCTCTCTAATGCTCCATCTGTGTTTCAGTCCTTTATGCATGATATTTTCCGGGAGTATCTGGATAAATTCATGATTGTATATTTGGATGATATTTTGTTTTTTTCCGATGATTGGGAGTCTCATGTGAAGCAGGTCAGGATGGTGTTTCAGATTCTTCGTGCTAATGCACTGTTTGTGAAGGGGTCTAAGTGCCTTTTTGGAGTTCAGAAGGTTTCTTTTCTGGGATTCATTTTTTCTCCCTCGGCTATTGAAATGGACCCTGTTAAGGTCCAGGCTATTTATGATTGGACTCAACCCACATCTGTGAAAAGCCTCCAGAAATTTTTGGGCTTTGCTAATTTTTATCGCCGCTTCATTGCTAATTTTTCTACTGTGGTTAAACCTCTGACCGATTTGACCAAGAAAGGTGCTGATGTGGTGAATTGGTCCTCTACGGCTGTGGAGGCCTTTCAGGAGCTTAAGCGTCGTTTTACTTCTGCCCCTGTGTTGCGTCAGCCAGATGTTTCTCTCCCTTTTCAGGTTGAGGTTGACGCTTCGGAGATTGGGGCAGGAGCTGTTCTGTCTCAGAGAAATTCTGATGGCTCTGTGTTGAAACCGTGTGCTTTCTTCTCCAGAAAGTTTTCGCCTGCTGAGCGTAATTATGATGTCGGCAATCGGGAGTTGTTGGCTATGAAGTGGGCATTTGAGGAGTGGCGACATTGGCTTGAGGGAGCTAAGCATCGTGTTGTGGTCTTGACCGATCATAAGAATCTGATTTACCTTGAGTCTGCCAAGCGGTTGAATCCTAGACAGGCTCGGTGGTCTTTGTTTTTCTCCCGTTTTGATTTTGTAGTCTCGTATCTTCCGGGATCTAAGAATGTGAAGGCTGATGCCCTGTCTAGGAGTTTTTTGCCTGATTCTCCGGGAATCCCTGAGCCGGCTGGTATTCTCAAGGAGGGGGTGATTCTTTCTGCTATCTCCCCTGATTTGCGGCGGGTGCTTCAGGAGTTTCAGGCTGATAGACCCGACCGCTGTCCTGTAGGGAAATTGTTTGTTCCTGATAGATGGACTAGTAAGGTGATTTCTGAGATTCATTGTTCTGTATTGGCTGGTCATCCTGGGATCTTTGGCACCAGAGATTTGGTTGCCAGGTCCTTTTGGTGGCCTTCTTTGTCACGGGATGTGCGTTCCTTCGTGCAGTCCTGTGGGACCTGTGCCCGGGCTAAGCCCTGCTGTTCTCGTGCTAGTGGGTTGCTTTTGCCTTTGCCTATCCCTGAGAGGCCCTGGACGCATATTTCCATGGATTTTATTTCTGATCTTCCTGTTTCTCAGAAGATGTCTGTCATCTGGGTGGTTTGTGACCGATTTTCTAAAATGGTCCACTTGGTACCTTTGCCTAAGTTGCCTTCCTCCTCTGATTTGGTTCCTTTATTTTTTCAGCATGTGGTTCGTTTGCATGGTATTCCGGAGAATATTGTGTCTGATAGAGGTACCCAGTTTGTTTCTAGGTTTTGGCGGTCCTTTTGTGTTAGAATGGGCATTAATTTGTCTTTTTCTTCGGCATTTCACCCTCAGACAAATAGACAGACGGAGCGAACCAATCAGACCTTGGAAACCTATTTGAGATGCTTTGTGTCTGCTGATCAGGATGATTGGGTTACCTTTTTGCCGTTGGCCGAGTTTGCCCTTAATAATCGGGCTAGTTCGGCTACCTTGGTTTCGCCTTTTTTTTGGAACTTCGATTTTCATCCTCATTTTTCTTCAGGGCAGGTTGAGCCTTCGGACTGTCCTGGTGTAGATTCTGTGGTGGACAGGTTGCAGCGGATTTGGACTCATGTGGTAGACAATTTAACATTGTCTCAGGAAAAGGCTCAACGTTTTGCTAACCGCCGTCGGTGTGTTGGTCCCCGGCTTCGGGTTGGGGATTTGGTCTGGTTGTCTTCTCGTCATGTTCCTATGAAGGTCTCTTCCCCTAAGTTCAAGCCTCGTTTTATTGGTCCTTATAGGATTTCGGAAATTATCAATCCGGAGTCTTTTCGTTTGGCCCTTCCAGCTTCTTTTTCCATTCATAATGTGTTCCATAGATCTTTGTTGCGGAGGTATGTGGTGCCCGTGGTCCCCTCCGTTGACCCTCCTGCTCCGGTGTTGGTTGAGGGGGAGATGGAATATGTGGTGGAGAAGATTTTGGATTCTTGTCTTTCGAGGCGGAAACTTCAGTATCTGGTCAAGTGGAAGGGTTATGGCCAGGAGGATAATTCTTGGGTTTTTGCCTCCGATGTCCATGCTGCCGATTTGGTACGAGCCTGGGGGCTCTGGTGAGGGTTCGGTGACCCCTCCTCAAGGGGGGGTACTGTTGTGAATTCCGTTCTTGGGCTCCATCCTGTGGCTATGAATGGTATTTTTGGAAGTTCTGCTCTTGGGCTCCCTCTGGTGGTTTTGAGTGGAACTTAGCAGCTGCCTTCACTAATCGGTTCCCTGGCCTTGTTATTTAACTGGGCTCTAGTCTGTAGTCGATGCCAGCTGTCAATGTTTTCCTGTTGGATTCAGTCCTCTCCTGGAAGTACTCTGTTGGCCAGTCCATTTCAGCTTAAGATAAGTTCTGTTAGTTCTTGGGTGTATCCCTGCTTTTGACCTTCTGTTCTGGTTTAAGTTATGTCTCTTTTGTCCAGCTTGTCATTATGAAATATTCAGGCTAGTTGGAAGCTCTGGGGTGCAGATTTGCCCCTCCACACCGTGAGTCTGTGTGGAGGTTATTTTTGTAAACTCTGCGTGGATTTTAGTTTTTATACTGACCGCACAGTATCCTTTTCTATCTCTGTCTCTTTAGATAGTGTTGGCCTCCTTTGCTGAAATCTATTTTCATTTCTGAGTTTGCCATTTCCCTCTCCACTCACCGTTAATATTTGTGGGGGGCTATCTTTCCTTTTGGGGGTTTCTCTGAGGCGAGATAGTTTTCCGTTTCCATCTTCAGGGGTAGTTAGTTCTTAGGCTGTGTCGAGGCGTCTAGGCAGAGATAGGAACGTCCCACGGCTATTTCTAGTGTTGGTGTTAGGAGTAGGGATTGCGGTCAGTAAAACTACCACCTCCTCAGAGCTTGTTCATTTTACCCACCAGGTCATTTCTGTGCTGCTCCGTAATCACCAGGTCATAACTGTGATTGTTGTCGGTGGAGCTGCCACCTCCTCGGAGCTTGTCTATGATTGGTTTTACCCACCAGGTCATCTCAGTGCTACTCCATAACCACCAGGTCATAACAGTACAGCTGGCCCACAATGTGTTAAATGCATCTCAAAAGGGGGAAAAGAAAGTTCTGAGTCATTGTTTTTTTTTCCTTGTTGCCTGTTTTGTCCTTTTTTTTCCCCTTGATCTTTGGATGGTTCAGGAGCTTGGTGCTGATATGGAGGTTCAGGGTCTGTCTGCGCGTGTTGATCATCTCGCTGCAAGGGTACAGAGTATCCAAGATTATATTATTCAAACTCCTGTTTCTGAGCCTAGAATTCCTACCCCTGATTTGTTTTCTGGGGATAGATCTAAGTTTTTGAACTTTAAAGATAATTGCAGATTGTTTTTTGCTCTGAGACCCCGTTCCTCTGGTGACCCCATTCAGCAGGTGAAGATTGTTATTTCTCTGCTGTGCGGAGACCCGCAGGACTGGGCATTCTCGCTTGAGCCAGGGAATCCTGCATTGCTCAATGTAGATTCATTTTTTCAAGCGCTTGGACTGCTTTATGACGAACCTAATTCTGTGGATCAGGCAGAAAAAATCTTGCTGGCTCTTGGTCAGGGTCAGGAAGCAGTAGAAATATATTGTCAGAAATTTAGAAAGTGGTCTGTGCTTACAAAATGGAATGAGGATGCCCTGGCAGCTATTTTCAGAAAGGGTCTTTCTGAAACCCTGAAAGATGTTATGGTGGGGTTTCCCACGCCTGCTGGTTTGAACGAATCAATGTCTCTGGCCATTCAGATTAATCGACGCCTACGTGAACGTAAGGTGGTGCACCATATGGCGGTGTCCTCTGGGCAGAGTTCTGAGCCTATGCAATGTGATAGGATTTTGACGAGAGCAGAACGGCAGGAGTTCAGATGTCAGAATGGGCTGTGTTTATACTGTGGTGAAGCTACTCATGCTATCTCTGACTGCCCGAAGCGTACTAAGAGGGTTGCTAGGTCGGTTACCATCAGTACTGTACAGCCTAAATTTGTCTTGTCTATTACCCTGATTTGCTCATTGTCATCCTTTTCTGTAATGGCATTTGTGGATTCTGGCGCTGCCCTGAACTTAATGGACCTAGAATTTGCCAAGCACTGTGGTTTTTCCTTGGAGCCCTTGCAGAGTCCTATTCCCTTGAGGGGGATTGATGCTACGCCATTGGCCAAGAATAAACCTCAGTACTGGACACAGTTAACCATGAACATGGCTCCAGCACATCAGGAAAATATTCGCTTTTTGGTGTTGCATAATTTGCATGATGTGGTTGTGCTGGGGTTTCCATGGTTACAGGTACATAATCCAGTGCTGGATTGGAAATCTATGTCTGTGACTAGTTGGGGTTGTCAGGGGATACATAGTGACATTCCTCTGATGTCAATTTCCTCGTCCCCTTCTTCTGAAGTTCCTGAGTTTTTGTCGGATTTCCAGGATATATTTGAGGAGCCAAATCCAGTCCCCTGCCTCCTCATAGGGACTGTGATTGTGCTATTAATTTGATTCCTGGCTGTAAGTTCCCTATGCGGAGTTATGTAAAGGAGTCCTTGGAGAAGGGGCATATTCGCCCGTCTTCGTCACCGTTGGGAGCGGGTTCTTTTTTGTTGCCAAGAAGGATGGCTCCTTGAGGCCCTGTATAGATTATCGCCTTCTCAATAAGATCACTGTCAAATTCCAGTACCCTTTGCCTTTGCTCTCTGATTTGTTTGCTCGGATTAAAGGGGCTAGCCGGTTTACCAAGATTGACCTTCGAGGGGCGTATAATCTTGTCCGCATCAAACAGGGTGATGAATGGAAAACAGCATTTAATACGCCCGAAGGCCATTTTGAATATCTTGTGATGCCTTTCGGGCTCTCTAATGCTCCATCTGTGTTTCAGTCCTTTATGCATGATATTTTCCGGGAGTATCTGGATAAATTCATGATTGTATATTTGGATGATATTTTGTTTTTTTCCGATGATTGGGAGTCTCATGTGAAGCAGGTCAGGATGGTGTTTCACATTCTTCGTGCTAATGCACTGTTTGTGAAGGGGTCTAAGTGCCTTTTTGGAGTTCAGAAGGTTTCTTTTCTGGGATTCATTTTTTCTCCCTCGGCTATTGAAATGGACCCTGTTAAGGTCCAGGCTATTTATGATTGGACTCAACCCACATCTGTGAAAAGCCTCCAGAAATTTTTGGGCTTTGCTAATTTTTATCGCCGCTTCATTGCTAATTTTTCTACTGTGGTTAAACCTCTGACCGATTTGACCAAGAAAGGTGCTGATGTGGTGAATTGGTCCTCTACGGCTGTGGAGGCCTTTCAGGAGCTTAAGCGTCGTTTTACTTCTGCCCCTGTGTTGCGTCAGCCAGATGTTTCTCTCCCTTTTCAGGTTGAGGTTGACGCTTCGGAGATTGGGGCAGGAGCTGTTCTGTCTCAGAGAAATTCTGATGGCTCTGTGTTGAAACCGTGTGCTTTCTTCTCCAGAAAGTTTTCGCCTGCTGAGCGTAATTATGATGTCGGCAATCGGGAGTTGTTGGCTATGAAGTGGGCATTTGAGGAGTGGCGACATTGGCTTGAGGGAGCTAAGCATCGTGTTGTGGTCTTGACCGATCATAAGAATCTGATTTACCTTGAGTCTGCCAAGCGGTTGAATCCTAGACAGGCTCGGTGGTCTTTGTTTTTCTCCCGTTTTGATTTTGTAGTCTCGTATCTTCCGGGATCTAAGAATGTGAAGGCTGATGCCCTGTCTAGGAGTTTTTTGCCTGATTCTCCGGGAATCCCTGAGCCGGCTGGTATTCTCAAGGAGGGGGTGATTCTTTCTGCTATCTCCCCTGATTTGCGGCGGGTGCTTCAGGAGTTTCAGGCTGATAGACCCGACCGCTGTCCTGTAGGGAAATTGTTTGTTCCTGATAGATGGACTAGTAAGGTGATTTCTGAGATTCATTGTTCTGTATTGGCTGGTCATCCTGGGATCTTTGGCACCAGAGATTTGGTTGCCAG
Organism: Ranitomeya variabilis; assembly: GCF_051348905.1. Taxonomy (NCBI): domain Eukaryota; kingdom Metazoa; phylum Chordata; class Amphibia; order Anura; family Dendrobatidae; genus Ranitomeya; species Ranitomeya variabilis. The sequence continues at coordinate 48,529,137 of NC_135232.1, read as the reverse complement.
GTCCTTTTGGTGGCCTTCTTTGTCACGGGATGTGCGTTCCTTCGTGCAGTCCTGTGGGACCTGTGCCCGGGCTAAGCCCTGCTGTTCTCGTGCTAGTGGGTTGCTTTTGCCTTTGCCTATCCCTGAGAGGCCCTGGACGCATATTTCCATGGATTTTATTTCTGATCTTCCTGTTTCTCAGAAGATGTCTGTCATCTGGGTGGTTTGTGACCGATTTTCTAAAATGGTCCACTTGGTACCTTTGCCTAAGTTGCCTTCCTCCTCTGATTTGGTTCCTTTATTTTTTCAGCATGTGGTTCGTTTGCATGGTATTCCGGAGAATATTGTGTCTGATAGAGGTACCCAGTTTGTTTCTAGGTTTTGGCGGTCCTTTTGTGTTAGAATGGGCATTAATTTGTCTTTTTCTTCGGCATTTCACCCTCAGACAAATAGACAGACGGAGTGAACCAATCAGACCTTGGAAACCTATTTGAGATGCTTTGTGTCTGCTGATCAGGATGATTGGGTTACCTTTTTGCCGTTGGCCGAGTTTGCCCTTAATAATCGGGCTAGTTCGGCTACCTTGGTTTCGCCTTTTTTTTGGAACTTCGATTTTCATCCTCGTTTTTCTTCAGGGCAGGTTGAGCCTTCGGACTGTCCTGGTGTAGATTCTGTGGTGGACAGGTTGCAGCGGATTTGGACTCATGTGGTAGACAATTTAACATTGTCTCAGGAAAAGGCTCAACGTTTTGCTAACCGCCGTCGGTGTGTTGGTCCCCGGCTTCGGGTTGGGGATTTGGTCTGGTTGTCTTCTCGTCATGTTCCTATGAAGGTCTCTTCCCCTAAGTTCAAGCCTCGTTTTATTGGTCCTTATAGGATTTCGGAAATTATCAATCCGGAGTCTTTTCGTTTGGCCCTTCCAGCTTCTTTTTCCATTCATAATGTGTTCCATAGATCTTTGCTGCGGAGGTATGTGGTGCCCGTGGTCCCCTCCGTTGACCCTCCTGCTCCGGTGTTGGTTGAGGGGGAGATGGAATATGTGGTGGAGAAGATTTTGGATTCTTGTCTTTCGAGGCGGAAACTTCAGTATCTGGTCAAGTGGAAGGGTTATGGCCAGGAGGATAATTCTTGGGTTTTTGCCTCCGATGTCCATGCTGCCGATTTGGTACGAGCCTGGGGGCTCTGGTGAGGGTTCGGTGACCCCTCCTCAAGGGGGGGTACTGTTGTGAATTCCGTTCTTGGGCTCCATCCTGTGGCTATGAATGGTATTTTTGGAAGTTCTGCTCTTGGGCTCCCTCTGGTGGTTTTGAGTGGAACTTAGCAGCTGCCTTCACTAATCGGTTCCCTGGCCTTGTTATTTAACTGGGCTCTAGTCTGTAGTCGATGCCAGCTGTCAATGTTTTCCTGTTGGCCAGTCCATTTCAGCTTAAGATTAGTTCTGTTAGTTCTTGGGTGTATCCCTGCTTTTGACCTTCTGTTCTGGTTTAAGTTATGTCTCTTTTGTCCAGCTTGTCATTATGAAATATTCAGGCTAGTTGGAAGCTCTGGGGAGCAGATTTGCCCCTCCACACCGTGAGTCGGTGGGGAGGTTATTTTTGTAAACTCTGCGTGGATTTTAGTTTTTATACTGACCGCACAGTATCCTTTTCTATCTCTGTCTATTTAGATAGTGTTGGCCTCCTTTGCTGAAATCTATTTTCATTTCTGAGTTTGTCATTTCCCTCTCCACTCACCGTTAATATTTGTGGGGGGGCTATCTTTCCTTTTGGGGGTTTCTCTGAGGCGAGATAGTTTTCCGTTTCCATCTTCAGGGGTAGTTAGTTCTTAGGCTGTGTCGAGGCGTCTAGGCAGAGATAGGAACGTCCCACGGCTATTTCTAGTGTTGGTGTTAGGAGTAGGGATTGCGGTCAGTAAAGCTACCACCTCCTCAGAGCTTGTTCATTCTACCCACCAGGTCATTTCTGTGCTGCTCCGTAATCACCAGGTCATAACTGTGATTGTTGTCGGTGGAGCTGCCACCTCCTCGGAGCTTGTCCATGATTGGTTTTACCCACCAGGTCATCTCAGTGCTACTCCGTAACCACTAGGTCATAACACACATCCTTCTCTGATTCTCTTCACCAGAACGATTCCTCACATCTTCCCGTAATCCTCTTCACCAGAATGATTCTTCACATCCTTCTCTGATCCTCTTCACCAGAACGATTTTTAACACCCTCCTCTGATTGTCTTAACCAAAAGTATTCTTCACATCTCCTCTAATAGAACGATTTTTCACATCCTTCTCTGGTCCTCTTCACAAGAATGATTCTTCACATCATCCTATGATCCTTGTCACCAGAATCATTATTTACATTCATCCTCTGCTTTTGAAGATTACTGATTACATTGACAGGATACTCTTTCCATGGATGTTTGTCCTCTGTCACACCATTATTCTTATACTCTGGACAACAATTCAGTAGAAGACCCTAAGGTTGACAGTGTATGAAATACCAATCACCAGGTCTCATTTATAGTTGCTTAGATCGCTTCACCTTACTATTTTAATGTGAATTCACGCTGAAACTGACTCACAGAAATCTTGTTCACTTGATTTTGTGTTGCACCTCTGGGTCATGGGTCTAATCTCCATACATCAACGCTCCAGTCGTTAAAGAGCCAGTGTCCTTAAGAAAGTGGTCACTCAGGGTAAGATAATGTAGATCTGATTGATAGACTGCAGAAGTATAGATCTTATTTTACATCCACTATGCATCTACATACATATACGAGAACCAATACTTTCCAACTGGGGTCTCAACTTAGTGGTTAAGGAAACTGGATGCTACTTTGGAGAGTTTTCACTGACAGAGCTGTAGTTGGTCTAATGCTACACACATTCCAGGAACACTGTAATCACATAGCTAGTAAAGAAACATGGCCTCCTATCGTATCTACTTTATTAATTTACTGAACTCTGTGAAGAGAACCAGAGGTGGCCAAATCAGGCTTCTTGTGCAAAAACAGCCCTTTTGTTAAAATGCCTACAAACGTGCATCTCTTCATTCACATATAAAATAAATAATATTGCAGGGTCTGTCCTAGGCCCTCATATATGAGCTCTGATAAAAAGCCAAGATGGAAGCAAAGGTGCATGTCATACTCATTATGCACTGTAGACATGCACCTTTGCACTGTAGAAAAGTACAGTGAGGAAGGACATAGTCCGAAACGCGCGTCGGGGTGTGTGCTGCACCTGAACCTCCCTCCACCCAGGTAACATATCTCTCTCTATTGTGTCATTGTGCCCCTGGCTGTATTGTAGCCTCGTGCACCATAGGCATTGGCTTATTCCTTAACTTCTTCCCTGAATGGTGTTCATTATTATCATCTCCAGCTCTATATCTATATCCATTAAGCCTTATTGATTGCACTGTTACTTTCACTATCACTTAATATCACTATCACTTAATATGTTTGATTTCCCCCATATAATCATGTGTCTTCGCACCTTAGAAGCACTTGCACTTTTTCCTTTTCCCCCATACACTTCCATTCTTTCCACCATGAGCCTTTACACTGCTCATGGAGCACGGCACTCTATGTATATACATGGTGTGATATATATTTTCTGGGCACATTGCAATATATACGTTCTGTGCTCATTATAACATATAGTACTGAACATATCCCAATAGATATACAGCTCAAATTTGTGGATATTTTTCCTGTGCACAGTATTATAATGTTTAATGATATACACTCACCGGCCACTTTATTAGGTACACCATGCTAGTAACGGGTTGGACCCCCTTTTGCCTTCAGAACTGCCTCAATTCTTCATGGCATAGATTCAACAAGGTGCTGGAAGCATTCCTCAGAGATTTTGGTCCATATTGACATGATGGCATCACACAGTTGCCGCAGATTTGTCGGCTGCACATCCCAAAGATGCTCCATACAAGGCAGGATGGATCCATGCTTTCATGTTGTTTATGCCAAATTCTGACCCTACCATCCGAATGTCGCAGCAGAAATCGAGACTCATCAGACCAAGCAACGTTTTTCCAATCTTCTACTGTCCAATTTCGATGAGCTTGTACAAATTGTAGCCTCAGTTTCCTGTTCTTAGCTGAAAGGAGTGGTACCCGGTGTGGTCTTCTGCTGCTGTAGCCCATCTGCCTCAAAGTTTGACGCACTGTGCATTCAGAGATGCTCTTAGGCCTACCTTGGTTGTAACGGGTGGCGATTTGAGTCACTGTTGCCTTTCTATCAGCTCGAACCAGTCTGCCCATTCTCCTCTGACCTCTGGCATCAACAAGGCATTTCCGCCCACAGAACTGCCGCTCACTGGATTTTTTTTCTTTTTCGGACCATTCTCTGTAAACCCTAGAGATGGTTGTGCGTGAAAATCCCAGTAGATCAGCAGTTTCTGAAATACTCAGACCAGCCCTTCTGGCACCAACAACCATGCCACGTTCAAAGGCACTCAAATCACCTTTCTTCCCCATACTGATGCTCGGTTTGAACTGCAGGAGATTGTCTTGACCATGTCTACATGCCTAAATGCACTGAGTTGCCGCCATGTGATTGGCTGATTAGAAATTAAGTGTTAACAAGAAGTTGGACAGGTGTACCTAATAAAGTGGCCAGTGAGTGTATATTGATTTTTGTGCACAGTGTGATATATAGTACGGTATATATTCAAATAAATATACATCTCATATTCGTTACCTTGGGGTTGTTTTTTAGCTTTGTTTTACTGTTTATGAATATTCTTTCTTATTTTTATGGTACGGACACCTCTTGTAACAGTATGTGGTGCTACCCTTTACCACTTTTGTTGATAAAGGTATTTTATCTTTATATACTTTCTTGTCCCATATTGCTTTGATCACATGTTCGGCTCTTCTTGTTTGGTTATCACTACTTCTCCGAATGGTCTACCATTCATCCAAACAGCAGATATATACCACTTACTTCAAAAGCAATTATATACATTGATCTGTATAGTTGGATATATATCTACTGCTGTGTCCAGTATTTGTCTTCTATTAACTGTAGAAAAGGAGTAGGAACTCATGGTGTGGAGCGGTGTGCCTCTTCGAGTATGTGCCCATGTTGTTGATGCATCTTCCTGATGGAATCAGTGACATGGCAGTGACCACCACCTGCCAGGTAGAGGTTAAAGGGGTTTTCTTGGAATGACCATTTTTTCCCCCCTTCCTCCCAGAGCCATGACTTTTTTATTTTTTTCTGTCAATACAGGCATGCGAGGGTTTGTTTTTTTGTGGGAAGAGTTGTACTTTTGAATGACACTGTTGGTTTTCCCATATCGTGTACTGAATAACAGGAAAAATATTCAAAGTGTGGTGAAATTTCAAAAAAGTGCTATTCCACAATTGTGATTTATTTTTTTACCATGTTCACTAAATGCTAAAACTGACCAGCCATTATGATTCTCCACGTCATTATGAGTTCATAGACACCAAACATGTCTAGGTTCTTTTTTATTTAAAGGGAACCTGTCCCCAGGTTTGGCCAATACGAGTTACAGCCACCCCCTTTCAGGGCCGATATATAGCATTCTATATTAAGAGAAGAAATATAACTTTTATTATACTCACCTGGGGCGGTCTGGTCCAATGGGCATCGCTCTTCTTGGTTCGGCGCCTCCCATCTTCTTGCAATGCCGTCCTCCTGCTTGCTTCATGTTGATGACGTGTCCATGTGTCATCCACACCGGCTCCCCGGCATCGCGCTCCTGTGCAGGTGCACTTCTCTGCCTTGTTGAGAGCAGAGCAAGTTACTGCAGTACTTTACTCTGCCCTCAACAAAGCAGAAAAGTATGCCTGTGCACGAGCGCGGTTCCGGGGATACTGTGAGGATGGCAAGAAGGAGGATGCCGATTATAGGAAGATGGGAGGCGCAGGACCAAGACCATCGACACCCATCGGACTGGACCGCCCCCCAGGTGAGTATAATAAAAGTTATTTTTCTTCTCTTACAGGTCGGATCGGGGGCTTATATACAGCATTAGGGCGTTTATTAGTAGCGCTCCCGGTTGTAAAATGTAAATGCCCCCAGATATGGATTACTGCGTGGGGCTTGACTGTACGGCGGACAGGTATAGTATACTGTTGGTTTATTATTTTAAGATTTTTTTACAGGAGAACGAGGGCTTCGCTGGAAATGGCAGCAGAATAAATATGGAAAAACTGTGAGTATTGTTTTATTTCATTAAAATACTTTTTTCTTAATGTGTGTGTGTTTTATTAACTCTTGAACAAATGTGGGATTAGTAAAGGATAGGTGTCTTATTGACACCTCTCCATTACTAAGCCAGCTTAATGTCACCTTACAAAAGGAAGGTGACATTAACTCCTCATTACCCCATATGCAAATGCCACAGGGCAGTGGGAAGAACAGGGCAAAGCTCCAGAATTGGCGTATCTAATAGATGCGCCTTTTCTGGGCAGCTGCGTGCTGCTTTTTTAGGCTGGGGCGCCATATCCATGGCCCCTTACCAGCCTGAGAATAGCAGCCTGCATCTGTGAGTTTTGCCAGGTTGGTTGGAAAATATAGGGGGGACCCCACGTCAGTTTTTCTTTCATTCCTTCTCCCCAGATCGTGCTGCTTTCGGCTGAGCAGAGGAGAAGGAATGACAGCCAGCTTCAGCACCACAAGCAGGGGCCAGCAGCTTACAGTAGCGCTGCTTCCCACTGCAGCCGTCCATGTGCACAGAAGACAGTGCACACTGTTCTTCATCTGCACGTGTGCAGGACGTATTGTGGTACTTGCTGCCAGAAAAAATGGACATGTCTACGTGTTTTGCACATGGACACACGGTCCGTGAAAACACGCCGACATCTGCATAGACCCATTCATTTTAATGGGTCTACATGTGTCAATGTCTCTAGTACGTGAGAAAACTGTCACTACACGTACCGGAGGCACTGACGTGTGAAACCGCCCTTATAGAATGCTGTATATCAGCCCTGAAAGGCAGAGGCCGCAACTGGTATTGGCCAAACCTGGCGACAGGTTCATTTTAAGTGGTAGAAAAAAATTCAAAGTTTCTCCCCCCCAAAAAAAAGAGTTGCCATTTTCCAAGACTTGTAGCTTCTCCATTTTTCGCGTCCATAACGACCCACTCAATAAAACTATCCCACTAGTTAACCCCTTCAGTGAACACCGCAAAAAAATAAATAAAAAACGAGGCAAAAAATAATGCTTTATCAACATACTGCCGAACAAAAAGTGCAACAAAATGTGATCAAAAAGATGGATATAAATAAACATGGTACCGCTGAAAACGTCATCTTGTCCAGCGAAAAAAAGCCACCATACAGCATCATCAGCAGAAAAATAAAAAAGTTATAGCTCTCAGAATAAAGCGATGCAAAAACAATAATTTTTTATATAAAATAGTGTTTATTGTGTAAAAGCGCCAAAACATAAAAAAGATATAAATGAGGGATCGCTGTAATCGTACTAACCAAAAGAATAGAGCTGCTTTATCAATTTTACCACAAGCGGAACGGTATAAACTCCCCCCCCAAAAAAAAGAAATTCAAGAATTGCTGGTTTTTGTTCATTCTTCCTCCCAAAAATCAGAATAAAAAGCGATCCAAAAATTTTATGTGCCCGAAAGTGGTACCAATAAAAACGCCAACTTGTCCTGCAAAAAACAAGACCTCACATGACTCTGTGGGCCAAAATATGGATAAATTATAGCTCTCAAAATGTGGTGATGCAAAAACTATTTTTTGTGCAATAAAAAGCGTCTCTTAGCGTGTGACAGTTGCAAAACAAAAACCCGCTATAAAAATCCGCTATAAATAGTAAATCAAACCCCCTTTATCACCCCCTTAGTTAGGGAAAAATAATAAAATTAAAAAAATGTATTTATTTCCATTTTCCCATTAGGGTTAGGGTTAGGGTTGGGGCTAACGTTAGGGTTAGGGTTGAGGCTAAAGTTAGGGTCGGGGCTAAAGTTAGGGTTAGGGTTGGGGCTAAAGTTAGGGTTAGGGTTGGGGCTAAAGTTAGGGTTTGGATTATGCTTATGGTTGGGGTTAGAGTTGGGATTAGGGTTAGGGGTGTGTCAGGGTTAGGGGTGTGGTTAGGGTTATGATTAGGGTTGAGATTAGGGCTGGTATTAGGGTTAGGGATGTGTTGGGTTAGGGGTGTGGTCAGGGTTATGGTTAGGGTTGGGATTAGGGTTAGGGGTGTGTTCGGGTTAGGGGTGTGGTTAGGGTTATGGTTGGGATTAGGAATGCATTGGGTTTAAGGTTGGAGTTAGAATTGGGGGGTTTCCACTGTTTAGACACATCAGGGGCTCTCCAAACGCAACATGGCGTCCGATCTCGAATCCAGCCAATTCTGCGTTGAAAAAGTAAAATGGTGCTCCTTCCCTTCCAAGCTCTGCCGTGGGCCCAAACAGTTGTTCCCCCCACATATGGGGTATCAGCGTACTCAGGACAAATTAAACAACAACTTTTTCAGTCTAATTTCTCCTGTTACCCTTGTGAAAATAAAAATTTGGGGGCTAAAATATCACTTTCGTGGAAAAAAATATATTTTTTATTTTCACGGCTTTGCGTTATAAACTTTAGCGAAACACTTGGGGTTCAAAGTTCTCACAACACATAAAGATAAGTTCCTTGGGGGGGTCTAATTTCCAATTTGGGGTCATTTGTGGGGGTTGCCACTGTTTAGGTACATCAGGGGCTCTGCAAACGCAACGTGACGCCCACAGACCATTCCATCAAAGTCTGCATTCCAAAACAGCACTCCTTCCCTTCCGAGCTCTGCCATGCGCCCAAACGGTGGTTCCCCCCCACATATGGGGTATCAGCGTACTCAGGACAAATTGGATGACAACTTTTGCAGTCCAATTTCTCCTGTTACCCTTGTAAAAATAAAAACTTGGGGGCTAAAATATCATTTTCGTGGAAAAAAAAATATTTTTTTATTTTCACGGCTCTGCGTTATAAACTTTAACAAAACACTTCAGGGTTCAAAGTTCTCACAACACATATAGATAAGTTTTTTGAGGGGTCTAGTTTCCAATATGTTGTCACTTGTGGGGGTTTCTACTGTTTAGGTACATCAGGGGCTCTGCAAACGCAACGTGACGCCCGCAGACCATTCCATCAAAGTCTGCATTCCAAAGCAGCGCTCCTTCCCTTCCGAGCTCTGCCATGCGCCCAGATGGTGGTTCCCCCCCACATATGGGGTGTCAGCGTACTCAGGACAAATTGGACAACAACTTTTGGCATCCAATTTCTCCTGTTACCCTTGGGAAAATAAAAAAGTGCGGGCTAAAAGATAATTTTGTGGAAAAAAAATGATTTTTTAATTTTCACGGCTCTACATTCTAAATTTTAGTGAAACAATTGGGGGTTCAAAATGCTCACCACACATCTAGATAAGTTCCTCAGGGGGTCTAATTTCCAAAATGGTGTCACTTGTGGGGGGTTTCCGCTGTTTAGACACATCAGGTGCTCTCCAAACGCGACATGGTGTCCGATCTCAATTCCAGCAAATTTTGCATTGAAAAGTCAAATGGTGCTCCTTCCCTACCGAGCTCTACCATGTGCCCAAACAGTGGTTTACCCCCACATATGGGGTATCGGCATACTCAGGACAAATTGCACAACAACTTTTGGGGTCCAATTTCTCTTGCTACCCTTGGAAAAATAAAAAGTTTGGGGCAAAAAGATCATTTTTGTGAAAAAAAATATGATTTTTTTTTTAACAGCTCTACATTATAAACTTGTGAGAATCACTTGGGGCATCAAAGTGCTCACCACACATCTAGATTTGTTCCTTAGGGGGTCTACTTTCCAAAATGGTGTCACTTGTGGGGGTGTCCACTGTTTAGGCATATCAGAGGCTCTCCAAACGCGACATGGTGTCAGATCTCAATTCCAGCAAATTTTGCATTGAAAAGTCAAATGGCGCTCCTTCCCTTCCAAGCTCTGCCATGTGCCCAAACAGTGGTTTACCCCCACATATGAGGTATCGGCATACTCAGGACAAATTGTACATTGACTTTTGTTGTCCAATTTCTCCTGTTACCCTTGGTAAAGTAAAACAAATTGGATCTGAAGTAAAAATTTTGTGAAAAAAAGTTAAATGTTCAATTTTTTTTAAACATTCCAAAAATTCCTGTGAAGCACCTGAAGGGTTAATAAACTTCTTGAATGTGCTTTTGAGTACCTTGAGGGGTGCAGTTTTTACAATGGTGTCACTTTTGGGTATTTTCTGTCATATAGGCCCCTCAAAGTCACTTCAAGTGTAAGGTGGTCCCTAAAAAAAAGCTTTTGCAAATTTTGTTGTAAAAATGAGAAATCGCTGGTCAACTTTTAACCCTTATAACTTCCTAACAAAAAAAAAATGATGTTTCAAAAATTGTGCTAACGTAAAGCAGACATGTGGGTAATGTTATTTATTAACTATTTTGTATGATATGACTCCCTAAGTTAAGGGCATAAAAACTAAAAGTTTAAAAATTGCAAAATTTTTACTATTTTCGCCAAATTTCTGTTTTTTTCACAAATAAACGCAAGTCATATCGAAGAAATTTTACCACTATCATAAAGCACAATATGTCGCGAGAAAACATTCTCAGAATCACCAGGATCCGTTGAAGCGTTTCAGAGTTATGACCTCATAAAATAACAGTGGTCAGAATTGAAAAAATGGCCTGGTCAGGAAGTTGAAAACAGGCTTCAGAGTGAAGGGGTTAAGAGGTTAACAGCAGCAATTGGAACTGGCTCTTATCACTACTTTTAAAGAAAAATACTAATTGTGTAATACAGCTCACACTTGCCCCTTGTAAAGTGGGTTCAGCTCATAACACGCACATCCAGTCCAAAATATTATAATACACCATGAGGTGGGAAGGGGTTCATTGTAAAATTACTGTGTGGGCTCATTTTTTCTTTGGGGTCCTACGGAGACTGCTCTGGCAAAAATGAAGAGACCACCACATCAAAGCCCTGTCATGGGCAGCCCAATCTCCAGACCTGAACCCAATTGAAAACCTCTGGAATGTAATCAAGAGGAAGATGAAGAGTCAGAAGTAGTGTTGAGCGATACTTTCCGATATCGGAAAGTATCGGTATCGGAAAGTATCGGCCGATACCGTCAAAATATCGGATCCAATCCGATACCGATACCCGATCCCAATGCAAGTCAATGGGACGAAAATATCGGAATTAAAATAAACCCTTAATAAACTTGTAGGTTCATTCTACATGAAGGAAAACAACTAAGAATAATGTAGGATGTATTGGGGGACGTGGCGGAGATATTAAAGGGACAGAGGTTTAGCCCAATGTAATAGAATAGCAGGATTTTTTATTTTTTTTTATGAAGTTCGGCGTTAGAAAGAATTTGACTATGTTATTTTTTTTTTTTTTTATGTCAGATATTGATGTTTCACTACTTCCACGCCCTTCACCTTCTTTTTTACTTCTCCCACGCTTTCTTCTTAATTATCCTCATCATCAGCTTCTTTGACATCAACTTCTTCACCTTATTCATCTTCTTCTTCATCTTCTACCTATTATTTTTTGGGTTACATTGTTCATATTCTTTTTATTTTACTATTATCTTCATCATATTCAACTTCTTCATCATATTCTTATTTGTGACAGGCATTCCCGTAGTTGTTATCTATAAAAGTTTGAAGATTACACCTTCCGTTCTGCCTGTCACAAACCAGTTACATTTGTCCGCGTTCAGTTTGGCCTGCAGCATCAGGCTTTATCCAGGGGCACCACGAGGAGGAACGGACTCACCCCCATACACTGCTTAGTCTTCTTCTGCTTATAATTTACATAATATTTTTTTGCTCTGATATTTTGTGTTATGCTTAATGTCCTTCTGCTCTTTGTTCTGCAGCCTCTTGTTCTTCTGCTTCTCGGTCTTCCAGGTCGTCGTCGTCTCCAGGGTCGTCGTCTCCGGGGTCGTCGTCATCGGGGTGGTCTCCGGGGTCGTCGTCATCGGGGTGGTCTTCAGGGTCATCGTCTCCAGGGTCGTCGTCATCACGGTGGTTGTCGTCTCTGGTGTCGTCGTCATCTTAGGGGTGTTCTTCCGGGTCATCGTGTTTAGTCTCTTGAACTTGGAAATGTAGCAGAAGGTACAAGAAGGCTGAGAAAATGCCGAGAACCAGCTGATGGAACTGGAACTCGGATGGCTACCCGAAGGTCCAAGAGCCAATGGAACTACCGAGGACCAGCTGACGTTACTGGAACCCGGTTACTAAGCAGGAGGTACCCGTGCCTGAAAGCACTACCAAGGACCACCTGACGTTGGTGGAACTCGGATACCCAGAGGGAGGCACCTAAGCCAAAGGCTCTGCCCGGAACCAGCTGACGGTACTGGAACCAGGATGGGGAGCAGAAGGTACAAGAGCAAAAGACACTGCCGAGAACCAGCTGACGGTGCTGGAACCCGGATGGGTAGCCGAAGGTCCAAGAGCCAATGGAACTACCGAGGACCAGCTGACGTTACTGGAACCCGGTTACTAAGCAGGAGGTACCCGTGCCTGAAAGCACTACCAAGGACCACCTGACGTTGGTGGAACTCGGATACCCAGAGGGAGGCACCTAAGCCAAAGGCTCTGCCCGGAACCAGCTGACGGTACTGGAACCAGGATGTGGAGCAGAAGGTACAAGAGCAAGTGTCTGCGTGGCTTTTGCAGGACACGTTGCCGGCTGCACAGCAGGGGAACAGCTGGCGGTGCTGGACCCCACTGACACATTGGCGAGGTGTTTGGCTCTGTGCAGCCAGCACTTCCGGACAGCAACGAGCGGTGTTGTAGCCCGGGCTCTGCAGGGGGAGCAGAGTGTAGGCCGAAGCCTACTTGAACCAATTTCAAAGGTAACCTTTAACCCCCCCTCAGGGGTTAGAAAGTAGAAGAGCCACAGCTTATGCAGCAGTAGTGCTGCACAAGTCAAAGGTTGCTCTTTTAATTTCGCTCCTTGCACACGCTGAATGAAACACGTATAACATTTAGCCCTTTATACAGTCAAACTGTGTTGGAGGCGCGAGTTCCCTTTGTAATGAGACGCAGCACAGATGTCAAGAATCCCACCTTGGTGCTGGGTGCAGCCTCCTGAGCGTTGTTATTTGCTGTACAGGAGTCTGCGCTGTCGTGTTATCCCCTGGCCTAGCGCCGTTAGCGCTGCCCATCTTCTGACCTCATTTAATGTTGGCCGGTGCGGTTCGCGATGCCCATGAATCACAGCCCCGCAGTGTATTGACATAGTTTAAACACTGCGGGGCTGGGATTCATGGCCTGGCGCAGTACATATGTTCGCCTCTCGCTTGGGTTCTTACACCCGCTTCAGACTATGCGGCGTCATCTGATCCCTTATCGCATGCCACGGCCATGAAGCCGCACAGTCCGAAGAAGGCGGAAGGAGAGGAGGGACAGGCGAACTGATGCACTGATCCTGCCCATCAATCACACCCTCGCAGTCCCAATAAATAAGACACCGAGGGGCGTTGTGTGGGTCAGGGCGGCCGCAGAGGCGCAGGCAGCCAAACCATGATGCCAGAAGACGGGCAGCGCTACCAAGGGGGTTGCAGCGTGTCATTACAAAGGAAAGTCACACCACCGGGACGGTTAAATGGTCACACAGAGGACACATTGCAGACGTGTTTTCAGTTCCACATGTGCGAGGAGAATACGTTTCTGAGCCACCTTGCACACATGCAGCATTACCGCTGTACAAGGTGGCTGGATAACGTAAAAACGCCTGGGGGAGGGGGGACAGGTTCCCTTCAATTTCAGTTCTTGTGTCTGCGTGGCTTTTGCAGGACACGTTGCCGGCTGCACAGCAGGGGAACAGCTGGCGGTGCTGGACCCCACTGACACATTGGCTGGTGTTTTTCTCTGTGCAGCTAGCACATCTGGGCAAAAACTGGCGGTGTGTTAGAGCCCAGGGACAGCAGGAGGAGGAGCAGGAGGAGGAGGAGCAGGGGGAGGGGAGTGTAGGCCGAAGCCTGCACAGGCGGCAGCTTTGGGTGTGTTGTGTCTGCGTGACTTTTGCAGGACACGTTGCCGGCTACACAGCAGGGGAACAGCTGGCGGTGCTGGACCCCACTGACACATTGGCGAGGTGTTTGGCTCTGTGCAGCCAGCACTTCCGGACAGCAACTAGCGTTGTTGGAGCCCGGGCTCTGCAGGTGGAGCAGAGTGTAGGCCGAAGCCTAATTGAACCGATTTCAAAAGTCACCTTTAACCCCCCCTCAGGGGTTACAAAGTAGAAGAGCCACAGCTTATGCAGCAGCAGTGCTGCGCAAGTCAAAGGTTGCTCTTGTAATTTTTCTCCTTGCACACGCTGAATGGAACACGTATAACATTCAGCCCTTTAGACAGTCAAACTGTGTAATGGAGGCGAGAGTTCCCTTTGTAATGAGACGCAGCACAGGTGTCAAGAATCCCACCTTGGTGCTGGGTGCAGCCTCCCGAGCGTTGTTATTTGCTGTACAGGAGTCTGCGCTGTCGTGTTATCCCCTGGCCTAGCGCCGTTAGCGCTGCCCATCTTCTGACCTCATTTAATGTTGGCCGGTGCGGTTCGCGATGCCCATGAATCACAGCCCCGCAGTGTATTGACATAGTTTAAACACTGCGGGGCTGGGATTCATGGCCTGGCGCAGTACATATGTTCGCCTCTCGCTTGGGTTCTTACACCCGCTTCAGACTATGCGGCGTCATCTGATCCCTTATCGCATGCCACGGCCATGAAGCCGCACAGTCCGAAGAAGGCGGAAGGAGAGGAGGGACAGGCGAACTGATGCACTGATCCTGCCCATCAATCACACCCTCGCAGTCCCAATAAATAAGACACCGAGGGGCGTTGTGTGGGTCAGGGCGGCCGCAGAGGCGCAGGCAGCCAAACCATGATGCCAGAAGACGGGCAGCGCTACCAAGGGGGTTGCAGCGTGTCATTACAAAGGAAAGTCACACCACCGGGACGGTTAAATGGTCACACAGAGGACACATTGCAGACGTGTTTTCAGTTCCACATGTGCGAGGAGAATACGTTTCTGAGCCACCTTGCACACATGCAGCATTACCGCTGTACAAGGTGGCTGGATAACGTAAAAACGCCTGGGGGAGGGGGGACAGGTTC
Source organism: Ranitomeya variabilis (assembly GCF_051348905.1). Lineage (NCBI taxonomy): Eukaryota > Metazoa > Chordata > Amphibia > Anura > Dendrobatidae > Ranitomeya > Ranitomeya variabilis. The sequence continues at coordinate 48,514,021 of NC_135232.1, read as the reverse complement.
CCTTCAATTTCAGTTCTTGTGTCTGCGTGGCTTTTGCAGGACACGTTGCCGGCTGCACAGCAGGGGAACAGCTGGCGGTGCTGGACCCCACTGACACATTGGCTGGTGTTTTTCTCTGTGCAGCTAGCACATCTGGGCAAAAACTGGCGGTGTGTTAGAGCCCAGGGACAGCAGGAGGAGGAGCAGGAGGAGGAGGAGCAGGGGGAGGGGAGTGTAGGCCGAAGCCTGCACAGGCGGCAGCTTTGGGTGTGTTGTGTCTGCGTGACTTTTGCAGGACACGTTGCCGGCTACACAGCAGGGGAACAGCTGGCGGTGCTGGACCCCACTGACACATTGGCGAGGTGTTTGGCTCTGTGCAGCCAGCACTTCCGGACAGCAACTAGCGTTGTTGGAGCCCGGGCTCTGCAGGTGGAGCAGAGTGTAGGCCGAAGCCTAATTGAACCGATTTCAAAAGTCACCTTTAACCCCCCCTCAGGGGTTACAAAGTAGAAGAGCCACAGCTTATGCAGCAGCAGTGCTGCGCAAGTCAAAGGTTGCTCTTGTAATTTTTCTCCTTGCACACGCTGAATGGAACACGTATAACATTCAGCCCTTTAGACAGTCAAACTGTGTAATGGAGGCGAGAGTTCCCTTTGTAATGAGACGCAGCACAGGTGTCAAGAATCCCACCTTGGTGCTGGGTGCAGCCTCCCGAGCGTTGTTATTTGCTGTACAGGAGTCTGCGCTGTCGTGTTATCCCCTGGCCTAGCGCCGTTAGCGCTGCCCATCTTCTGACCTCATTTAATGTTGGCCGGTGCGGTTCGCGATGCCCATGAATCACAGCCCCGCAGTGTATTGACATAGTTTAAACACTGCGGGGCTGGGATTCATGGCCTGGCGCAGTACATATGTTCGCCTCTCGCTTGGGTTCTTACACCCGCTTCAGACTATGCGGCGTCATCTGATCCCTTATCGCATGCCACGGCCATGAAGCCGCACAGTCCGAAGAAGGCGGAAGGAGAGGAGGGACAGGCGAACTGATGCACTGATCCTGCCCATCAATCACACCCTCGCAGTCCCAATAAATAAGACACCGAGGGGCGTTGTGTGGGTCAGGGCGGCCGCAGAGGCGCAGGCAGCCAAACCATGATGCCAGAAGACGGGCAGCGCTACCAAGGGGGTTGCAGCGTGTCATTACAAAGGAAAGTCACACCACCGGGACGGTTAAATGGTCACACAGAGGACACATTGCAGACGTGTTTTCAGTTCCACATGTGCGAGGAGAATACGTTTCTGAGCCACCTTGCACACATGCAGCATTACCGCTGTACAAGGTGGCTGGATAACGTAAAAACGCCTGGGGGAGGGGGGACAGGTTCCCTTCAATTTCAGTTCTTGTGTCTGCGTGGCTTTTGCAGGACACGTTGCCGGCTGCACAGCAGGGGAACAGCTGGCGGTGCTGGACCCCACTGACACATTGGCTGGTGTTTTTCTCTGTGCAGCTAGCACATCTGGGCAAAAACTGGCGGTGTGTTAGAGCCCAGGGACAGCAGGAGGAGGAGCAGGAGGAGGAGGAGCAGGGGGAGGGGAGTGTAGGCCGAAGCCTGCACAGGCGGCAGCTTTGGGTGTGTTGTGTCTGCGTGACTTTTGCAGGACACGTTGCCGGCTACACAGCAGGGGAACAGCTGGCGGTGCTGGACCCCACTGACACATTGGCGAGGTGTTTGGCTCTGTGCAGCCAGCACTTCCGGACAGCAACTAGCGTTGTTGGAGCCCGGGCTCTGCAGGTGGAGCAGAGTGTAGGCCGAAGCCTAATTGAACCGATTTCAAAAGTCACCTTTAACCCCCCCTCAGGGGTTACAAAGTAGAAGAGCCACAGCTTATGCAGCAGCAGTGCTGCGCAAGTCAAAGGTTGCTCTTGTAATTTTTCTCCTTGCACACGCTGAATGGAACACGTATAACATTCAGCCCTTTAGACAGTCAAACTGTGTAATGGAGGCGAGAGTTCCCTTTGTAATGAGACGCAGCACAGGTGTCAAGAATCCCACCTTGGTGCTGGGTGCAGCCTCCCGAGCGTTGTTATTTGCTGTACAGGAGTCTGCGCTGTCGTGTTATCCCCTGGCCTAGCGCCGTTAGCGCTGCCCATCTTCTGACCTCATTTAATGTTGGCCGGTGCGGTTCGCGATGCCCATGAATCACAGCCCCGCAGTGTATTGACATAGTTTAAACACTGCGGGGCTGGGATTCATGGCCTGGCGCAGTACATATGTTCGCCTCTCGCTTGGGTTCTTACACCCGCTTCAGACTATGCGGCGTCATCTGATCCCTTATCGCATGCCACGGCCATGAAGCCGCACAGTCCGAAGAAGGCGGAAGGAGAGGAGGGACAGGCGAACTGATGCACTGATCCTGCCCATCAATCACACCCTCGCAGTCCCAATAAATAAGACACCGAGGGGCGTTGTGTGGGTCAGGGCGGCCGCAGAGGCGCAGGCAGCCAAACCATGATGCCAGAAGACGGGCAGCGCTACCAAGGGGGTTGCAGCGTGTCATTACAAAGGAAAGTCACACCACCGGGACGGTTAAATGGTCACACAGAGGACACATTGCAGACGTGTTTTCAGTTCCACATGTGCGAGGAGAATACGTTTCTGAGCCACCTTGCACACATGCAGCATTACCGCTGTACAAGGTGGCTGGATAACGTAAAAACGCCTGGGGGAGGGGGGACAGGTTCCCTTCAATTTCAGTTCTTGTGTCTGCGTGGCTTTTGCAGGACACGTTGCCGGCTGCACAGCAGGGGAACAGCTGGCGGTGCTGGACCCCACTGACACATTGGCTGGTGTTTTTCTCTGTGCAGCTAGCACATCTGGGCAAAAACTGGCGGTGTGTTAGAGCCCAGGGACAGCAGGAGGAGGAGCAGGAGGAGGAGGAGCAGGGGGAGGGGAGTGTAGGCCGAAGCCTGCACAGGCGGCAGCTTTGGGTGTGTTGTGTCTGCGTGACTTTTGCAGGACACGTTGCCGGCTACACAGCAGGGGAACAGCTGGCGGTGCTGGACCCCACTGACACATTGGCGAGGTGTTTGGCTCTGTGCAGCCAGCACTTCCGGACAGCAACTAGCGTTGTTGGAGCCCGGGCTCTGCAGGTGGAGCAGAGTGTAGGCCGAAGCCTAATTGAACCGATTTCAAAAGTCACCTTTAACCCCCCCTCAGGGGTTACAAAGTAGAAGAGCCACAGCTTATGCAGCAGCAGTGCTGCGCAAGTCAAAGGTTGCTCTTGTAATTTTTCTCCTTGCACACGCTGAATGGAACACGTATAACATTCAGCCCTTTAGACAGTCAAACTGTGTAATGGAGGCGAGAGTTCCCTTTGTAATGAGACGCAGCACAGGTGTCAAGAATCCCACCTTGGTGCTGGGTGCAGCCTCCCGAGCGTTGTTATTTGCTGTACAGGAGTCTGCGCTGTCGTGTTATCCCCTGGCCTAGCGCCGTTAGCGCTGCCCATCTTCTGACCTCATTTAATGTTGGCCGGTGCGGTTCGCGATGCCCATGAATCACAGCCCCGCAGTGTATTGACATAGTTTAAACACTGCGGGGCTGGGATTCATGGCCTGGCGCAGTACATATGTTCGCCTCTCGCTTGGGTTCTTACACCCGCTTCAGACTATGCGGCGTCATCTGATCCCTTATCGCATGCCACGGCCATGAAGCCGCACAGTCCGAAGAAGGCGGAAGGAGAGGAGGGACAGGCGAACTGATGCACTGATCCTGCCCATCAATCACACCCTCGCAGTCCCAATAAATAAGACACCGAGGGGCGTTGTGTGGGTCAGGGCGGCCGCAGAGGCGCAGGCAGCCAAACCATGATGCCAGAAGACGGGCAGCGCTACCAAGGGGGTTGCAGCGTGTCATTACAAAGGAAAGTCACACCACCGGGACGGTTAAATGGTCACACAGAGGACACATTGCAGACGTGTTTTCAGTTCCACATGTGCGAGGAGAATACGTTTCTGAGCCACCTTGCACACATGCAGCATTACCGCTGTACAAGGTGGCTGGATAACGTAAAAACGCCTGGGGGAGGGGGGACAGGTTCCCTTCAATTTCAGTTCTTGTGTCTGCGTGGCTTTTGCAGGACACGTTGCCGGCTGCACAGCAGGGGAACAGCTGGCGGTGCTGGACCCCACTGACACATTGGCTGGTGTTTTTCTCTGTGCAGCTAGCACATCTGGGCAAAAACTGGCGGTGTGTTAGAGCCCAGGGACAGCAGGAGGAGGAGCAGGAGGAGGAGGAGCAGGGGGAGGGGAGTGTAGGCCGAAGCCTGCACAGGCGGCAGCTTTGGGTGTGTTGTGTCTGCGTGACTTTTGCAGGACACGTTGCCGGCTACACAGCAGGGGAACAGCTGGCGGTGCTGGACCCCACTGACACATTGGCGAGGTGTTTGGCTCTGTGCAGCCAGCACTTCCGGACAGCAACTAGCGTTGTTGGAGCCCGGGCTCTGCAGGTGGAGCAGAGTGTAGGCCGAAGCCTAATTGAACCGATTTCAAAAGTCACCTTTAACCCCCCCTCAGGGGTTACAAAGTAGAAGAGCCACAGCTTATGCAGCAGCAGTGCTGCGCAAGTCAAAGGTTGCTCTTGTAATTTTTCTCCTTGCACACGCTGAATGGAACACGTATAACATTCAGCCCTTTAGACAGTCAAACTGTGTAATGGAGGCGAGAGTTCCCTTTGTAATGAGACGCAGCACAGGTGTCAAGAATCCCACCTTGGTGCTGGGTGCAGCCTCCCGAGCGTTGTTATTTGCTGTACAGGAGTCTGCGCTGTCGTGTTATCCCCTGGCCTAGCGCCGTTAGCGCTGCCCATCTTCTGACCTCATTTAATGTTGGCCGGTGCGGTTCGCGATGCCCATGAATCACAGCCCCGCAGTGTATTGACATAGTTTAAACACTGCGGGGCTGGGATTCATGGCCTGGCGCAGTACATATGTTCGCCTCTCGCTTGGGTTCTTACACCCGCTTCAGACTATGCGGCGTCATCTGATCCCTTATCGCATGCCACGGCCATGAAGCCGCACAGTCCGAAGAAGGCGGAAGGAGAGGAGGGACAGGCGAACTGATGCACTGATCCTGCCCATCAATCACACCCTCGCAGTCCCAATAAATAAGACACCGAGGGGCGTTGTGTGGGTCAGGGCGGCCGCAGAGGCGCAGGCAGCCAAACCATGATGCCAGAAGACGGGCAGCGCTACCAAGGGGGTTGCAGCGTGTCATTACAAAGGAAAGTCACACCACCGGGACGGTTAAATGGTCACACAGAGGACACATTGCAGACGTGTTTTCAGTTCCACATGTGCGAGGAGAATACGTTTCTGAGCCACCTTGCACACATGCAGCATTACCGCTGTACAAGGTGGCTGGATAACGTAAAAACGCCTGGGGGAGGGGGGACAGGTTCCCTTCAATTTCAGTTCTTGTGTCTGCGTGGCTTTTGCAGGACACGTTGCCGGCTGCACAGCAGGGGAACAGCTGGCGGTGCTGGACCCCACTGACACATTGGCTGGTGTTTTTCTCTGTGCAGCTAGCACATCTGGGCAAAAACTGGCGGTGTGTTAGAGCCCAGGGACAGCAGGAGGAGGAGCAGGAGGAGGAGGAGCAGGGGGAGGGGAGTGTATGCCGAAGCCTGCACAGGCGGCAGCTTTGGGTGTGTTGTGTCTGCGTGACTTTTGCAGGACACGTTGCCGGCTACACAGCAGGGGAACAGCTGGCGGTGCTGGACCCCACTGACACATTGGCGAGGTGTTTTTCTCTGTGCAGCTAGCAGTACCGGGCCCCAACTGGCGGTGTTGGAGCCCAGGGTCAGCAGGAGGAGCAGGGGGAGCGGAGTGTAGGCCGAAGCCTGCACTCGAGCAAGTTGAAAGGAAACCTTTAACCCCCCCCCCCCCCCAGGCGTTTGTAGCTGAAAGAGCCATTGTGTACAGCACTAATGCTGGAAAAGGTAAACTTAGCTCTTTTAATTATGGTCCTTGCACATGCGGAACCTAACAGTTATGAAATGTGTCCCCTCACAGCGTTAAACCGTCCGGTAGGTGGAACTTTCCTTTGTCGTGTGACGCAGCACAGCCATCATTTTTACCCCCTTGGCGCCGTGCGCCGCCTCCTCAGCGTTGTTTTAATCTGTCCCGGAGCCTGGGCTGTTAGGTTAGCCCTTGGCCATGCACACATTTTGCGCTGCCCGTCTTCTGACATCATTTGGTGTCAGGCTGGCTGCGCCTGTGCGGGTGCGCTGGCCGAGATCCCGCCTCGCAGTGTCGTCTAATGTAATCCCACCGCGGGCCTGTGATCCGTGCCCGTGCGCAGTGCATATCCTCTCCTCTCACTCCCCTCCCTACGGCTTTTTCAGACTGTGCGGTGTCACGGCCGTGGCATGCTATTAGGGACCAGCTGACATCGCACAGTCTGAAGAAGCCGTAGGGAGGGGAGTGAGAGGAGAGGATATGCACTGCGCACGGGCACGGATCACAGGCCCGCGGTGGGATTACATTAGACGACACTGCGAGGCGGGATCTCGGCCAGCGCACCCGCACAGGCGCAGCCAGCCTGACACCAAATGAGGTCAGAAGACGGGCAGCGCAACATGTGTGCATGGCCAAGGGCTAACCTAACAGCGCAGGCTCCGGGACAGATTAAAACAACGCTGAGGAGGCGGCGCACGGCGCCAAGGGGGTAAAAATGATGGCTGTGCTGCGTCACACGACAAAGGAAAGTTCCACCTACCGGACGGTTTAACGCTGTGTGGGGACACATTTCATAAGTGTTTGGTTCAGCATGTGCAAGGAGCATCACGAAAAGAGGCACTTTTTCCCTTTGCATCATTACTGCTGCACAAGGTGGCTCCTTCAGTAACAAACGCCTGTGGGGGGGGGGGGGGTCAGGTTCCCTTACATTTAACTTGTTGTGCCTGCGTGGCGGTCGCAGTACACGTTGCCGTATACACAGCAGGGGAACAGCTGGCGGTGCTGAACCCCACTAACACATTGGCGAGGTGTTTGGCTCTGTGCGTACAGCACTTCTGGACGGCAACTGGCGGTGTTGGAGCCCAGGGGCAGGTGGAGGAGGAGGAGGTTGGAGGAGGTAGGAGGAGGTAGGAGGGATTGCCACACACACAGCAGGGGAACAGCTGACGTTACTGAACCCCAATAACAGAGGAGGGACTGTTGACTGTGCGTACAGCACTTCTGGATGGCAACTGGCGGTGTTGGAGCCCAGGGGCAGGTGGAGGAGGAGGAGGTTGGAGGAGGTAGGAGGAGGTAGGAGGGATTGCCACACACACAGCAGGGGAACAGCTGACGTTACTGAACCCCAATAACAGAGGAGGGACTGTTGACTGTGCGTACAGCACTTCTGGACGGCAACTGGCGGTGTTGGAGCCCAGGGGCAGGTGGAGGAGGAGGAGGTTGGAGGAGGTAGGAGGAGGTAGGAGGGATTGCCACACACACAGCAGGGGAACAGCTGACGTTACTGAACCCCAATAACAGAGGAGGGACTGTTGACTGTGCGTACAGCACTTCTGGACGGCAACTGGCGGTGTTGGAGCCCAGGGACGGGTGGAGGAGGAGGAGGTAGGAGGAGGTAGGAGGGATTGCCACACACACAGCAGGGGAACAGCTGACGTTACTGAACCCCAATAACAGAGGAGGGACTGTTGACTGTGCGTACAGCACTTCTGGACGGCAACTGGCGGTGTTGGAGCCCAGGGACGGGTGGAGGAGGAGGAGGTTGGAGGAGGTAGGAGGGATTGCCACACACACAGCAGGGGAACAGCTGACGTTACTGAACCCCAATAACAGAGGAGGGACTGTTGACTGTGCGTACAGCACTTCTGGACGGCAACTGGCGGTGTTGGAGCCCAGGGGCAGGTGGAGGAGGAGGAGGTTGGAGGAGGTAGGAGGAGGTAGGAGGGATTGCCACACACACAGCAGGGGAACAGCTGACGTTACTGAACCCCAATAACAGAGGAGGGACTGTTGACTGTGCGTACAGCACTTCTGGACGGCAACTGGCGGTGTTGGAGCCCAGGGACGGGTGGAGGAGGAGGAGGTTGGAGGAGGTAGGAGGGATTGCCACACACACAGCAGGGGAACAGCTGACGTTACTGAACCCCAATAACAGAGGAGGGACTGTTGACTGTGCGTACAGCACTTCTGGACGGCAACTGGCGGTGTTGGAGCCCAGGGGCAGGTGGAGGAGGAGGAGGTTGGAGGAGGTAGGAGGAGGTAGGAGGGATTGCCACACACACAGCAGGGGAACAGCTGACGTTACTGAACCCCAATAACAGAGGAGGGACTGTTGACTGTGCGTACAGCACTTCTGGACGGCAACTGGCGGTGTTGGAGCCCAGGGACGGGTGGAGGAGGAGGAGGTTGGAGGAGGTAGGAGGGATTGCCACACACACAGCAGGGGAACAGCTGACGTTACTGAACCCCAATAACAGAGGAGGGACTGTTGACTGTGCGTACAGCACTTCTGGACGGCAACTGGCGGTGTTGGAGCCCAGGGACAGGTGGAAAAGCAGAGGAACACAATGTAGGCCGAAGCCTGAGAAAGTCGAAAGGGAACCTTTAACCCCCCCCCAAGGCGTTTGTAGCTGAAAGAGCCAGCTTGTGCAGCACAAAAGATGCAAAAGGAAAAGGTGGCTCTTTTCATCATGCTCCTTGCAAACACAGAACTAAACACTTATAAAATGTGTCCCCTGCAACCGTAAAACCGTCCCGGAGGTGGGACTTTCCTTCGTAATGTGACGCAGCCCAGCCGTCATTCCTACCCCCCCGGCGCCGCGCACCGGCTCCTCAGCGTTGTTTTATTCCGTCAAGGAGCCTGCGCTGTTATGTTATCCCGTGGCCAGGCACACTTAGCGCTGCCCGTCTTCTGGCATCATTTGGTGTCTGGATGGCTGCGCCTGTGCGGCCGCGCTGGCAGAGAGCCCGCCTCGCAGTGTCTTCTGATTTAATCCCACTGGGGGCCTGGGATCCATGGACATGCGCACTGCATATCTGAACCTCCACCTCTCACTCATCTCCCTATGGCTTCTTCAGACTGTGCGGTGTCACGGCCGTGGCATGCTGTTAGGGACCAGCTGACACCGAACAGTCTGAAGAAGCCATAGGGAAATGAGTGAGAGGTGGAGGTTCAGATATGCACTGCGCATGTCCATGGATCCCAGGCCCCCAGTGGGATTAAATCAGAAGACACTGCGAGGCGGGCTCTCTGCCAGCGCGGCCGCACAGGCGCAGCCATCCAGACACCAAATGATGCCAGAAGACGGGCAGCGCTAAGTGTGCCTGGCCACGGGATAACATAACAGCGCAGGCTCCAGGACGGAATAAAACAACGCTGAGGAGCCGGTGCGCGGCGCCGGGGGGGTAGGAATGACGGCTGGGCTGCGTCACATTACGAAGTAAAGTCCCACCTCCGGGACGGTTTTACGGTATCAGTGGACACATTTTATAAGTGTTAAGTTCTGCGTGTGCAAGGAGCTAAACAAAAATAGCTACCTTTTCCTTGGGCAGCATTACTGCTGCACAAGGTGGCTCTTTCAGTAACAAACGCCTTGGGGGGGGGGGGACAGATTCCCTTACATTTCAGTTGTTGTGTCAGCGTGGCGGTCGCATGACACATTGCCGGCTACACAGCTGGGGATCAGCTGACATTACTGAAACCCAATAACACTGGGTCGTATGTTTTGACTGTGCAGACGGCACGTCTGAGCCTCAACTGGCGGTGTTGGAGCCCAGGAATTTAAGTTCAGGTGGTAGAAAGATGAACACAACAGGAGACCTGGATAACGTATACAGTGACCTAATTATTCAATCAGGAGGAGGAGTGGCAAATTCCGGCGAGATCCAGGCCTTGTTCATTTTCAGGAAAGTAAGCCGGTCAACGTTATCGGAGGATAGTCGCATGCGACGGTCAGTTAGTACACCACCTGCAGCACTAAAGACACGTTCCGATAATACACTGGCCGCAGGGCAAGACAGCACCTCCAATGCATACTGGCTTAGCTCTGGCCATGTATCCAGCTTTGAGACCCAAAACTTGAAAGGGGAAGAGCCGTCTGGGAGTACAGCAAGAGGGCAAGACATGTAGTCTGTCACCATCTGACGGAACCGTTGCCTCCTGCTGACTGGAGCCGTCTGTGATGGTGTAGACTTTTGTGGCGGGCACAGAAAACTGTGCCACAGTTCGGCCATACTGGTCTTGCCTTGGGCAGAGGCACTGCTTCTGCTCCCTCTTTGTGCAGAGCCTCCACCACGGCCTGGACGCACTGAGCTGCTTTGGAATGCACTAGCAGCACTTCTCTCAGTTGGAATGGAGAAGATGATGGAATTGACCAGTGTGTCTTGGTACTCCCGCATTTTTCGCTCCCGGTTCAACGGTGTGATGAGGCTTTCTACGTTGTCCCGGTAGCGAGGATCGAGGAGGGTGAACACCCAATAATCAGACATGTTGAGAATGTGGGCGATGCGGCGGTCGTTTCTCAGGCACTGCAGCATGTAATCCACCATGTGCTGCAGACTGCCAACTGCCCAAGAAACGCTGTCCCCTGCTGGAGGCGTGATCTCTGCCCGCTCGTCATCACCCCACCCTCGCTGTACACACTGAGTACTGGACAATTGTGTAACTCCCTCCTCTGGACGGATGTCTTCCTCCTCCATTGACTCCTCCTCATCCTCCTCACAAACGGTCCCCTGCCTACGCGTTTGTGAGGAACCACGTGGCGCTGACTGTCCAGAAGATGATGGAAATGGTGAATCCTCATCCTCCACCTCTTCCACAACATCATCCCTTAGCGCTTGCAGTGATTTTTCAAGCAGGCAGATAAGGGGGACAGTCATGCTGACTAGTGCATCATCTGCACTCGCCATCCGCGTGGAATAATCAAAGGGACGCAAAACCTGGCAGACGTCATTCATAGTGGCCCACTCTGTGGTTGTGAAGTCTGTACGGCGCTGACTGCGACTTTTTTGCGCCTGAAGCAGCTGGTACTCCATTACAGCTTGCTGCTGCTCACACAACCGCTCCAACATATGTAACGTGGAATTCCACCTGGTAGGTAGGTCACATATGATGCGATGTTCCGGCAGGCGGTGTCGGCGCTGCAGAGCCGCAATGCGCGCTTTTGCCGTGCTGGAACGCCGCAAGTGAGCACACTCTAGGCGGACCTTGTGCAGCAGTGCATCAAGATCCGGATAGTCCCTCAAAAAGCTCTGCACGACCAAATTGAGCACATGTGCCAGACATGGGATGTGAGTGAGGTTGCCGAGGCCCAGAGCTGCCACCAGATTTCGGCCATTATCACACACTACCATGCCTGGCTGGAGATTCGCTGGCACAAACCACACATCGCTCTCCTGCTTGATGGCATTCCAGAGCTCCTGCGCTGTGTGGCTACGATTCCCCAAGAAAATTAATTTCAAGACGGCCTGTTGACGTTTGGCCACGGCTGTGCTCATGTCGGTCGTAACAGGTACACGTTCATCACGGGTCCATGTGGAGGTGGACTGTGACGGCTCCTGCAGCGATGATTCTGAGGAACTGGTGTAAGAGGAGGAGTCAATGCGTACAGAATGGATTCCTGCAATCCTTGGAGTGGGCAGGACACGTCCTGCGCCACTCGCACGGTCTGTACCCGGCTCAACGACATTAACCCAATGGGCAGTGAGGGAAAGGTATCGCCCCTGTCCATGTTGACTGGTCCACGCATCGGTGGTGAGGTGGACCTTGCTACTGACGGCGTTCAGTAGCGCGTGTTTTATGTGTCCCTCCACATGCTTCTGCAGGGCAGGGACGGCTTGCCTGCTGAAGTAAAAGCGGCTGGGCACTTTGTACTGTGGGACTGCCAATGACATGAAGTCACGGAAGCTGTCAGTCTCCACCAGCCTGAATGACAGCATTTCCAGTGACAGAAGTTTGGCAATGCCTGCAGTCAGAGCCTGTGCTCGTGGGTGGTTTGACGAGAAAGGCCGCCTTTTCTCCCATGCCTGTACTACCGATGGCTGTAGACTGGGCTGGGAGTGTGTGGATGACTGGGAAAGTGGCGCTGCGGGTGGAATTACAGCGGGTCTCTGGACAACAGGGGCAGAGGTTCTTCCACGGCGATCCTGGGAGGACGCCGAACCAGCTGCGTGTGAGGTAGAGGAAGAGGCAACACGAGCTGAAGAGGTGGTAGCTGCCGCTGTTGGTTGGCCTACCTCTTCAGTGTGTTTTTCTAACTCCGCCGGGTGCCTGTTGCGCACATGTTTCCACATGTTGGAGGTATTGAGGTTGCTGACATTTCGACCTCTTTTGACTTTTTGATGACACACGTTGCATCTGACATAGCAAATGTCATCTGCAACTGTGTCAAAAAAGGACCAGGCACTGCAAGTCTTGGGAGCGCCCTTTTTGGCTTTTGGAAGAGACATGCTCCTAACGGGTGCCAAAGCGGAGGCTGCAGGATCCGCAGTCTTCCCCCTCCCTCTCCCTCTTTGGGCCGTACGGGGAATCTCTTCCTCAGAGCTGCTCCCACCACCTTCCTGTCCCTCACGCCAAGATGGGTCGAGGACCTCATCATCTACACTACCCTCTGCCCCCAACTGCTCCTCCTGGGTAGTCTCAGCAGCAGAGCACGCACCAGTAAGTGGCACCTGAGTGTCATCATCAGCTGATGCGGCCTGCGATGTGGTGACCGGAGCCACTGGCCCACCCGCCTCTTCAGAGGAAGACAGAAAAAGCTGTTGGGCATCACTGCACCCTGCCTCTTCTTCCATTTCTCCAATGCTGCTTGGCTGGCCCCCTGTTTCCAAGCCAAGAGATTCAGAGAACAGAAGTAGAGACGGCTCCTGTCCTGGGCTCTCTGTCTGCCTGGGCAATTTGGCAGGTGGTGAAGAGACAGATGGCTGCTCTCCAGTGCTCTGTGTCTGAGAGGATGTGGCACTAATGGAAGTTGATGCATTAGCTGCCATCCATCCGACAACAGCTTCAATTTGTTCTTCACGCAGCAGCGGTGTACGGCGCTCGGACACAAAGCTTCGCATGAACGACTGTTGCCTGGTGAAAGTGGGTGCTGATGAGTCACCGGTGCCCGCAGCAGGCACAGAATCCCCACGTCCCCTCCCTGCTCCGCGACGGCTCCCACGCCCCCGTGCCTTACTCACTGCCTTCTTCATCTTGGTTGACTGATAAAGATAAGCAGAAAAGTACTAACGGATTTGTGTGCTTATTCCTGAGCAACTCCTCCTAACAGGTATAAGAAGCACTAATTATCTAAAGTGTGGACTAGACACAAATATGAGCTAATGTGGCCTACAGAAATGTAAAGTGGTGTAACTGGTGTGTTTGGTGAACTTTATTATTTATTTATTTTTTGGGGGCTGAACTGACAACAGATAGAGCTGCAGTCACACGGAGACCGTGCAGACAGCCGTAAACGGCGCTGCAAGGCCCAAAAACCCTCCTCTACTTTATCCTATGTAGTGTTTTTCCACAAATTAGCTGGAGACGGGTGGAAAGACACTAATAGGATTTTTTTAAATTAATTAGCAGCAGACTACACTACTTTGAAAAAAAAGAAAATTGATTTGGCGGTATGACGCAGTGAAAAACCCTGAGCTGGAGACAACCAGGCTACAGCTGCTCACAGATTACAGGGCGAGCTGCAGTCACACGGAGACCGTGCAGACAGCCGTAAACGGCGCTGCAAGGCCCAAAAACCCTCCTCTACTTTATCCTATGTAGTGTTTTTCCACAAATTAGCTGGAGACGGGTGGAAAGACACTAATAGGATTTTTTTGAATAAATTAGCAGCAGACTACACTACTTGGGAAAAAAAAAAAAAAAAGGAACAGTATGAGGCAATGAACCACCCTCCCTGAACTGAATACAACCAACTATGGATGGCCTATGTGGCTGCACTCAGACTGGAGACTGGGCTGCACTCACACACACACACACACAGACCCTGCAGATCGCTGTGAAAACAGCGCTACAAGGCAAAAGCAAGGTGAATAGTAGGTGAACACAGCGGTTGCTAAATTAGCCTTTGGAAAGCACAAAGAAGCAAATCGCTATCTCTAAACTGTCCCTCAGTCAGCAAACAGCGTCCTGTCACTAACTGAATTCACAGCAGAGTGATCGCAAAATGGCGCCAGCGACTTTTAAACTGCATCATGACATCATTACACCAGCCAATCACAGCCTTGCCAGTAGTTTCATGCCCTCCATGCTAAACAGGATGTGCCCACACTTGGAATCAATCTCATTGGCTGAATTTCTGCTTTTTGAATCTTAGAACTTCCGATTCCGGTATCCGATACGCGGCAAGTATCGGAATCCCGGTATCGGAATTCCGATACCGCAAGTATCGGCCGATACCCGATACTTGCGGTATCGGAATGCTCAACACTAGTCAGAAGCCATCAAACAAAGAAGAACTGCTTACATTTTTGCGCCAGAAGCAGTGTGAAAGACTGGTGGAAAGCATGCCAAGACGCATGAAAGCTGTGATTAAAAATCATGGTTATTCCTTAAAATATTGATTTCTGAACTCTTCCTGAGTTACAACATTAGTATTGTTGTTTCTAAATGATTATGAACTTGTTTTCTTTGCATTATTTGAGGTCTGAAAGCACTGTTTTTTTTTTATTTTGACCATTTCTCCTTTTCAGAAAAAAACAAACAAAATGTATTGCTTGCAAATTCGAAGACATGTTGTCAGAAGTTTATAGAATAAAAGAACAATTTACATTTTACTCAAAAATATACCTATAAAGAGAAAAATCAGACAAACTGAACGTTTTGCAGTGGACTCTTAATTTTTGCCAGAGCTGTATATCTGAACCTGCAGTCAATGAAGAAATCTTTTTCTAGAGATGAACATAAAGATATGCCCTAGCCTGGTCCGACATCCACTTCGGTTCGTGGCAGGCGGATCAGGACAGTGTAAACTTCCTCGGTCAGAATTCAGATGACGCAATCCTGAGCACCTCTTCCAATTACTTAGCCCCCTCCGTGATGATGTCACAGGGGCCAAGAAATCGCAAGAGGCACCTAGGATGTCTACATTCGAGTGCTGACCAAAGATGTTTGCACTGACCTGGTTCGTCTGCCATGGAGAACCAAAGTGAACGTCGGACCAGGTTAGTGCAAATTTCTTTTGCTCATCTCTATTTTTTTTTACACTATCTTTGTGGTTTCCAGTTGTCAGAGTCAACTGATTCAAGGTTTAAAAAAGCAAAAATTTCTTAACTGTCATTTCCATTCTACCAGTACTTAATTAACCTGTGATCGTCACATCCGTCTACTTTTAGCAGAATTTAGACGGCTTTAAAATCAGTCACTTCATAAATTTGTAAAGCTTAAAATCGATGAGTATTGTCAGGCCCTCTGGCGTGGTTTCCTATGGCTAGGCCTTAAATGCATGTTTTATGGGGCCGTTCCCTCCTGCCTGCACTGCAAGGCTCGCCCTAATGAATCTGTCATGGCTTCTATTGATTGACATACCAGTGTAAGTGAGACGTGATTCCGATTGACTTCCTAATTACTGCTACTGTGATGTCTCACCAACTGGTAAGGCCAGAGGTTAATAGTTTTGATGTTCAGCCATTGCTGCCTCTAGAAGCTTCAGTTAAATGCACTCCTTAGAAGTCAATATCTGAATCAAGTTCTCAAGGCTATTGCCAAAAAGGATCAATTAAACCCTTTTCTCCAGTCTTCGGCTCTGTCTGACAAGGGTTTGATGAGAAGACGATTAACTTCCTCACTGCTGCAGGGGCATTATGTGCATTGCTAAGCAATAAACAGTAGGATCGTCCAACACGGCCCCATCCACCAGGTACAAAGTGCTCTAAACTTCACACCCAATTTGCTAATGCACATATTCTATCTCATGAATTACGACTGGTGAGTTGGCGCTTGTTTGGAGGCACAGTTTGTTGCTTGAGAGCTATTGCAAGGGATCCCTATTGATTATAGCATTCCCTACTCATTATACAGTATTGGACCATTTTAAAAGTGCTTGCAGGATGCGTTTTTTCTCTATTGACTTGCATTAGCGACGCATTGCGACAGATTGCCACACGTCGCATCCGTTGTGCAACGGATGCGTCGTGTTTTGGCGGACCGTCGGCACAAAAAACGCTACATGTAAAGTTTAGTGCCGACGGTCCGCCTCCTCGCACCTCACAATGGGGCAGCGGATGCATTGAAAAACTGCATCCGCTGCCCCCGTTGTGCGGCGCTTTCAACACTAGCATCGTTGCGTCGGCATGTCGCATTGCGACGTGCAGTGCACGATGCTAGTGTGAAAGAAGCCTTAAGGTACCTTCACACGAAGCGACGCTGCAGCGATAGCAACAACGATGCCGATCGCTGCAGCGTCGCTGTTTGGTCGCTGGAGAGCTGTCACACAAACCGCTCTCCAGCGACCAACGATGCCGAGGTCCCCGGGTAACCAGGGTAACCCGATGTTTACCCTGGTTACCAGTGTAAAATGTAAAAAAACCAAACAGTACATACTTACATGCGTCCCCCGGCGTCCGCTTCTTGCACTGTGTGAGCGCCGGCAGTAGCAGGGCACAGCGGTGACGTCACCGCTGTGCTTTCCCTTTCACTTTGCGGCGCTCAGTCAGTGTGGGAAGCAGACGGCAGGGGACGCATGTAAGTATGTACTGTTTGTTTTTTTTACATTTTACGCTGGTAACCAGGGTAAACATCGGGTTACTAAGCGTGGCCCTGCGCTTAGTAACCCGATGTTTACCCTGGTTACCAGTGTAAAATATCGCTGGTATCGTTGCTTTTGCTGTCAAACACAACGATACACGGCGATCGGACGACCAAATAAAGTTCTGGACTTTATTCAGCGACCAGCGACATCACAGCAGGATCCTGATCGCTGCTGCCTGTCAAACTAAACGATATCGCTAGCGAGGATGCTGCAACGTCCCGGATCGCTAGCGATATCGTTACAAAGTCGTTTCGTGTGAAGGTACCTTTAGCCAGTAATATTGACTTGTATTGTGCACTTATCCTTGATCACTAGTGGTGTTTGCTGATATGCTAACTATGCATTGTGTTATGGAGCCAGTTTGTTGACTTTGAAAGCAGTGAGGGAAAAACTATGCAAATAGATTAAATAATCATGTAATGCTACTCGATCTCAACACCATTCTTCCCCTTATCTGTGATGCTGGACGGAAGGACACTTGTTCAATCTAAAAATAGATATCCACCTACAAAAAAATGCACCGCACATTGATAATAAAAACCACTTTATTAATATCAAAAAAGAAGACCAAAAATGGCCATAAAATAGCCTAAATAGGCAACAGGTGAGAGATAACAGACACAAGAAAAAAAGGTAGACAACTGGCACAGGTTACAGTGTTGAGCGATACCTTCCGATATGCATTGGTATCGGTATCGGACAGTATCGGCCTATACCGGCAAAATATCGGATCTCGCCGATACCGATACCAATGCATTTCAATGGGACGCAAAGTATCGGAATGGTTCCCAGGGTCTGAAGGAGAGGAAACTCTCCTTCAGGCCCTGGGATCCATATTCATGTGTAAAATAAAGAATTAAAATAAAAAATACAGATATACTCACCTCTCCAGCGGCCCCTGGACTTTACTGATGTAACCGGGAGCCTCCGTTCCTAAGAATGAGCGCGTGAAGGGCCTTCGATGACGTCACGGCTTCTGATTGGTCGCGTGAGTGCTCATGTGACCGCTCACGTGACCAATCACAAGCCGCGACATCATCACAGGTCCTTCAGGCGCTCATTCTTAGGAATGGAGGCTGCCGGTTACGGCGGTAAGGTCCAGGGGCCGCCGGAGAGGTGAGTATATCAATATTTTTTATTTTAATTCTTTAATTTACACATGAATATGGTTCCGATACCGATTCCCGATATCACAAAAGTATCGGAACTCGGTATCGGAATTCCGATACCGCAAGTATCGGCCGATACCCGATACTTGCGGTATCGGAATGCTCAACACTAATTATTACCCATACATATACACACTGGTGTGTCCAAATAACTCACATTACAGAAGCAGGGGGGCGCATGGTAAGCTTTTAACAGCTATATATAGTATGGTACATTAGCAGGAAATGGTTACAGAAACATTATACTTAGAAATAGGCATGTAATCTAATTTATCAAAGGCCAATGTGCCATGTATAAACACATGCAGATTATCCAGAAACCACCGCCTGCTATCAAAATGTTACTTTGCCCACTAACACATATTTACCAAGTAATGGAGAAAGAGCCAGGAGTCCACCACACCCTATCTTGAAATCTAAAAATAGGTTACATGTCTGTATAAGGCTGCTTTCACGCTATGTGTCCTTTTATAGAAAAAACGCATCCTGCAAAAGTGCTTGCAGGATGTGTTTTTTCTCCATAGACTTGCATTAGCGATGCAGTGCGACGCATTGCCACACGTCGCAACCGTCGTGCGACGGTTGCGTCGTGTTGCGTCGGACCGTCGCCACAAAAAAAGTTACATGTAATGTTTTTTGGTGCATTGTGACCGCCTTTTCCGACCGTGCATGCGCAGCCGGAACTCCGCCCCCGCCTCTCCGCACATCACAATGGGGCAGCGGATGCGTTGTAAAACTGCATCCGCTGCCACCGTTGTGCGGCGTTATCACAGTTTGCGTCGGTACATCGCAACGTCGCATTGCGACGTGCGTCGTACGACGCTAGTGTGAAAGTAGCCTTAAGAGACTAAGAGAGAGGAGCAGACATATTCTGCCAAGTCATCAATACATCCAAAGGACCAGAGACAGCACAGCAGCCATTTTACATCATGGCCACATCACGGATCTATCATTCTACAAGAAACAACCTAGTGTTTTTTGGAAGAATACAGATCTGCTCCACTGATAATTGCTGAACCATAAATACATTTGGAGAAGCCAGGTTGTGATCCTCGAATCAACTGACCTTGTACCTTGTATAGACTCAATGGACTGTCATCTTCTTATGCTTGTCGTTACCTCATCTCTGTGTGCATGCCACAGGTGGAGCAACCGACCCTGGAAGATGAAGCCAGGTTGTGATCCTCGGATCAACTGGTCTTGTATGGACTGAATGGACTGTCATCTTCCTATGCTTGTCGTTACCTCCTCTCTGTGTGCGTGCCACAGGTGGGGTAGAGAACCTGGAAGATGTGAAGTCACAGCTGCTATTATCCCGGCGATTAAGTGGAAGGATGAGACTCTGTAATGTGCTCCATCTTGGGTACTGTGCTGGGACTGTTCTATGTATTATCTGCCTATTTTGTGGTTCAATTAAGCATTGCCACACTGTTTTACCCTCACCCTTTGTTGTCTGAGCAGCTTTATACCCACGATAAAGACAGAGCAGGCATTAGGTGGGACCATCCCTGGTCCATGCGGTTTCGGCTAGCGGACTGGGGTGCCCATCAACCTCCCGTGTCTCCACAGCTCCTTTCTGGTGTTGGCAATTAATCTGGTCACACACATTAGATGTCTGATGGCCGAACGTAGCTTTGGCTGATTGATTGGTCGACAGCCAGCTTGGCCATCTCTCCCATACAAAGGAGTACACATTCAGCCGATAGCGCTTCTGTGTTCTCTATGTGACAGCCGTCAACGTTGGCTGGCACCTAATCTCCAGTAGAACAATGCGATCCGCAGTCCGGAATTGGACATGTGTGATCGACATCTCTCCTGACCATCAGTCGGCCGGTGCCCTCATATACATTAAATCGCAAGTTTCAGTCAACATTAGTATTATGTGTATGTCATCCTTAGTTTTCCGCTTCATGAAGATAGTCAGCATTGGAGAAATCCCTGGAGCAAAATAGCCAATATGTCATAAAATTGTACAAAAAAAATAGAACAAGAAGAGGAAAAAGACGATTCAGACGTAACCCTGTATAGATATATGTATGTAAACAGGTACATGGATGCAACAGCACAAAGAAGGATTACTCTGTGGTAACTTAACCAGCAGATATTTATGTGATTAACACAGTGGTGCCCAGGTCTCAATGTCAGTATTAAAAGAAAGAACCTGGCACTCAACTTAATGCTTGTGAGATTTTAATCGTAGTAGCCAAAACGTTTCGGTCCTATATCTGGACCTTCATCAGTTACGTACTATGATGAAAAAAGTAAATGACTGTAGTGTCATATAAGGCACAGCATGGTCTGCGTCTGGTATTTGCGCAGATAGGTTTAGGTTGGAGACAAGCGGGGATTCCGTGTCTGGACACAAGCACAGCACCTATCAGCGTGAATAAGTCCATTCTGTGTGCCTAAACCTATCTGCGCCCATGGATCCCAGGCACGCAGTGTGATTAAATCAGAAGACACTGCGAGGCAGGATCTTGGCCAGCGTGGCCACACGGGCGCAGCCAGCCTGACACCAAATGATGTCAGAAGACGGGCAGCGCTAAGTGTGCATGGCCAAGGGATAACATAACAGCGCAGGCTCTGGGACAGATTCAAACAACGCTGAGGAGGCGGCGCATGGCACCAAGGGGGTAGGAATGACGGCTGCGCTGCGTCCCGTTAAGAAGGAAAGTCCCACCTCCGGGACGGTCTCACGGTATCAGTGGACACATTTTAGAATAAGTGTTAAGTTCTGCATGTGCAAGGAGCAAAAGTAAAAGAGCTACATTTTCCTTGTGCAGCATTACTGCTGCACAAGGTGGCTCTTTCAGTAACAAACGCCTTGGGGGGGGGGACAGGTTCCCTTACATTTAAGTTGTTGTGTCAGCATGGCGGTCGCAGGACACAATACCGGCTACACAGCTGGGGATCAGCTGACGTTACTGAAACCCAATAACACTGGGTCGTATGTTTTTACTGTGCAGGCGGCACTTCTGAGCCTCAACTGGCGGTGTTGGAGCCCAGGAATTACAGTTCAGGGTGTAGAAATATGAACACAACAGGAGGCCTGGATACTGTAGACAGTCACCCAATATATTTAATCAGGAAGAGGAGTGGCATGCGATGGTCTGTTACTACACCACCTGCTGCACTAAAGACGCGTTCCGATAATACACTAGCCGCAGGGCAAGCCAGCACCTCCAATGCATACTGGCTTAGCTCTGGCCATGTATCCAGCTTAGAGACCCAAAATTTGAAAGGGGAAGAGCCGTCTGGGAGTACAGCAAGAGGGCAAGACATGTAGTCTGTCGCCATCTGATGGAACCGTTGCCTCCTGCTGACCGGAGCCGCCTGTGATGGTGTAGACATTTGTGGCAGGCACAGAAAACTGTGCCACAGTTGGGCCATACTGGTCTTGCCTTGGGCAGAGGCACTGCTTCTGCTCCCTCTTTGTGCAGAGCCTCCTCCACTGCCTGGACGCACTGAGCTGCTTTGTAAAGCACTAGCAGCACTGCTTTCAGTTGGAATGGAGAAGATGATGGAATTCACCATTGTGTCCTGGTACTCCCGCATTTTACGCTCCCGGTTCAATGGTGTGATGAGGCTTTCTACGTTGTCCCGGTAGCGAGGATCGAGGAGGGTGAACACCCAATAATCAGACATGTTGAGAATGTGGGCGATGCGGCGGTCGTTTCTCAGGCACTGCAGCATGTAATCCACCATGTGCTGCAGACTGCCAACTGGCCAAGAAACGCTGTCCCCTGCTTGAGGTGTGATCTCTGCCCGCTCGTCATCACCCCACCCTCGCTGTACACACTGACTACTGGACAATTGTGTAACTCCCTCCTCTGGATGGATGTCTTCCTCCTCCATTGACTCCTCCTCATCCTCCTCACAAAGTGTCCCCTGCCTACGCGTTTGTGAGGAACCACGTGGCACTGACTGTCCAGAAGATGATGGAAATGGTGAATCCTCATCCTCCACCTCTTCCACAACATCATCCCTTAGCGCTTGCAGTGATTTTTCAAGCAGGCAGATAAGGGGGACAGTCATGCTGACTAGTGCATCATCTGCACTCGCCATCCGCGTGGAATAATCGAAGGGACGCAAAACCTGGCAGACGTCCTTCATAGTGGCCCACTCTGTGGTTGTGAAGCCTGAACGGCGCGGAATGCGACTTCTTTGCGCCTGATGCAGCTGGTACTCCATTACTGCTTGCTGCTGCTCACACAACCGCTCCAACATATGTAACGTGGAATTCCACCTGGTAGGTAGGTCACATATGATGCGATGTTCCGGAAGGCAGAATCGGCGCTGCAGAGCCTCAATGCGCGATTTTGCCGTGCTGGAATGCCGCAAGTAAGCACACTCTAGGCGGACCTTGTGCAGCAGTGCTTCAAGATCCGGATAGTCCCTCAAAAAACTCTGCACGATCAAGTTGAGCACATGTGCCAGACATGGGATGTGAGTGAGGTTGCCGAGGTCCAGAGCTGCCACCAGATTTCGGCCATTGTCACACACTACCATGCCTGGGTGGAGATTCGCTGGCACAAACCACACATCGCTCTCCTGCTTGATGGCATTCCAGAGCTCCTGCGCTGTGTGGCTTCGATTCCCCAAAGAAATTAATTTCAAGACGACCTGTTGACGTTTGGCCACGGCTGTGCTCATGTCGGTCGTAACAGGTAAACGTTCACGGGTCCATGTGGAGGTGGACTGTGACGGCTCCTGCCGCGATGATTCTGAGGAACTGGTGTAAGAGGAGGAGTCAATGCATACAGACTGGATTCCTGCAATCCTTGGAGTGGGCAGGACACGTCCTGCGCCACTCGCACGATCTGTACCCGGCTCAACAACATTAACCCAATGGGCAGTGAGGGAAAGGTATCACCCCTGTCCATGTTGACTGGTCCACGCATCGGTGGTGAGGTGGACCTTGCTACTGACGGCGTTCAGTAGCGCGTGTTTTATGTGTCCCTCCACATGCTTGTGTAGGGCAGGGACGGCTTGCCTGCTGAAATAAAAGCGGCTGGGCACATTATACTGTGGGACTGCCAATGACATCAAGTCACGGAAGCTGTCAGTCTCCACCAGCCTGAATGACAGCATTTCCAGTGACAGAAGTTTGGCAATGCCTGCAGTCAGAGCCTGTGCTCGTGGGTGGTTTGCCGAGAAAGGCCGCCTTTTCTCCCATGCCTGTACTACCGATGGCTGTAGACTGGGCTGGGAGTGTGAGGATGACTGGGAACGTGGTGCTGCGGGTGGAATTACAGTGGGTCTCTGGACAACAGTGCCAGAGGTTCTTCCATGGCGATCCTGTGAGGAAGCCGAACCAGCTGCATGTGAGCTGGAGGAAGAGGTAACATGAGCTGAAGAAGTGGTAGCTGCCGCTGTTGGTTGGCCTAGCTCTTCATTGTGTTTTTGTAACTCCGCCGCGTGCCTAGTCCGCACATGTTTCCACATGTTGGAGGTATTGAGGAAGCTGACATTTCTCCCTCTTTTGACTTTCTGATGACACAACTTGCATTTGACATAGCAAATGTCATCTGCAACTGTGTCAAAAAAGGCCCAGGCACTGCAAGTCTTGGGAGCTCCCTTTTTGGCTGTTGGAAGAGGCATGCTCCTAACGGGTGACAAAGTGGAGGCTACAGGCTGCGCAGTCTTCCCCCTCCCTCTACCTCTTTGGCCCGTTCTGGGAATCTCTTCCTCGGAGCTGCTCCCACCACCTTCCTGTCCCTCACGCCAAGATGGGTCAAGGACCTCATCATCTACACTACCCTCTGCCACCAACTGCTCCTCCTGGGTAGTCTCAGCAGCAGAGCACGCACCAGAAAGTGGCACCTGAGTGTCATCAGCGGATGCGTCCTGTGATGTGGTGACCGGAGGCACTGGCCCACCCGCCTCTTCAGACTCAGAGAGAAAAAGCTGTTGGGCATCACTGCACACTGCCTCTTCTTCCATTTCTCCAATGCTGCTTGGCTGGCCCCCTGTTTCCAAGCCAAGAGATTCAGAGAACAGAAGTAGAGACGGCTCCTGTCCTGGGCTCTCTGTCTGCCTGGGCAATTTGGCAGGTGGTGAAGAGACAGATGGGTGCACTCCAGTGCTCTGTGTACTCCAGTGCTCTGTGTCTGAGAGGATGTGGCACTAATTGAAGTCGATGCATTAGCTGCCATCCATCCGACAACGGCTTCAATTTGGTCTTCACGCAGCAGCGGTGTACGGCGCTCTCCGACAAAGCTGCGCATGAACGACTGTTCCCTGCTGAAAGTGGGTGCTGATGAGTCACCGGTGCCCGCAGCAGGCACAGAATCCCCACGTCCTCTCCCTGCTCCGCGCCCACGCCCACGTGCCTTACTCCCTGCCTTCTTCATCTTGGTTGACTGATAAAGATAAGCAGAAAAGTACTAACGGCTTTGTGTGCTTATTCCTGAACAGCTCCTAACAGGTATAAGAAACACTAATTTTCTAAAGTGTGGACTAGACTTTAATATGAGCTAATGTGGCCTACACAACTGTAAAGTGGTGTGTTTGGTGAACTTTATTATTTATTTATTTTTTGGGTGGGGGCTGAACTGACAACAGGGAGAGCTGCAGTCACACGGAAACCGTGCAGACAGCCGTAAACGGCGCTGCAAGGCCCAAAAACACTCCTCTACGTTATCCTATCTAGTGTTTTTCCACAAGTTAGCTGGATACGGGTGGAAAGACACTAATAGGAATTTTTTGAAAAAATGTGCAGCAGCCTGCACTACTTAAAACAAAAGGAAAATTGATTTTACGGTATGACGCAGTGAAGAACCCTGAGCTGGAGACAACCAGGCTATGGCTGCTCACAGACTACAGGGCGAGCTGCAGTCACATGGAGACTGTGCAGACAGCCGTAAACGGCGCTGCAAGGCCCAAAAACACTCCTCTACGTTATCCTATCTAGTGTTTTTCCACAATTTAGCTGGATACGGGTGGAAAGTCACTAATAGGAATTATTAGAAAAAATGTGCAGCAGCCTGCACTACTTGAAAAAAAAAAAAGAAGAAAATAGAACAGTATGAGGCAATGAACCACCCTCCCTGAACTGAATACAACCAGCTATGGCCTATGGCTGCACACAGACTAGAGAGTGGGCTGCACACACACACACACACACACACACACACACACACCTTGCAGATCGCTGTGAAAACAGCGCTGCAAGGCAAAAGCAAGGTGATTAGTAGGTGAACACAGCGGTTGCTAAATTAGCCTTGGAAAAGAACAATGAAGCAAATCGCTATCTCAACTGGCCCTCAGTCAGCACACAGCGTCCTGTCACTAACTGAATTCACAGCAGAGTGAGCGCAAAATGGCGCCAGCGACTTTTAAACTGCAGCATGACATCATTTCAGCAGCCAATCACAGCCTTGCCAGTAGTTACATGCCCACCATGCTGAACAGGATGTGCCCACACTCAGAATCATTCCTCATTGGCTGAATTTGTGCAGTTTGAATCCTGTGAACTTCCGATTCCGGTATCCGATACGCGGCAAGTATCGGATCTCGGTATCGGCCGATACCCGATACTTGCGGTATCGGCGGAATGCTCAACACTAGTTGTCACATTAAATGAGGCTTCTAGGTTTGATAGGCCTGGGAGGTTGCTGTGTATGCATCTGCAAAGATCGCGGCCCATGTTAAAATGTCATGACTGAGCAGAGGAGAAGAGAGGAGAGCGGTGAGTTTAAGATTTTTTTTTACATTTTTTTCATACTATATTTATTATGATCTGGTGTCTGAAGAGGCCCCAGTGTATAATAAAGGACATTAAATTGGTAGAGAATAACTTAGTTATTAATCAAATTTTCTGGAAAACGATGTGCGAATAGGCAAATTTGAATTTTGTCTGATCCGCTCATCTCTAGAACAGAAAAATAAGTGTGTATGTGGCAGTGGCACTAGAACCAAACTAAGTGTCCAAATAATACTACCAAGTGGCATTCAGGCAATAATATAGCGCATGTAAAGACCACTGCCATATCGCTGCCAAAAAATGAAGGGATGCTGTACACAACTGTAAGGTTCTAGCAGGAACGCGGGATGCAGTGACGAGCAGAAGTTAACAGGTTTTATACAGTACAGACCAAAAGTTTGGACACACCTTCTCATTTAAAGATTTTTCTGTATTTTCATGACTATGAAAATTATACATTCACACTGAAGTCATCAAAACTATGAATTAACACATGTGGAATTATATACTTAACAAAAATGTGTGAAACAACTGAAATTATGTCTTATATTCTAGGTTCTTCAAAGTAGCCACCCTTTGCTTTGATGACTGCTTTGCACACTCTTGGCATTCTCTTGATGAGCTTCAAGAGGTAGTCACCGGGAATGGTCTTCCAACAATCTTGAAGGAGTTCCCAGAGATGCTTAGCACTTGTTGGCCCTTTTGCCTTCACTCTGCGGTCCAGCTCACCCCAAACCATCTCGATTGGGTTCAGGTCTGGTGACTGTGGAGGCCAGGTCATCTGGAATAGCACCCCATCACTCTCCTTCTTGGTCAAATAGCCCTTACACAGCCTGGAGGTGTGTTTGGGGTCATTGTCCTGTTTAAAAATAAATGATGGTCCAACTAAATGCAAACCGGATGGAATAGCATGCCGCTGCAAGATGCTGTGGTAGCCATGCTGGTTCAGTATGCCTTCAATTTTGAATAAATCCCCAACAGTGTCACCAGCAAAGCACCCACACACCATCACACCTTCTTCTCCATGCTTCACGGTGGGAACCAGGCATGTAGAGTCCATCCATTTTTTCTGTGTCGCACAAAGACACGGTGGTTGGAACGAAAGATCTCAAATTTGGACTCATCTGACCAAAGCACAGATTTCCACTGGTCTAATGTCCTTCCTTGTGTTCTTTAGCCCAAACAAGTCTCTTCTGCTTGTTGCCTGTCCTTAGCAGTGGTTTCCTAGCAGCTATTTTACCATGAAGGCATGCTGCACAAAGTCTCCTCTTAACAGTTGTTGTAGAGATGTGTCTGCTGCTAGAACTCTGTGTGGCATTGACCTGGTCTCTAATCTGAGCTGCTGTTAACCTGCGATTTCTGAGGCTGGTGACTCGGATAAACTTATCCTCAGAAGCAGAGGTGACTCTTGGTCTTCCTTTCCAGGGGCGGTCCTCATGTGAGCCAGTTTCTTTGTAGTTCTTGATGGTTTTTGCCACTGCACTTGGGGACACTAAAAGTTTTCCCAATTTTTCGGACTGACTGACCTTCATTTCTTAAAGTAATGATGGCCACTCGTTTTTCTTTACTTAGCTGCTTTTTCTTGCCATAATACAAATGGATACAATTTATAATTGTATCCAAGGTGGATGAGATTTGATACATCTTTGCCATTCCTCTGTATTAGGATGTAGATTTTCCGTTCTGAAAATTTAGACAAGAAATTCAGCCCTGAGTGAACGTGCTTTTCTCTAGCATCTGAGCTCCCACCATGCAATGAAACAGGCAACCAGCAGAATTTTAAATTAGTATTTAGGCATAAATGTAGAAGAAAAGCAAAATAACTGAAAAGTTCCTAAAACATAAACTATCTCCTTAATTGTGAATCTCTTTAAAAAAAAAAGAAGAAGAAGAAGAAGCCATACGTGGCTGTGATTTATCTGGTGTGCGCCGTTCTCTCCCTGCGAGAATCGAGAATCGTTGTCATTCATAGCACTTGTGTCTTGACACTGAAATAACAGACCCCTGCCCTATAATTGTTAAACTCAGCTGGTTTTAAAAACCCATCATTCTGTTTGTCATGAGCCGTCTGTACACGCTGGCCCTTGTCCTTGGCTGTATAGGCAGAAAGTTGTCAAAGGCCCTTTTTTGGCCTCTAAAAAAAAAAAATCAATTTCAATCAACATGGAGTGTAATATTATCAAATGTCAACCAGCGCGGTCGTAGGCTTTGAAAATTATCCTTGACAGCTTCTTGTCGAGTTAATTAAGTGCTACCAAAAAAAAAGGCAAAATATCTCAAATTGCAGTTCTCGTTCTCCGTTCTTCACAGGCCGTATTGACAGCTTGGAGAAAAAGATTACCTCTGGGGCTTTATTGATAGGTCTTTGCCTGATATTGGAATGATTGCTCGGCAGATAAATCACATTTAGATTTCTTAGTAATTGAAGAGGATTGATTGAATTGTTAGGACAGTCCCTGAGGGAGTTCTTCACCCTCCCGTGTTGTGCAGAGGTTAGCACAGGAGAAAGGACCTCTTCTGACAAGACTGATAAAGCTTTAATTGTTGGCATGATGGGGGCAGTGAATCGGGGGTGTCAAGGTGGTCATGAACACAATGAAGTGCTGATTGATAAGGGAAGGCCCCGCTATGGGATAATCCATATGTTTAAAGCGCACCATGGAAACTACTTTATATTAATGCTGTTTGTAGATACAGATTTTGCTAAACTTGAAAGATAGCCATCAGTTCTTTGTGTGCATCCTAGAGGCAATCTGTCAGTAGAATCAACCCAAGAATGAGCACGCAGTTCATAGAAAGTTGAATAAAATGACACCTTGATATCTGTGATCCCATTTCTTATTCCAGAGAATTTCATTTTTTTTCTTAATATGTAAATGAGCTTTTAAGATCTATGGGTTGGACAAAGATCTCCCCAAGAATCTGCCATTACAAGTTTGAGACATGTAGATCAGGAGAGCAGACTGACAGTCATTACATGTCTCACACTGGTAATAGCTCCTTTAATTTAAAATAAGCTCTGGAGGCAAAGAGATCTATGTCTGGCCCATAGATCTTAACAGTTAATTTACATATGAAGAAAAATGTGGCTTTCTCTGGAATAAGACATCGGATCTCAGATATCAAGGTATCATTTTGCTCAGCTTTCTATGACCGACATGCCCATAGAAACAGCTTAGGAGGGTTTGCAGCGCCCCAGAGTCCTGGTCGTTGCAGTACTGTGGCTCCGCCACTATGGGGAGCTATGGTGCGTCCGATGGCACTGAAGGAGTTCATCTGATCAGGTATCACAGTCACCAATACATTTCACAGCCGGGCCTCCGGGGGGAGCTAAGGGTGCTATTCATTAGGCCACTCCCCACCATAGTAAGTAAACTGGGGGTCAGGCAAGAAGTTAGTCAGAAGCTGACTGGGTTGGAACCAGGCAACACCTTGTGGCAGAGGGTGTTGTAGGGGAAGATACAGTAGGGTCTCTGTCAGGGGTGGGATCCTGACAGAGGCTTGGCAACGAGAACGAACGTAACGGGACCGTGCCTGATCCGGGTAGCGGCGGTGCCCAAGAAAGGATTAGAAGAGAGATAGATTGTGCTGAGTGAGAAACGGGATCACGCAAAGGAGAAATACCAGTAGGAGTCGTGCTGTAAGACCGAAGCAACATCCTACTGAGGCGCACTACCGGTGGCCGGAACGCCGAGGGAGTAGAATAATATTCAGCTTCAAGCAATACTCCAAACAGCGGCAGGGCAGTCAGTCTCAGGCGGGCTGTCTAACTCAAATCACCTATGAAGTCTTGGGAGGCAATTGTGGGAGAGGGGCGTCTCTAGGGTCCCGGAAGAACTCCAGGCCTACCCGTCAAACGGGTGCCGTTCCTACCCGAACCTCAGGGAGGGACGGAAGATTAGCAGAACATCATCTAGTCGAGTTGTGAGGGAACATCAGAAACAGACACAACAGTTGTGGGGTACTTTCCGTAAGCACAGCAGGGAAGGACTACAACACATAGCGCTAGGGGGAAGGCACAGATTTCCTCCTGTGAAGAGAACTCTGGAAGTGCCATTGGATCGGCCGGACTTGCGCAGCCTGGTGAACTGTATTCTGGACTGAGGACTCAGAGATCTTCAGTAAAGAGGTAAAAAGACTGCAACCTGGTGTCCTCATTATTTACCGCGACCTGCACCCCACAACTGCACCGTTACAACACCACTTATTGCACCGGACGTCCCCCACTGACAGACAGGGCCACGGACCGGGTCTAGCCACCGTGACAACCCCAGGACTGAGACCCAGAGGCCCGGCTCCGGGTACCCCTCGGCCCTGCAGCGGTGTGGGGGCGCTCCAAACTTGGCGTCACGAACAGGATCTACTTAAGCCTGAAGAATCAGGTCATGTGTGCCTTGGAACTGTGATTTACTGTGCTTGGACTGTACTTTATTGCAAAGACTGTGTATTGCCACTTGCCGCCAAAAGTTCCCGCCAAAACCGCCACCATTACAGCGCTAAGAGGAGCGCAGGAGAAGAAGAAGGGCGTGGAAGTGGGCGTAGACAAGCTGGAGAGCGCGAAAGACAATGGCCGCCCAGTCTAAGTATTCCTGCCCCTTGAAGACGTGTCCGTCAGCAGCCGAGATCCGCCTCCTGATTCTCAATGGTGGGCAGAGACAGAGAAAACGAAACCGTCCACGAAGGAGAGAGCGGGAAAAGGACCAGGAAGAAGGAGCGAGCAACATGGAGGCCGCCATGGCCAGCCGCCCGGAGCCGGAGCGTGGGGTCGGAGCCGAGGACTCCCCCAGCTACCCGGAGAGGCACCGCAGCCAGACCTCCACAGTTGACGCTGACCTCCTGCAGACCGGAGCGGACGGGCTGATCCATCAACCCCGGCGGATGCAGCTGAGCACTGAGGCCGGGTGGAAGAAGACCATCATCGGGAGCCTCGCCAGACGTCTGTCGGCAGCCTCGTCTGGTCCGGAGCAGGAAAGAAGTTCCAGCGCTCCGAAGCCAGAAAGCAAGGCCCTGCCGGAAAGCGAGGTGCTGCAAGCAGGGATGACAGCGTCGCAGCACAAGGCCCCGCAGCCAGCGTTCCAGACCCCAGCAGAGACGGAGCAGACCGGCACCGGAGGAACCGCATCTGAAGCAGGTAGGAAGAGCCACCCTGCCCTGACGACCGACACCACTCCAGTGACTGCTAGTGCCACAACTGCTGACTCCGTTCCAGTGACTGATCTTGCGGCAGCCGCTACCTCTGCTGCAGCAGATGCCCATACTCAAGCTGCGCAGACCTCCATCGCTGCGCATGATTTAATCGTACATGAAAGATGGATTAACGGCGTTTGTCCAGCACTGGGTGTAACCCTGGACTTCACTTTGCCCAGGCCAAGAAGGGTTAAGTGCCAGGTGCAGCCCTGGAAGCCGTCCAACTAAGCCTCGGAAACCTGAAACTGTAAATAGTTAACTGTTTATTTCCTTGCTATTTTGCTGCTAAAACCCGTCCTGGGTTAACTCTTAAAGGGATCCCTTTGTTTACCCGGGATCCCTATTGCTTTTTATTTTTGCTTTCACTTTCATTTTTGCCTTTTTGTTCCACAATGTTATAAGAACTGCCGTAATCATGAACAGTGCATGATACAAACTTTTCCTTGTAAATAGTTTGCACCTTATTAAAGGCGCTTCCTACTGGTTTTACTTAAAGACTCTTTGCGAAGATACCGCACCGGAGCCTTGCTGAGTATGGACTGGTAGTCTGAGAAGACATGCTACCTCAGAAAGACTTGATCCCCTCTTAAAGGGGATGCCAAAAGTGTACTTATGAGTGATACTGTTCTAGAACAGTAATGTGAAAGTAAAAATGATAATGTTTACATGTAAAAGTTATACCTCTGTGTCTGTACTGTTACATACTTAGGCAGTTAACTGGTTCATGCAGCTTTACATGAACACCCGAGCCTTACACTATGGCTGGTCCAAATAACTAAAGCAATTGTTACCATCCACCTCTTGTGTCTCCCCTTTTCCTCATAGATTGTAAGCTTGCGAGCAGCAGGGCCCTCTTTCCTCCTGGTATCTGTTTTGAACTGTGATTTCTGTTATGCTGTAATGTCTGTTGTCTGTATAAGTCCCCTCTATAAGTTGTAAAGCGCTGCGGAATATGTTGGCGCTATATAAATAAAATTATTATTATTATTATTATGTGTATTGAAATGGTTAACTGTAAAAAGAAGTGTTGATAATGTTCCTTAGAAGAAAGTGCGAGAGCTAGAAGAAAGATGCAGTGGGCCCGTAGGGGTAGACAGAGTGTCCTGCATAGTCGGAAGTAAGAAAGTAGTAATGAAGGTTGATGATATAAGGAAATAGTTGATAATGTTGATAAGAAAATGGGGATAGAAGGTAAACCCTGAGTCCTCCATAGTAAGTCAGTTGTTGTAAAGAAAGAGTTGATAATGTGTTACAGAGGACAGAAGGTGAACCCGTGGGGGTTGGGTGGTGAGTCCTCCTAGGAGCTATACGTAGATGGCTCAGTGCTTCTAAAACTGAAAGTAATGTTATGATCTATACTGTGTATAGAAGTTGAAAAGGCAGTAGGCCCTGGCTGAACGGGGCGGTCCTGTAACGGAAAGGAGAGGCAGTAGGTCTGGTGCCGATAGGACAGGCGGTCCTGCAGATTTAAAGAAGGAGAATGAAAAAGTTAATTTACCTTACAATGTGATTATAGGAAGGCCTTTAGTGGATACAGAGTGTATGTCCTTAAAGGCAACGTTAAAGTACTGTTAAACAATTTTTGCACTTAGTAGAATACCCGGTTGGGTAAGAAGAATTATTTATAGCATGTTGCTATGTTATTGAACCATGTTTGTAACGTTTAAGTGTCCTCACCTCCCATAAAGGGAAGCCTGTTCAAGTATACTTACTGTTATTGCACTCAAACAAAACTGTATGTCTTTTTGCTAACTTGTATTGTTGTTTTTCTTCCCAGTCCCGGAGTACTGTGTTTAACCAGGGGGGAGTGCAGCGCCCCAGAGTCCTGGTCGTTGCAGTACTGTGGCTCCGCCACTATGGGGAGCTATGGTGCGTCCGATGGCACTGAAGGAGTTCATCTGATCAGGTATCACAGTCACCAATACATTTCACAGCCAAGCCTCCGGGGGGAGCTAAGGGTGCTATTCATTAGGCCACTCCCCACCATAGTGGGTAAACTGGGGGTCAGGCAGGAAGTTAGTCAGAAGCTGACTGGGTTGGAACCAGGCAACACCTTGTGGCAGAGGGTGTTGTAGGGGAAGATACAGTAGGGTCTCTGTCAGGGGTGGGATCCTGACAGAGGCTTGGCAACGAGAACGAACGTAACGGGACCATGCCTGCTCCGGGTAGCGGCGGTGCCCAAGAAAGGATTAGAAGAGAGATAGATTGTGCTGAGTGAGAAACGGGATCACGCAAAGGAGAAATACCAGTAGGAGTCGTGCTGTAAGACCGAAGCAACATCCTACTGAGGCGCACTACCGGTGGCCGGAACGCCGAGGGAGTAGAATAATATTCAGCTTCAAGCAATACTCCAAACAGCGGCAGGGCAGTCAGTCTCAGGCGGGCTGTCTAACTCAAATCACCTATGAAGTCTTGGGAGGCAATTGTGGGAGAGGGGCGTCTCTAGGGTCCCGGAAGAACTCCAGGCCTACCCGTCAAACGGGTGCCATTCCTAACCGAACCTCAGGGAGGGATGGAAGATTAGCAGAACATCATCTAGTCGAGTTGTGAGGGAACATCAGAAACAGACACAACAGTTGTGGGGTACTTTCCGTAAGCACAGCAGGGAAGGACTACAACACATAGCGCTAGGGGGAAGGCACAGATTTCCTCCTGTGAAGAGAACTCTGGAAGTGCCATTGGACCGGCCGGACTTGCGCAGCCTGGTGAACCGTATTCTGGACTGAGGACTCAGAGATCTTCAGTAAAGAGGTAAAGAGACTGCAACCTGGTGTCCTCATTATTTACCGCGACCTGCACCCCACAACTGCACCGTTACAACACCACTTATTGCACCGGACGTCCCCCACTGACAGACAGGGCCACGGACCGGGTCTAGCCACCGTGACAACCCCAGGACTGAGACCCAGAGGCCCGGCTCCGGGTACCCCTCGGCCCTGCAGCGGTGTGGGGGCGCTCCAAACTTGGCGTCACGAACAGGATCTACTTAAGCCTGAAGAATCAGGTCATGTGTGCCTTGGAACTGTGATTTACTGTGCTTGGACTGTACTTTATTGCAAAGACTGTGTATTGCCACTTGCCGCCAAAAGTTCCCGCCAAAACCGCCGCCATTACAGCGCTAAGAGGAGCGCAGGAGAAGAAGAAGGGCGTGGAAGTGGGCGTAGACAAGCTGGAGAGCGCGAAAGACAATGGCCGCCCAGTCTAAGTATTCCTGCCCCTTGAGGACGTTGACGGTGTGGGGGCGCTCCAGGTTGATCCTACCGACAGATTACCTTTAGTAGGTCATGGGTAGAGATGAACAAATGGATTTGGAGAATCTTGGTCCAGCGGGCACATCAACTGTCCATGGCTGCCATACAAGGGCCCTGCAAACCTCCTCCTACCAGCTGGAACCCCCAGTGCCTCTTGTGATTAGTGCACCTGGGGCTAAATCATGCAAAAGTCACACCACAACCATGATGTATATGTATCAGAAGAAGCTCTGGAGATACTACCAGGAACGAGGCAGCTCACTGGGATCCTGTTTGCTCCTGTTTGAAAATACAAATGAATGTAACTCGTACAGTAAACATCTTAAGGAAGAAAAATCGAAATGCCAAAATTGATATTTGCTGTCTCTGCACTGCCTATCAGAAATGCCCCAAAAAAGGGTATTAAAAAGTTGCATGTACCCCAAATGGTGACATGAAAATGTACCTCACTTCCACACACAAAAACATACAAGTCCAAAACAACAACAAAAAAAAACAATGACGCAATTAGTTTTTCTTTTCCCCATTTCACAGCACCTTGAAAATGTTCCCATTTTTTTCTTTCAGAACATTATATAGTGGTGAATGGAGACGTTCAAAACTACAATTTGTCCAGCAAAAAATAAGATCTCATATGACAATGGGGATGGAAAAATAGAGGAGGAAAAAAATGAAAACAAAAAAAATAAAAATTGCCGGCATACATAAGGGGTTTCAAAATTCTGTACATACAATGTGATAAAAAAAACAACAACAAACAAACAAAAAAAAAAACAAGGACCTTAATTCCAGATGAGAGCTTTCTTTTAATGTAAAAGAAATATATATAATAAAATCAGATAATAAAGTAGGGTGACCTGCAGTCCTACGTAAAAGATCAGAAAACACACAAGACATCACTTTCAGTTATTTCTAGTGACAAACTTGCCTCTGTTACGTCTGTATTAATAAACTTCATTATGAAGACAGTCTTGTTTCTCTTTTGTCTGATTCAATAATTCTAGCACATCTATTGGCAAAGTCTCCTAAATGGTGATTTACTTTACATTTGGAAACAAAAGCAAATATTGACAAGGTAAAGACAAGTTCAGATGAGATGAGGCGGGGGAGCTGATGGCGTCCATTTACTGTTGGGTGTTAAGTGGCTCATATATCGACACCACCCGTCTGATTTACTTATTGATGTGCCTGTAAGATTTAAAACAACGCACACGGCTCTAATTAAACTCTTGTGTTGGTTAAAAGAATGAAGTGAAGATCAAGCAACAGAATCTGCATCTATCTCATAGGAGCAGGTGTTACTGCAAATCCCAGTAAGGCCTCATTCAGACGAGTACCATCTGTGGTTTTCACCTGTGATAGTCTATTGCAGAGGTGTCAAACTGCATTCCTCGAGGGCCGCCAACAGGTCATGTGTTCAGGATTTCCTTGTATTGCACAGGTGATAATTTAATCACCTGCACAGAATGATTCCAGCACCTTGTGGAATGCTAAGGAAATCCTGAAAACATGACCTGTTGGCGGCCCTCGAGGAATGCAGTTTGACACCTCTGGTCTATGGGACAATTAACATATCCGTGATTCTTAGCTTACCAAGCAGTTCGCAGAAAATCAGGTCCAATTTTGAGCCAAGCGTCACATAAAAATCGGCAATGCAAGTCTTTGGGTTCATGAAAAAAATTGGACCACTCCTGGATGACATCCAATTTTCATGGACCGTCACATAGGAGAAGATAGAGAACCTTTTTTTTTCTCTATGCATAAGGAAAGCTGATGACACTTGGATAAAACAGGTAAAAAAATATATATTTTTTTCTCGTATGTGGAAAATACTGACTTGTGAATGAGGCCTTAAACCACATTCACACGTTCAGTATTTGATCAGTATTCCTCATCAGTATTTACAAGCCAAAGCCAGGAGTGGAACAGTCAGAGGAAAAGTATAATAGAAACATGTCACCACTCCTGGCTTTGGCATACAAATACAGAAGTTAAAATACTGACCAAATACTGAAAGTGTGAATGTGGCCTAACTCTTCAGCTACATGAAAAGGCAATGTTTTGCAACCAAAAATATCACACTGACAAAAAAAAGTGATCAGCACCTCCTAACAGAATAAAGCAAGTGTGAACAGGTGCAAGCTGCTATGACTGCATACAATACAAACAAAAGAAGAGTGATAGTGTACAGGGATGAGCAAACGTGCTTGGTGATACTCAGATATCACTCGAGTATCTGGGTCCTCGGATGTGCTCGTTACTCAGCGAACATTAGTCGGTGCTCAATTTCAAACTTGAATCCCCACCCCACATATTTTGATACACAGCCAATAAGCATGTGGGAATTGCCTGCGCGTCACAGTAATGCTGTAGCCATTTTGGTAGTGGCATTGCTGTGATTGGCTGGCCATGTGATCTCATCAGGGGTTCTAAAAGGATCGGCTCTGTGACAGTGGTTATTTGAGGGAGAGAGTGCTTGTCTATGCCTGTGTATGCAAAGTTTAACAAATCAAAATCCTGTAATGTTGATACTGGTGCTGAAGCTGAACCATCATATTAACAGCCCTTTTAAGGGCTAATCTTCTGGTTTGATGTTTGTATTAGCTACAATCTGCATTTAGCCTGGGGAAGGAGAGAGAGTTGCAGGAGCAGGTAGAGTGGCTGAATACAGTCTCTAGGCAGGGATTAGGGCTTTGCAGTCCATTGCTAAATATATAGCTGCAGCAGTTAACCACATTTTTATTTTTTGGGTGAGAAAATTGTATTGTCATTCATAGAGTATTAGGTGCTTTGTGGAACATTTCAGTGTGAAATAACAGTCCAAGAAAGTGTTGTAACATTTTTCTGTATTCACTTACTCATCCATAAAGTATTACTTGCTCTGGGGTACATTTCTGTAGCATGCAACACTCCAAAAAAGCAGTCAAAATTTTTTCATCATTTAATTAATCATCCATACAGTGTAGCATGCTTAGTGAGTGACAAAGATGACAGAATCACGCAAGACTCTCTCAAGAGTGACCCGAGGAGTGTCGGAACCAAAAGGAAGTGAGCACGACAGCGGAGGTGGCAGGAGCC
Source organism: Ranitomeya variabilis (assembly GCF_051348905.1). NCBI lineage: Eukaryota > Metazoa > Chordata > Amphibia > Anura > Dendrobatidae > Ranitomeya > Ranitomeya variabilis. The sequence continues at coordinate 48,476,895 of NC_135232.1, read as the reverse complement.
AGTGGTCCAGAACTGGACGCTTTCCCCGAACCACCAAGGCCTGAACCCAGGCTGCAGCCTTCATCGTTGGGGTTCTTGCGGACTGCGGATGGTAGAGCCAGGATCAAGGGAACTGGTGTGCGGACTGCACGGCCTAGGCTGGTCAGAAGACACAAGGAGGTGAGCCAGGACCAGGGCTGAAGAAATTTCTAGCCGCAAGGTACTGACAGTTAGCAACCCAGTGAAAGGTATTTACACATGACCGGCAGCAAAGATGAGAGTCCACAGAAGAGTTTGGAACCTGTCATCACATCTCATTCAACCAATGTGCAGTAGAGACGGAACACTTGCCTCAAAGACTGTAAGAACTGACTGGAACCAGGGTCACGTTTCTCAAAATGGAGGGGGAATATTGCTGGTATGCGGTGGCCTGATCAGAGAAGGAAGGGAGCAGGATGAACACTTTTTGAGGAATGAACAGGCCTGGGAGAGGCTCCTCAAGACAGGGCTACTACCACAATCGAAATCGGACTCTCCTTGGGGTTCCCCACCTCCTATGTGGGAGCAGGAGATGGCACCGGGTAGCCTCATAGCAATCCGTCAGTGACAACCATAGAGGTCTGCTGGAGACTTTTGGTTGTCATTCCAACCCATCGGTGACCCGCAATCATGTGATGGGGTCACCAATGGTTGGGATTTATAATGCGCTTGCTGGAAGCGCGCGTTAGATGCCGCTATCAGAAATTGACAGTGGCATTTAATTAGCTAACAGCCATGGGTGGATCGCAATTCCACCCACGGCTGTTGCAGGCACATGTCAGCTGTATATATCAGCTGACATGTGCCCAGAAAGGTGCGGGCTCTGTCGCTGAGCCCGCACCAAACAGGGGGAGTCCAACATTGGCGTACTATTACGCCCATGTCGGAAAGGGGTTAAAGTGAAGTAAAAAGTGTGACGCCATTGTTCTCAGCAGCGATTTGGGAGTCAGAAAGGCTTCCAGGGGTCTTCACAGTGCTGTACTCCTTCCATTCAGCACTTTTTTCATCCATTTGAACATTTTCACTTCCTCTCAGACCTCCTTGTAGGTTAGAATAAAGAGCATCAGAGCATTTTAGTGCTCACTTATCTCTATTAGTGTATTTTTTTGCTTCTATCAGGCTGACCGAGACAAAGTAGTTTCTCTCTAGAGATGATCAAATCTTTTGAAATTAAAATATGCCAGTTCAGTAAATTTTTCCCAAAATTTTTTACATAGTGAAAGTGTGGCGCCCCAGGGTCCTGGTCGTCACAGTAGCATTGCTTTCCTCACTGGGAGAGTGATGTTACGCTTGAAGGCAAGAAGGGATAACTGTAACCAGGTACCACAAACATGCAACACATTCACACTCCAGGCCACCAGGGGGAGCTTTTGATCCTATTTACTAGGTGACTCCCCATATATATATAACTGGTAGTCTGTAGGGAAAGTCAGTTAGTTCCAGGAAGGTCCAGTCGGTTCTTGCCAGGAGACAGACTGGATCAGTCTGAGGCAGCAGAGGGTTTACGGAGCTGTGTAGCTGCAGTGCAGCCGTTCCCGGAAAGAGACATTCAGAAAGCCGAATACATTGCAGAGAACTTGAAGGAGAGCAAAGCACAGGAGAGGATATCAGGGGGAGACCAATCCTGAGCAGGCTGCCTCCTTCTGAGGCGCAGAGACCGGTAGCTGGAACACCGAGGTTGTAAGGACCTCTATGACTTACATCAGAGACCGGCAGGACAGCTGAACTCCAAGTTACCTGTCCGACCAAATACCCAGGAGGCATGGTGACACCCTTAGAGGCTGGGGCGTGCTAGAGTCCCTATAAACCGCCTCAAGTCACCAGTCATACGGGTTATGTCCTATCCTATCCGGGGGACAGAGAGAGATAACATCTGTGAGGACCTTATGTGAAGTCATAGGCAGTAAGGGACTACACCACCACGGTCCTAGAGGAAGGCTTTGATTTCCACTTGGATAAGGGGACTCCTAACATGCCTCCAAGCCGGACAGACCCTGCCTGCCCTATCATCCGGTGTCCTGGACTGTGGCTGCCTGAAGTCTTCAGTAAACAAGGTAAAGAGACTGCAAACATGTGTCCTCATTCCTTACTGTGCCATTCACCATCTACACACCAGGAGCCCTGGGGACACACTTCACCTGTGGGAAGTTATATCATCTAGCTGCCATAACATCACCCCAGAGGACCCCTTAAAGCAGCGTCGGTCCTCACTGACCGAATACCACAGGTGGCGTCACAAACATAAACTTTATTCCCTTTAAAGACCTTTCCCCTTTTACATGGGCGCCCAGGGCCACGGACCGGGTCGCCACCATGACATCCCCCTGTGAAACAGCAGGACCCGGTACCGAGTACCCCACAGCCCTGGCAGGGCGACTCAAATCTATTAGCCATAAATAAATAAACTGCAAAGCCTCTATTTGTCCTGAAAAACATGTATAACACTCTGAGGTCTCCTAGGACTGTATCCAACCCCTGTCAAACTTTTTAGCATAACTTTTTTTACACAAACACAACCTCAGTAACGTCAAAATTACTTCACCGGAGAAATAGTAACTGATAGTAGTAACCAACGGCCCTTTTAAAGAGGTTGTCCACTATTATATCATTGATAACTTAAGATAGGTCATCAATGTCTGATCAGTTGGGGTTCGACATCTGGCACACCCACTAATCAACTGTTCTTGTTTTCAGCGGTGGATGTGGCCAGCCGGAACTGCTCAATTGCAAAGCTGCTCCATCTTCTGATAGTAGCCACAACAGGGTGTTGCATATCTGCGTTCTATTCAAATAAATAGGGTGCGGATGTGTAGTGCTCTTCCACAACCGCTCTCAAAAGACAGAGCAGCTCCGTAATTGAGCAGTTCCAGCCTGTGGCCGCTGCCACCACCACCTGGAGCAGCTAATTGGCAGGGGTGCCAAGTGTTGTGCCCCAAACGATCAGACATTGATGACCTAAGGATAGGTCATCAATGATAAAATAGTAAACAATCTCTTTGTTATCACAGCACACTGGCAGACTTTTCATATTTTTTTAATTAAAATACAGTCCAAAAATGATCCCATAGTCATTGGTGATCAAACACACAGTTTTTATCAGAGCCAAATCAAACTGACGGTGTCACTGTCAGAGGTAACATTATCCCACCATGCCTGAGAAAAGTGATGTTCCATATCTTCCACAATGTCCTCCACTTCATCCCCACAAATATGTTTGCTGGAGGCAAACGAGGTCAATCGTGACCTTCTGTTGAAAGTACTTGAAAATTTGAAGAGCACGGTGAATTTTAATTTAAGATGTAGGTATCTATTATGAAGTCTGAATTTATGTTTTCTTATAGGGAAGGATTAGGCTGCTGAAGTAAGGGACCAAAGAGGGCAAGAAATTCTGCAATCTTCAGATGTTGTCATAGTGGTGTGGGCTGGATGGAGATCAAAATACTCGTAAAAGCAAACATCTACAATCACAAAAAATGTCATTTAGAATTGGATACTTGAAGAAAATGTACCATTTTTGGTGCTTTATTACCAATGAAAATGTAGAAGTTCAGCCTCTGAGACTCTAACAGGTAAAGTTAGGTGAAGAAATCCAAAACAGTCGATTCGGTTATGCATCCTTCGAAAATACTGGAAATATTAACAATGTACTGGTGCATGCACCAAATGCAGCAGTCGTTCTTAAGGAAGCAACTAACTGACCATCACTATGAAGCAGTGCATGGGTTGAGGGGCGAGTAGTCACTTTATATACAGGGAACTGGTCTTTTTGCATTTTTTAGTCTATGGTCTCACATTTAAAGGGTCTAGTCTGTGGTCTGATAAATGTAAGGGCCTAATCTGGGTTCTGAAAAACTTTGGGAGTCTAATCTGTGGTCTGATAAATTTCAGGGCATGGTCCCGAGGTTTGATAAACTTAGATGCCTGGTCTGAGGGTGTCATAAATGTAGGAGGTCTGATACACTTGTTTGGTCTTGGGCATCATAAATTTTGGAACCTGGTCCTGGGATATGATAAATGAAGTTGCCTCATCTAGGGGTGCAATAAATGTAGGGGTCTCATAAATTTTGATTCTGTCTTCAGTGGTCAGATTCTGTTCTGAATTACAGGCAAAGTCTAAGGTCTAAACTTAGGATGCTTGTTCTGGGGAATAAAAAATTGAATGTCCTAGTCTGGGTTCTGGTAAAATTTGGGAGCTATATCTGGTGAGTGATACATTTACAGGTATGGTATGTATTTTTCTCCACTGTGTCTGTTCAGTGTTATGTTTTCTTATTGTGAGGCAGCAATCAGTGTAATTTGCGAGGGTCGCTATGTGTCCCCCAGGATACACTCAGAAGCATATTGAGACCGTGGGAGTGCATTGCAGTCATAAGCGTAGCTGTGATTGCAATGCAGAATAAAATTAAAGGGAACCTGTCACCTGAATTTGGCGGGACAGGTTTGCGGTCATATGGGCGGGGTTTTCGGGTGTTTGATTCACCCTTTCCTTACCCGCTGGCTGCATGCTGGATGCAATATTTGATTGATGTTCATTCTGTGTCCTCCGTAGTACACGCCTGCGCAAGGCAATCTTGCCTTGCGCACGCGCAGTATGCTTTGCCCAACTGTGGCAAAGCTGAAAAGCATTAGTGCGCATGCGCCGGCGCACTATGTCCCGGAAGTATTTCGCTGCATGGCCTGTACAAATATGGCCTTCATGGAAGAGTCATCAGAAAAAACCTCTCCTGCATCCTCACCACAAAATTCAGAGTCAGAAGCATGCAAAAGAACATCTAAGCAAGCCAGATGCATTTTGAAAACAAGTCCTGTGGACCAATGAGATTAAAATAAAAGTCTTTGGACACAATGATCAAAGGTATGTGTGGAGCAAAAAGGTAACAGAATTTCAGGAAAAGAACATCTAGCCAACCATTAAGCATGGGGGTCGAGCAATCATGCTTTGAGGCTGTGTTGCAGCCAATGGCACGAGGAACATTTCACAATGAATTTCAATGAAATCTGAACAAATTCTTGATGCAAACATAACACCATCTGTAAAAAAGCTGAAGGTGAAAAGAGGATGGCTTCTATAAATGAATAATGATCCTAAACAAATGTTAAAATCCACAATAAACTACCTCAAAAGGCGCAAGCTGAAGGGTTTACAAAGGCCCTCACAGTCCGCTGATCTGAACATCATTGAAAATCTGTGACTACACCTCAAAATAGCAGAGGATGCAAGAAAACTCGGGAATCTCACAGAACTGGAAGAATTTTCCAAGGAACCATGCAGGCTGCCCATTTTTCTTTTTGTAATTTTTAAAATGCAAAAGATGACTGTATATATATTTTTTCCCTAAAATATAAAGGCAATGTGTCATCTTTAACTTTAGCCCTTTTAGAGATAATTTCATCTTCAAATTGCTTAATTGTTCACAATAACAGCAATTTTAACCAAGGGTGCCCAAACTTTTACATGCCACTGTAATGTGTGAGGAGACGATTTAACTAATAGGGAAAGAGTCATTGATCCTTTTAGGCAGGGTAGGACACAATGGAGCTCGCTGCTGTCTGTGTGCTACAGTGCCACAATTCATTCAATCAGTCTGCATTTGTACATTTTGGCACACCCAATATTGCTGTACTTTTTGGGGTGTAAAAAAAGCCGCATTTTAATACCATAGATGATCTCACACTTAATTCTAATTTATTGTTATGAGAAAGTGTGCGTGTTACACATCCTGTTCTTTCTGTGCATTTGCTGCCTGCCACCCAATATTGCTGCTTAGTGCTATAATTTTATGGTTTTTCTCTATTTTTTTGTGTGTTCATCTATCATTTATCTTTGTGAATCATTCAATATTTTGGAATGAGAATTGAGAATTGAGAATTAAACAAAACAGCGCCTTCATTGGCCATAGACTGCATGTCCAGCTACATCCCATTACTTTCTCGCTTTGCAAACGACCACCAAAAATTGGTGCTATTCCGAAAAAGTGATAATTTTTGGACCTTGTAAAAAAACAACATAATTTATGTGGGCAAACATTGGTATGGCAGACATCTATCTCCAAGAACGGATACTTTTAAAGAAAGTATAAAGTGTTTGACAGTACAGTTCGTTATTAAACACTGATTACATCCTTTTACCCATAGCCATGTATGTTAAGTAGGGTTGAGCAAAACGGGTCGGCCATTTTCAGAAGTCGCCGACTTTTGGCAAAGTCGGGTTTCATGAAACCCGACCCGACCCCTGTGTGGGGTCGGCCATGAGGTCGGCGATCTTCTGAATCTGGTATCGGAATTCCGATACCGAGTTCCGATATGTTTGCGATATCGGGAATCGGTATCGGAATCCATATTTAAGTGTAAAATAAAGAATCAAAATAAAAAATATTGATATACTCACCCTCGGACGCGCCCTGGTACTAACTGGCAGCCTTCCTTCCTAAGAATGATCGCGTGAATGACCTGCGGTGAAGTCGCGGCCTGTGATTGGTCGCGTGAGCGGTCACATGGGCGGCCGCGACCAATCACAAGCCGTGACGTCATCTAAGGCCCTTCACGCGCTCATTCTTAAGAAGGAAGGCTGCCGGAAAGAAGCATGGCGCGTCCGAGGGTGAGTATATACCTAATAGGAATATACTCACCCTCGGCTTCTTTCCGGCAGTCTTCCTTCCTAAGAATGAGCGCGTGAAGGGCCTTAGATGACATCACGGCTTGGGATTGGTCGCGACCGCCCATGTGACCGCTCACGCGACCAATCACAAGCCGCGACGTCACCGCAGGTCATTCACACGCTCATTCTTAGGAAGGAAGGCTGCCAGTTAGTACCAGGGCGCGTCAGAGGGTGAGTATATCAATATTTTTTATTTTGATTCTTTATTTTACACTTAAATATGGATCCCAGGGCCTGAAGGAGAGTTTCCTCTCCTTCAGACCCTGGGAACCATAGTATCCCATTGCACTGCATTGGGTTTCGTGTTTCGGCCGACCCCGACCCCGACTTTTTTATCGGATCGGCCGATTTCACTCGACCCGACTTTTGAGAAAGTCGGGTTTCGTGAAACCCGACCCGATCCTATAAAAATAAAAGTCGCTCAACCCTAATGTTAAGGTCACTCTGAGATTACTAAGGCTTCTTCCAAATGTCTGATTTTCTCATAAAAGTGCGTGCTACCCTTGGTTTTCACAGATAGCACTCATACCTGTGATAGTCTATGGGGGCCATTCATACATCTGTGATTTTTGACTGACCAAGCGGTCAACGAAAAATCGTGGAGGCAAGTCTATTTTAATCCAAGATGAAAATCCGCAATGCAAATCTATGGCTCCATGAAGAAATCGGACAGTACCCAGATGAAATCTGAGCGTGGTCTGATTTTCACAGACTGTCAGAATGGTGAAGGTGGAGAAACGTTTTCCTTTCTTTTCTCCACGTATGAGAAAAACTGATGACGCTCTAAATCGCCGGCGTAGACAAAGACTAAAAAGATAACATGTTGACACCTGCAACCACCACTAGAGGGAGCGTACTGCATACTGAATGTACATGGACCACAATGATGACACAGTATTCAGTAAGCTCTTGGGCTCCCTCTAGTGGTGGCTGCTGATGCTGCTGCATCCAAATGTACATACTTGGATGTATCGTCATTAATTTTTATTGAATAGGCGCAAGTTGCCCAACGTGTGCCAAGCCAAAACCTGCTTTTGAACCAGAAACTCCATACAAGTTGAGCTCACATAATGGATTACATATATTCTCTGCATCCAAATGGATTTTACCCAGCTCTCTCTCAGCAAGTAGGACGCTTTGTGCTTGCAAATGCTGAATGCATTAAGTTAATGGTGTTGCACACATGCTCTTATGGCTCTAACAGTTCATTACTCTGCTCCGCGCGCAGAGATCTACACACGGCTATGGGACGTTATAAAGAGTTGTGGCCTGTGATAGGAGCCGTACTTCTCCTTAGAGACGCTTCTTAGTCTGTAACTTAACTTAATGGAGGATTAACCAAGTCTAAATTAACAGTTTGTTTATAGCTTTGTGGTAAATAGGCAGAACTTCAGCCTCCACGTAATGTGAGAACATTAGAGGTATTTGCACTATAAATTCCGATGTAGCAGAGCTGAATTCCTTCTTTGCATTTCTATTGCTTTGTATCTTGCAGAATTTAGGACAGGAGTCTGTGGGGTTGTGGATTGGAATTGAATACAGCCTTGCTTATAGCTATTTTTGTGATTTATTCCCTGAATGCACTAAATGTGGCATGTAAATCTCCACCTTTTGACATCATGTTTTTAGGCTCAAAATTCTGTGCTGATTTATTTCTTAACATATATTTGTTGAAATACTGTTTATTATTGTATATATTGCATCAACTATTATTTACTGCAGGTCTCCAGCCATAGTGTCATATTGCCAGTAAAGAATTGTTTAAAAAAAAAGAACAGGAAGTTCCTGCTCACTGTGTGTGTAGCTGGAGCACATTTCACTTTCACTTTGCAAGCTGACAGACAAGATGCTAAGATCCTAAGCTATAAGAAATACCAGTTATAAGCTTGGTTATCTTTGTTCCTGAATAAATATATATTCAATGTTTAACGGCTGGACTGTACAGAGATTAATCCACTGCCAGCAAAATTGTTCTTCATTTCTGATTCAGAGCTCTACATCTCCTGTGTAGACAGAATATTAAAAAAGATAACATGCTGACACCTGCAACCACCACTAGAAGGAGCGTACTGCATACTGAATGTACATGGACCATAATAATTACACAGTTGAAGCCCGTTGAAGCGCAGTCCGCGAGAAACGGCCATCGTCCTCGGTCACCTTGCCCCCTCGCATATACCTGCAGCTGTTATTATGATGTCCTCAGTCCACGCTATGGTGCAATAAAGGACTTTTTTATCGCAGCACAAGCTGGTGATTGCCACATTTTATTTTTTCTTTTGTATGTCTTACTATTATAGTGTTTAGTGCCCTACGCTTCATCAAATGTAATAGGTGCTGTTTTGGGGCTGATGGGGAGGTAGGGGGCTTATTATTCTTACCGCCGGGGTCTTATTATAAGCCCACCCTGATAGTATAACAAACCCCCGTACAGTAACCACGGCGTGTGCTGTGTTATATGAAATATTGTTATAGTAAGTGACTTATTGTTATAAAGTGCGCATATAGCAGAGAGTTGTCAGTTACTGTCAGCGGGTGGGGAGAAGCCGCCAGGGACCCGTCTGTAGGACTAGTGCACAGCCCCACACTGTGAGCGTGTGGGGAGAAGCCGCCAGGGACCCGTCTGTAGGACTAGTTCACAGCCCCGCACTGTCAGTGGGTGGGGAGAAGCCGCCAGGGACCCATCTGTAGGACTAGTGCACAGCACCACACTGTCAGCAGGTGGGGAGAAGCCCTCAGGGACCCGTCTGTAGGACTAGTGCACAGCACCGCACTGTCAGCAGGTGGGGAGAAACCACCAGGGACCCGTCTGTAGGACTAGTGCACAGCGCAGCACTGTCAGCGTGTGGGGAGAAGCCGCCAGGGACCCGTCTGTAGGACTAGTGCACAGCACCACACTGTCAGCGGGTGGGGAGAAGCCACCAGGGACCCGTCTGTAGTACTAGTGCACAGCACCGCACTGTCAGCGGGTGGGGAGAAGCCGCCAGGGACCCGTCTGTAGGACTAGTGCACAGCCCCGCACTGTCAGCGGGTGGGGAGAAGCCACCAGGGACCCGTCTGTAGGACTAGTGCACAGCCCCGCACTGTCAGCGGGTGGGGAGAAGCCCTCAGGGACCTGTCTGTAGGAATAGTGCACAGCCCCACACTGTCAGCGGGTGGGGAGAAGCCACCAGGGACCCGTCTGTAGGACTAGTGCACAGCACCGCACTGTGAGCGTGTGGGGAGAAGCCGCCAGGGACCCGTCTATAGGACTAGTGCACAGCCCCGCACTCTCAGCGGGTGGGGAGAAGCCCTCAGGGACCTGTCTGTAGGACTAGTGCACAGCCCCGCACTGTCAGCGGGTGGGGAGAAGCCACCAGGGACCCGTCTGTAGGACTAGTGCACAGCACCGCACTGTCAGCGGGTGGGGAGAAGCCGCCAGGGACCCGTCTGTAGGACTAGTGCACAGCCCCGCACTGTCAGCGGGTGGGGAGAAGCCACCAGGGACCCGTCTGTAGGACTAGTGCACAGCCCCGCACTGTCAGCGGGTGGGGAGAAGCCACCAGGGACCCGTCTGTAGGACTAGTGCACAGCCCCGCACTGTCAGCGGATGGGGAGAAGCCACCAGGGACCCGTCTGTAGGAATAGTGCATAGCACTGCACTGTCAGCGGGTGGGGAGAAGCCGCCGGGGACCTGTCTGTAGGACTAGTGCACAGCGCCGCTCATTCCCCAGCAGCTATTAGTACATTTTTCTCTGAAACACCGCAGCTTTAGGTCTCATACTCACGTGCGCAAAACTCGGATGAGTCTCGCATGTTAATACCCGACGCTGCTGCCGGCACTCAGATCGGAGCGTGCGGCCGCATAGGAATACATGCAGCTGCACACTCCGCTCCTCTGTGCCAAGGGCAGTGCCGGGTATTGCTGTGCGAGACTCATCTGAGTTTCGCGCAAGTGAGTATGAGCCCTTACAGAGACAAACATACGTGGTGAGATATTACAGCCGGTGCTGATACATGCTGCACATAGTTTGAGAAGCCTACTGTATATCACCTGTCAGGTTCCCTTTAAAGGGGTAGTCTAGGCTTGGGATAAAAGTCTGCAGTCAATCTATGTGACTGCAGACTGCCATATCATGACAAAGTGCATTGCGTCTGCTGCCATGAGTCCGATCAGGTGCAATCAGGCAGTCATGCAAGCGCATATTTGCTATTTGCACATGCCGACTAGACACTTTTGGCGTCTTTCAATAAAAAATAAATGAGAGAAGACAAAAGAGTGTAGTCGACACATGACTGCAAGTTGTATACCTGTGGTCACATAACCGCCTGTTCACATCACTGATACAGGGACCATTATTACTGTACATGGGGGACTCATGGACCATTATTACTGTCCATGGGGGAACTCTGGGGACATTACTGTACATGGGGGGACTCGGGGGAAATTATTACTGTACATGGGGGGACTCAGGGGACATTATTACTGTACATGGGAGGACTCGGGGGACATTATTAAATGTTAATGTAAGTAGAACTCAGCACTCAAGACAGGTATGCAACAAGAATTACAATCAAATTACTTCAATGTGAATAAAATTTCAGGGGGCCCTCATATAGCCATTATACAGCGTGGGAGCTAATGTAGGGGCCATTATACAGTGTGACAACTACTGTTGGGGCCATTATACAGTTTGGGAGCTAATGAGAGGGCCATTGTACAGTTTGGGAGCTAATGAGGCCCCATTATACAGTGTGAGGACTACTGTTGGAGCATTATACAGTTTGTCAGCTAATGCAGGGGCCATTATAGAGTTTGAAGACTACTGTTGGGGCCATTATACAGTTTGGGAGCTAATGAGAGAGTCATTATTCAGCTTGGGAGCTAATGCAGGGGCCATTATACAGTGTGAGTACTACTGTTGGGGCCATTATACAGTGTGAGGACTACTGTTGGGGCCATTATACAGTGTGAGGACTACTGTTGGGGCCATTATTCAGTTTGGCAGCTAATGAGAGGGCCAATATAAATCTTGGGGGCTATTATGGGAACTAGTGTGAGAGGACCTCATACACTGTGGGAGCCAATATAAAGTGTGGGGACTACTGTGGGGACATTATACAGTGTGAGAGCTAATATGAGGGCCATTCTACAGTTTAGGGGTCATCATACAGTGTGGCGACTACTACAGAGGATAATTTAAAGTGTGATGGCCAATATATAGTATTGGGGCTACTATGGGAGGCATTAGACAGTATGGAGGCCACTACAAGTGTGGGTGTTACTGTGGGGGTCATTATATTGTGTTTGAGGGAGCAGTGGGCCCATCATACTGTGTATAGGGCAGCTGTGGGCCTCTCATACTGTGCATAGGGGAGCTGTGGTCCCACCCTGCTATGTATAGTGTTCTGTAGGCCCTTCATACTGTGCATAGAGGAGCTGTTGACCCATCATACTGTGTATATGGAAGCTCTGGGGCCATCATACTGTGTATAGGGGTGCTCTGGGGGAAATATACTGTGTATAGAGGAGCTGTGGGTCCCTCATACTGTGTATAGAGGAGCTGTACATTTTGGGGACTCAGGGGACAATATTAAATGTTAAGTGGGCACTTAATAAGCATTATCTTTATAGGGGCACTCAAAGGTTTGTGACTGTCAAAGGTGACATTATTTATTTCTACAGACTAAATGTGGAAACTGGGGCACAGGGGCACAGTGGTGGCATTACTATGTGGGGCAGTAAGAGGAGACCTGTTTTTGTGCAGCAGGTGCAGCAGCCGCTCAGTATTGGGATATCAGAAGGATGAGGAGTTTGTGCAAGTTGGGAATAGATGGGGACGATGCAGGAAATGTGAGATGTGAAATGTGTCTTTGTTGCAATCTCTGCAGACGAGTCCTGGCTGGAAGAAGTTGTCACGTCGGTCTGGGCCAGATGGAAAAGACGGGAAAAAGTGAACGTTTCCATCGAAAGAACGTCCTCTAAAAGTCACTGTAGTGTAATCTCCTATATGTTCTACAGTAGTGGTATCTAGCACAATATGGCGGTAATGACAGTGGTTTGTTTGTTTTTTTTATAGAGATTTATTTTCAGTAATACTATGGTCATCAGCAGAGGTTCCCCTATGCCGACAATTAGGCTATGTGCACACGTTGCCGATTTTGCTGCGGATCCGCAGCAGCTTTCCATGCGTTTACAGTACAATGTAAACCTATGGAAAACGCAATCCGCAGTGCCCATGCTGCAGAAAAAAATGCGCGGAAACCCTGCGGGTTACATTCCGCAGCATGTCAATTCTTTGTGTGGATTTTTATGAAAAAAAGTAGACATATTTGGTCTAGAACGATTCGACCTGTAAGGCTATGTGCACACGTCTTCCGGATTTTTTGCGTTTTTTTCACGTTTTTTCACTATAAAAACGCTTAAAATACGCATACATATGCATCCCATCATTTAGAATGCATTACGCAAATTTTGTGCATATATCGCGGAAAAAAAACGCAGCATGTTCATTATTTTGCGGATTTTTTGCGGATTTCCTACTATATTATTGCATCCCAGAACCTCCGGAAAAATCCACACAAAAACCATGAGAAATGCGCGAAAAAAACGCGAAAAATCCACATGTGGATTTCTTGCAGAAAATGTCCGGTTTTGTTCAGGAAATTTCTGCAAGAAATCCCGACGTGTGCACATAGCCTAAAACTGACCTACTAGTTAATCCCTTGAGTGAACACCATAACAAAAAAAAAGACAACTGTGAATAAAAATGTATTGCTGAAAACATCATCTTGTCACAGACAAACAAGCCATCATGCAGCTCAATTAGTATAAAAATAAAAAAGTTACAGCTTTTCGAATGCAGCGATGCAAAAATAATTATTTTTCTATAAAATAGTTTTAATTGTGTAAAAACGACAAAACATTAAAAAAAATATAAATGTGGTATCGCTGTAATCGTGGGTATAGCAATACTGGGATTTAAAACTTAACTTTTAATTCGTTATTATAGCAAGAGGTTAAAAATCAAACTAGACACACAACACAACACCTGAATGTCCAAAACCAGGTGGTTAATTCCAGTTGCCACAAATTATTGCCAGTACAGCCAAGGAGAGCAAAATACCCCCTGGTTACACATATGATGGACATATAAATCTGACTATATGCAAATAAAGTGTAAAACAAACAGGTACATGATATGCACTATATGATAAGCACAGGTAGCTGCCAGTATAGCCAGTATTGTCTCAGGGAAAGCAATATATATACGCCTTGTTTTAAATGCACCTAAAAGAAGTTTAGGTAGATACAGGTTTAGAAAAATGCAGATCCAACATGGATTTATTTTATGCATCCCCTATAATGCCAAATGGTGAATATCGTTCTTCACATCACTGTTTAATATAGTTGCTTCCAAAATAACATATACACAGAAATATATGGAGCCTCCTCACCCAAAGGGTACATTTCCACTGGCGAGGAAAACGGACGAGTGTAATCCGATAAAAAATCGGATTGCACTCGGACCAATGTTATTCAATAGGTGTCTTTTCATTTGCGATTTTTTTCTCAGCCGAAATCGGACTGAGAAAAAAATCGCAGCATGCTGCGATTTGCTGCGAGTCTCGGACGAGACTCGCCAATGCAAGTCAATGGGTGCGAGAAAAAAAACGGACGGAATACGGACCATCCGTATTCCGTCCGTTTTTTACGGATACATCACCATTCTGTGGCCTAGAACACTGTCCATGGTCCTGTAAATGACTGTAGAAAAATAGTTGCAGAGAAATAAAACGGATTGCATACGGATGTCATACGGATGTAAAACGGATGGTGCGATTAAAAATCACATTGCACTCGCATTACACTCGCATGACAATCGCATACGCTACATCCCTTTTTTCGGTCCAGATTACGGACCGATTTGTCTCTCGCCAGTGGAAATGTACCCAAAGGGTTCTGATTTCTCCAATTGTCAGGTACCAACCCTTTTTAAGGGCTGTCCCACACGTCCAGATAATTCCGGTACCGGAATAAATCGGTACCGGAGTTATCCGTGTCCGTGTGCCTGGGAACTCACGGAGGCCATACGTGCGGCACACGTGTGAAGCCCGTATGGTGAGTGGGTACCACACGGAGCGTGTGGTACCCACTCTGCATCATGCTGAAGCTACGATTCATATCCTCTCTGCAGTAGCGTTTGCTGCAGAGAAAATATGAATAATAGTGTTTAAAATAAAGATCTATGAGTCCGCCGCCCCCCCACCCCCTGTGCGCCCCCCCGCTGGTCAGAAAATACTTACCCGGGTCCCCCGTCGGCTGTCGCTCCTTCCTGGTCTGGCCGCGGCTTCTAGTGTATGCGGTCACGTGGGCCCGATCATTTACAATCATGAATATGTGGCTCCACCTCCCATAGGGGCGGAGCCGACTATTCATGATTGTAAATGATCGGCCCCACGTGACCGCATACAGTAAGCCGCGGCCAGACCAGGAAGGAGCGACAGCCGACGGGGGACCCGGGTAAGTATTTTCTGACCAGCGGGGGGGCGCACAGGGGGTGGGGGGGCGGCGGACACATAGATCTTTATTTTAAACACTATTATTCATATTTTCTCTGCAGCTATATCCACTGCTGCCTGTTTCTGGAAAACACCCATGTAGCCAAAATCGTCACTACACCTGTAGATAAATTCCCAAGGGGGTATAATTTCCAAAATGGGGTCACTTGAATGGGATTTCTGCTCTTCTAGCACTTAAGGGCTGTGCTCCAGGAGGCAAATAGCGCTCCGTCCCTCCAGTCACGCCATGTGGCTAAGAGTGCTGTACAGTCAAGCATGGGGTATTTCCACATTCAGCAGAAATTGTGGGACACATTTTGATGTCATTTCCACCCAATTCCCAGTGTGAAAATGTAAAATCTGGGGCTAAAGCAAAATTTGGGTTGTAAAAATGTCGTTATGTTTTTCTTCACTGCCCAATGGTATAAAATTCTGTGATACACCTGTGGTGTCAATATAATCACTGCACCCCTCGATGAACTCATTGAGAGGTGTAGATTGTAAAAGGGGGTCTCTTATAAGGAGGTTCTGCTGTTCTGGCACCTCAGGGGCTCTGCCAATGTGACATGGCACCCTCAAACCACTCTGAAATCTGAACCCCTATATGGTGTTTCTTCCCTTCGGAGCTTTGCACTGTTCCTCAAAACTAGTTTTTGACCACATATGGGGTATCGGTGTACTCAGGAAAAATTACACAACAAATTTTGGGGTCCATTTTCTCCTGTCACCTTGTGAAAACAAAAAATTTGGGGGGCTAAATTAACATTTTTAAAATTTTCTCGGCTCAGTGTTATAAGCTTCTGTGAAGGTGCTCATCACACATCTACATACAGTGCATACATACACATGTAGTGTACAGTATATACATCGTATAGGAGCAGAACCACAAATCTATTACGACTTACACCAGGATATATTTGACCGCTGAACCTGATATACGGAAATGCTGCATAGTCCAGAACCAGTAAGAACTGAACAGACTGGTTTTCGAGCCTCCCTGCTCATATATATTAGCCCCCCGGAATGATTTAATGAAAAGATCAGCTCTGAATCAACTGGCCAACAGGAAGGGTCATTTATCACAGTGGCAGGAGACTTCCAGACACAAAAATGAAGTGGCTCTGCAATTTCTGCTCTAGGCAATTTATATAACACGTGTTTATGGGATGACAAGGGGCTGAATGCAGTAAAAGCGGCAAAGTCCTATAGCACCTGTACATACTGTCTGTAGGTGTGTGTTTAGACTGCCGGCTTCTTTGGAGCATGTCTGATGTTTTATATACAGGAGCTGTGGGATTATATTTGTCACTTTTCGGTATGTAATATGGGATAAATGCATCTTTACAAGGAATGGTAAAGTTAGAAAATGTTCATAAAGGCCGTAGCAAAAGTTTTGAAGTCACATTGAGTAAATTCTACAAATCGGATTTTGTTTCTTGGATTGTCAGCTCTTTATTATTATTATTATTATTATTATTATTACAATTATGTAATATATTGCACAGAAATCAAAAGAAAGAAAACTACTCAGTTCCTTTTTGCAGATGTAGCAGAGCTGGATATTTTTTTATTATTATTTGCAATAACAATATATGAACAAAAGTATTGGGACATCCCATTTGACCTCCCATTCTATAGCCATACTCATTAATACGGGGTCGGACCTTCTGCAGATATTATGGTTCCCGCTCTTCTGGGAAGGATTTTTACAATATTTTGGAAAAGTCTGTAGGACTTTTGGCCCCTTCATCCTGAAGATCGTTTGTGGGGTCAGATTCTGATTCTTCACCAAATCCAGACTCCTCCATCAGACTCCAGATAGGGAAGTGCGATCTGTCACTGCTCAGAACATGTCTCCCCCAGAGTCTAATGATGGTGGCTTTACACCACTATATCCAATGCTCAGCATTGTGCTTGGTGATGTAAGGCTACATGCAGCTGCTCGACCATGAAGCTACCGGCGGGGGTGCAGTGTTTGTGCTATACAAGAGACGGACAGACAACTCTCAGATATTAACACATACACTCGACTAGGATAGGACCCTAGGGCCAAATATAAGAGGGAGTTGCAGAAATTTTTAAGATCATAAATGGATCTAGGTTCCCTAACAAAAGGACAAGCAGGATAACTCTTCCCAGAATTCCCTAACAAACCACATTGGTATTTTATACCCAAAATACAAAAGTCAATGAAAATGCCACCGGGACGTGATGGGGATAGGGTCCCTCACTGAACCCCTATCGCAATACATGGATTGGCTATTGTGGCCATTCTTGTCCACAATTCCATCCTACACCACATGCATTTGTTATAATCTTCCTTCCTGTGGTCATTCTTTTTTCCATTGTCTAAGTTGAAGTTTTCCAACAGGAGATGGGAAAAATTTGAGTTGAGCTCTCAAAACAAACATAAACCTTCCCCTTCACCCTATTGTTCAATCAAATCCTGTCACGCTACTTCTCATTCTCTATCTACACTGTAATTGAGAAACCATAGTCAGCCCCAACCTCCAGGACCAAACCACCGGCCACAAAGCCCAGATTTCCTCTCGTATTCATTCAGGCTTGACCATGGACCCACCTAAACTACTACCCTAGCAGTCGTAACACGCCAACAACTCTCTAACACTGACTAGCAAATCTCCCAAAAAGCCCCTCTCCAACTCCCTCATCCCCAGACTGGGCACAATCAAACTAATACCATAGCTCACCCGGATAATTGATTAGACTCAACTCACGGAGACACTACACTAGGAAGTAATGAACATAATATAGAAAAATTCTCACTAGTCTGCATATGGGCCGTGATCACACCAGCCTAACCTCCGGCGCCCTGCTGACCCTCTTGAACATCATGGTCATTTGGCAGCCTGCCTGCTCCTCAGACAACATGCCAAACAGTCCTGACCTTGAGCTGGACTTACTGAGTTGGTTTAGAAACTGGGAGACATCATGGATGAGAGAGGGCAAGCCGGTTGCTGCCCCCCATTAAGTACTGACTCCTGGGAGCAGGCCTCCATCTACTCCCAGGGGTTTCCTTGAAGAGTACTGGAGGCCTCATTGACTGGATTATTTGAATAGGCTCGTAGCCATATTGGTAATCACTGGAGTGTAGGAAGAGGCAGGCCCTACCACACAGCCTGCCCCAGGCCAACTGCTTTTATGAGACCTGGCCGCCTGGATGGATTCATATAGGCCAAATAGACTCACAGTGAGGACCTCAATCTGGAGGATCCCTAGTAGGGCTAATGCGGCACTTCTGAGTCTGTGGCACCATACAGGAGTCCAGGCGGATATGAGTCAGTTCCACACCAATGATGAAGAGGCCAGCACCTCTACTCCTGTTCCTCCTCCAAGACTCTTGTTCACCCATGCCAGCAGCTACAAGGCCCTCCGTGTCAACAGCCTGCAGATACTCCAGGAACTCTTCAACCGACATACCCCTGGTAAGCTCAAGTTGTGGACGTCCACAAAGACATTAGTCTGGGTTATTTTACCCCTGCCAAATAGCTTGTAGCCACCCACCCAGTTAGGCTCGTCCCCACACATCCTTTATCCGCCTTCATAGCCATTATGAATCAGAGTCCTGGGCTCCTCTTCCCGTGACTCTACCTGGGATCCAGCTTCCCTATAATGTCAGACTATATGAAGATGCCAGCTGATCTCTGGTACACCCTTACCACAGGTAACACATCTCTTAATTTCAAATTTATTTAGATTTTTTTTTCAGTTATAAATGTATTTTTTCTGTATTTTTCTTTTTAGCTGAGGTTGAGCTCTGGTTAATCTATTCCAATATCAAGGCAAATTACAAAATTGGTGCAAATTCACAAAATTGTCTTGTTTCTTTCTTAAATTTTTCACACAGAAATTAGTTTTAAAATCTTTGTGCACCATGAATGTATCACGCTCCTTGATGGGTCCACATGGAGAAATTTTATTCCTAAAACTGGCAACCAAACAATACCCCAAAAATGTGCACACGTATCACTTTTTTTTCCAGATCTACCACTTTAGGGGTCCTGGAAATAAATAACTCTGTGATAAACGCCAGGCCTCTGGGCTGACAGCGCTACTCATGTAACGTGAATTACAGAGCTGAGCAGCCTAATGGCACAAGATGGCGGCCACTGATGACCTCTCGAGTCTGTGACATCTCCTGCTGTTTGATAGACGAGGCAGCAGCGGAAGCTTACACATGTGGTCTCCATGGGGGCATTGCATCGTCCCGTTGTTTTAGACATGCTGTACCTGAAGCAAACCGTCAATGTATAAAGTTAATAACCTATATCGTCTCTTCAACACATTAAACACAAGCGAACTGCACTATGGCATCACGTGACCCGCGGACCTAATGAAAGAGACCAAGAGATGTATTAACGCTTGCAGAACATTGTAAAAATTCCAAACTTGTCAACTACAGCAGATGTGATGTAGTGAGGTAGCAGAGCCGAGTTTGTTACTTGGTAGCAGCTTGCCGTAATATCATAGTGTGGAATATTTGGTATTACATGGGACTGCAGGCACAAGTGGGATGAGAGAGAACTGAGTCCCCTGCAATAAGGGCGCAGTCAGGGATGATGATCACAATGCTCGGACTGGCCGGCGTCTCTCCTGATCTGAGCGTGACAGCTTGTATTTCTATGGAGTTGTCACGCTCAGGTCATGAGAGACGCCGGCCAGTCCGAGCAAATGCGGTCATCGCAGGTGTTATAGCGCAGTCTGAAAGGTTATTCAAGTCTCATTAAGTGATGGCATATTATTAGAGCTGAGCAAAAGGGTTCACATAACTCTGGTCCGATGGCCACCAAACCAAAGCCTTGCACACTTCCTCCTACTTGCCAACATCCCCCACGTCTCGTCTGATTAGTAAACCACCATTATCTTGTGGCAAGACCCATGCATCACATCAAGGCTTCCTACTTCCTTGGGTTTCCCAGCGGTCAGATACTCAGCGATCTAAAAGATGTCGTCAACTTCTGAGCATTTTTTTTGTTTACTGAAGTTCATTAAAAACTTCTTCTACAGCCTCTGTGCTGCACTGTCTATTGTCGGCTGCAGAATGAGTCAACTTAAAATCCGTCATTGAGCTCATTCTGACAGTCTGACTGGGACTTTGTAACTGTTTTTCTGTCTTTTTTTTCTGAGCTCCTCTTAGCTGATTTATGACAGCAGACCACATTGAAGTTTAATGTGTGGGGAGACGAAGAGTTTGTAAAAACCAAACAGTGCAAAATCTTTAAAGGGAACCTGTCAGCAGGATTGTGCGCAGTAACCTACACACAGTGTCAGGTCGGCGCCGTTATACTGAATAAAATGATGCCATGGTTGATGTATTCTTTTATGCTCACATGTAATCATTTTATTCAGTATAACGGCGCCGACCTGACACTGCATCCATCACGGGACCCCGACTGATCTGCAAATTATCAACTATCATTTGGATGGGTAATAACTTTTAACAATAGGTAAAAATGTTTTAAATAAAACAAGTCCATTGTCACAAATATTAAATTTTTTTAGCTAGTGTAACTGTCGCTGTTTTCCTGAATTGTGATCTTTTGTTCCGGGGAATCTCCATACCCGTGATTTTTCCTGAAGACCCCGCTCACTTGGATAAATAGATTGAGTTTATATATAGTGGGAGCTCTAACTCAAGAACGGAAAGGCACACAAACAAAAGAGACGCAATGCCTCAGGAGAACAGCAACATTTGCACCAAGTAGAGAAATGGCATATTTATGGCAAGTGACCAGTGTACATTAATGAAGACCCTTTGTTAGACCTGTAGTTACTGAGTGCATGTAACGCAAGCACTCATTCGCACCTGATGAGGCTGACGAAGTGATCAGACAAAATATTCAAGTAAGCGCTCGTGCAGACAACCACATTTTTGGTCTGTATGCGATCCTACAAAACATTGGATCGAACACTAATGAATGTTATTATATGGGGCCGTGTACATGTCCGATTTTTCAGAGTCTGTCCAATTAAAAAAACCAATGCGTTGGATCTGATTATCGGATTGTTCTTGGCCATGCAAGTCAATGAGCTTGTAGACAACCTGGGACTACACTCGGATGCCATCTCAGTGCAGTACGATTTTCGTGGACTGTCATATTGGATAAAATAGACAATTTTTTTTTTGTCCATCTTCTCCTCATCTAAGTGAATCGGATCACACTCTGATGAAACTTTGATCAGAGTGTCATTTGCATAATCGGATGAGAGGAAAAACGATCGTCTGCACCTGCCCTAAGGAAGAGAAAAGTGTCTAAACTTGCCTAGAAAATTAGGTCGCATTATATTACATTTACGGATTTGTAAACTACATAAAGCTCCACAATGTTATGTTAGTAAAGCGTAACACGTATTATTGATACCGCATGTCCAAAAGTTGACACTCAACATTTACTGCTCTTTGAAACTTTCCAATGCACCCGATGAAAATATGTGAGAGTTTGACGCCTTTGATCACCACTGCGGCGCCTGATTTCACCAGATGTAGCTGCTCCTTTATTATCAGCATGGTATAGACTCCTAACACGGCGCTCTTCTAATTCCCCCATTGCACTCTCACCCATTATGTTTTATTATGATTATATTCCATAATTATTGCAGATGAATCTACCACGGTTTCCTTCCTGTAATTTCCTTCTTGATAGAATCGCGACCTCTGGAGATTCAGAAGTATTATTTATGGGAGCACAATATTATTTTGCGGTGTTCTTAGAACTTAGTTGTAATTAAGGTTTATTAGATGTAAGATGATTAACAATTAAAGAACAAGCTGTACGTAGGTTTTCCAGGTGTGATGTTCGCCGAAATTGATTTCCAAATGTGTCTCCGAATAATTCCTTATTATCTTTTTAATTTCATTCACAGCTTTGCATTAAAAAAAATGAAATCCGAGAAGATGAGAAAATTCACATTTTACTAACTATTTTTAAATGTTTCAGACAGCAGAATTTAGCTGCTTGTTTGTTTGTTTTTTTTTAACCTTCATTCCGCGGATACAACACAAAGGAAAGGCGATTTGATTTTGAAAGTCTAAGGAAAATGGTGGTAAAGAGGAGAAGAAAAAAAATGAGACTGGGCAAAGGCAAGGCTTTAGGATGAAGCCATGCATGGTATATTTTTTCTGGGTGGATTTACACCCTCTGCAGAGACATGTGCAGCCACCAAGCATGGAGAACATTAAGGATCAGAACACAGACAAGGCCAATGGAGACTCTTCTCAAGAAGAACTCATACTTGACAAATATTCATGACATTCCTCCAGCAGGTGATCGCACACCATTTTTTTTTATGGCCACACCAGGTTCCACAAACCCATGAAAGAGCAGTTGGATGCCAGACCTATGTTCAAAAACCAGGCACTGGAGACCTACCAGAGTGTTTAGGTGACGTCCAATAGACTTGCTAATCTAGAACTTTTCACCTTTTACTTGGAGCTTCCCAGGAATTCCGAGAGAGTTGCCAAATATGGCATTAGATTAGATGACAGCCAGATGGGAAAATAACACAGGATGACAGTCCCCGAGACTTGAACGTTGCAATTCACCATACTCAATCTCACAAGCTTCACTGTAACAGCATTGTACAGCATTAACCTCAGACACTAGTAGTACCTGGGTTATCACAGACGATCATTGCCCATTACTGCTTACTTGGTTATCGGGATAGTACACGGCACCTCCGTAGCACATGTGCTTAGTTTGTACTGTCAGTTTGGGTTGACAAACTCTCTTTAATACAAGAGCATAATAAAATGTCTTACTCCTTCCAAGTTCCCACACCTACATAACCGTGGCATTATTCCATACTTGATCCACCTCCCATAAGGAAATCACACACCTCTATGAAAGCCACCTCAATGCTTTAGGATCTTTGTCTTCTCACTCCATTCATACAAATACCCCACAGCTCTGAGTGAGTGGGGAGGGTCCCAGCTCTATGTGGGTGGAGTGGTCCCCAGCTTCAGTTCTGGCTGGATAGAAGTGTGTCTGCCCTCATCTCTTGTTGGGTGTGCATTTCCCTGAACCCCATCTCTGAGAGAGTTGCTTGATAATGACCACCCATTCTAGGCAGGTGGTTGTGGACCTGACCACCATCTCTGGGCTGGTTTTCATGAACCTGATCCCCAGCTCAGGGTGGGTGGGCATGGACCTGTACCCAAGCCCTGGGTGGGTGGGCATGGACCTGTACCCAAGCTCTGGGTGGGTGGGCATGGGGCTGACTCCCAGCTCTGAGCGGGTGAACATGGGTCTGAACCCCAGTTTGGTTGTGTGTGTGGGCCTGAGCTCCAGCTCTGGGTGGGTTTCCATGAACCTGACCCCCAGCTCTGGATGGACCCAGCTCTGGTTGGTTGGTCATGGACCTGAACCCCAGTTTTGGGTGGGTATGAACCTGAACCCCGAGCTCTAAGTGGGTGGGTGGGCATGGACTTAAACCCCAGCTTTTCATGGGTGGGCATAGGGCTGAACCACAGCTCTGGTTGAGTATGTGTGTGCCAGACCTCCAGTTCTGGGTGGGTTTCCGTGAACCTGACCCCCAACTCTGGGTGGGTGAGTGGATCGCCCCGTACAGGGCAGTGGGGTACTTGGTACTGGGTCCAGTCGACTTAAAGGGGATGTCACGGTGGCTGCGACCCGGTCCGTGGCCCTGGGGGTCCAATTAACGGGAAAGGTCCTTAAGGGGATTTCTATTGTCTATGTTGGTGACACCACCTGTGGTGTTCAGTCAGGGTAACCGACGCTGTGTTAAAGGGATCCTCTGGGGCGATGGTATGCAGCTAGATGGCACACTTCCCACAGGTGAAGCGGGGTCCCCAGGGCTTCCCAGGTGTAGGGCACCAATGGTGTGGAGGATGGTAAGGCGAATAATGAGGACACAGGTTTGCAAGTCTTTACCTGGTTTCCTGTAGATGGTAGTAGTAGTAATCCTCAGTCCAGGGTATCAGGTGCAGGTTAGCTGTGGTCCGGCCGGCTTGGAGGCAATAAGAGATCCCTTTACCAGGTGAGGTCCGTAAGCCTTTCCTGCTAGCGACGTTTAGGTAGTTAGGTCCCTGCTGCTTAAAGCTCAGTGCAAGTCCCCTCTCTCTTGTCCTAAGACAACTGTTCGTACGATAGGCAGTTTGAGCCAGTTTATAGGATCTCTTAGATGACACGCCTCTCACAGTTACTGCTTCACCCCAGACGTAATGCGAGCAAATAACGTATAGTTCAGTGCTCTCCGGTTCTGTTGTGCGTCCTGGAGAACAAAACGACCTCGAGCTCCCGGTACCCGGCTTCTGCGCTCTGACCCCGAGGGTGTCCTTACGCTGTTCCCCTCCGGAGCCCTTTCCTCCTCTGTGCTTCTTTCCTCTCAACTCCTCCACGATACGACTTTCCCTCTGCTTCTCTTCCCAGGGGTAGCAGCTCCCTCGTGGCTGCTCAATCCCCATGTCTACTCCAGACGTCCGTCTGCTACTGGAGACCAACCACTATCTCTCCCTCCTGGAGACTCACTCTCACTGACTGGCTCCTCCTCCAGACCAGGATACTTAAAGTGTAAGGGAGCTCCCCCTGAATCCAGGTCCTGAGCCCCCCTCCTGGCCTAGATTAAGAAGTGTTGAATGCGAGTGTCTTACCTGATAGACAGGATCCCCCTTGCCTCCAAGCGTGACATCACCCTCCCCGAAGGGAAGGCAACATCACTGCAGCAGCCGGTTACCTGGGGTGCTGCATAAGCGTGGCCTTTACCCCAGCTCTGAGTGAGTATGAGACTGACCCCCAGTTCTGGGGTTCAGAAGAGAGCTGGGGATCATGCCGACGTCCACCCACCCAGCCTTGCATGAGTGGGCATGAGGCTAAATCCCAGCTCATTTGTAGGCCTGAACCCCAGCTCTTAGTGGGTGGGCGTGGGAATGAACAACAGCTCTGGACTCACCACATTTTTTTTTTGGTTGCTCCAATGCTAATATAGATTGGTACCACTTCTCTGCTGAACATCAGATAAAAGGGGAAAAAAATCTATGCCTGCACAACAGTAGGTAAATTAAAAATGTGTTTTTCTTCATTGATTTCTCTATTAAAAAGTTACTTGTGTTACTTCATCATGAATGCCTCTTACCCATTTCCAGTGGTATCCCCACCCTAAGTCATAGGGATATACCAGGTGCATATGATAACATTTAAAATCCTCATGAACCATTTACATGTAACCATATAAAAACTTGTATAACCTATAAAAATCTTCTTATTACACCACTGTGAATTACACATATAACGTATATACATAGTATAGTTCCTAAAATTCATTCCATTTGGTTGTTTCATATTTTTCAATAAGATCCAATACATTTCTCAATAGAAGTTTTTTTTGCCAGCTTCTCCCTCTGTCAGGACGGATCCCAATCTGAATGGCCTAGCAAATACAATTCCCAGTGTTGCTTTTATGCATATCTACAGAATGTTTTGTTGCATCAATTTATCACTTTATATCAGACAGCACTTACCCATACAAGTCTATGGGTGCGTGCAAAACATTGGACTGCACTCGGCTATCATCCGACTCACAGAATGAAGAAGATGGAGAAAGTAAGTTCTCCATCTTTTCTGCACCTGAGATCTGATTCTCGCATGCAAGAGAATCAGACAGTAAAATGACATTTGGCACATGCTCGTAGCACAGTTTGAGCTGAGGGTCATTTGCATATAGCATCCGATTCTCTCGCATCGGATCTTGTATGCTAGTGTGAGCAAACCCTAATATTAAGGACTACTGTATCCTTTTAAAAAAATGGAATTTTTGTGACTGCACCAGCAGAATATTGAGTGCAGCTCTGGAGTATAATACAGGATGTAACTCAGGATCAGTAATGTATGTACACAGTGACTGCACCAGCAGAATATTGAGTGCAGCTCTGGAGTATAATACAGGATGTAACTCAGGATCAGTAATGTAATATATGTACACAGTGACTGCACCAGCAGAATAGTGAGTGCAGCTCTGGGGTATAATACAGGATGTAACTCAGGATCAATACAGGATCAGTAATATAATATATGTACACAGTGACTGCACCAGCAGAATAGTGAGTGCAGCTCTGGAGTATAATACAGGATATAACTCAGGATCAATACAGGATCAGTAATGTAATATATGTACATAGTGACTGCACCAGCAGAATAGTGAGTGCAGCTCTGGAGTATAATACAGGATGTAACTCAGGATCAGTATAGGATGAATAATGGGATATTTTTACAAAGTTACTCAAGATTTTATTCAGATTAATCCTAAACCATAAAATGGTGTTCTGAAATGGATATATCCTGCCACTGATCTTTTATCAAGGGTTAAGGAAATTAATGTCACCATGATATTTTACGCACATATTTTTTATGAGAAATTTAGTGCATCAACTTACAAATAATATGTGACCGTATATCTTCACTAAGGACTTATAGAATATAGATGCAGGGCTGGCAGCCTCTTTCTGCATAGACAAACCTGATAAATGTAATTGCAGATTTCACAGATACTTTTATTGAAAGTAAATCTTTACCCCATTATACTGTACATTTATTTTACTGTGACCTTTTTCTGTGCCGGCTCATCAGCAGCGCACATTAGTAGCAACACGCTTTAATAGTCTCATATTATGCATGTGTTGAATAAAGTGGCATTGACTCTGCTGCCGGATTCACAATATGGAATTTTAAAAAGTTATTGTGAACTTTAGAAACAATATTTCTCCATTGATTATATGTATGCAGGAAGTTATGTAGAAAGGGGAGAGGTGATAATAACAATGAGAGAAAAAAAGTTTAGCAGGCAATTGTCTAGATTTCTCAGAAAATTTGGAGTACTAGTAAAAAGAAATAACATTTTAACACCTTAATGACCAAATAGATTTGGTTCCAAATAATCAGTCAATTCATAGAAATACTTGATGCTTTCATCACTCTTTCAAAGCCATGAATTCCCAGCGCCAGAAGGGCTCGTCCCTGTCCCAAGAACCGTCCACTGTTTTGTGTGTTTGGTCCCTGGACAACTTTCAACCCACCATCATAGGCCAGGCCTGGCCATTTGACTGCGGTACAATGGCGCTGAGATAATTCTTGTGTGGCCTGAGCTGGTGTTCCCACAGGATTTTGTACCTGGGAAAACCCTTGCTGTCTCCGGGATTGGATGAGTCAAACCGGCCGTGCCAGTCGCCAAGGTGTATTTGGACAGGGGGCGCCAGGAAGGGAGTGGGGTAGGTAAGGGTAAACATGAACATTCCCAGCAGTGTTTGGCTTGGGACACACTTGGGATGGCTAGTGTCAAAGTATGTGGCCACTGAACCACCAAGGCCTGATTCTCCAGACAACAACATAGTGCCCACCCCTGTTAATGTCAATGTGAATAACATGCATACTGATGAGGATGTGTTGGTGGGTGATATACTTTGTCCCTTTCCCCTCAGAGTGTCAGTATTCCGGGTTTTCTAAGTCACCTTGTGAATGATTTTGCCCTTTGTTAAGATGGATTTTGCTGTTTTTGTCTGCCCTACTTCCTGTTCGTTTGTTTAAAACCCGTGTCAGGTGTCAGCCTCTTTGCTGGAGTATTCTGATTCTGTTCTCCTTCAGCTCAGCTGCTGGTTCTGAGTGTGTCTCTACCTCTGGCTCTGGACATTCCCTGCATATGTAAGCTACACTCTCTATGTTATCATTAGTCTGCTGACTTGGAACTTAACCCTTGGTTCATTCTTTCTGGTAAGAACTGTGTTTTTGGAACTTTGTTTCTGGACTTAGTTTCGGGACTGTGTGGGAGCTGTTGGAAACAACACCAGTAAAATACTTATGTGATCCTGTTTTTGAACTTACCTGTGTTTATGCCTAATCTGGGATCAACTTGTGAACTAGTTTCTGGACTTACCCGTGTTCATTCCACACCTGGGACGAACTTGTGGACTTGTTCTGGACTTCCCTGTGTTTACTACATACCTGGATTTGACTCTTCCTGCACCGACAGTGTTTGGAACTGCACCATGTCACCTGTCACACTCACCTTTTGCTCACCTTGCTGAGGACTCTGCCTTAAGAACTCTGCCGATTTACTGTATATATTTCAAGGACTCATTTCATTCCAGGACACTGTGGGTTATCAGTATATTGTTTTGGGTGTTATTGCTGTTGTACAAATACACTATTTGCACTAAAGAAACCCGTCTCTGTCTGTTCATTGCCCCATGCTATCAGAATCCTTGAGTTCCTACAATAGTATTACACAGAGGGGAGGAGATCAATAAAGCAAGCTGTAATTATATCTCACAGCGTGGCCAGCCAGCAGGCTGGAAGCAGTTATCCCATGAGGTTGTCATGGAGGGGACAGACAGGGGACAGGCAATTGAGGGCAGGGCTTTCCCAGGAGAGGTAGGGCTCCCAGTTAAGGACCCATTGCAGGGTTTTTTTTACAATCGGGATATCACAGGGCCAGGTTAGTTAGTCTGGACTGGCAATTGGGCTGGAAGCAGAGGAGAAGTGGGAACTACCCACGGTTGCAATGGCACTGGCCGCTGTCACACGCAGTGTTAGCGCTGGGGCCTCTCAGGGTTACGACGGCTTCCCCTCTTCTGACCAAGTGGCTAGCAGGTCCGACGGAAGCCAGGAGACAGGTCATGGGCAACTGACAGAAGACATGGCAGTCTCATCTATTCTGACCATGTCCAGTCAGGGGTTTCAGCCGGCGTTGGAAATTGACGACAGCCTGAAAATGTAAGCCTCCCTTGGACTTAGATCTCCAGCAGGTGGCCTGAGACCAAGGACAGCTGTTCCGGGTAACAGTTCAGCAGGGTTCACCAGAGACGTTGCCTAGGGACCGACGGTTGGTGTTACCCTATCCGTTCAGTGAGGGGTTGTTTCGGATTGCACATGATATTCCGTTAACATTTAGGAATCACTAAGGCAAAAGGTCAGGCTACCTCAGCATTTCTACTGGTGAAGGATGGGGACTGAGTTGGCTGCCTACTGCTTTTCATGCGACATGTTTCAGAGGCTGGGAAAGGCAGGGCAGTACCCCAAAGCCCAACTGGTAACTCCGTCCATTATTGAAGAGCATTTCAGGAGGGTGGCTGTGGATGTGGTTGGATCGATGGCCTCTCTCAGCAACCCGGAGAAACGCTTTGTACTGACAGAAATAGACTATTCCACCCGATACTTGGAGGCGGTAGCCTTGTTGTCCATTCAAGGTGGCCACCGCCTTGCTGGAGATTTTCTCCCTAGTGGGTTTTTTCCCAGGAAATGCTCACTGACTGGGGGACCCAGTTCATCTCACAGCTGATGGAGTCCCTTTGAAGACAGCTACAGGTTCAACAACTGGTGACCAGTGCATAGCACCCACAGACTAACGACCTGTGCAAATGGTTCAATGTCACCTTGAAGCAGATCCTTAAGGGTATGTGCACACGCTGTGGATTTTGCTGCGGATCCACAGCGGATTTGACGCTGCAGATCTGCAGCAGTTTTCCCTAAGTTTACAGTACCATGTAAACCAATGGGAAAAAAAAACCGCTGTGCACATGCTGCGGAAAAATCCGCACGGAAACGCAGCGGATTATTTTCCACAGCATGTCAATTCTTTGTGTGGATTCCGCAGTGGTTTTACACCTGCACCAATAGGAAACTGCATTTGTAAAACCGCAGTGGAATCCGCAGAAGAAACCGCGATAAAATCCGCAGTGAAAACCGCAGTGGTTTTGCACTGCAGATTTTCCAAATCCGCTGCGGAAAAATCCACAGCAGAATCCGCAACGTGTGCACATACCCTAAAATGTTGATCGATTCCCACGAGCCTAACTGCTATTTGCGTACCAAGAGATTCTGCAGGCCTCAACAGGGTTCTTCCCCTTTGAGCTCCTGTACAGGTGATGTGTGCGGGGGTCCCTGGCTCTGGGGAAAGAGGTCTGGGAAGGAGAAGTAGTATCACGAGAAGGTCACGTCTTCCTGAGAGTTCTGGGGTTAGAAAATCACTATGTATTGTAAATCGCAGATCTTCCATTTAGCTGATGTGTTTGTGTTTTTTATTAAATTGATTCTGTTTCCTTTGGAGCTGAAGAGGTTAACAATAGAGATCAACAAATATCTTCGGCTCCCTCCTTATTCGGCAAGCTATAGAGCTTACCGAATAACCTGCATCGGAACACGGCTAACAGGAGCGCTCCCGAGAATCAGCTGTTCTCAGCCACAGCTGCGTGTGTCGCGGCTGTGTGACAAGCACAACACATGCATGGACAGCCTGTTTGTTGGGCCTCCCTAGAGATGCAGCAGCACATGCACCAAGAAATTGACGAGATGTTGAAGCTGGGGGTCATCCAAACATTCAGCAGTGCTTGGGCCTCGCCTGTAGTACTCGCCCCAAAGAAGGATCAGACAACCCGGTTCTGCGTGGACTACGGGAGGCTCAACGCTGTCACTGTTACTGATGTGTACTCAATGCCGCGCATTAATGTAGCGCCCCGACTGCCGCAGGGCCGAGGGGTACCCGGTACCAGGCCTCTGAGTCTCTGTCCTGGGGTTGTCACGGTGGCTAGACCCGGTCCGTGACCCTGCTGAGGGGCGCCCAATGAAAGGTGTGGGTGGTGATGATGTTATGGTGCGTTATGGTTCCGGCCACCGGCTGCGCGCCTCAGTAGGATGTTGCCTCGTCTTACAGCACGACTCCTACTGGTGTTTCTCCTTGTTGCGTTGATCTCGTTTCTCACTCAGCACAATAAACCTCGCTTCTTGTCCTTTCTTAGGGTACCGCCGCGATCAGGTGCAGGTGCGGTCCCGTAACGTTCTCTCTGTTCGCTAGGCCTCTGTCAGGATCCCACCCCTGACAGGGACCCCCCTGAATCTTCCCCTGCAACACCCTCTGCCACAGGATGTTGCCTGGTTCCAACCCAGTCAGCTTTCTCCCTAACTTCCTATCTAACCCCCAGTTTTACCAGATTGTGAGGAGTGGCCTAATACATAGCACCCTTAGCTCCCCCTGGAGGCCAGACTGTGAAGTGTATTGGTGTCTGTGATACCTGGTCAGGTGAACTCCTTCAGTGCCATCAGACGTACCATAGCCCCCCTTAGTGGCAGAGCATCAGTACTGCAACGACCAGGACTCTGGGGCGCTGCACTCCCCCCCGGTTAAATCCAGTACTCCAGCAAAAATACATACAATTTTGAAATGCAATAACAATAAGCAAATTTGAACAGAGCTTCCCTTTATGGGAGGTGAGGACACTTGAACGTTACAAACATGGTTAATTACTTTAAATAACATACTATAAATAACTTTTCTTACCCAACTGGGTATTCTACTAAGTGCAAATTTTTGAACAATAATTTAACGTTGCCTTTAAGGACGTACACACTGAATCCACTAAAGAACTTCTTATAAAACGCTATAAGGCTAATCAACTTTTCTTCATTTCCCATCTTTACATCTGCAGGACCGCCTGTCTATCTGCCCCAGGCCTACTGCCTCTCGCTCTGTTGCAGGACCGCCCGCCCCTTTCCGCCCGGGCCTACTGCCTTTCTGCTACTATACACAGTATAGAACTTATCAACCTTCTCTCAGTTCAAGATCACTGAGCCATCTCTGTATGGCTCCTAGGAGGACTCACCGACTAACCCCATACCGGTTCACTTCCTGTCCTCATTCTTCTAGCAACATCATTAAACATTTCTCACAATTAACTAGCTAACTACATATAACTCTTACATTTAAGCATTAGTAGTACTTCCTTTTAAAGCATCATTATACTCTAAGTGCTATTAATGAACGTCCCCTTTAAGGAGGGACCAAGTCTCTCAGAGGTAGTGCAACTTCTCAAGCTGCAAGTGCGTATGCAGTAAGGACTCCGGTGCTGTTTCCAAGAACAGTTTCTTCGCAAAGAGTCCTTTTCTTTGTAAAACCAGTAGAGGGCACCTTTAAGAAGGTGCGAACTATTTACAATAAGTTTGTAATCATGCAGTGTTCATGATCCAGCAGTTCTTTCAACAATGATAAACGAGAAACAAAAATAAAAAACAAAAAGGCAAAAATAGGGATCCCGGGTAAACAAAGGGATCCCTTTAAGATTTAACCCTAGTCGGGTTGTAGCAGCAGAGAAACACATAAAAGGATGAACAGTTAACTATATACAAGTGATGAAGCATTCTTGCTTACTCAGTTTCTGGCTGCCCCCACCGAGGCTTTACCTGGCAGGTGGCCCTCTGCGGCCCAGGCAGGCCAGACTCCAAGTCTACTCCTGATGCCAGGTGTACCCCATGGGTTTGGGTCTTCTGCACGAACAGGTCGTGCGCTGCGATGAGTGTCTGCATAGCTTGAGTATGAGCATTTGCTGCAGCAGAGGTAGCGGCTGCTGCAAGATCTGTCACTGGAACGGGGTCAGCAGCTGTGGCACTAGCAGTCACTGGAGTGGTGTCGGTCGTCAGGGCAGGGTCGTCCTTCATACCTGCTTCAGATGTGGTCCCTCCGGTGCCGGTCTGCTCTGCCTCCGCTAGGGTCTGGAATGCTGGCTGCAGGGCCTCGTGCTGCGACGTTGTCATCTCTGCTTGCAGCACCTTGCTTTCCAGCTTCGGAGCGCTGGAACTTCTTTCTTGCTCCGGACCAGACGAGGCCGCCGACAGACATCTGATGAGGCTCCTGATGAAGGTCTTCTTCCACCCAGCCTCAGTGCTCAGCTGCGTCCGCCGGAGTTGGTCGCCGAGCTCATCCACTCCGGCCTGCAGGAAGTTGGTATCAGCGGGTGAGGCCTGGTCACGGTGTCCCTCCGGGTAGCTGGGGGAGTTCTCTGCTCCGACCCCACGCTCCGGTTCTGGGCAGCTCGCCATGGCGTTCTCCACGTGGTCCGCTCCTTCTTCCTCGTCCTTTTCCCGCTCTCTCCTTCGTGGGCGGTTTCGTTTTCATTGTCTCCGCCCTCCATTGAGGATGAGGAGGCGGATCTCGGCTGCTGATGGACACATCCTCAAGGGGCAGAAATACTTAGACTGGGCGACCATTGTCTTTTGCGCTCTTCAGCTTGTTTACGCCCACTTCCACGCCCTTCTTCTTCTCCTGCGCGCCTCTTAGCGCTGTAATGGCGGCAAGTGGCAATGCACAGTCTTTGCAATAAGTCACAGTCCAAGTACAATAAATCACAGTTCCAAGGCACACATGACATGATTCTTCAGGCTTCAGTAGGTCCTGTTCATGACGCCAAGTTGTAGCGCCCCCACTGCCGCAGGTCACGGACCGCTAGACCCGGTCCGTGACCCTGCTGAGGGGCGCCCAATGAAAGGTGTGGGTGGTGATGATGTTATGGTGCGGTGCAGGTCGCAGTAAATAACGAGGACACCAGGTTTCAGTCTCTTTACCTGTTTACTGAAGGCTTCAGGATCCTCAGTCCGGAATACGGTTAACCGGGCTGCGCAAGTCCGGCCGGTCCGATGGCACCTCCAGAGTTCCCTTTGCAGGTGGAAATCTGTGCCTACCTTCTAGCGCTTGTGTGTTGTGGTCCTCCCCTGCTGTGCTTACGGGATAGTCCCCACAACTGTTGTGTCTGTTTCTGAAGTTCCCTCACAACTCGATTATGATGTTCTTCTTCGTCCCCCAGATGATATGGCTAGGACGCACCCATATGACGGGTAGGCTCGGAGCTCTTCCTGGACCCTAGTGTCGCCCCTCTCCTGTTGTTGCCCCCTATGTCTTCTTAGGTGATTTGGGTGAGACAGCCCGCCTATAACTGACTGTCCTGCCGTAGGTTTGAAGTTAGGCCTGGAGCTCTATACTTCCTCGGCGTTCCGGCCACCGGCTGCGCGCCTCAGTAGGATGTTGCCTCGTCTTACAGCACGACTCCTACTGGTGTTTCTCCTTGTTGCGTTGATCTCGTTTCTCACTCAGCACAATAAACCTCGCTTCTTGTCCTTTCTTAGGGTTCCGCCGCGATCAGGTGCAGGCGCGGTCCCGTAACGTTCTCTCTGTTCGCTAGGCCTCTGTCAGGATCCCACCCCTGACTGGGACCCCCCTGAATCTTCCCCTGCAACACCCTCTGCCACAGGATGTTGCCTGGTTCCAACCCAGTCAGCTTTCTCCCTAACTTCCTATCTAACCCCCAGTTTTACCAGATTGTGAGGAGTGGCCTAATACATAGCACCCTTAGCTCCCCCTGGAGGCCAGACTGTGAAGTGTATTGGTGTCTGTGATACCTGGTCAGGTGAACTCCTTCAGTGCCATCAGACGTACCATAGCCCCCCTTAGCGGCGGAGCATCAGTACTGCAACGACCAGGACTCTGGGGCGCTGCATTAATGACCTGCTCGATCAGTTAGCTGGGGCCAAGTACTTGACCATCATGGATCTGAGCCGGGGATATTGGCAAGGAGTGGGAATGCTCTCCCTTTATCATCCTATTTGGACTGTACGAGTTCACAGTGATGCCATTCGGCATGAAGAGTGCCCCTACAACTTTTCAGTGGATGGTCAACACGCTGCTCAAGGGACTTTAAAGGTAATCAGCTGTGTACCAGGACAACATTGCCATCTTCAGTCCCATCTAGGAGGATGTCTTAGAGCATCTGGCACAGGTGATCAGGCAGATCCGACAGGCAGGCTTGACCATTAAGCTGGAAAAATGTCAGCTGGGAATGAGTGAGGTCCACTACCTGGGACAGTGGATAGGCAGGGGGTCTCTGAAAATGAAGCCTGGGAAGGTGGATGCCATCACATACTGGTCCACCCCCAGGACCAAGAAACAGTTGATGTACTTCCTGAGCACCGCCGGGTACTATAGGAGGCTTGCCTCCCACTATGGTAGCCTGGCGAAGTCCCTGACGGACCTCACCAAGAAGAAGCTGCCCTCCGCAGTTGATTTGACAAACGATTGTGAGATGGCCTTCCGGGAGCTGAAAACTGCCATTTCCAGCTTCCCGGTACTACAAGCAGCCAACACCATTTGCTTTACAGACCGACGCCAGTGACTTTGGCCTCAGTGCTGTGCTCAGCCAGATCGACTCTACAGGACAAGCACACCCCATTGTATGCCTGAGCTGGAAGCTCCTGCCGAGAGAGGGGGCCTACTCTACTGTATGGGACCTGCAGCATCTGTAACCATACTTGTACAGATATCAAATCACCATGGAAACGGACCACAACCATCTCAACTCGTCGCACACCATATCCGGAACAAATAGGAGGTTGCTATGCTGGAGCCTTGCACTCCATCACTACCACTTCACCATTCGTCATAATTAAGACTGTGACCACTGTAATGCTGATGGGCTATCATGATGAGGGGAGGTTGCATACGGTCGAGAGGGGATACACCAGAAAGGGCCCTCTAGCTAGTATCCAAACTCCTACAGGAAGACCTCCTGTGGAGCCCATGCAGTGTAACTGCTTTGTTTAGACAGTTATGATTTCAAAAGGAGAATATGGACTTATTGTACGTCCTAGCCACACATTGGTTACATTTTCGAGATCTCTGGAATGGGCCGAACACGTTCCATGGTCTCCATCCATTCTAGCACCCCAGACCGGGAGGGTGCATAGAATGGCTAGTAGGAGCTAGGCAACAAAGCTGTGTTTGGTTTTAACGTGTAGCAGGGGCCCATCGGCATCCAATGGAGCCAAAACCGCCTCCCTATGACTAACCATTAAGGAGTTATGGCCCATCCTAGGTTTTTGAGTTTTTAGCTGCTAAATGCCAGAGAAAGAGATTTAGATCCAGCTCAGGGACAGGAGGGGAATTACCCCAAGGTTTAATTGCTCGTGTAAAGTATGGCATATTGCTTTTTTCACGGGAGGTCATGATTACATATTGTGTGGGGTGAAGTCAAGGAATAATGGCGACTACCAGCCTCCCTGTGACAACCAGGATTAAAAAAGAAAAGTACCGTAACTTTAATAAATTTCAAAAGACATGTGTTTTGTACTTTTCACTTTGGGAATTAGGTGGCTAGTGTTGAGCAATACCTTCCAATATTTGAAAGTATCGGTATCGGATTGGATCGGCCGATATCCAAAAAATATCGGATATCGCCGATACCGATACCCGATACCAATACAAGTCAATGGGACACAAGTATCGGAAGTGATCTTGGATGGTTCCCAGGGTCTGAAGGAGAGGAAACTCTCCTTCAGGCCCTGGGATCCATATTCATGTAAAAAATAAAGAATAAAAACAAAAAATATGGATATACTCACCCTCGGACGAGCCCTGGCTGTCACCGCTGCAAGCGTCTGCCTCCGTTCCTAAGAATGCAGAGTGAAGGACCTTCGATGACGTCGCGGCTTGTGATTGGTCGCGTGACCGCTCATGTGACCGCTCACGCGACCAATCACAAGCCGCGATGTCATCGCATGTCCTACACTCACTGCGTTCTTAGGAACGGAGGCTGCCGGTTGCACTGCTGAGGTCTAGGGTCCGTCGGAGTGGTGAGTATATCCATATTTTTTATTTTTATTCTTTATTTCTTACATGAATATGGATCCCAGGGCCTGAAGGAGAGTCTCCTCTCCTCCAGACCCTGGGAACCATACGCACCGCACACGCCTGGGAACTTATAGGAACTTCCGATTCCGATTTCCGATATCACAAAAATATCGGAACTCGGTATCGGAATTCCGATACAGCGAATATCGGCCGATACCCGATATTTGCAGTATCGGAATGCTCAACACTATAGGTGGCACCTAATAAGAACACATCCCAATAAATTATAGATACAGGCGGTCTGGGCCTACTAAGTCAAAGCAGCTCTCTCTTGCAGTGGGCATGTGACAAGCATGTGATCTTATGGTGCATTAGTGATAGTAAGACACCGATCCTCTGCTAGATTGTCGAATCCGAAGCTTTAAAACACCACATGCGCCGTTTGCACATTTACATGTTCTTAAAGGGGTTTTCCCACAAATAAAAGTACATTTGAATTAATAGGTCTTGGAATAATAATAATTTCCAAAATTGGATGCATTTAAATTAAATGTGTACTGTGTAATAGCTGTGTCTGACCATGAAGGGACATGGTCTGATCATACCACAGCTCCTGGGCAGGGGACGAAGCAAAAGAGTATACAGTCATTACAGCATGAGATTTCAGCTGATTCTTTTTGTGCTGCAAAACATTTCACTGCCAGTTTTAAGCACAGTTTTACCTGAAAGAAAGAATCGGTTGTGATCCCATGGTGTAATGTCTGTATATTCTTTAGCGTCCTCCCCTGCCCAGGAGATGTGGTATAATCAGACAATATTCCTGCACAGTCAGACACAGTACCTATTCAGTATACAGCAGGGGCACATTTCTAAGATTATCTCAGCACAGGAACATTTTTTTTTTTTTAAACACATCCAATTGGGGAAATTATTATTACTCACAGAGCTATTTATTGAAATGCAGATTAAAATAAAACTTTGCTTATGGGAAAACCCTTTTAAGTTAATTAGTACATATAATACTTTGCATAAAATATTTTTGAAGGAAAAAAGAATAAAGAATCTGGCCTATGGCATAGACAGAAATCACAGTGCCCCAGAACAAAAGTCCTAATTTCCCCCTCCCCCTACTCCTTTTGATGTTGTGCCCCCCACAGCTCCCTATGCGCAGTACAATGGTCCACACAGCCCCCCTATATACAGTATGATGTCCCCCATTCCCCCTATACACAGCCTCCACACTATTATAATGTCCCCCCACAGCCACTCAGACAATATGAGGGCCCCATAGCCTTCCCAGACAATATCCTTCACAGCCCAAACAGGCGGTATGAGGGCCTTAAAATAATATGATGTATTCCACAGGCAGTATGAGGGGCTTCACAGACCCTCACACAGTATGGAGGCACTCACACA
The DNA here is from genome assembly GCF_051348905.1 of Ranitomeya variabilis. Classification (NCBI taxonomy): domain Eukaryota; kingdom Metazoa; phylum Chordata; class Amphibia; order Anura; family Dendrobatidae; genus Ranitomeya; species Ranitomeya variabilis. The sequence goes on along the minus strand of NC_135232.1, from coordinate 48,438,848 downwards.
CAATATGAAGTTCTGAACAAGCAGTATGAGGGCCCCAAAAAACAATCTGATGTCCCCTCACAGGCCATATGAGCTCTCCCATGGCCCTCTTCACTGTATGAGGGCCCCAACATGCATAATAATGTCCCTTACAATCCCTCAAAAAATATAAGGGACTCACAGCCGCAACATATCATGAGGGCCCCCTCACACAATGTATCTCTCACAGCCCAAACAAGTAGTATAAGGACATTAAAACAATATGTTGTCCCCTGCAGGCAGTTTGAAGGGTGACGCAGACCCTAACACAGTATGAGGGCCCTTTCACACAATATAATTTCCCCAACAGGCAGTATGAGGGCCCGTCCACACGATCGACACATAAATCGCCTCACAGCTCCCACAAGCAGTACGTGGGCCCTCACTGTGCTCCACACAGTATGAGGGCCCCCTGCACACAATATGATGTCCACAACAGGTAGTATGAGGGGACCCCCACAGCCCATCACTCAGTATGAGAACCTCCACACACAGTTTCATGACCGTCCACACACACATTTTGATGTCCCACAATGCATCGTGTTTCCCACAAGTACTAACAATAAAAAAAATTACTCAGTTTCCACCATTTATCCAATGTCTGCTCCAGTCAGTGCACTGGGCAGACTGGGGATCTGCAGCGCTCCAGGGTCCTGGTCGTCACAGTGATATTGCTTTCCTCTAGGGGAGAGTGATGCTACGTTTGATGGCAAGAAAGGATAACTGCATCCAGGTATCTCAAACATGCAACACATTCACACTCCAGGCCACCAGGGGGAGCTTCTGCTCCTATTTATTAGGTCACTCCTCACATATATATAACTGGTAGTCTGTAGGGAAAGTAAGAAGAAAGTTCCAGACAGTAGTCTGAGGAGGACAGAGGGTCAACGGAGCTGTGCATACCCTCAGAGCTGCAGCTCCCAGAAAAAGACATTGAAAGGCAGAATTGTATTGCAGCGAGCGTGAAGGAAGTCGAAGCAAAGGAGAGGATACCAGAAGGGCACCAGCCCCGAACAGGCTGCCTCCTTCTGTGTCGCAGAATCCTGGTAGCCAGAAAACCGAGGGAGTAAGGACCTCTACGCCTTATTCCAGAGACCGACAGGACAGCTAATTGTAGGTTACCTGTTTGCACCTACACCCAGTAGACACGGTGACACCACGTAGAGCCGGGTTATCTAAGAGACCCTATAAACAGGCTCAAGTAACCAGTCATACGGGTTTTGTCCTATCCTATACGGGGGACAGAGAGAGAGACACACCACATCTATGAGACCCTTATGTGAAGCCATAGGCAGTAAGGGACTACACCACCACAGCGCAAGGAAAGGCTACTGATTTCCACCTGGACAAGGGAACTCTGGACTTGCCTCCAAAACGGTCAGACTCTACCAGCCCTGTGATCTGGTGCTCTGGACTGTGGATGCTGAAGTCTTCAGTAAAGGTAAAGAGACTGCAACTTTGTGTCCTCGTTCTTCATTGCGCCATTCACCATCCACCATCTACACACTGGGAAGCCCTGGGGATATGCTTCACCTGTGGGAAGGTATACCATCTAGCTGCCAGAACATCACCCCAACGGACCCTCTTAAAGCAGCGTCGGTCACTCTGACCGAATACCACAGGTGGTGTCACGAACATAAACTTTATCCCTTTAAAGACCTTTCCCTTTTACATGGACGCCCTGGGCTACGGACCGGGTCGCAGCCACCGTGACATCCCCCTTTGAAGCAGTAGGACCCGGTATCGAGTACCACTAGCCCGTGAGGCGACTCAGATCCATGTACACATAAGGAATGATCCAATGATGTCATCGCGCCTGCTGTGCTGAGCCAATCAGATGCAATGGCAAAGAAGTGCAGCAGGGATCTGACCTCTCCCAGCTGCAGCATTCTGTACCGTGATATCTGCACCCCATGGATACAGATACCATTGAAATTGTGACGATAGGCAGGGGTAGTTGAGGGAGTAGGTGGTGACACTTGGGACCAGGCCTCCCCTCAGCTAACGGGCCCAATAACAGCTAAGAGATCTTCTGGTATTGATGGTAAACCTCGGGATCTGGCATACCTAATATAACTGTGCACACAATCATAGAGACATCTGAGCAATAGCTACACTTGGACCCCGATTCATCATATGTGTTTTTTTCCTTTTTACAGTCCCTTTTCTTTGTATTCAGATATTTGTTGCCATTTTTTGGCCCACAAGGTTCATGCTTTTTGGCCAAAGTCCAAAATCATCTTTACTTTTGTCTGTAACCCATTTTTGTGATGTTTTTGACAAAAAAAAGTCCCACGTTTTGCAAAATGTCATAAAATTTGAGCCAAAATATCTGCAGACATATGTTAAAATCACTAGGGGACTGGAGTAAATTAGAGATGAATTTGGCATTCTTTTGGGGTTTTTTTTTTTCAAACAGTCACACAAGATGAATCATGCGAAAACCTCCGCTTGTCCAAGGTGGCAAACTTATAGAAAAAGAAGAGGCTAGCATATACAAAATAGACTTAAAAATAGGCTCAAATGCAATAATATTATGGAGCAAACAAAAAAAATTGGAAAACATTAAAAACTAGACAAAAAAAAAACAGGCACAAATACAAGAACGAATCAGGCCCTTAGTTTCTACATCACTGATTGACTTCTGGTTATAATTTGTAAAACTCTGCTTAGCTATACCAGATTTTTCTTGTATGCAGACCTGTAATGGTTTATATCGTAGATCTGAGGTCGAAAGGAAAGTTCTCCTATTACCAAGCTTGGGAAATAGGGATGATACTATAATATACAGTAAATAATTTCGAAAAATTAAAGGCAGTGTTATAGTAGTTATATTCTTGCACATAAGGGGCAGTATTATAGTAGATATATTCTTGTACATAGGAGCAGTATTATAGTAGTTATATTCTTTTACATAGGAGCAGTATTATAGCAGTTATATTCTTTTACATAGGAGCAGTATTATAGCAGTTATAGTCTTGTACATAGGAGCAGTATTATAGTAGTTATATTCTTGTACATAGGGGCAGTATTATAGTAGTTATATTCTTGTACATAGGGGCAGTATTATAGTAGTTATATTCTTTTACATAAGAGCATTATTATAGTAGGTATATTCCTGTCCATTATTGTAATTGTATTCCTGTACATAGAAACCGGTACTGTAGCATTCAATTTAACATTCCTATATTAAAGGTAATAATCTTAATTTGTCGGCCCAACCACCATATGGGCTTTAAAAGTGGTCACTTATCTTCCCCCACCCTCCTCGGTTGATCATACAAAATGCATTACTCAGCAGGTGAATTCCTAACGAATCCTTGCTTCATCTTCACACATGTTGAGCTTCTATTTTAGAATGGTAAAAAGACTTTAAATTAAAGCTACATTTAAATTGCTCTTAAATGGATCCCTATGACTTAGAATATAGTCTAAAAAAGTATCGCTATCTCATCAAGAACCAGCTGAGATAGCCCTAACTTCACCCCAACGTCACAAATATATGGTTGATATTCCCACATTTTCCCACTTTTATATCAGATAAATGTGGAATTATCCAGTCGCCCCCACATAAAGTCATCGGGACTTGCATGAACACACCGATCTCATTAGGACGAGGTGATAAATTTAAGTCAACCCCTGTTCCTGCTGCGCTCCCTCCGCCGTCACATCGCTTTTCCTTCTCTTTCCTATTGAGCTAAGGGTGTTTTGATTTAAATATTCAGACCGGCCCGTGGAGCATAAAATGATATTGGCAACCTGCTGACAAAATCCGACACAGCGAAATCGCCAGTCACGGTACGCTCGGTGCTTCTCGCCGGCTGTAAGTCAAAAACAAATAACACAGATGATCATTTGGAAATATCCCAATAATGTTAAGTGAGAACTGGAAGCAAAGAGGCTTGTCTACGGCGAGAATGACCCGATGCAAGGGGAAGGGAATGGAGGCGACGCAGCATTACATGATTTAAATGCAATCACGGATTGCCGGCTTGCTTTGTTTGTTTTTTTTTTGCCTGGAAACATTGGGCCATTTTGTTGCGTACTACCTGCCATGGGATTAGTGAACCTGCGGTGGGTTTTAAAGTTAAATCCCTATAGTGGTCAGCAAGCCTTCTGTTCAGTCTGGGATTTTATCACTTACTACATCCATTTTAGCACCATGTATTTTCTCTAGCGGGAGAACACAACACTAATGGATTACAGTGCATTATCCTCTTGATTACTGCTTAAATATTTATCAGACTATTATACGTTTAGTGGCTTGGGAAACAGAATCCAACGTTTTCACTGAAAGGAAGGGTTAATTACAGAAAGGATAAATATCCTTCATTTAAACCAAAAAAATGATAAAATGTGGATCTAAGAGATTAGACGGATGCGTTACTTACATGAAATGTTACGTAAAGCGCTCGTGATCCAACACTGATCCCTCCGAGACTCAAATGCATTAAATTCTATCTAAACAACATTATTTCTGTAGTTTAAATATGTTTAGCAGAAAATCCTAATGCCGACAATCCCACTGATATAATGTATCATAATGATGGAGCGCATCCGTTGGTTCCATCTGATATCAGGGAGTAAAGATCATTACTCTTATTTAAGGGAACCTGTCACCAGGTTTTTCCCCATATAAAGTATGTCCACCACCATTAGGGCCTTTCTTACAGCATACTGGAATTCTGTATGTCCCCAATCCAGTTTGCAGATCCCAAAAATGACTTTTATTATACTTACAGTTGGGGCGTTCCAGTCCAATGGGCGTTGCTGGTCTTGATACGGTGCCTCCTCTCTTCTTGCGAATGCCATCTTCCTTCTTGCTTCAAGTGGATGAATCGACCTACGTCAGGGTCCCCCATTGCACTCTTGCACAGACGCACTTCTATCTACACTGCCGGGCGCAGAACAAAGCATTCTAGTGTTCATGCGCCGGCTTTACTTCCGAGCCATCGGTGCTCTTTACCCTTTCCGCACGCATGCGCACAAGAATACTTTGCCCTCGGCAGTTCAGATAGAAGTGCATCTGCACAGGAGTGTGATAAAGGACCCTTTATGAGTGACATAGGATGCATCATCCACACGGACCAAGAGGGAGCATGGCAATTGCAAGAAGAGAGAAGGTTCCGGATCAAGACCAGAGACTGGACCGCACCGTCTGTGAGTTTAATAAAAGCTATTTTTTGGAGATCTGCAGACTGGATTGGGAACTTTTTTTTACAGCTGTAGAAAAGGCCCTAATGGTGGTGGCCGTACTTTACATGGGGAAAAACTGGTGACAGATTCCCTTTATTAATATAACGCCACTATATTCTGCCCACTTTACAGACTTTATCACTGTCCCCATTAAGCTCACAATCTAAATTCCCTTAGTATGTGCATGAAGTGTGGGAGGAAGCATGCACAAACAAACGGAGAACATACAAGATCCTTGCAGATGTTGTCATTGATGGGATATGAGCCTTCCACCCTACAAGACAACAATGTTAACTAGTGAGCCACCATGTTGCCAGTTGTGTTAAGGGGTCAATAAAGGAGACACTTTTGGGTAACTAAATAGATCATCACATTGGAAAAATACTAAATGGCACCCTTATGCCAACAAAACCAAAAATTACATCTCCAGAACTACTGTTTTTAACGGACCTTTACTTTGGCTGTATAGCAGAATCAAGATTTGAAAATGTGGATTTGAAAATTTCAGAAATAGAGATATGCAAATTTGTTCAAGCGGAAATGTATTGTACTCAAAGTCTACAAAAATTCTCCAGAATATAGAATTTTTTTAATTTGCTTTATGCAAATTCAGCTAAATGTTTTTAGGCTGGCCGCAATTTTAGTACACCGTGAAGGGTCGGCACAAGCTTAAAAAAATAAATAAATAATACTCGCCTTACCGCTCACTTCCCTGCTACCTCCACTGCACACTTTCCCTGTACAGTCCTGTTTCACTTCTCCTTAACCACCACCTATGGTGCACGCTCTCGACACACTGAAACCCTAGGCCTTTTCACTCTAGGTCAGAACTTCTGGCCATAACTAGACCAAGGATGCCTCTGCGATGTTATGATTTCAGGATGTGCACTGGGACCATATGACTGGCACTCTATGAGGGACTTCCACTGTGACTAGGCACAGAGACATTTAGGATTAGTAGCAGCCAGTAGTTCCAGCCTTGCGTGAAGATGCCTAAAAAGATTCAGTGTATGGTGGCGATAAGAAGAGTCTCTGAGGACAGTGCTGGGGACAGCAGCCAGAAGTCCCAGCCTTGTCAGAAGGTGCCCAAAGTTTCAGCATATGGCGGCGATAAGAGTAGCTGAGGATGGTGCAGGGAACAGCAGCCAGAAGTCCCAGCCTTGCCTGAAGATGCCCAAAGTTTCAGCACATGGCGGAGGTAAGAAGAGTTGTTGAGGACAGTGCAAGAGACAGACAGCAGTAGAGGTAAGCGATCAGGCGAGTATTGGTTGCTTTTTTTATCCTACATCTTACATGTATTATGCTTTTGGGTCTCTCCAGACCACACAGCATAATAGGGTGCTATTTAATTCGGGAAGAATAAATTTGTTGCCAGTCGAATTTTCCAGTAAAATCTGTCGAACTTGGTGAATTCAAATTTCATGAGATCCGCTTAGCATGGATTAAATAACTTGAAATGCATTTTTTTGCCACTGCAGATTGAGCTGCAGACTTTTCTGTGTGCACAAACATTGCCGTGCTAACAATAGATGTCTATTTCTTTTCCATAATACTGTATATCCTATATCTGGTGGCTGAATCAAATTCCAATACCATAATACAAAAATTTTACAGAACTATTGTGGAGCATAGCATAGTATCATTCGCAGGGTGGATTATACTTTGCAGAAGTGAACGTTTGCATGGTGCATTGTTACTACTCTGCCATGAAAGTTGTCAGGCCTCCAGACGTGACTGTGATCTAATACTCCAGTGTATTACGCGCCCCTCGTCCCCCAGTGGATAGTGTAATGCACGCTTGGAGCAACGCATGTTGTCTAATGCTCATAATCAAATGTCACTCTCTTCTGTCAGTAATTACATGATGCAATTTACTCAACAAAGGCAGCTCATTTGTTCACTTGTCACAGATAGACTGGCATGGCTCCAGCAGCAATCTGAGCACCTTATTCTGCGTGTACTCCAGGCGAGGGCTTAGTGCCATGATACGTTTGGCTAAAAATCAACAGTAACAATTAAACTGGAGCGTCCAACTGATTGAAACACATAGTAAATATGTCACGCGTGATGACGAGACCTTATAGACCTCCTCATATCAGGTTATCCTGTACTAATTAAAAAATCTGAATTATGTGGACTTTAGGATACGTCCACACGGGACATAGCCACTGCTGAAATGTCTGAAAATCTCATTCTTAACGCTGCTATTGCCATGCGCAGTGGATTTTCCATAAAAAAAAATGCCCAATGTGTGCATAACCAGGAATGTAAAATTATTATACTAATTTTAGTACAGTTTTTACCTTTTGCATAGAATGAAATCCACATTAAAATCTGTGACGTAACACCTGTGTATTTTGGTTTGGATTTTAAATGCAGATTTGCTGCCGATGTGCCGGGAAATTGTTTAGGCTCACCTGGTGAGGTGGATCCTCTAAGCCTCAAGTCCAGGTAGGCACAAGGATCTTGAGCTTTGATGCGGCATGCAGGAAGGCACGTTGGAAGCGAAGACTTGGCACTCTCAGGAATCTTGGGGGCAGCAGGATAGATGAAGTGGAACCCAGCAGTGATGGAAGCAAGTTAAAGCATGGTGTACACAGATGATAGAGTACACCAAACGGAAGTCTTGGGCCTCACTCGTAAGGGAAATTAAGTCATTGAGCCACTCCAGGTAACCTACAAAATCTGATGTGGAGGACAACAGAGGGCGGCGGACCAAGGTGAAGGAAGCAGAGTCATGGATACATGAGACAGATGTGTAACAGAAATGTAAAGGCTTTTATACACATTAGATGAAAATCGGCTGAACTCACCAATTATGGTGGGACCAGCTAGCCATCTGATGCGTACAGATCAACCTAACTCTCTCTCGACAGATAATTTAAGCAGAAGAGAAGGATTGGGCAGGTTGGAATTTCATCATCTTATACTTTTGTTCTCAGGGAAGAGTAGCCGGTGAAATAAACATCATTAGCTTAGCTTTCTGCTCTCCTGCTCTCTTCAAAAGAAACGAACAGTTGGCTAGCCGAGCGCTCATGTTTTTTGGGGGAGTCGGGAGAGATTTGTGTTGAACGGATTGACTATGTCTTTTAGATACTTTATGCGCCTCATTAGACCATTTGGACAAATGTTTAGCAAGCAGGGCATAGTTAAGGAGGATCTATCACCAGGTCAAAATTGGTTAGTTTTTTGTTTGTTGTTTTTTTAAAATAAATCCACCATACAGTGCCAAAGATATGGGCACTTTTTATATAGTGATAATTTGTATTATTTTTAATCATTACCAAGGGGACTGTTGCTTACAGGATTCTCTGGAGGGGGGGGGGGGCATGTCTTTAGGCTGCTCTGCATTAAAACAAAGCAAAAAAAAAATACTCAGTGGTGCATTAGGAATAAAATAAAACAAAAACTGGATAAATGTGATCTGTCAAAGGTCCCCTTTTAAAAAAAAAGTGTTATGATGTGCCACATTTGTTAAGAAAGGGCCTCCAGAATAAAGTAAGCCAGCAATAACGAAGGCAAAAGCATCTAACATTTCTAGCAAGATGCCCCACATCTATCATACAGAATTCTCAGCTATTATTAATTTGTCACAACTTTTGCTTGGTTTTGCTCTAAGTTTTACAAAGTTGATATAGTCTAGTATCTGAGGAGGTGCCGGATCTTGAGACAAGGTTTTAAAGGCCCCGTCTCACATAGCGAGATCGCTAGTGAGATCGCTGCTGAGTCACAAGTTTTGTGACGCAACAGCGACCTCAGTAGCGATCTCGCTATGTGTGACACGTACCAGCGATCAGGCCCCTGCTGCGAGATCGCTGGTCGTGTCGGAATGGCCTGGACCTTTTTTTGGTCGTTGAGGTCCCGCTGACATCGCTGAATCGGTGTGTGTGACACCGATCCAGAGATGTCTTCACTGGTAACCAGGGTAAACATCGGGTTACTAAGCGCAGGGCCGCGCTTAGTAACCCGATGTTTACCCTGGTTACCAGCGTAAATGTAAAAAAAAACAAACAGTACATACTCACCATCTGATGTCCGTCAGGTCCCTTGCCGTCCGCTTCCTGCTCTGAGTGCCGCCGTACAGTGAGAGCGCAGCACAGCAGTGACGTCACCGCTGCGCTCTGCTCTCACTGTACGGCGGCTCAGTCAGAGCAGGAAGCAGACGGCAAGGGACCTGACGGACATCAGATGGTGAGTATGTACTGTTTGTTTTTTTTTACATTTACGCTGGTAACCAGGGTAAACATCGGGTTACTAAGCGCGGCCCTGCGCTTAGTAACCCGATGTTTACCCTGGTTACCCGGGTGCTGCAGGGGGACTTCGGCATCGTTGAAGACAGTTTCAACGATGCCGAAGTCGTTCCCCTGATAGTTGGTCGCTGGAAAGAGCTGTCTGTGTGACAGCTCCCCAGCGACCACACAACGACTTACCAACGATCACGGCCAGGTCGTATCGCTGGTCGTGATCGTTGGTAAATCGCTATGTGTGCCGGGGCCTTTAGGAACACAAAAGAGAGAGAACCTCTGTACTGAGCAACATGCAATTTACTACCCTAAGCATAACACTGTGCATATAATTTGAGTTTTTCTTTAAGCTAACAGAGGAAACTTTCCATTTATTTTATTTCTTGCACCAAGCCTCCTATTCATCAAGAAATATTAAAAAAAGAAAAAAACACTAAAATATATGCTGGGAATTTTTATTCCTTTGCTGTTTAGTTTGTAATGTCCTATGAAAGGTACTTATGCTCTCGTATTCTTCCCTATATATCTGGGTCTTGGAAATATGTAAGTTATAGCCTGTTACACAGAAAAGAAACATGCAAGGACTGCCTGCCAGTCACTGTAATGCCATAGCCATCTTGGTAGTGGCATTACCTCATCAAAGGTTATAAAAGGACCGGTGCCACTATGCTCGGCACACTGATTCCATCGCACAGCTCAGGGATTAGTTCTAATTGGCCGGAGAGAGTAGTTGTCCAGGCCGGCGTGCACAGTTTTAGAAATCAGAGTCCTCTAGTGGTGATACTTTGCTAAACCATCATACTAAAAGTCCTTCTTGGGGCTAATCTTGTGCTTTGCTGTTTCTATGAAATACTTTCTGCATTTAGCCTACTGACTGCTGTAGCAGGAAGAATGGCTGAATACAGCCTCTAGGTGGGGCTTAGGGCTTTGCAGTCCCTTTCTAAATATATTGCTACTGCTGGTGACCACATTTTTTTTCATGGGGTGAAAAAATTGAGTGTATTGTCATCCGTACAGTTTACCCTGCTTTGTGTAAATTATGGTGGTTTGAAATTTTTAAAAATCGCCTGGTCTGCTACAGGTGACCGCATTTTTTTTTTATTAAATTTTTTTAGTTTCAAGCAATACAAGGAAACTTGGTTTCCAGAGAACTAGTAAAGTAATTAGAAAATGCGTAAGGCGTGTGGTAATGGACAGGGAAGTGGAAGTGCTGATAATGGTGCATGCGGATGGCAAGGACATGGGACAGCTGCCACTGTACCTGTTGCTGGAGCACATAACATGCCCATAAATGACACATAGCTTCTTGTCCCACTTTGCAGGGAGGCACGGGAAACAACTTCTGAAGCCACAACAGTGCGAACAACTGATCGGTTGGATAGCAGATAATGTTTTCAACATGTTTGTCATCATCATCCAGCCTTCCACATTGTTCAGGCTCACCAGCTAAGAGCCTGGATCACTTAATAACCTTGATCCTCCTTCCTCCCGCCAAGTCGAGTCCCAAGAGACCAGTGATCCCACACTAGGACACTTTTAGGAGCTCATTACTTCATCATTTCTTGATTGTGTCCTCTCATGCTATATGTTACAAGAGGGACAGGAGGACATTCTGTTTAGTAGTGCACAAAACTTAAAGCAGCCACGGTCACAAGAAAATGGCGGTGGGGAGCGGCAAATTTTGTCTTAAAAGGTAGATGATGATGAGACATGGTTGCGATAATTCAGGCTGTTGCTATGTCACCGAGTCAGGTGGACCAGGGTGCAGCAGTTCAAGATGAGGTGGTGGATGACAAAGTCACTGACCCAACCTGGGAAGCTGGCATACAGAACAAGGCCAGCAGCGCTGAGGAAAAGGGATCAGCAGCAACGAAAAAAGCAGGAAGAGGCAATGGAGTGACCAGAGGAAGAAGGCAGGCAACTGTTCCATATGGCACCAACATTCATGGATTTCTCCATCAAAGAGTTAGGTGTTCCCCAGTCTGGGACTTTTTCAAGAGAGTTCTGAGACAAGATCAGCAGGGGCTTGACCACTGAGAGCCTAACCATCACCAGCATGATCAGGCACATGTCATCTAAGCAGTCAACTTGGTGGGCCAAAAGCCTAGATCCACAATTGGTGCCAGCGGGTGACACCACTGCCTCTTCCCATTTGCTAGGTGCTTGCCAATACCCTGTCCAAGATACTAGCACATATGCCTCCCGCTCTGCACCTGTCCTTGCACAATCTGAGGAACCATTATCAGGCACTTCCTTGACCCAGCACAGAGTTCAGCTGTTCCTACTCAAGGCCTTGGAATGAAAAAGAAAGTTCCTAGTCATCTAACTACAGGCTCAAACACTAAATGGGCACATTTCCAGGCTGCTTGCTGTGGAAATGTTGCCATTTTGGCTTGTAGACACAGGAGGATTTCTGCCAACTCATGCCGGCAGCCGTCCCTAAGTACTCAGTCTCCAGCCACCACTATTTCTCCTGGTGTGGCATCCCCGTCTTGTACCAGCATGTCTCTTTGAACATTACCCATGACCTTACCCACACACTTATTGGGATTGTTCACTTAATAAACAACATGTGGATAAGCATTTGAGGCCAGGGATGTTACATTTCCCAACCTGGCCAGGCACATATGCTACCAATGCCAAGGAATGCTGGCTCTACTTCTTTCATGATTTCCTCCACCTTCAACACCAGATCCTGCACCCCCTCCTGCTCCTCCTCATCCTCCATCTCTGATGTGTTATCTCAGAGCACATCCTCCAAATCATCTGGGAGATCTGCAGCACTGCCTCAGCGAAGTGAGAGAGTCGTCATCGTGGAGACATGGAAGTGTTGGCTGTAGGGAGCTTGGCCCATATGACTGATTTTATGTACTGCTGCTTTTCTCGTGACCCTCATGTTATATTCATTTTGGACAAAAAAGAGTACTGGTTATTCACCTTGCTAGACCCACACTATAAGGTGAACCTTGCATCTCCCATTTCTGAGGAAGAGAGGTCTACTAAAATGGTACTATAGCAGAAGGCCATTGTGGAAAATATGTTGCATAAATTCCCATCAGACAATGCTAGTGACAGGGAGCAAGCTTTCTTGCCCAACCAAGAAGGAGAGGTGAGGGAGACACACATCAGGTACAGCAAACGCAGGGATACACTTTCAAAGGCCTGGGCCAATTTCATGACACCCTCCCAGTATCCAGGCCCTGATGCATGGGTATTTTTGGCAAGGAGGGAAAACTTTTTAAAGATAGGGAAGCAATAACTGACTGACAAAACCAGCATACTCCCTAATTCCTCTGCGACCTTAAACTATTGGGTATCAAAGCTGGACAACAGGCATGAGCTGTCTCTCTATGACTTGGAGATGTTGTGCTGCCCTGCCACTAGCATCTGGTCTGAGTGGGTTTTTAGTGCCGTCGGGGTGGGGGGAGGTGTCACAGACAGGTGCTTCCTCCTGTCAACAGAAAATGCTAACAGGCACACTCTGATAACAATGAACAAAACCTGGATTAGCCCCGACTTTTCCACAACACCAGATGACAGCAGCACATAAAGTGTTTTTAATCTTCAATAATATTTGAATGAGGCCCTCCAGTTGTTGCCTTCAATGGTCTGTGGATGCCCTCCTTATAATTTTTTTTTGGCTTTGCACTGTGTATTGCCTTTATGAGTGTTGAAGTACTATAACTACACTTGCGTAATATTTTAATGAGACCCTTTAGTTGTTGCCTTTAAAGGGAACCTGTCACCTGAATTTGGCGGGACCAGTTTTGGGTCATATGGGCGGGGGTTACGGGTGTTTGATTCACCCTTTCCTTAACCGCTGGCTGCATGCTGGCCGCAGTATTGGATTGAAGTTCATTCTCTGTCCTCTGGAGTACACGCCAGTGGAGCGCCCCCACACCGCCGCAGGGCCGAGGGGTACCCGGAGCCGGGCCTCTAGGTCTCAGTCCTGGGGTTGTCACGGTGGCTAGACCCGGTCCGTGGCCCTGTCTGTCAGTGGGGGACGTCCGGTGCAATAAGTGATGTTGTAGCGGTGCAGTTGTGGGGTGCAGGTCGCGGTAAATAACGAGGACACCAGGTTGCAGTCTCTTTACCTCTTTACTGAAGCTCTCTGGGTCCTCAGTCCGGAATACGGCTCACCAGGCTGCGCAAGTCCGGCCGGTCCAATGGCACTTCCAGAGCTCTCCTTGCAGGTGGAAATCGGTGCCTTCCTTCTAGCGCTATGTGTTGCAGTCCTTCCCTGCTGTGCTTACGGAAAGTACCCCACAACTGTTGTGTCTGTTTCTCGTGTTCCCTCACAACAACTTAATTCGCAATGATCTTTCTTGTCCCTCCAGATACTATGGTAGGAACGCACCCGTATGACGGGGAGGCTCGGAGATCTTCCGGGACTCTATCTGCGCCCCTCTCCTGTTGGTACCCCCCTTTGCCTTCCTGGGTGATGCGTGAGACAGTCCGCCTCAAGCTAACTGCCCTGCCGTAGGTCTGAGGTATGGCTTGAAACTCTTTACCTCCTCGGCGTTCCGGCCACCGGTAGTGCGCCTCAGTAAGGTGCTGCCTCTTTCAGCACAACCCTCACTGGTATCTCCTTTCGCTTGATTTCGTTTCTCACTCAGCACAATCTATCTCGCTTCTTAGTCCTTCCTTGGGCACCGCCGCTATGCTGAGCAGGCACGGTCCCTTTACGTTCTTTCCATGCCAAGCCTCTGCCAGGATCCCACCCCTGGCAGAGACCCTACAGTCTCTCCCTTCACAACACCCTCTGCCACCAGGTGTTGCTCCGTTCAATCCCGTCAGCATTCTCTCTAACTTCCTGCCTGACCCCCAGTTTACCCACTATGGTGGGGAGTGGCCTAATGAATAGCACCCTTAGCTCCCCCCGGAGGCCCAGCTGTGAAATGTCTTGGTGACTGTGATACCTGCTCAGAGAACTCCTTCCGTGCCATCGAACGCAGCATGGCCCCCCCTTAGTGGCTGAACCATGCTACTGCAACGACCAGGACTCTGGGGCGCTGCACTCCCCCCTGGTTAAACACAGTACTCCGGGACTGGGAAGAAAAACAACAATACAGGTTAGCAAAAAGACATACAATTTTGTTGAGTGCAAATAACAATAAGTATACTTAAGTAGGCTTCCCTTTATGGGAGGTGAGGACACTTGTAACGTTACAAACATAATTAACCTTATAATTTACAGAGTATAAATAACTTCTGTTACCCAACCGGGTATTCTATTTAGTGCAATTTTTGAAATAATAACTTAACATTGCCTTTAAGAAACTCACACTCTTAGTCTATCAAAGGCCTTCCTATAATCACATTATAAGGCATTTCAACTTTACATTCTCCTTCTTGTGAACCTGCAGGACCGCCTGTCCCTACGGCACCAGACCTACTGCCTCTCCTTTCTTCTACAGGACCGCCCCGTTCAGCCAGGGCCTACTGCCTTTCGCTACTATACATAGTATAGACATAACATTCCTTTCGTTTAAAGAACTCTGAGCCCGCTCTTCTCGGCTCCTTTAAGGACTCACTCTCTAACCCCTACGGGTTCACTCTCTGTCCTTAGTAACAAAGTAACTTTCAATGGGGACGCGGGGTTTACCTTCTATCCTCACCTTCATTATTACTTTGCTTACTTTCAACTATGCAGACCTCTATCTCTACCCCTACGGGCTCTCTGCATCTTTTCTTTCTGCAAAACATTATTTAGACATTTCAACAAATTCAACACATATAACTTAGCATGTAAAACAGTTACATTTCTTTTCAAGGCATCATTATGGCATTACTGTTCTGCAACAGTATCTCTCTCAAGTTCAATTCTTCACATCCCCTTTAAGAGGGGACCAAGTCTCTCTGAGATAGCTCGTTCTCTCAGCCTACCAGCCCACGCAAAGGTTCCAGTATGGTATCTTCGCAAAGTGTCTTTAACTAGAACCGGTAGAAAAGGTATCTTCACAAAGTGTCTCTGGCTCAAACCAATAGGGCAAATATCTTCGCAAAGTGTCTTTGGCTAAAACCAGTAGGGAGCACCTTTAAGAAAGTGCAAACTATTTACAAGGGAAAGTTTGAATCATGCGCAGTTCATGATTTCTGCAGTTCTCTTTTTTTTTAAAACTGTATAAACTTCAGGAAAACAACAGTGACCCCGGGTCAACAAAGGGGTCACCTTTAACCCTAGACGGGTTTAGCAGCAAACAGGAACAGTTAAAGGAATGAACAGTTAACTATTTACATTTTCCATCCAATGATAGTACTTTCAAAACTTTCCACGAGGCGCCACCCGGCAGGTGGATCCCTGCTGTTCAGGGTTCAGGTCCACTCCTACTGCCAGGTACACCCCGTGTGTTCGGGTCTGTTGTATGACCAGATCGTGCGCAGCGATGAAGGTCTGGGTTCCCACTGCTCTCTGCGCTGGCTCCTCAGGAGTCTCAACCACCCGAAGAGGCACTCCCTTGGCCACTGCTGTGGTGGCGGTGATCAACCTGCGGGCTCCAGGTTCCGCAGCCAGGCAGGTGGAGGCGACCGGAGTGGCTTCAGATCGATCACACGGTGACACCTTGGCTACAGGGGCTGGCCTCTCCTGCTTGTGCACATTCAGAGCAAACCACCCCTTTTCTCCAAAGTGCCGGGTGTAGGTAACGCTGTCCCCCGGGTAGAGGTCCCGATCCGGGTGACCTTCTCTGAGGTGCGACTCCACATCCCGGCGATTGACAAAGACCTCCGCATACAGCCCCGGTTCCTTGATAAAGCCCCAGCCTCCTCGGAGCTTGAAGATGGTGACAATGCCCTGCCTGCGCGGGGCCTGATGGGTGGTGGGGTCCTTGCGGGCCCGATCCTTAACCGCCAAATCTTTTTGATGGTAGGCCTCCCGTTTGGCCTGATGTATTCTCTCTTCCTCTTGCCACCGCTGTTCTAGCTGGGTCTGATATTCTTCCCAGCTTAGGGCCTGTACCATTTCTCCCTTCTGGGTCTCCACCCCGGGGAACCCCATGAGATTGGATCCAGGGTTCACCCAGCGGCACACCGTGCGCTCCGCACTGACCTCACACGGCAAGGGAGTAGGGGTGATAGGGGCTCGCATACGGTGTTCCATGCCCGTGGCTTCCTCCCATGGTAACAGGCGCTGAAGTCTATGGGTCCCCGGGAGAGGCGGTGCTGCTACGGGACCCACTAACACACCCTCGGCTGGTGGGGCAGGACCGGGGGACTCACCCACCGGTACGAATCCACTTTCCGCAACAGGTCCCGCTGGTTCCTCCGATGTCCGGGAACCCGCTGCCGGCACCGCCTGATGCGGGGCCTGGATTCTCACATTCAGTTGGAGGAGCCGGGTATATAACTCCTCCATCTCGGCTCTCAGGAATTTGGTGTTATCCACAGAGGACAGGCTGCTGGGCTCGTCCGGGTAGTCAGGGGAGACTTCCACTTCAACCCCGCTGTCGGGTTCGGAGCTGCTGGCCATAGCGTCCTCCACGTGGGTCGCTTCCTGGTCTTTTTCCCGCTCTCTCCTGCGTGAGCAGTTTCGTTTTCTCTGCCTCCGCCCCCCATTAAGGATCAGGAGGCGGATCTCTGCTGCTGACGGACACGTCCTCACTGCACAGAAATATTTAGACTGGGCGGCCATTATTCTTCGCGCTCTCCAGCTCGTCTACGCCCACTCCACGCCCTTCTTCTCTTCCTGCGCTCTCCTCAGCGCTGCAATGGCGGCGGATTTTGGCGGCAACTGGCACAGCACACAGTCTTGCAATAAAGTTCAGTCCACACACAATAAATCACAGTCTCTAGGCACACATGACCTGATTCTTCAGGCTTAAGTAGATCCTGTTCGTGACGCCAAATTGGAGCGCCCCCACACCGCCGCAGGGCCGAGGGGTACCCGGAGCCGGGCCTCTAGGTCTCAGTCCTGGGGTTGTCACGGTGGCTAGACCCGGTCCGTGGCCCTGTCTGTCAGTGGGGGACGTCCGGTGCAATAAGTGATGTTGTAGCGGTGCAGTTGTGGGGTGCAGGTCGCGGTAAATAACGAGGACACCAGGTTGCAGTCTCTTTACCTCTTTACTGAAGCTCTCTGGGTCCTCAGTCCAGAATACGGCTCACCAGGCTGCGCAAGTCCGGCCGGTCCAATGGCACTTCCAGAGCTCTCCTTGCAGGTGGAAATCGGTGCCTTCCTTCTAGCGCTATGTGTTGCAGTCCTTCCCTGCTGTGCTTACGGAAAGTACCCCACAACTGTTGTGTCTGTTTCTCGTGTTCCCTCACAACAACTTAATTCGCAATGATCTTTCTCGTCCCTCCAGATACTATGGTAGGAACGCACCCGTATGACGGGGAGGCTCGGAGATCTTCCGGGACTCTATCTGCGCCCCTCTCCTGTTGGTACCCCCCTTTGCCTTCCTGGGTGATGCGTGAGACAGTCCGCCTCAAGCTAACTGCCCTGCCGTAGGTCTGAGGTATGGCTTGAAACTCTTTACCTCCTCGGCGTTCCGGCCACCGGTAGTGCGCCTCAGTAAGGTGCTGCCTCTTTCAGCACAACCCTCACTGGTATCTCCTTTCGCTTGATTTTGTTTCTCACTCAGCACAATCTATCTCGCTTCTTAGTCCTTCCTTGGGCACCGCCGCTATGCTGAGCAGGCACGGTCCCTTTACGTTCTTTCCATGCCAAGCCTCTGCCAGGATCCCACCCCTGGCAGAGACCCTACAGTCTCTCCCTTCACAACACCCTCTGCCACCAGGTGTTGCTCCGTTCAATCCCGTCAGCATTCTCTCTAACTTCCTGCCTGACCCCCAGTTTACCCACTATGGTGGGGAGTGGCCTAATGAATAGCACCCTTAGCTCCCCCCGGAGGCCCAGCTGTGAAATGTCTTGGTGACTGTGATACCTGCTCAGAGAACTCCTTCCGTGCCATCGAACGCAGCATGGCCCCCCCTTAGTGGCTGAACCATGCTACTGCAACGACCAGGACTCTGGGGCGCTGCACTAGCGCAAGGCAATATTGTCATGCCAGCATGCAGCCAGCGGGTAAGGAAAGGGTGAATCAAACACCCAAAAACCCCGCCCATATGACCCAAAACTGGTCCCGCCAAATTCAGGTGACAGGTTCCCTTTAAGGGTCTATGGCTGACCCTCCTTATATTGTTTTTCTGGCTATGCACTGTTTTCAGAGCTTTTATCATTGTAGAAGCACCACAACTACACTTTCTTAATATTTGAATGAGGCCCTCCAGTTGGTGTCTTCAAGGGTGTATCAATGGCACTGGCAGGCTTTGCACTTAGTGCCAAGCTTTTATGAGTCTAGGACTACCACTTCATGACAATTTGAGCAGAATGTTTATGAAGCCCTCCTTTTTGTCTAATCCAGGGTGTATTTGAGTCCCTTTCCCATCAAATTTTTGGCAGTTTTTGCTTCCTTCATAACTTACACTGAAATTTCCAATTTTGTAATGCAAATTTAAATTTTGGTTTATTTAAATTATTGTTATTTTTTTAAATCCTGTTTAAATTTTGCCTTATATACAAGTCATTATACAGGAAAGAATGTTTCTTAAAGTTTTTTCCTGTAAGCTCCAATTTCTCATTGATTTTTAATGTTTCATGGTCCTTAAAGTGGGGTAAAAGTGTGACACCATTGTTTTCAGCAGTGGAAGTCAGAGATGCTACCACGGGTCTTCCCCATGTTGTTCTCCTTCCATTTAGCACTTTTTCCATCCATTTCAACATTTTCACTCCCCCTAGAACTCCTTGTAGGGTCTGCCGGAAAAATGTTTGGATTTCCCATTGACTCCGTTATACTCTTAACTCAAAACAAGCATCCGAGCATTACGAATTCAAGTAAGGAACATCCGAGCAATTTAGTGCTCCCTCATTTCTAGTAAATTATATTTGCCATTTTAGCAGTTATGCACCTATTGTTTAGTCACAGAACCACCCAGGCTTTCTAGAAATGCATAGTCTTGATGTTTCCTCCCCGTTCTCACTGACTCCTCCTCTTGGGTTTTGCACTGATTTCAATGTAGTAGATAACCTGCTGGAGCTTGAGAGTGAAAAAATCTCAGCTTATAAGATTAAAAGATTTAAATTCTGAAAATTTTGGATGTGATTGTAACCTCAAGAGGTTTTCAATTGACATAAAACATTCAAATCAGGCAGATTTACTAAAATTTGGCTAGGAACATTTTACTTGCCTTAAATAAATTCAGTCGGATTCAAATCAGAAAGGAAATAAAATCAATCAAATGTAACACTAATCTCTCCTTGGTCCTCTTCTCCTGCAATTTCCAGTCATTCAGTGGGAGAACTGTCAGCTCTTTTTTGTCTTTCGCCTTATTCGCTTTCTAGGCCACTAGCTCTATTGTTCTTCACTAGCCTCCTTACCGTGGCATTGGGCATGATGCATGTCATTGACATCAACCACAAGAGTTTTGTTGCGTCCTACATGACTGTGTGCAGTGCCATGAGCATAATTCACATTCTTCATGTTGGCATTATGAAGAACTGTAGCACTTAAGGCCTGTAAACAGAAGATATAAGACAGAAGAAGGAAAACAGAGGAGCGAATTGAAGGACTGACAGTGTTGAGAGAGTTCCTGTCCTTTATAGGATACTTTTCAGCAGGCTCATTACTATCACAGACAGGATTACACTGACAGGTAATAACACATGATCCACCAAACAAAATAGGTGACCCTGCTGCTGCTCCCTTCACAATGACCTTTTGTACATGTTCATTAGATGCTTCAATACAGAAGATAGGGTAAGCGTCTGTTCATTGTAGCTAATGTTCGTGTGGATTTCATGAAACAAGTGGAAGTCTAAAAAAGCACATGTGGCTAGTGTTTAAATTGCAAGATTTCTATTTTTTTCTTAACGAAGATTGTGATATGTAAAAACAATATTGCAATAACTATACGTGATCAAATATTTTGAAATTTGAATTCACAAGGTTTGGCAAATTTTTCCAAAAACCTTGATTCACCATGAATGACAGATACTCAAATTATCTTGAATAGATGTATATAGCACTCTCAGGTTTCCTAGGACTGTACACAATTCCCTTTTAATCTCTTTAGCACACATACAACCCCTGTGATCCAGCAGAATGTTCGCTGCAGAACACTAAAGGCCCCGTCACACATAGCGAGATCGCTAGCGAGATCGCTGCTGAGTCACAAGTTTTGTGACGCAACAGCGACCTCAGTAGCGATCTCGCTATGTGTGACACGTACCAGCGACCCGGCCCCTGCTGCGAGATCGCTGGTCGTGTCGGAATGGCCTGGGCCGTTTTTTGATCGTTGAGGTCCCGCTGACATCGCTGAATCGGTGTGTGTGACACCGATCCAGCGATGTCTTCACTGGTAACCAGGGTAAACATCGGGTTACTAAGCGCAGGGCCGCGCTTAGTAACCCGATGTTTACCCTGGTTACCAGCGTAAATGTAAAAAAAACAAACAGTACATACTCACCATCTGATGTCCGTCAGGTCCCTTGCCGTCTGCTTCCTGCTTTGACTGAGATCCGGCCGTACAGTGAGAGCAGAGCGCAGCAGTGACATCACCGCTGCGCTCTGCTCTCACTGTACGGCGGCTCAGTCAGAGCAGGAAGCAGACGGCAAGGGACCTGACGGACATCAGATGGTGAGTATGTAGTTTGTTTTTTTTGGTAACCAGGGTAAACATTGGGTTACTAAGCGCGGCCCTGCGCTTAGTAACCCGATGTTTACCCTGGTTACCCGGGTGCTGCAGGGGGACTTCGGCATCGTTGAAGACAGTTTCAACGATGCCGAAGTCGTTCCCCTGATCGTTGGTCGCTGGAGAGAGCTGTCTGTGTGACAGCTCCCCAGCGACCACACAGCGACAAAACAGCGACGCTGCAGCGATCAGCATCGTTGTCTGTATCGCTGCAGCGTCGCTGTGTGTGACGGGGCCTTAACTTAAACTGATGGTGTTGCTGCCAGAGGTAACATCATCCTATTGCGACTGAGATGATTGATGTATATATAATGCATAATTCCCTCTATAACCCTCCCAAAAATATGCTTTAGGAAGGCAAAGGAGACTAATTGTGACCAGCTTTTTGTAGTACTTCTCAAAGGGCTGGTGCCAGTGCTGGTAGTATTGTTTCACACTATAATTAAAGAAGTTGTTCATTCTTTTCTTAACCCCTTTTTAAATACTATATTTCTAAACATTCAATAAAAATAAAGGACACTTATCTCCCACACTGATGCTGTTATGCTGTTATACAAGCTGGACAATGACTACTTTACATAGTATCAAAGTGTTATATCTTCAGTGTTGTCACATGAAAAGATATAATAAAATATTTACAAAAATGTGAAGGGTGTACTCACTTTTGTGATATACCGTATGAAAATGAAGAAAAGTTCAATTTTACTTTATTAAAACTTCTGTGTTAAATTATCATAAAAACATTTACAGCAATGCCAAGATATTCAGAAGATTTTGTAGTGTGAGATCATATTGCACCCACCATAAACCTCCCCCATTTCATTTAATATATTCCCATTTACAAATAATATTATCTGTATCAATTACTCATCTGGTGCAAATGCTCAACGTCTTTCCTTCCTGTGAGCACGATGCAACATTTACCAATTTATTAAGACCGGTAGCATCCGAAAAGTAAATTGAATAACCAAAAAGTATGCAATAAAAGATAATAAGCTCATTATAGCACAAGGATAAATGACTTTTCTTATAGGTGCAATGGAGAAAGTGAGAAAATAAACTTCAGAATGAAATACACCATAAGCTAGAACTCCTATAGGAGGCTAAGAGAACGAAAACAAAATCTTAAAGATAAATAGAAGTATTTGTTATTCAGGAGATATGGGTAAGTGGTGTGATAAACAGCGTTGAAGCCACAATAGAAACCCTATTGGTTTTCACTACAGGTGAGCGGATCAATTTTCTGGACTCCGGTCAAGTGCCCAGGTTGTGACACAGAAATGAAGTCCCGCCAGCCCCGATAAATCAATTGCCTTGCCGGGAACACCAGAAGATGAGATATTCGCGGGCCTCCCATCCAGCAGACAAGTACCACTGACCAGGGCACCAGACCGGAGTCCCGCAAATCGATCTGCTCAACTCTAGTTGTCACTTCTTATATAATTTATATATCCTTGAATTATCTGGGAAGTTGTTCAAAAATGTATTGTTTTCTTCCTAGATAACAACCAATATGGCTACTCCCAAATCCACCTAGCAGGAATCTATGCAACCTACTCTAATGGCAGATATTTTCCCAAAAGCCACCAACTATTCCACCAAATTTATGAGACTATATGAAAGAAATCTAAAAAGGATGTTGATAGAGACGATCGAATACATTTGAGCAGAATTTAAGTAAACTCGAAATTAGCAAAAATCTTCATTTGTCCAAATGCGGATTTCTTAGTAATTCGCCGGTCATCGTTTTTCTGAACTGTAAAGGGTCATCAAAATGTTAAAATTTTTTAAAAATACTTATACTCGCCTTACTGCTGCTCGTGCTGAAATCTCCGGGTTTCTCAGTCTGAGCCGTGACTTCTGGCTCTAATGGGGTCCTTGGGCACTTCTGAGCATGCATGGGCAAGGTCACGGCGCACTTCTGGACATAGTGACCATTTGCAAGCTTTCACATAACCATCCCTTCAGGGTAAGAGACGGGGATCGCAAAATACTGCAAGGACCGGACAAGTGACATCGAGGAGCAGAGGAGTCCGAGACGTGAGCAGTGGTGTGACTATAAGGATTCTTTAAGTTTTACATCTTAAGTTTTTTGTACTCTGGGGTGAATAAATTCTCAACAAATCAATTTTTTGGGGGAAAATGCAAGCAAGCAGGCAAATGTGGTTTTTGCCTAATCTGCTCGTCCCTAGTTGTCAAACTATGGAAACCTCATTTTTGTGTTTTCTCTCTTGCAACTTTGGCAGATTACAGGAATCTGGCTTCTTAACCCCTTGATGTAGTTCATAGTCCCATCGAATCCTCCAGAACAGGAGCAGGTTTGCTAAGGTGCCAATATATATTACAGCAGACCTGGGCAAAGTGCAGCCTGCGGGCCACTTGCGACCCCTTGGCTATTACTATGCAGCAGGTGCAATTGTGTCATTAGATTGTGACTGCTGTGCAGAGCCTCAATACACTGCACAGACTGGAGCACTGCATCGGGGGAACAGGGCTAGGTGAGGTTTGTTTCTTAAATTGTCAGCACTTGTGGTAAGCATCATCCACCAGGGTGTTTTTTTTGTCCTATTCTGTATTTTGTCCATATTTCTGTCCAGCCACTACACCGATGCCTGTACCCTGTGCCAGTCATTGCACTGGTTGCCCAATCTCTACACATTACAACATAAAGCTCTCCACGGTGCTTGATAAGCCAAAGGCCAATAAAAGAAAAAAATATGTGTGCCCTAAAAGCACCACTTTTTAGGCTGGCCTATCACATCCCCTCTTTAACCCAACTTTTCTCTGTTTCCTCCTTGCTACATTTTTCCTCTTAATCATGTGTTTCCTACACCCTCCATTGGCTCAGTAACATTTGGTATCTGTATATATACAGATAATGGCTGGTGACCTGTTCATGCAGATTTTTTATGACTACCTTTACTCATTACAAAGATGGCTGGACCATACAATCCAATAACTTTTTACCTTTTGTAAAGTGCTATAGAATATGTTGACTCTCTATAAATCGAAATTATTTTTATTATTACTGTACTGTACATTTTATAACTTCTTGACAACTTGGTCTGTGTCCATTATGACTATCCTAGAAGGGTCGTGCCGAATGTGACCATTTCACCATTTCTTATTTACACTACCGATGACTATTTGGATGTTACCAAGGTCCTGAGCCAAGGTTGATGCAATCTGCTTCATCATATCTGTGATTATACATGTACATGTATGTACTGGTTGTTGTTATATCTGTCATACACCATAATTAGTGAACAAGGCTCCATGTCAGCTGTATACAGTGGTCATTATGATCCCCATGTTACAGGAACTTGTCGTGTACAATGCTCATCATGGTTCCAGTAGACTCTACATTATAGTGATCAGTGAGTAACACCATCACACTTACAGCAATTTGTAAGAATTAATCCCCAGCTCTGGAGCAGCTCAGCTGTTCGCCACCAGTAGCCTGGCCTCGGGGGTGTCATTAGCTGCTAATTATCGTCATGTATTAGCCATTAAACATATTTAGAAGGAAACTGGCTTTTTTCATTAGCATTGTTAACATAAAGTGTAAGTTGGTAAAAACCAGTGTCCCTGGGAGATTGTTATGCATCTACATTGCACTAAAACCCTCCCTGATGATGTGTGCAGCGCAGATACAATAAATGTACAGGACCATGTACACTGTAAAATTGCTTATCTATAGTGAAGACAAGGAAGAAATGCTAATGATGCTTCAATGGTGCTCAACAATGGTATGACTATAGAGGGGGCAGGAGTAGCTGTAATAAGCAGGTCCTGGTGCAGGCGGGGGACCAAAGACCAACTCTGCCACACGAGAGCAGGCATCAAGCTTTTTCAGCATGGCCTATAAGTCTCCTTACACTGGCATGCCAGGTATGTCACTCTCTATAAGAAGAAATATTACCCCTTAAATCCCAGTTGGAGGCCTTTCATATAGCCAAATCAGATCTCATGTTTTGCCCTGAGGAGGGGCAAAACCCCGAAACCTGTGTTTGCGTATTGAGATTCTGGTTTGACTTTTATCCTACGTCATGTGGTAAGGCTCGTTGGAGGATCAATATTGACTTCTAGGGTCGTAGGTGGCAACAGAGGTCAAGGCCTCTTCCACTCTGAAGAGGCAATTTGCATATTTAGTATCTGAGCTTAAAATACAAGAAGTCTGATGTCTTGAAGATGTTATCTCACCAACATTATTTATCACCTATCTGCAAAATGTTTGCAAAATGTATTAATGGTGGGGGTCCAACCATAGGAACCTTAACCATAAAGTTGAGCAAAATGATTTTCAGTGCCCTGGTCCAGGGGTCATGTCACTAATAGAGTCCTTCAAGCCTCCTCTACTAAGCCGACATCTTTGGTGCTCTTCTGATTAGTAAACCTGGAATTTGTGATGCTCCTCAGCGATGACATTATGTGTGGACAATTAATCAGAAAAAGTGTCAGGGATGCCGACAGATTAGAAGAGGGATCTGGTCCAGCAGCCATTGACTACCAAAGTGGCTACAAGACTACTTCACCATTCATGAGAATAACTACATACATTACCACTGCTTCATTCACTATCTATGGTGGATGCACCCTCTCCCCATAAACCAGTAGAAGTGAATAGAGTGGTTGTCATCGATGCACACTCCTGCTTTACTGCTATTCTTCAAAAGTCTTTGGGATCCCATTCTTAGTCATGTAGGGGTCCCGGTGGTCAGGTCTCCATTGAACATACAGTACGTCAATCATCACCTTTCCTGTTGAGTACCTCAATATTATCCTATAACTTACAACCTAATTTTCAGTATCGGTGACCACGTTATCGGTATAGGTCCAAATGAAAGAAGAAGAAGGAAAAATGATTAGATAGACCTACATAAAACCTTAAAAAATAACCCTTGATATTTGATCAGTTTCTAATATTTAATCATTAAGCCATTATTTATTGCTCCAAATTCATTCCACCATCATTATTTTTCATCCTTCGGGCAATGCTCTCGTTAACGTTTTAAAGGGTTAATCCTTTGCTTTCAAAGTTAAATGAATACCTTCCCACAAAAACATAACTAACCGGTCCCCACAAGCCTTATAAATGTGCACACCCCCATAGCGAGATGGTGTTTAAATCTATCCGGGAGGCTGGATATTGTCTTCTTAAGTGGACTCTACTGTATTACAAGCTTCTGTGGTAATACTGACCTGAATGCATCTCCATTTTATGTACTTAAATATTCATAAGGAGCTTTGCAACATTAATATCTTAGATGGCTTACAAGAACACTTAAATAATGTGTCCTGCTCCCTCTCACCGGCAAAAAAAAAAAAAAGAGTCCCAGCCGTTTCCAATTTGTGTAATGCATTGGGCCATTTTAATAATTGTTTAGGGATTTAAACCACTGGTTCCGCTGGTTGACGGCACATGGTGTAATTATTTTGCCAGCCGCTCTTATCTTGTGTTAATCCTGCTTGTTTTAGAAGCAGAAAGTGAAAGATTAGTTAAGGAGAACACCAGAGAGAGCAGACACTGGGACGAAAAATTGGCCAACATTGGTATTTGTGCACAATGACCGCACAGCGGGGTGGTCGGGTCATGTTCTTGTCTGTATCATTACTACACCTATATTTCTTTTCTTATTAAAATATTCAAGCAGTGCTGTGAGAAAAGTATCTGCCCCCCCCCCCCCTTTTCAGATTTTACTTACGGTAATTGATTTTATAATTTTATCCAACACATGTATCACTTTTTCCACTTTACCTCAATTTTAACAAATGTATTAGGATGGAATATGATTTTGTGTCATTTTGCTACTGTAGTATTTAGTCAGAAAATGACCTATTGATGCATGTTGTTTTTTAAACAATTTTGGAAAAAAAAAATCAACATCATCTTTGTTAAACATGAAAATTAGTACTCCTTCTTCTGTCATTTAATAAAAAGTTTTCAGCAGGATTACAATGACTAATAACACCTCTATGCATAGCTGATAACTTAGGATCAGCTGTGTATTTACAATAGGTGATGTCACAGCTCACCTCCCCCCTCCTGTACAATGACTGATAACACCTCTATATACAGTAGATAACATAGGATCCACCATTCACAATAGGTGATATCACAGCTCACCTCCTCCTCCTGTACAATGACTGATAACACCTCTATATACAGTAGATAACACAGGATCCACCATTCACAATAGGTGATGTCACAGCTCACCTCCTCCTCCTGTACAATGACTGATAACACCTCTATATACAGTAGATAACACAGGATCCACCATTCACAATAGGTGATATCACAGCTCACCTCCACCTCCTGTACAATGACTGGTAACACCTCTATATACAGTAGATAACACAGGATCCACCATTCACAATAGGTAATGTCACAGCTCACCTCCTCCTCCTGTACAATGACTGATAACACCTCTATATACAGTAGATAACATAGGATCCACCATTCACAATAGGTGATATCACAGCTCACCTCCTCCTCCTGTACAATGACTGATAACACCTCTATATACAGTAGATAACACAGGATCCACCATTCACAATAGGTGATGTCACAGCTCACCTCCTCCTCCTGTACAATGACTGATAACACCTCTATATACAGTAGATAACACAGGATCCACCATTCACAATAGGTGATATCACAGCTCACCTCCTCCTCCTCCTGTACAATGACTGATAACACCTCTATATACAGTAGATAACAGGATCCACCATTCACAATAGGTGATGTCACAGCTCACCTCCTCCTTCCAGAATTCATTTTGCACGATCTTATTACGTGATTCAATACAAGACATGGGGTCAGGGGTCTGTTCATTGCAGCTAATATACATGTAGATTTAGAGTCTAAAAAACTCCCCCATGTCAAAATGATATGAAAAAAAAAATTAAAAAAATACATTTAAAGAGAACCTGTTTGTTCATCCTTCCTCCCAACTGCTCAGATTTACTGTTCTCGGAACGGCTGCAGATGGAGGAGCAGATAACCAGACCTGTCCATCAGCTTCCTCCAAGTTATAAAAAAAAAGTTTTGTCCATGTGCAGTGTTCTCCATTTGGAGGAGACTGATGGACCGGTCTGGTCACCTGCTCCTCCATCAGCCGTCATGGTGTCATCAATAATAGTAATAGTAAGCCGTATGTGCATTCCACCAGGCTTAATAAGATTTAGCAAAAATCTTCACCTTATCTGAGATGCTCGTTGAGATGACATTTCTATAGCAGTTACTTCATTATGACCATTTACTAATTGAAGTTCTCGTACAAATTTTAGTCACAAGTCATGTGAATTATCATGACAGCTATAAGGCATCAATAACATCTCACTAGTGGAGTATTTATTAGGTAATTTGCCCCAATAAATTGAAGAAAAAGTCCCAATAGATTTACCACTTGTAGGATATATAATCAAGCAGCTATAAGGGATGGAGATGTAGAAATTCCAACAGAAACCAAAACCCATCTGCCACATAAGACACCAATATTACTAATACCTCCAACCATCCCTGATGCAGCGGGAAAGTCTTTCATATGGGGAGCTGTCCCGGGATATCAGGAAATATCCCACCTATAGCTATATATCTATGTCCTAAGGACACAAAAACAGTTCAATGCAATGGTGGAGCAGGGAACCAACAAATCCCTACTCCACCATTCAATCTGGGTAGAATCTGAATGTGACGTTACTAGCAGCTGAGATCAGCTCAGCAAAGAAGCTGGAGAAAGACAAGTAGGATTCTTGTGTGAACACATCATGCTCTGTGGAGGGAGATTGTGAGAGGCATCATAATGTATGGGGCATCATACTCTGTGGTGGGACTGTGGGGGCATCATACTGTATGGGGCATCATACTCTGTGGGGGACTGTGGGGCCAGCATACTGTGTGGGGCGTCATACTCTGTGGGGGGACTGTGGGGGCAGCATACTGTATGGGGCGTCATACTCTGTGGTGGGACTGTGGGGGCATCATACTGTATGGGGCATCATACTCTGCGGGGGGACTGTGGAGGCATGTGTGGAAGACTGTAAGGGGCTTCATGCTGTGTGTAGCGAGACTAAGTGGGGCATTAGTGAAACTAAGTGGGGCTTCATACTGAGTGTGGGTGACAGTGGTGGCCATCATACTGTGGGGGGGTTCATGTAAGGACAGCTGTTATGACCTGGTGGGTACGGAGCGGTGCTGAGATGACCTGGTGGGCAAAACCAACCATGGACTCACTACGGAGCAGCACTGAAATGACCTGGTGGGTAAAACAAAAATAGGACTAGCTCTTAGGAGGTGGTAACTTTACTGACCGCAATCCGTACTCCTAACACCAACACTAGAACTAAAAGTCCACGCAGAGTTTACAAAAATAACCACCACACCGACTCACGGTGTGGAGGGGGCAAATCTGCGACCCCAGAGCTTCCAACTAGATGGAATATTTCATAATGACAAGCTGGACAAAGAGACATAAATTGAACTAAACAGAAGGTCATAAGCAGGGAAAACCCAAAAAGTAGCAGACTTATCTTAAGCTGAAAATGGACTGGCCAACAGAGAACTTCCAGGAAAGAACTGAATCCACAGGAAATACATTGACAGCTGGCATCCACTAAAGCCAAAAGCCCAGTTAAATAACAAGGCCAAGAAACCGATTAGTGAACGCAGCTGCTAAGTTCCACTTGAAACCACCAGAGGGCGCCCAAGAGCAGAACTCCCAAAAATACCATTCGCAACCACAGGATGAAGCCCAAGAACAGAATTCACAACAGTACCCCCCCCCCTTGAGGAGGGGTCACCGAACCCTCACCAGAGCCCCCAGGCCGATCGGGACGAGCCAAATGAAAAGCACGTACCAAATCGGCAGCATGGACATCGGAGGCAAAAACCCAAGAGTTATCCTCCTGGCCATAACCCTTCCACTTGACCAAATACTGAAGTTTCCGCCTTGAAAGACGAGAATCCAAAATCTTCTCCACCACATATTCCAGCTCCCCCTCAACCAACACCGGAGCAGGAGGGTCAACGGAGGGAACCATGGGCACCACATATCTCCGCAACAAAGATCTATGGAACACATTATGAATGGAAAACGAAGCTGGAAGGGCCAAACGAAAAGACACCGGATTGATAATTTCCGAAATCCTATAAGGACCAATAAAACGAGGTTTGAACTTAGGGGAAGAGACCTTCATAGGAACATGACGAGAAGACAACCAGACCAAATCCCCAACCCGAAGCCGGGGACCAACGCACCGACGGCGGTTAGCAAAACGTTGAGCCTTTTCCTGAGACAATGTTAAATTGTCCACCACATGAGTCCAAATCCGCTGCAACCTGTCCACCACAGAATCCACCCCAGGACAGTCCGAAGACTCAACCTGCCCTGAAGAAAAACGAGGATGAAAACCGAAATTGCAAAAAAAAGGCGAAACCAAAGTAGCCGAACTAGCCCGATTATTAAGGGCAAACTCGGCCAACGGCAAGAAGGTAACCCAATCATCCTGATCAGCAGACACAAAGCATCTCAAGTAGGTTTCCAAGGTCTGATTGGTTCGCTCCGTCTGTCCATTTGTCTGAGGGTGAAATGCCGAAGAAAAAAACAAATTAATGCCCATTCTACCACAAAAGGACCGCCAAAACCTAGAAACAAACTGGGTACCTCTGTCAGACACAATATTCTCCGGAATACCATGCAAACGAACCGCATGCTGGAAAAACAAAGGAACCAAATCAGAGGAGGAAGGCAACTTAGGCAAAGGTACCAAATGGACCATTTTAGAAAACCGGTCACAAACCACCCAGATGACAGACATCTTCTGAGACACAGGAAGATCGGAAATAGAATCCATGGAAATATGCGTCCAGGGCCTCTCAGGGATAGGCAAGGGCAAAAGCAACCCACTAGCTCGAGAACAGCAGGGCTTAGCCCGAGCACAAATTCCACAGGACTGCACGAAGGAAGGCACATCCCGTGACAAAGAAGGCCACCAAAAGGACCTGGCAACCAAATC
The DNA here is from genome assembly GCF_051348905.1 of Ranitomeya variabilis. Lineage (NCBI taxonomy): Eukaryota > Metazoa > Chordata > Amphibia > Anura > Dendrobatidae > Ranitomeya > Ranitomeya variabilis. Next base: position 48,407,688 of record NC_135232.1, on the reverse strand, counting down.
TCTGGTTCCAAAGATCCCAGGATGACCAGCCAACACCGAACAATGGATCTCAGAAATCACCTTATTAGACCATCTATCAGGAACAAACAATTTCCCCACAGGACAGCGGTCGGGTCTATCGGCCTGAAACTCCCGAAGCACCCGCCGCAAATCAGGGGAGATAGCAGAAAGAATCACCCCCTCTTTGAGAATACCAGCCGGCTCACGGACTCCAGGAGAATCAGGCAAAAAACTCCTAGACAAGGCATCAGCTTTCACATTCTTAGATCCCGGAAGATACGAGACCACAAAATCAAAACGGGAGAAAAACAAAGACCACCGAGCCTGTCTAGGATTCAAGCGCTTGGCCGACTCAAGGTAAATCAGATTCTTATGGTCGGTCAAGACCACAACACGATGCTTGGCTCCCTCAAGCCAATGTCGCCACTCCTCGAATGCCCACTTCATAGCCAACAACTCCCGATTGCCGACATCATAATTATGCTCAGCAGGTGAAAACTTTCTGGAGAAGAAAGCACTCGGCTTCAAAACAGAGCCATCAGAGCTTCTCTGAGACAGAACAGCTCCTGCCCCAATCTCAGAAGCGTCAACCTCAACCTGAAAAGGGAGAGAAACATCTGGCTGACGCAACACAGGGGCAGAAGTAAAATGACGCTTAAGCTCCTGAAAGGACTCCACAGCCGCAGGGGACCAATTTACCACATCTGCACCTTTCTTGGTCAAATCAGTCAGAGGTTTAACCACAGTAGAAAAATTAGCAATGAAGCGACGATAAAAATTAGCAAAGCCCAAAAATTTCTGAAGGCTCTTCACAGATGTGGGCTGAGTCCAATCATAAATAGCCTGGACCTTAACAGGGTCCATTTCAATAGCCGAGGGAGAAAAAATGAACCCCAGAAAAGAAACCGTCTGAACTCCAAAAAGGCACTTAGACCCCTTCACAAACAGTGCATTAGCACGAAGAATCTGAAATACCATCCTGACCTGCTTCACATGAGTCTCCCAATCATCGGAAAAAACCAAAATATCATCCAAATATACAATCATAAATTTATCCAAATACTCCCGGAAAATATCATGCATAAAGGACTGAAACACAGATGGAGCATTAGAGAGCCCGAAAGGCATCACAAGATATTCAAAATGGCCTTCGGGCGTATTAAATGCTGTTTTCCATTCATCACCCTGTTTGATGCGAACTAGATTATACGCCCCTCGAAGGTCAATCTTGGTAAACCAGCTAGCCCCTTTGATCCGAGCAAACAAATCAGAAAGCAAAGGCAAAGGGTACTGGAATTTGACCGTGATCTTATTGAGAAGGCGATAATCTATACAGGGCCTCAAGGAGCCATCCTTCTTGACAACAAAAAAGAACCCCGCTCCCAACGGTGACGAAGACGGGCGAATATGCCCCTTCTCCAAGGACTCTTTTGCATAAGTCCGCATAGCGGCATGCTCTGGCACAGACAGATTGAAAAGTCGACCCTTAGGGAACTTACAGCCAGGAATCAAATTAATAGCGCAATCACAGTCCCTATGAGGAGGCAGAGGACTGGATTTAGGCTCCTCAAATATATCCTGGAAATCTGACAAAAACTCAGGAACCTCAGAAGAAGGGGACGAGGAAATTGACATCAGAGGAATGTCACTATGTATCCCCTGACAACCCCAACTAGTCACGGACATGGATTTCCAATCCAGCACTGGATTATGTACCTGTAACCATGGAAACCCCAGCACAACCACATCATGCAAATTATGCAACACCAAAAAGCGAATATTTTCCTGATGTGCTGGCTAACTGTGTCCAGTACTGAAGTTTATTCTTGGCCAATGGCATAGCATCAATCCCCCTCAAGGGAATAGGACTCTGCAACGGCTCCAAGGAAAAACCACAGCGCTTGGCAAATTCCAGGTCCATTAAGTTCAGGGCAGCGCCAGAATCCACAAATGCCATTACAGAAAAGGACGACAATGAGCAAATCAGGGTAACAGACAAGAGAAATTTAGGCTGTAAAGTACTGATGGTAACCGACCTAGCAACCCTCTTAGTTCGCTTCGGGCAGTCAGAGATAGCATGAGTAGCGTCACCACAGTAAAAACACAGCCCATTCTGACGTCTGAACTCCTGCCGTTCTGCTCTCGTCAAAACTCTATCGCATTGCATAGGCTCAGAACTCTGCCCAGAGGACACCGCCATATGGTGCACAACCTTACGTTCACATAAGCGCCGATCAATCTGAATGGCCAGAGACATTGATTCGTTCAAACCAGCAGGCGTGGGAAACCCCATCATAACATCTTTAAGAGCTTCAGAAAGACCCTTTCTGAAAATAGCCACCAGGGCATCCTCATTCCAATTTGTAAGCACAGACCACTTTCTAAATTTCTGACAATATATCTCTACTGCTTCCTGACCCTGACACAGAGCCAGCCAAATTTTTTCTGCCTGATCCACAGAATTGGGTTCGTCATAAAGCAGTCCAAGTGCTTGAAAAAACGAATCTATATTGAGCAATGCAGGATTCCCTGGCTCAAGGGAGAATGCCCAATCCTGCGGGTCGCCACGCAGCAAAGAAATAACAATCTTCACCTGCTGAATGGGGTCACCAGAGGAACGGGGTCTCAGAGCAAAAAATAATCTGCAATTATTTTTAAAATTCAAAAACCTAGATCTATCCCCAGAAAACAAATCAGGAATAGAAATTCTAGGCTCAGAAACAGGAGTTTGAACAACATAGTCTTGGATACTCTATACCCTTGCAGCGAGATGATCAACACGCGCAGACAAACCCTGAACCTCCATATCAGCACCAAGCTCCTGCACCATCCAAAAATCAAGGGGGAAAAAAAAAGGACAAAACAAGCAACACAAAAAAAAAAAATGACTCAGAACTTTCTCTTCCCTCTTTTGAGATGCATTTAACACATTGTGGGCCAGCTGTACTGTTATGACCTGGTGGGTACGGAGCGGTGCTGAGATGACCTGGTGGGCAAAACCAACCATGGACTCACTACGGAGCAGCACTGAAATGACCTGGTGGGTAAAACAAAAAAAGGACTAGCTCTGAGGAGGTGGTAACTTTACTGACCGCAATCCCTACTCCTAACAGCAACACTAGAAATAGCCGTGGAGCGTACCTAACTCTGCCTAGTCTGCCTAGACGCCTCTGCACAGCCTAAGAACTAGCTACCCCTAAAGATGGAAACGGAAAGCTATCTCGCCTTAGAGAAACCCCCAAAGGAAGATAGCCCCCCACAAATATTGACGGTGAGTGGAGAGGGAAATGACAAACTCAGAAATGAAACTAGATTTTTTAGCAAAGGAGGCCACTACTATCTAAATAGACAGAGATAGGATAGGTTGCTGTGCGGTCAGTATAAAAACTAAAAGTCCACGCAGAGTTTACAAAAATAACCACCACACCGACTCACGGTGTGGAGGGGGCAAATCTGCGACCCCAGAGCTTCCAACTAGCCGGAATATTTCATAATGACAAGCTGGACAAAGAGGCATAAATTGAACTAAACAGAAGGTCATAAGCAGGGAAAACCCAAAAAGTAGCAGACTTATCTTAAGCTGAAAATGGACTGGCCAACAGAGAACTTCCAGGAAAGAACTGAATCCACAGGAAATACATTGACAGCTGGCATCCACTAAAGCCAAACGCCCAGTTAAATAACAAGGCCAAGAAACCGATTAGTGAACGCAGCTGCTAAGTTCCACTTGAAACCACCAGAGGGAGCCCAAGAGCAGAACTCCCAACAATACCATTCGCAACCACAGGATGGAGCCCAAGAACGGAATTCACAACAGACAGCATAATGTCTGTGGGTGGGTGGGTGTGAGGATATCATAGTGTGTGTGGGTGTACGTGGGAACATCATATTAATTTGGGTGGGTGTGGAGGGTATCACACTGGCTGTGCAGGGTATTGTAGAGGGCATCATACTGCGTGTGACAGGGCACAGTGGGAAGCATTATACTGTGTGCGGGTGGATGCAGGACATCAAGTTGTGTGGGGTGATTTAAGGGGATCCTACTGTGTTTGGGAGAGTTCTGGTAGAATGAACTGTGGGAAGTACCATATATTGTGCATGGAAGCATCATACTGCATGTGGGGTACAGTGTGGGGAATGGATCATATCATGTACAGGGGCATCATACTGTGAGTGGGTGGTAGTTTGTACATCATATTGTGTGGGGGACTGTGGAAGGCATCAAACTATGGGGGTGGACACTGGGTGCATCATGCAGCATATGGGGCACTGGATGCAATAAATTGAGAGTGGATGATTATAAGGCCATTACACTGTGTGTGAGAGGCTGTGAGCGCATCACACTCTGTGTGGTGGGCACTGCAGAGTCCACATTGTGTGGGAAAACTAATGGGTGTAACTAGGAGCAATATTTTTCTTTCCCTCCATGTCCGAGAAAAACTGTAGCCACACTCATCCAAATTCGATCTGAATAATTGGACCGTTTTTCTGAGATGTGGAGACATCGATGGACGATATTACTGTGTGGGGTACAATTTGTGGGACTATTGTAGCCTTTATTATGCATTTCATAACAGATGCAAACATGCATTAGCCTTAGGTTTACCTTGGAGTTTCGAGGGACAAATCTTCTTTATTTGCTGATTCCTTGGTGTCCTATCCAAGTGGTCTGCAGTCTCTTCTTTCTGTATTTTCTTTCTAAGCGCTTCACGACGAGAAGTTAAAAAGCCTAAGTGATAGTCAAGCGGTGTCCGTGCACTTCCACTGAGTAACGTGCATGTCTAATGAATGTACTGCTTTACATCACTAAACACTAATTACACAGCTGGTTAAGTCGGTAATGGACAGAAATATTGTTTCTCATTTCCTCTTCGTAACGTCCATGTTCCTCTCAGAAATTAATGAGGTTCAAAAAGCAAATTTGCAATCCAGGGTTTATTTTTGTAGGTACTATGACATCTACGAATCTTGTTTTACTCACAGTATTGTATGTTCTAAGACATCTTTGGAGGAGCAAAGGATTAATATCATGGGTGGTAATTATGGGTAAAATAGACAAGAGAGGCCTATGATAATTCAAGGAAGTAGTTCTTCTCAAGCTGGGACTGATCACCGCTCGGCCTTATTGCCCCTTCTCATGCTTGAGCTGAGTCTTAAGTGGTCTTACGATGTTCTGATTGATGACTCATCTAAAACTATATTGTTAGCATCCAGTCTATCAGAAATCATTCAACTATTTAGATAAAACCAAAATTAGTATTGTGCAGGCAGCAAAGAGGAGCAAGATCAGCCGTGCACCTGTCACATGAGATGGTCCCTATGGAAGAATTGTACATGGGCCTCATGCCCTGCAGTAGGTTATTTTAGAAACCTTCCAAATTAGCTCAATCCATTCCATGCTGCATATTCAGCATGTCCACTCTTGGGTATATACACTTGATTTGGGTCCAAAGGAAAATGTATATTAAAGAAGTTATCTTGGACTTTTTTCCCCTATGGGGCTAAGCACTTACCACCAGGTAGTTACCATTTATCTGCCTGTTCTGCTCAGTGCTAGTGTTGAGCGATACCGTCCGATACTTGAAAGTATCGGTATCGGAAAGTATCGGCCGATACCGGCAAAGTATCGGATCTAATCCGATACCGATACCCGATACCAATACAAGTCAATGGGACTCAAGTATCGGACGGTATCCCTGATGGTTCCCAGGGTCTGAAGGAGAGGAAACTCTCCTTCAGGCCCTGGGATCCATATTAATGTGTAAAATAAAGAATTAAAATAAAAAATATTGCTATACTCACCTCTCCGACGCAGCCTGGACCTCACCGAGGGTACCGGCAGCGTTCTTTGCTTAAAATGCGCGCGTTTACTTCCTTCCGTGACGTCACGGCTTCTGATTGGTCGCGTGCCGCCCATGTGGCCGCGACGCGACCAATCACAGCAAGCCGTGACGTAATTTTCAGGTCCTCAATGCCTAATTCTAGGCATTGATGATTTTAAAATTACGTTCCGGCTTGTGATTGGTCGCGTCGCGGTCACATGGGCGACGCGACCAATCACAAGCAGTGACGTCACGGGAGGCAGGAAACGCTCGCAATTTAAAATTACGTCACGGCTTGTGATTGGTTGCGTGCTGCCCATGTGACTGCGACGCGACCAATCACAGCAAGCCGTGACGTAATTTCAGGTCCTGTATGCCTAATTCTGCATTGAGGACCTGAAATTACGTCACGGCTTGCTGTGATTGGTCGCGTCGCGGTCACATGGGCGGCACGCAACCAATCACAAGCCGTGACGTAATTTTAAAATGCACGCGTTTCCTGCCTCCCGTGACGTCACGGCTTGTGATTGGTCGCATCGCCCATGTGACCGCGACGCGACCAATCACAAGCCGGAACGTAATTTTAAAATCATCAATGCCTAGAATTAGGCATTGAGGACCTGAAAATTACGTCACGGCTTGCTGTGATTGGTCGCGTCGCGGCCACATGGGCGGCACGCGACCAATCAGAAGCCGTGACGTCACGGAAGGAAGTAAACGCGCGCATTTTAAGCAAAGAACACTGCCGGTTCCCTCGGTGAGGTCCAGGCTGCGTCGGAGAGGTGAGTATAGCAATATTTTTTATTTTAATTCTTTCTTTTACACATTAATGTTGTTTCGATACCGATACCCGATACCACAAAAATATCGGATCTCGGTATCGGAATTCCGATACCCGCAAGTATCGGCCGATACCCGATACTTGCGGTATCGGAATGCTCAACACTACTCAGTGCCAATCTCCACTGTGCGATAGAGGTAATGGACCTTTTATTCTAGCAATTCACTTGCTTCCTGTTACATCACATCGGCAGAGCAGTTCCTTCTCTTCCACTCTGCTCTGTCAACAGGGTATCACTACCGACATCATGTTGATTGACAGCTGGCTCTCCACTGTGTTAGTTTGAGATGACTATCAATCAACATGACGTCAGGCTCCGTTGAAAAAGCAGAGCAGTGGAAGAAAAGGAACTGCTTTGTTGATGTGATGTCATAGGAAGCAGGAAAATCGCTGCCAGGAGTGATCTGTGATAGCTTTAAAATCCTGGATAACCCCTTTAAAATGCTGCCAAATATGTAAAGAGCAAGTTGTAAAGCAGGAGGAGCTGAGCAGATTCATATTTTAGGGACCGATTTATTATTGCTATTTCTTTTATTGCTAGTATTGTGTGTTTTGTGCCTGTTGAGACAAGGGAGGGTCAGCGGACACCCCAGTCCGCTAGCCAAAACCACTTGGACCAGGGATCGTCCCACTGAATACTCGTTCTCCTTTGAACACGGGCATAATGCTACTCAGAAAATGGAGTGTGAGGGTAAAACAGTGCAGCAACACTTTATTGAACTACAAAACAGGCAGATAACACATAGAACAGTCCCAGCAAAATACCCAAGATGGTGCAGATTACAGAGTCTCACTCTTCCGTTGACTCACCGAGACAAGAACAGCTGTTACTTCAAAGCTTCCAGGGCTGACTATCCCACCTATGATGTGCACACAGAGAAGAGGTAACGACATTCCATTGAGGTACGTGGCTTGTTCACCGGATGGTCCCAACCTGGTTTCCCCAAATGTATCCATGGTGCCAGGTGACCGGATGGCCCCAGCCTGATTTCTCCAAATGTATCCATAGGTTCCAGGGGATGGTATGGTCCTAATCTGGTTTCCCCAAATGTATTCATGGTGCCAGGTGACCGGATGGTCCAACCTGGTTTCTCCAATCGTATCCATGGTGCCATGTGTCAGCAATGGTCAATGGAGCAGAGCTTCCAGGGCTGACTAACCCACCTATGACACACAGAGAGGAGGTAATTACATTCCATTGAGGTACGTGGCTTGTTGACTGGATGGTCCAGATGGTCCCATCCTGGTTTCTCCAAAGTATCCATGGTGCAATGTGTCAGTGATGGTCAATGGAGCAGATCTTTATTCTTCCAGCTGGGGCTGTGGTCTCCCTAGCTGTCATCCTGTAGAATGATAAATCTGTGTCCCCCGTGATGGAGTCATGATGTCATGGCTGCTGTCCTGTCTCTGATCCTTTGATTAGATGTCTTGGCTGAATCTCTGTCTCTCTCCTGTTACAGAAGCATATAACTTCTTTTTATAGTTAACTGTCCTTCATTCAGCATTCATTCATAGATATAGGGAAAGAATGCTGATAAGACCAGCTCGCATTGTTTGATTATGTAATCTATTTGCATAGGTTTTCCTCCTCTATTTTTCAAGTCAACAAACTGGCTGGTATGGACACTGCGTAATCAGTGTTACATCCACCGCTACGCTCCAGCGTCGCCGTTCTCACCGCTCCAGCGCTGCGCTCCTGCGTCCTCACTCCACCGCTGCTACGTCCCGGTCTGCACGCTCCTCTGCAGGTGTTCTTTCTCTGCGCAGGCGCTCTAGCTTCCCTCTAGGACGCAGACCCAGCGTCTCTGCCGCCTCCTCCTGAAGTCACATGTTCTTTTCCATCCAATCCCGTTCCTGCTCCTCCTATAAAAGGTAGTTCTTCCTGCTTCCTGGTGCCTGATTGTTTTAGCACGTTTGCTATTACGTTTGGCCCTTCGTATTCCCTGCTCAAGTGCCTGCACTCTGTGCCTTACCGTGCTACCTTCCGGTTCTCTCTGGTTCACTCCGTTTCCTCCTTGTTGTTACCTGCAGTCCCTGTTCTTCTTTTCCTGTAGGTTACCTATGGTCTTTGTTTTGTTTTCCTTCCCTCAGCTCCGCTCCGTTCCTGCCTCCCGGCCCTCCAGGCTCTCTAGCTGCTTCCCGCATTCTTCCCCGGTATCCTGCCTTCGTTTATCTCTCTTCCTGGAGCCGTCCCTACTGGTATCTCACCGTGGGTAAGTGACCTCTGGGCTTGCTCCTTGCGGTCCCTGTATAGGGGTCGTTATCTCCTAGGTCGCTCGCCCAGGGGTAGGGCTCCCCACGGTCCAGAGGGTCCACTCTTGTCTCTCCTAGTTCGCTATAGTACAATCAGGCCATGGACCCCGCGGGTACCCCTTTCTCGGCCCAGAAAGAGCTAGCCCATTTGCGTGAAAACCAACGGTGCATAATGGCTTTTATGAAGTCTATGGAGTCCCGCCTTACCTCGATACAGACTTCAGACCCAGTTAATGCCGCCCAGTTAATTAGTCTCCAACAAGAACTTGCCCAGCAACGTGATACCCAATCCCGCATGCTGAGTTATATGGCCTCTATTGATGACCGTTTGTTTAATCTCCAGTCTGCCCCAGCTGTGGTCGCACAAGCCTCTTCCCTTGACTCCAGTCCTCCGTCTACGGCTCACCCTCCCCCTCGTTTGGGTAAACCTCCCAGGTACTCTGGCGATCCAAAACTTTGTAGGGGGTTTTTGAATCAATGCCGCCTCCACTTTGAGCTTCTCCCACTTCAGTATCCATCAGATCGGGCGAGAGTGGCGTTCATAGTGTCTCATCTTGAGGGAGAGGCATTAGCTTGGGTGAACCCCTTATGGGAGCGTGACGATCCCGTTGTCAGCCACCTGGAGGACTTTCTTGAGACCTTTCGGAAAGTTTTCGATGAGCCCGGACGTTTAGCCTCTACGACCGAGTCTCTCTTTAATCTGCGTCAGGGTTCCTCTTCCGTTGGACAATATGCCATCCGCTTTCGTACTTTGGCCTCGGAGTTAGGGTGGAACAATGAGGCTCTAGTGGGTGCTTTCTGGCGAGGCCTGTCCAGCCGTATTAAAGACGAGCTCGCCGGTCGTGACACTCCAACTACTCTGGAGGACCTTATCTCTCTCGCCACTCGGATCGACCTCCGCTTCCAGGAGCGTTCGCGGGAGTCTGCTCGAGAAAGGAGATCTATGCCTGTCTCCGCTACCTTCCGTCAGTCTAGTATTTCTCGTGCTCCCGTTTCTGTTCCCTCTACTGTTCCAACCTCTGAACCTATGCAAGTGGATCGAGTTAAAATGGCTGAACAACGCCGCAAAGAGAGGCGCACCCAGGGCCTCTGCTTCTATTGTGGTAGTGCAACCCATTTACTCCGCAGTTGCCCTGACAGACCGGAAAACTCTTCCGCCTAGGACAGGTAAGAGAGGCCTCCCTAGGTGCCCGCGTTTCCTCTCAACCTTTGACTCTTTCCATTCTTTTTTTCTCTAACCAGCATCAATCTTCCGAGGTGGCGTATGTGGATTCTGGAGCGGCAGGCAATTTTATCAGTCTTGAGGCGGTTCGGAGGCTTCGCGTACCAGTAATCTCTTTGGACACTCCCCGTCTAATCGCCTCTGTGGATGGAAGACCTTTACAAGATGCAATTTCCCTCATCACTGAAGAGGTGGAGATACAAATTGGGGCCCTTCATCGCGAGAAGATCGCTTTTTATGTTCTGCCTAACCTTTCCTACGCCTTCCTGCTGGGTCTCCCTTGGCTTCGACTACATGAGCCCACACTGAATTGGCGCACTGGAGACGTACTTCGGTGGGGCCCTTCGTGCCATGATCGCTGCCTTCGGTCTGTATGTCCGGTTTCTCGTACCCAGCCTGCTGAAGTTCCTGACGGATTACCTTCTCCTTACTGGTCTTAAGCTGACGTCTTCAACAAGCGAGAGGCTGAGAATCTTCCTCCCCATCGTTCTTACGATTGTCCTGTGGAGCTTCTTCCCGGCCGTTCTCCACCTAGGGGAAGGATTTACCCGCTTTCTGCAGCTGAGACCAAATCTATGTCTGAGTACATACAAGAGAACCTAGCTAAAGGATTCATTCGGAAATCCTCCTCCCCTGCTGGAGCAGGGTTCTTCTTTGTGAAGAAGAAGGACGGTTCCTTAAGACCTTGTATAGACTATCGGGGTTTGAACAGCATCACGATTAAGAATCGGTATCCTCTGCCCCTTATACCAGAGCTCTTCGATCGCCTCCGTGGTGCTCGTATTTTTACTAAGTTGGATTTACGAGGCGCTTACAATTTGGTCCGGATCCGCTCTGGCGATGAGTGGAAAACAGCTTTTAACACCCGGGATGGACACTACGAGTATTTAGTAATGCCTTTCGGTCTCTGCAACGCTCCTGCGGTTTTCCAAGAGTTCGTCAACGATGTGTTCCGGGATCTTCTGTACTCTTGTGTTTTGGTTTATTTGGATGATATCCTTATTTTTTCTTCTGATCTTCCGTCACATCGCAGGAGTGTTCGCGAGGTCTTGCAACGCCTAAGAGAAAACCACTTGTATGCCAAGATAGAGAAGTGCTTGTTTGAGCAAACCTCACTACCTTTCCTTGGGTACATTGTCTCCGACTCCGGCCTTAAGATGGACCCTGAGAAGGTGAATGCCATTATTAACTGGCCACGGCCCTGCGGAGTGAAAGCCATTCAACGCTTCATCGGATTCCCCAATTACTACAGGCAATTCATCCCACATTTCTCCTCCATGATTCGTCCTCTCTCTTCTCTCACTCGCAAAGGTTCCTGCTCCAAGGATTGGTCTCCTGAGGCCGAGAAGTCCTTTGTTCTTCTCAAGAGATCTTTTTCTTCTGCCCCAGTCTTGCATCACCCGGAGGTGAACAAGCCTTTTATTCTGGAAGTTGACGCCTCCTCTACCGGAGCTGGAGCTGTGCTCTCACAAAAGACTCCTGAGGGTCTAACGGCACCGTGCGGCTTCTTCTCAAAAGCCTTTTCACCCTCTGAACGAAATTACACAATTGGAGATCGAGAATTGCTGGCCATCAAATTGGCTCTAGGCGAGTGGAGATATCTACTGGAGGGGTCGGTGCACCCGTTTGTAATCTTCTCCGATCACAAGAATCTTACTTACCTGCAGACTGCACAAAGATTGAATCCACGTCAAGCTAGATGGTCCTTGTTCTTTGCTCGCTTTGAGTTCGAACTTCGTTTTCGGCCCGGCAACAAAAACATAAGAGCTGATGCCCTGTCCAGGTCCTTCCAATCGTCTGATACCGTGGAGGAGCCTGCTTACATCATTGACCCTACCAAGATGGTCACCGTAGCCCCTTTACGGATGTTCCAACCTCCACCGGGTAAAACTCTTGTCTTGGATGAAGACACTAAGAGGGTCTTATCTTGGGGCCATTCTTCCAAATTGGCTGGTCATGCCGGTATTAGAAAGACTTTTCTTCTCATTTCACGTTACTATTGGTGGCCTACTTTACGTCAAGACGTAAAGGACTTCGTAGCCTCTTGTCCTTCTTGTGCCAGAAACAAAGTACCCAGGCGACTACCGCATGGAAATCTCCTTCCTCTTCCTGTTCCGTCCGCACCTTGGCAACACATCGCAATGGACTTCATCACCGATCTACCTTGCTCTTCCGCCTGCACGGTCATCCTCGTCGTTGTGGACAGATTCTCTAAGATGGCTCACTTCATTCCATTATCCGGTTTACCTTCAGCTCCTGAGTTGGCTAACATTTTTATTCTTAACATCTTCAAATTCCATGGTCTTCCTCAGCACATCGTGTCAGACAGAGGGGTTCAATTTACTTCCCGCTTTTGGAGAGCTTTGTGCAAGCTTTTAAAGGTGAATCTAGACTTCTCTTCCTCGTATCACCCTCAAACTAACGGTCAAGCAGAACGTACCAACCAAACCTTGGCTGCTTATCTTCGGCATTTTTCTAATGCTCACCATAATGACTGGGTCGAACTACTTCCTTGGGCGGAGTTTGCCTATAACAACCATTCCAGCGAGTCCTCCGCAAAGTCTCCATTTTTTGTTGTTTTTGGACGGCATCCGAGTGTTCCCCTACCGGTTTCTCCTGCCTCTGGTGTTCCAGCTGCTGACTCTACGGCTCTCAACTTTTCTTCCATCTGGAGCGAGGTCAAAGGGACCTTAAATCTAGCTTCTTCTAGAATGAAGAGACAAGCAGACAAGAGGCGTTTAGATTCTCCTCCTTTCTCTCCTGGTGACAAAGTTTGGCTTTCTTCAAAATTCATCAGACTCAAGATTCCTTCCTACAAGCTTGGTCCACGGTTCATCGGTCCTTTTGAGATTCTACGTCGAGTCAACGAAGTCGCCTACAAGCTGAAATTGCCTGCTTCGCTCCGTATACCCAATACGTTTCATGTCTCTCTTCTCAAACCAGCCATCTTTAACCGTTTCCATTCTCCCTCTTGTTCCTCTTCTCAACCAGCCAGCACGGACAACATTTTTGAGGTTAAGGACATTTTGGCTGTTAAAAAGGTTCGGGGAAAAGAGTTTTTTCTGGTGGACTGGAAGGGTTTTGGTCCGGAGGAGAGGTCCTGGGAGCCCTTGGAGAACATTGATGCTCCTCGTATTCTTAATAGGTTTTTTGCTACTCTTCGTAAAGGGGGGTATAAGAAAGGGGGTACTGTTACATCCACCGCTACGCTCCAGCGTCGCCGTTCTCACCGCTCCAGCGCTGCGCTCCTGCGTCCTCACTCCACCGCTGCTACGTCCCGGTCTGCACGCTCCTCTGCAGGTGTTCTTTCTCTGCGCAGGCGCTCTAGCTTCCCTCTAGGACGCAGACCCAGCGTCTCTGCCGCCTCCTCCTGAAGTCACATGTTCTTTTCCATCCAATCCCGTTCCTGCTCCTCCTATAAAAGGTAGTTCTTCCTGCTTCCTGGTGCCTGATTGTTTTAGCACGTTTGCTATTACGTTTGGCCCTTCGTATTCCCTGCTCAAGTGCCTGCACTCTGTGCCTTACCGTGCTACCTTCCGGTTCTCTCTGGTTCACTCCATTTCCTCCTTCTTGTTATCTGCAGTCCCTGTTCTTCTTTTCCTGTAGGTTACCTATGGTCTTTGTTTTGTTTTCCTTCCCTCAGCTCCGCTCCGTTCCTGCCTCCCAGCCCTCCAGGCTCTCTAGCTGCTTCCCGCATTCTTCCCTGGTATCCTGCCTTCGTTTATCTCTCTTCCTGGAGCCGTCCCTACTGGTATCTCACCGTGGGTAAGTGACCTCTGGGCTTGCTCCTTGCGGTCCCTGTATAGGGGTCGTTATCTCCTAGGTCGCTCGCCCAGGGGTAGGGCTCCCCACGGTCCAGAGGGTCCACTCTTGTCTCTCCTAGTTCGCTATAATCAGCATATCAGCAATCATCACTAGTCATCTAGGATAAGAGCCCAATGTGTCATGACAAATTGTCAACATTACAGGCTTACACAAGCAAAAGTTTTCTTGACCAACCAAAAAGGAACACAAAAATTTAAAAGTTAACATATAGATAACAGTCTATTCTTCTTGGCTTCCTGAAAATAGATGTTTGGTTAATTGAGATACAATTCTGTGTCTCCACATTGCCTGATTTTTTTTTGTTTGCATCTTTTGCAATAAGTCATGGTATAATGATGTCATGGCATGAGCTGTGACCTTAAGCATGCATGGGTATCACATGACCCTCCAAATTCAGAAACATAAAAAGAAGGCTGACAGCACTCACTAAATGTGGAACACACTTCTAAAATCAGCAACTTCAGAACAGAATGAGAACAGCGTCCAATCCAGGTGATAAGTTTCCAAAAAGACTAACTAGACTTACAACGTATTGACCTGTAGCAGGTCTTTATACTTGTTAAAGAACTGTTACAGGTCGAAACGTTGTGTGTCTATGGTGGAATAAATCTTTTTGGAAACTCATCACCTGGATTGGACGCTGTTCTCATTCTGTTCTGAACCTTCAAATTCAGAAGCCGTGGACAAGCATGAGATGCCTGGGGATTTAGTGGTGGAGATCTTAAACTGTGGCAAGGGTTGAACAGGGGATGGTGTGGAACCAGACAGGTGAGCATTGAGATGAGTATAAGGAATTTAAAATTTGTGTCTACATTTTAAGCATATTATGCCCTGATGTCTGGGGAGATCCCAGAGCATAATACGGGACATTAAAGTCTCGGAAAATGAGTTCACTTGGTCAGCGGGGTCCTCTCCTGTAGAGTGTAAGCTCTTATGGTCAGCAGGGTTCTCTCTCTCCCCTCCCCACATGTAGTTTCCAAGTAATTACAAGGTTTCCAGTATTGAGATTCGGGCAAACAATTGTTTGCTAAATATCAAATTTGGGGAGAAAATTTGGCAAAGTTGGCAAATTAGAAATTAAAAAAAACTGTTCATTTCTAATCTTTACTTAAAAAATTCCCATAACATGTTAAAGTTTCAGGTGTTACATGTTGGGGGCTGTGATGTAGAAATTCAAAAATTGTCACTTTCCAATGATATGTTTCTGGAACTTCACAGGACACTTACATTTTCACTTATAAGCTGTTCTAAGACAATACTATCATAGCAAACATCCAAATTGGGTCTCAGTCCCTCATTGGCAGAGTTTAATTCTGCTTATTGAGCAGCCGAATCTGCTGATATTTCTGGTCAGAAGTTGTGCAGGGCTCTTGGACTTGGGGACAACCTTACATGAGTGGTAGGATGAAAGGCAAAGGGTGATGTCATTCGGCTTGGACCACCCCAAATCACATGATTCATAGAGGCTGGGTAGTCTGCAAATTTGACATGTTGAAGCATGTTTTATAGTTGAACCTATTTTTTTAACCTATTTTGAACCACGTGGGGATGACAGATGCCCTAAGTTGACCCACAAAAAAATCAAGCCCTCTCATGACTATCTTAAAATATACATAAATATATGATTCTTGAAAGAAGGGGAGAGAAAAACTGAAAGTGCCGGAATATAAAAAAAATTCCAAATTCTAATAAAAGGAAACAATAAAATAGAATAATAAATATGTTGAAGCTTTCATTTGCATATAACAATACATTTGTCCCGTTGAGTACATTGCTTTTGTAGTCATCATTTTCTCTCTCACTGGATACTTTTTAGATATCTATTACCTTCCCAAACTTTTTATAGTTTCATTATCCTCTCGGTCCTGTGCCACAGAAGAGCTATAGATCATGTCTGTAATATTGTGGCATTCATTACCTCCTAATGCTGTTTTCTTTTTAGATCATTAGACCAAATTGTGACCTGACCTGTGAACTGTGAAATTGATTGTTGCCTTTAATGGTCAACGGCCCATTTTCTAATCGATGCGAGGAACTTTTTTTAATTTTTTTTTTCTATATATTTAAATTATACATAGGTATAATGCTTGTTAAATGTATCTACCACTTTGTTTCTGTAGTTATTCTACATCAATCTAAAATATGGATGTGGCTTTCATCATCCGAGGATGATGAAGGATGAACATAAATTCCTCGGCTTTCAAGAGTTTAGGAAACACTGAGTAATACATTAGTGGTTAGGGATAAGGTTAGATAAAGCTGATTGCTGTGAGGAACAGGGCTCCCCGGGAAAGAGCTGGTCTATTCTCCCATCCATTAGTCAACACTGAATGAATAGTTTTACAAGTAAGTAAATATTGCAGATGTCATTTATATCCTGGATGCTCACATCCTTGAAAGAAGGCTAAATGAAAAAAGGATTTTTATGCTTTTTCCGGGACCATTTTTTAATTAATTAATATTCATATTTCTGCACCAGATAAGTCTGTAATTTTAAACTGTAGGGGATGTTTTTACTATAAAGTTTTCCTTAGCTTAATCCCATAATTCTTTATAAAGCTTACTTCTAACATTCATGTTGGTACCTCTTTCTTCTGTGTCCACTTGTGCCGTACCTTTGTTGCTGGCAAAACGTGATGGCAACACGACAGTGTTATATCATTTTCTAGGGGTTAATTCCTTGGTTATTATTACCTCCTTCTGTGAGCCTTATGAGGGGCTGCTAACTAAATAAAGCCCTGAGTCCCTGTACTTAATGCCAGTTATACGTTCTGCCTTACCTGGTCTACACTCAAACTCTTGACTCCTGTTGCTCTTGTGAGTATTCCTGTTTCAGATACCGGCTTGTTTACTGACTATTCTTCTGCCTGACGATTTTGTGCTTGATCCATACCTCCTAGTTCTTACCTTGCTACATGGAGTATTCCTGCCAACTTGTCCACCAGCCAGCAGGTACTGTTTGCCCTCAGACCAGGGCCCCTACGTAAGTCAAAATTCCTGGGCAGGTGTTATAGGGTGAAGACCAAGGTTTTCTTGGAACCTGAAAGACGGAGTTGCTACTGCAAAGCCTGTCCATGTAAGCACTATTTAGAGCTGCCAGGTGACCACAGACAAAGCAACTTTGCATCACTAAAAAGCTTATTTTTCTTAACTGAAGACCAAATAGTAGTGAGGTAGGAGTGGAGGGTTATATTGTCTGTAAATTTTATGCTGTCATAGGGGAACAGCATGGATGGAGAAATCCTTTTGGTGAGAGCACACAATAAAGCTCTGAGATCGCATGAGGAAGAAACACCCACTCTGCACAGTTATAGAGAGAAAATTAACATTACAGGGATATTCCCATTTCATATATTTATGACATGTCCACAGCATCTACCAATATGAACTGTGTCTATCTCGAGAATGGGGACATGCCACACAGATTCATGGCCACCTTTATAAGTGCGGTGAAAATTGCTGAGGAAGCGCACTCTAAAATTTTCAGAACTCCCATAGAAATGAATAGAGAAAAGCACAAATATGCAACCACCTGTGGATGTGAGAAGGGTCTGTTCTTTAGGTTCTTTTTTTCTGTACTTAGAGCCTGGTATATAAAGACTGGCATTTTGAAACCCAATCTTAATGGGCGTAGTAAAATAAGAATCAAAGTTCATCAAGAGGAGTGATTCATCATGGGCATGGTAAAGTTCATCAAGAGGTGCCCGCCACCTAATTTCTGGCCGAATGAATCGGGCTCTTCGTGTCTGCAGCAGTTTCTCCTCCAGTAATAAAAATTAACTGGCGGTTGTTCCAATAATGAAAGCTCCATCGGGGGGAAACAAATCACAAAAAGATGTTCTCTTAGCCCAAATTTTAAAAATTGTACTCTATAAATTCTGTATTGATCACAAGAATAATACGGCTAGTCTCATCGTAATGCCCCTCTCCCCCATCCAGTAAAGCCAGTGTTACACTAAAATCACTCTGCGGGGTGAGAGCTTTCCAAATGCTGTCATACTTTATGTAATTCTTTTTCGAGTTAGGTTATGAGCCTCATTACCACACATATTAATAATTAATTATATATTGATTTTTGAAAAATATTAAAGCAAATATTCACTGTACAATTCTGAGGGATAATTGCAGATTCAGCATTCCTGCAAGGCTATAAGAGTCCCACCAAATGTTTCTATGAGAATTGGTTTGCTGGGAACATTTGTCTAGTTTATAAATACTTTACTTTCGGCCCGCGTATATTAACAACCACATACAAAGCCAGTCTGTCAGGGGCATTAAAGTGAATGTATGAGTAGAAAACAACATGCATATATGAAGTTTTCATTATTATTATTCTTTAAAAAAAATTATGGTTTTTGTTTAATTTTTTTGCCAAAATCCATATAACAAAACATTAAAATATATTGTTGACCATTAGAAAAGTCAGAATAATATGAGAAATTGTATTTTCTGTGGCTTTGCTAAATAGACTTGGACAAAATGATCAGATCCATCTCATTATTATAGAGAAAGGGCAAGATAAAGAGGTTGGACCATAAACAACATATTAACTTAACCACAGGATCTCATCTACTCCTTGATACCACTGTTTAGAGGACCTTTCACCAAATTTTACATATTGTGCTGAACACATAATGTATTAGTGTCTGCAGAGTGAAATAAAACATTTTTGATTGTTTGCAATTTCACTTCTCCATTGCGGAGATATTAGCAATCAAAGAATTTGGCACCTAATGAGTTAACTTTAGTTAAGTCCAAGTGGGTGCTATCAGAGTTTTCACTGGGGGAGTGTACTTCTTCTACCTGTATGAGTTGCTGTCAGTGGGAGCATGTATTTCTTTTCCCTGTATGAGTTGCTATCACTGGGGATGTGTACTTCTTTTCCTTGTATGAGTTGCTGTAACGGGGGAGTGAACTAGGGGTGTGTACTTCTTCCCCCTGTATGAGTTGCTATCACTGGGGGTGTGTACGTCTTCTCCCTGTATAAGTTGCTGTCACTGGGGGTGTTTACTTCTCCCTGTATGAGTTGCTATCCCTGGGGGCATTTACTTCTCCCTGTATGAGTTGCTATCACTGGGGGTGTGTACTTCTTCTCCCTGTATGAGTTGCTCTCACTGGGGAGGTGTACTTCTCCCTGTATGAGTTGCTATCACTGGGGGTGTGTACGTCTTCTCCCTGTATAAGTTGCTATCACTGGGGGTGTGTACTTCTTCTCCCTGTATGAGTTGCTATCCCTGGGGGCATTTACTTCTCCCTGTATGAGTTGCTATCACTGGGGGTGTGTACTTCTTCTCCCTGTATGAGTTGCTCTCACTGGGGAGGTGTACTTCTCCCTGTATGAGTTGCTATCACTGGGGGCGTTTACTTCTCCCTGTATGAGTTGCTATCACTGGGGTTGTGTACTTCTCCCTGTATGAGTTGCTCTCACTAGAGTTGTGTACTTCTTCTCCCTGTATGAGTTGCTACCACTGGGGGTGTGTACTTCTTCTCCCTGTATGAGTTGCTACCACTGGGGGTGTGTACTTCTTCTTCCTGTATGAGTTGCTATCACTGGGGGTGTCCTTCCCGTATGAGCTTCGATCACTGGGTGTGTGTACTTCTTTTCCCTGTATGAGTTGCTATCACTGGGGGTGTGTACTTCTTCTCCCTGTATGAGTTGCAATCACTGGGGGTGTGTACTTCTTCTCCCTGTATGAGATGCTATCACTGGGGGTGTGTACTTCTTCCCCCTGTATGAGATGCTATCACTGGGGGTGTGTACTTCTTCTCCCTGTATGAGATGCTATCACTGGGGGTGTGTATTTCTCCCTGTATGAGTTGCAATCACTGGGGGTGTGTACTTCTTCTCCCTGTATGAGTTGCAATCACTGGGGGTGTGTACTTCTTCTCCCTGTATGAGATGCTATCACTGGGGGTGTGTACTTCTTCCCCCTGTATGAGATGCTATCACTGGGGGTGTGTACTTCTTCTCCCTGTATGAGATGCTATCACTGGGGGTGTGTATTTCTCCCTGTATGAGTTGCTATCACTGGGGGTGTGTACTTCTTCCCCCTGTATGAGTTGCTATCACTGGGGGGGTGTACTTCTTCTCCCTGTATGAGTTGCTATCACTGGGGGTGTGTATTTCTCCCTGTATGAGTTATCACTGGGGGGTGTACTTCTTCTCCCTGTATGAGTTGCTATCACTGGGGGTGTGTACTTCTCCCCCCTGTATGAGTTGCTATCACTGGGGGTGTCCTTCTCCCTGTATGAGTTTCGATCACTGGCGGTGTGTACTTCTTCTCCCTGTATGTGTTATCACTAGGGAGTGTACATCTTCTCCTTGTATGAGTTAGTATCACTGGGGGAGTGTATTTCTTCTCCCTGTATGAGTTGTTGATAACATCCACTTGGACTTAATAAAAGTAAACTGATTAGGTGCCAATGCTTTGATTACTAATATCTCCGCAACAGAGAGGCAAAATTAAAAAAAAATGTAGAAAAATAAAAAACACATTTTATTCCAGTCTGCAGCCACTATGAATTTGTGTTTTCAGTTCAACATTTAAAATTTGATGAAAGGTCTAAACTAATTTAAGTTCATCTAAAGGTGTTACATCATTTTGATAAAGGGGCCACACAGAAAATGTAGAATGTAGGAAAATTCAGAGACTAAGGGTATGTTTCCATGTGGCGTATTCCGAGCACTTTGGACGCAGCGGTTCATTGAACACATGCGGAATCATCGCATCCTATGTAGAACGGTGCTATTTATATTGTGGAGACTGAGAGTCCCCGCAAGATAAATAACCATGCTGCAGTCTATAAAGATGCACCGCATGTGCGTATACGCAGGTCTGCCACCTGCGTCTTTGTACGTATAGTAGATATGAGATTTAAAAAAAAACCTCCACTATGCTGTATCATCTGGATGCTGCGGATTGGATGCTGTGGCTGTAGCAAATACGCCACGTGGAAACATACCCTTATAGTCACTAGATTTTTTTAATTATTATTTTACTTTTGGAGACTATGCTTATTAACTACAAGCCAAATTATATTTTCTTAAATTATATCCACACTGGGGAAAGGATACAGTGTCATGATAACAACGCCAGAATGTAGTATTATTTTACAATCCCCCACCATTTAAGTATAGACATAGATTCTTAAAAATCCATGATTTTTCAGGTATGCAAAAAACTGACTGATTTTCATTATTGCTTTGGATCACATTTTCATCAGAAATTGGCCACAGTGGCGTTTTTTTTTACCATCAGAGTTTCATCAGCTTTTCTTACATGCAAACAAAACGCAATGGAGGTTTCTCAAGCTTTTCCTATTAACCCCTTTCTGACATTAGATGTACTATCCCGTCGAGGTGGGGTGGGCGCATATGACCACCGACGGGATAGTACGTCATACACGATCGGCCGCGCTCACGGGGGGAGCGCGGCCAATCGCGGCCGGGTGTCAGCTGCATATCGCAGCTGACATCCGGCACCATGTGCCAGGAGCGGTCACGGACCGCCCCCGGCACATTAACCCCCGGCACACCGCGGTCAAACATGATCGCGGTGTACCGGCGGTATAGGGAAGCATCGCGCAGGGAGGGGGCTCCCTGCGGGCTTCCCTGAGACCCCCGGAGCAACGCGATGTGATCGCGTTGCTCCGAGGGTCTCCTACCTCCCTCCTCGCCGCAGGTCCCGGATCCAAGATGGCCGCGGCATCTGGGTCCTGCAGGGAGGGAGGTGGCTTACCGAGTGCCTGCTCAGAGCAGACGCTTGGTAAGCCTGCAGCCCTGCACAGCAGATCGTCGATCTGACAGAGTGCTGTGCACACTGTCAGATCAATGATCTGTAATGTCCCCCCCTGGGACAAAGTAAAAAAGTTAAAAAAAAATTCCCCACATGTGTGTAAAAAAAAAATAAAAAAAAATATCCTAAATAAAGAAAAAAAAAATATTATTCCCATAAATACATTTCTTTAGCTAAATAAAATAAAAAAAACAATAAAAGTACACATATTTAGTATCGCCGCGTCCGTAACGACCCAACCTATAAAACTGCCCCACTAGTTAACCCCTTCAGTAAACACCGTAAGAAAAAAAAAAAAAAACGAGGCAAAAAACAACGCTTTATTATCATACCGCCGAACAAAAAGTGGAATAACACGCGATCAAAAAGACTGATATAAATAACCTTGGTACCGCTGAAAACGTCATCTTGTCCCGCAAAAAACGAGCCACCATTCAGCATCATCAGCAAAAAAATAAAAAAGTTATAGTTCTGAGAATAAAGCGATACCAAAATAATTATTTTTTCTATAAAATAGTTTTTATCGTATAAAAGCGCCAAAACATAAAAAAATGATATAAATGAGATATCGCTGTAATCGTACTGACCCGACGAATAAAACTGCTTTATCAATTTTACCAAACGCGGAACGGTATAAACGCCTCCCCCAAAAGAAATTCATGAATAGCTGGTTTTTGATCACTCTGCCTCACAAAAATCGGAATAAAAAGCGATCAAAAAATGTCACGTGTCCGAAAATGTTACCAATAAAAACGTCAACTCGTCCCAAAAAAACAAGATCTCACATGACTCTGTGGACTCAAATATGGAAAAATTACAGCTCTCAAAATGTGGTAACGCAAAAAATATTTTTTGCAATGAAAAGCATCTTTCAGTGTGTGACGGCTGCCAATCATAAAAATCCGCTAAAAAACCCGCTATAAAAGTAAATCAAACCCCCCTTCATCACCCCCTTAGTTAAGGAAAAATAAAAAAATTAAAAAATGTATTTATTTCCATTTTCCCATTAGGGTTAGGGTTAGGGTTAGGGCTAGAGTTAGGACTAGAGTTAGGGCTAGGGTTAGGGTTAGGGTTAGGGCAAGGGTTAGGGCTAGGGTTAGGGTTAGGGTTGGGGCTAGGGTTAGGGCTAGGGTTAGGGCTAGGGTTGGGGCTAGGGTTAGGGCTAGGGTTAGGGCTAGGGCTAGTGTTACGGCTAGTGTTAGGGCTAGTGATAGGGCTAGGGTTATTGCTAGGGTTAGGGCTAGGGTTAGGGCTAGGGTTGGGGCTACAGTTAGGGTTGGGGCTAAAGATAGGGTTAGGATTTGGATTACATTTACGGTTGGGAATAGGGTTGGGTGTGTCTGGGTTAGAGGAGTGGTTAGGGTTACTGTTGGGATTAGGGTAAGGGGTGTGTTTGGATTAGGGTTTCAGTTATAATTGGGGGGTTTCCACTGTTTAGGCACATCAGGGGCTCTCCAAACGGGACATGGCATCCGATCTGAATTCCAGCCAATTCTGCGTTGAAAAAGGAAAACAGTGCTCCTTCCCTTCAGAGCTCTCCCGTGTGCCCAAACAGGGGTTTACCCCAACATATGGGGTATCAGCGTACTCAGGACAAATTGGACATCATCTTTTGGGGTCCAATTTCTCCTGCTACCCTTGGGAAAATACAAAACTGGGGGCCAAAAAATAAGTTTTGTGGGAAAAAAAAGATTTTTTATTTCCACGGCTTTGCGTTGTAAACTGTAATGAAACACTTGGGGGTTCAAAGTTCTCACAACACATCTAGATAAGTTCCTTGGGGGGTCTAGTTTCCGATATGGGGTCACTTGTGGGGGGTATGTACTGTTTGGGTACATCAGGGGCTCTGCAAATGCAACGTGACGCCTGCAGACCAATCCATTTAAGTCTGCATTACAAATGGCGCTCCTTCCCTTCCGAGCTCTGTCATGCGCCCAAACAGTGGTTCCCCCCCACATATGGAGTATCAGCATACTCAGGACAAATTGGACAACAACTTTTGGGGTCCAATTTATCCTGATACCCTTGTGAAAATACAAAACTAGGGGCTAAAAAATCATTTTTGTGAAAAAAAAAGAATTTTTATTTTCACGGCTCTGCGTTATAAACTGTAGTGAAACACTTGGGGGTTCAAAGCTCTCAAAACACATCTAGATAAGTTCCTTAGGGGGTCTACTTTCCAAAATGGTGTCACTTGTGGGAGTTTTTAATGTTTAGGCACATCAGGGGTTCTCCAAACGCAACATGGCATCCCATCTTAATTCCAGTCAATTTTGCATTGAAAAGTAAAATAGCGCTCCTTCCCTTCCGAGCTCTGCTATGCGCCCAAACAGTGGTTTACCCGCACATATGGGGTATCGTCGTACTCAGGACAAATTGCACAACAACTTTTGTGGTCTAATTTCTTCTCTTACCCTTGGGGAAATAAAAAAAATGGGGGCGAAAAGATCATTTTTGTGAAAAAATATGATTTTTTATTTTTACGGCTCTGCATTATAAACTTCTGTGAAGCACTTGTTGGGTCAAAGTGCTCAACACACATCTAGATAAGTTCCTTAAGGGGTCTACTTTCCAAAATGGTGTCACTTGTGGGGGGTTTCAATGTTTATGCATGCACATCAGGGGCTCTCCAAACGCAACATGGCGTCCCATCTCAATTCCAGTCAATTTTGCATTGAAGTCAAATGGCGCTCCTTCCCTTCTGAGCTCTGCCCTGCGCCCAAACAATGGTTTACACCCACATATGGGGTATCAGCGTACTCAGGACAAATTGTACAACAAATTTTGGGGTCTATTTTCTCCTGTTACCCTTGGTAAAATAAAACAAATTGGAGCTGAAATAAATTTTGTGTGAAAAAAGTTAAATGTTCATTTTTATTTAAACATTCCAAAAATTCCTGTGAAACACCTGAAGGGTTAATGAACTTCTTGAAAGTGGTTTTGAGTACCTTGAGGGGTGCAGTTTTTGGAATGGTGTCACACGGGTATTTTCTATCATATAGACCCCTCAAAATGACTTCAAATGAGATGTGGTCCCTAAAAAAAAATGGTGTTGTAAAAATGAGAAATTGCTGGTCAACTTTTAACCCTTATAACTCCGTCACAAAAAAAAATTTTGGTTCCAAAATTGTGCTGATGTAAAGTAGACATGTGGGAAATGTTACTTATTAAGTATTTTGCGTGACATATGTCTGTCATTTAAGGGCATAAAAATTCAAAGTTGGAAAATTGCGAAATTTTCAAAATTTTCGCCAAATATTCATTTTTTTCACAAATAAACGCAAGTTATATCGAAGAAATTTTACCACTATCATGAAGTACAATATGTCATGAAAAAAACCATGTCAGAATCGCCAAGATCCGTTGAAGCGTTCCAGAGTTATAACCTCATAAAGGGACAGTGGTCAGAATTGTAAAAATTGGCCCGGTCATTAACGTGCAAACCACCCTTGGGGGTGAAGGGGTTAAACAGTAAGTAAAAAATGGATGACATCCATGTGCTATCTGATTTTTCACAGACCCATAGACTTGTGTTGATTGGCGAGATTGATCCATGACCCGGATCAAAATCGGTCATACCTCTGTGTTTTGATACAGGCCACTTTGTCCACAAAAATACACGGAGGTGTGAGCAGCGCCAAACACTATAAGGGTATGTGTCCACGTTCAGGATTGCATCAGCATTTGGTCAGGATTTTCCATCAGTATTTGTAAGCCAAAACCAGGAGTGGGTGATAAATGCTTAAGTGGAGCATATGTTTCTATTATACTTTTCCTCTAATTGTTCCACTCCTGGTTTTGGCTTACAAATACTGATGGAAAATCCTGACCAAATCCTGATGCGATCCTGAACGTGGACACATACCCTAATAGATATGAGTTCTGTCTGTGAAAAACACAGATAGAACTGGCATGTGAAAAGCTAACGTCTGAAAGAAAGAACTTAGAGAAAATTATGTAAAAAGATTAATAAAATAAGCACTAAATTGTGTAAAAAGATTTTAAAAAGTATAAGAACTATCAAATATATTTTCATTGTAATAAAATACTATAAACAAAAATACTAAATAAATGTATGAATGATACATTGTTATTCATTTCTAATTGTAATGTACTGTAGCATATATTTTAGAAAATCTGTTGTGATAAAATAAATAATAGTTTAAGGATAAAAACTAAAATTTATTATTTAGGAAACCCCATAATGCATTTAATTGAGACACAAATTAAAAACAAATTAAATATATAATAAATAAACAAAATAAATGTATAAAATGTGACTGCTAAAAAAATAGAACTTATGCAAGGGAAAAGAAATGGAATTATATACACACGTTTATTAATTTTTTTAAGTTCTGTGGAAGCATGGTTGAAAAGCAATGTCTGACTTTCATTTGTTCATTTTCATAGATCTTTTATTTTTTATTACTGTTGTCAGATTCAATTTATTTCTGTGACCATTGTGGGTTTTTCTGTCATTAAACGAGGGGAACCAACAATTTTGACCACGTGTGTAGGATACAAACTGATAATTGAATCGTAAAAACACGTAAAACAAATAGAGGTAAACAAAATTGATAAAAACTTTAAACTTTGCAACAGTTAAATAAATGAAAAAAGAAAAAGCAAGAAAGATAGCATAAATCTTCTTTTTTTTTTTTTAAATATTGAATATAAGGTTTAATATAAAAAGCAAGGTTAAATAAAAATGTTGCATGAACTAGAAGGGATCTACCGCAGAATGTATTATGTTACAATGTTTTGAACAAGGCAACGCGATATCAACATGATGCAATTGTAACATAAAGCAGATCGATATGTTTCATACCTTGGACTAAACCATAACGAGCAGACAAGTAATAATGTGTGAATATATTAATTAACTACAGCAGACTGATAAACAGAAACAGGTTGTTACATGGATAACTTCATCATTGATCTGTGAATTTAATGTATGGAGAACGATAGCTTATCAATTATTAATCAATACATAATCACTATTTCCAGTGGTCAAGGAAGGCTTTTAATGGAATGACATTTGCAATATGTATTCACTCTGGATCTATAATTTTGCACTAATACAGCCTTTAAAAAACACCAAACGGTATTGGAGGCTAATTAATGATTTACAGCGCAGAGGTCCATCTCTTACCCCAGACTTTTATTACTTAGTCAGAGCATTATTCATCCCGTTATGCTGGTACAATAAATACAGAGGCAGCAGCGGAAGTTAGGATGAGAGCAACAGACATGTTCCAGGGAATGTGGTACTTGGCGAGTATAATGTTCATAGAACATATCATAGCCTGTGGTCTCTTTATTAAAGGTTAAGAGAATGTTTATGCAGTAATTAAACCATTAACGAGTATGTTATTTTAAATGTTATAAATTAACACGAATATCTACCAAGACCATAGGGGACAGTATTATAGCAGTAATATTCTTGTACATAGGGGCAGTATTATAGTAGTTATATTCTTGTACATAGGAGCAGTATTATAGTAGTTATATTCTTGTACATAGGAGCAGTATTATAGTAGTTATATTCTTGTACATAGGGGGCAGTATTATAGTAGTTATATTCTGGTATATAGGAGCAGTATTATAGTAGTTATATTCTTCTACATGGGGGCAGTATTATAGTAGTTATATTCTGGTATATAGGAGCAGTATTATAGTAGTTATATTCTTCTACATGGGGGCAGTATTATAGTAGTTATATTCTTGTACATAGGGGCAGTATTATAGTAGTTATATTCTTGTACATAGGAGCAGTATTATAGTAGTTATTTTCTTGTACATAGGGGCAGTATTATAGTAGTTATATTCTTGTACATAGGAGCAGTATTATAGTAGTTATATTCTTGTACATAGGGGCAGTATTATAGTAGTTATATTCTTGTACATAGGAGCAGTATTATAGTAGTTATATTCTTGTACATAGGAGCAGTATTATAGTAGTTATATTCTTGTACATAGGGGGCAGTATTATAGTAGTTATATTCTGGTATATAGGAGCAGTATTATAGTAGTTATATTCTTCTACATGGGGGCAGTATTATAGTAGTTATATTCTGGTATATAGGAGCAGTATTATAGTAGTTATATTCTTCTACATGGGGGCAGTATTATAGTAGTTATATTCTTGTACATAGGGGCAGTATTATAGTAGTTATATTCTTGTACATAGGAGCAGTATTATAGTAGTTATATTCTTGTACATAGGAGCAGTATTATAGTAGTTATATTCTTGTACATAGGGGGCAGTATTATAGTAGTTATATTCTTGTACATAGGGGCAGTATTATAGTAGTTATATTCTTGTACATAGGAGCAGTATTATAGTAGTTATTTTCTTGTACATAGGGGCAGTATTATAGTAGTTATATTCTTGTACATAGGAGCAGTATTATAGTAGTTATATTCTTGTACATAGGAGCAGTATTATAGTAGTTATATTATTGTATATAGGAGCAGTATTATAGTAGTTATATTCTTGTACATAGGGGCAGTATTATAGAAATTATATTCTTGTACATAGGGGAAGAATTATAGTAGTATATTCTTGTACATAGGGAGCAGTATTATAGCAGCTACATTCTTGCACATAGGAGCAGTATTATAGTAGTTATATTCTTGTACATAGGAGCAATATTTTAGTCATTATATTCTTGTACATAGGGGACAGCGTTATAGTAGTTATATTCTTGTATATAGGGGTAGTATTGTAGTAGTTATATTCTTGTACATAGGGGCAGTATTATAGTAGTTGTATTCTTGTATATAGGATCAGTATTATAGTAATTATAATCTTGTACATAGCGACAATATTATAGTATAGGGTTGAGCAACTTTCATTTTTATAAGATCGAGTCGGGTTTTGCGAAACCCACTTTGTCCAAAGTCGAGTCGAGTGCAGTCGGCCGATTATCGCGAAAAGTCGGGGATCGACCGAAACACGAAACCCAATGCAAGTCAATGGGGAAGCATAGTCGGCAGTGAGTGGAGGCCAGGAAAACACCTACAGTGCCTATTTTAATGCCAAAAACATCCATTCTTGTTTCTGAAGCTTGTCAATCTTAATTAACTTTATAATAATAGTTGGGCATTGGAAATTGGGGGTCATTTGGCAAAAGTTGTGGGGGTAGGGCTGGTTCAAGGTTTTAGTGGGCCCAGGAAACGTGGACTACGTCACGGCGGTGGAGGAGGGAGAGGTAAGTATTTCAATGTTGCAAGTGCTGTGATCCTGAGCAAGCAGGGGGGTCCCACTCGTTCGCATTGGCACTGGCACAGGGCCCCTCAAAGTACAGCGGTGTATTTGCACGGCGGGGGCACCCCCCACCGGCAGCGACACTTTTGCGTACTCTGAAGGGCCCTGAGCCTGTGACGTCGCCAACGAGTATGCCCCTTACCTGTTAAAGAAACCTGCACTTTCATCTGCACCTTCCTCTTTGTCCCTGTGTAAGGTGGTATAGTATGCGGGAAGGGGAACCTGACTTTCAGCAGGGTCAGATTTTGGCTGTGTAGCGTGCAAGGGGAATGTAGTGGTCTGGGTCAAAGTACCACAAGACTCATGTAGCACCGGCTGGGCAATGGGCAGGATGAGGAGGAAACACTGATGTAGGGCCAAATAATAAAGTGGGAAAAATGCAATTCAAAATTGGTAACAGGACTAACCAGGCAGCATTGCTTAATTCAGTGGAGGACAACTGTAATGAGAGGCAGACACAGTTAGTAGGCCCAAATAATAAAGTGGGCAAAATAAAGTTCAAAATTGGTAACAGGAGTAAACAGGCGGCACTGCTTTGTTCAGTGGAGGAGAACACCTTTGAGCGGCAGACACCGTTAGTAGGCCCAACCCAACTAGTAGGCCCTATGCAGTTTAATATTACAAATGAAGGCCGAAAGCCTGAAGATTAAAGGTCAGGAAAATAACACAGGACAACACCAAGGTGCGGCACACACCGTTAGTAGGCCCCAACCACCAATTTTTAAAAACAACTACTTAATGAGAGCCAGAAGGTTGAAGCTCAGACAAGGAAACCTGGAGGAGAACACCCAGGAGGAGGAGAAAACCCAGGAGGAGGAGAACACCCAGGAAGAGGTGAACACCCAGGAGGAGGAGAACACCCGGGAGAGTCAGACACCGTTAGTAGGCCCCAACCACCAATTTTTAAAAACAACTACTTAATGAGAGGTTGAAGCTCAGCTTTATACAGTGGAGGACAACACCAAGGAGCAGCAGACACCGTTAGTAGGCCCTAACCACCAATTTTTTTAAAAAAAGCACTTAATGAGAGCCAGAAGGTTGAAGCTCAGATTTATACAGTGGAGGACAACACCAGGGAGCGGCAGACACTGTTAGTAGGCCCTAACCACCAATTTTTTTAAAAAAGCACTTAATGAGAGCCAGAAGGTTGAAGCTCAGATTTATACAGTGGAGGACAACACCAGGGAGCGGCAGACACCGTTAGTAGGCCCTAACCACCAATTTTTTTTTTTAAAAAGCACTTAATGAGAGCCAGAAGGATGAAGCTCAGATTTATACAGTGGAGGACAACACCAGGGAGCGGCAGACACTGTTAGTAGGCCCTAACCACCAATTTATGTAAAAAAAGCACTTAATGAGAGCCAGAAGGTTGAAGCTCAGACAAGGCAACCTGGAGGAGAACACCAAGGAGGAGGAGAACACTCAGGAGGAGGACAACACCCAGGAGCGGCAGACACCGTTAGTAGGCCCTAACCACCAATTTATTTAAAAAAAGCACTTAATGAGAGCCAGAAGGTTGAAGCTCAGATTTATACAGTGGAGGACAACACCAGGGAGCGGCAGACACCGTTAGTAGGCCCTAACCACCAATTTTTTTTTTAAAGAAAGCACTTAATGAGAGCCAGAAGGTTGAAGCTCAGATTTATACAGTGGAGGACAACACCAGGGAGTGGCAGACACCGTTAGTAGGCCGTAACCACCAATTTTTTTTAAAAAACCACTTAATGAGAGCCAGAAGGTTGAAGCTCAGATTTATACAGTGGAGGACAATTTGAATTAGGGACTGCAGACAGACTTAGTAGGCTGTCCCCTGTGGACCATGCATCCACCACATTAACCCATTGCGCCGTAATGGACACGTAACCTTCCGTGGCCATGCCTACAGGTCCATGCGTCTGTTGTCAGGTGCACCTTTGTACTCAGAGATTGCCAGAGTGCATGGACAATGCGGTCTTTTACATGCTGGTGGAGGGTTGGGATGGCTTTTCTCGCAAAAGAAGTGTCGACTGGTTAGCTTGTAGCATGGTACAGCGTAGTCCATCATGGCTTTATTAATATTAAATAAAATATATAAATAGGCTCTATGAACTTTTAAATAGGTTCCAGGGGTACACGGGCAGCATTGGTGTGGTCAGCGGAGGACGATTGCAAGGAGGGACCGCAGACAGGCTTACTAGGCCTAAAATAAATAAAAATAGGCTCAAGGCACTTAGCGTTATCTCGCAGGGGTACACAGGCAGCATTGTTGTGGTCAGTGGAGGAGGATTGCAAGGAGGGACCGCAGACAGGCTTACTAGGCCTAAAATAAATAAAAATAGGCTCTATGCATTTTTAAATAGGTTACATGGGTACACAGGCAGCATTGTTGTGGTCAGTGGAGGAGGATTGCAAGGAGGGACCGCAGGCAGGCTTACTAGGCCTAAAATAAATAAAAATTGGCCCTATGCATTTTTAAATAGGTTACATGGGTACACAGGCAGCATTGTTGCGGTCAGTGGAGGAGGATTGCAAGGAGGGACCGCAGACAGGCTTACTAGGCCTAAAATAAATAAAAATAGGCTCTATGCATTTTTAAATAGGTTACATGGGTACACAGGCAGCATTGTTGTGGTCAGTGGAGGAGGATTGCAAGGAGGGACCGCAGACAGGCTTAATAGGCTTAAAATAAATAAAAATAGGCCCTATGCATTTTTAAATAGGTTACATGGGTACACAGGCAGCATTGTTGTGGTCAGTGGAGGAGGATTGCAAGGAGGGACCGCAGACAGGCTTACTAGGCCTAAAATAAATAAAAATAGGCTCTATGCATTTTTAAATAGGTTACATGGGTACACAGGCAGCATTGTTGTGGTCAGTGGAGGTGGATTGCAAGGAGGGACCGCAGACAGGCTTACTAGGCCTAAAATAAATAAAAATTGGCCCTATGCATTTTTAAATAGGTTACATGGGTACACAGGCAGCATTGTTGTGGTCAGTGGAGGAGGATTGCAAGGAGGGACCGCAGACAGGCTTACTAGGCCTAAAATAAATAAAAATGGGCTCAAGGCACTTAGAGTTATCTCGCAGGGGTACACAGGCAGCATTGGTGTGGTCAGCGGAGGACGATTGCAAGGAGTGTCTGACACAGTTAGTACTCACAAAAAATAAATAGATGTTAATGTCTCGCAAAACAACCAAAAAAAAAAAAAAAGTGTGGCATACTTAGGTACAGGGGTGGGCTCATCTGCTGAGTTTCTGACATAGTAATCTGGCAGTAAGTATTTACTGGTGTCAATATAGGACACTGACCCAGACTACTTTAACTAGCATCATAGATGTCAACAAATTGGTATTGTCAGTGCCAGGCATTGAATGATGTCAGCGCATAGACTAAACATTGGTGGAGCTGTGAGAGAAAATTTTGCACGTGGTAGAGCACAGTTTGAGCTGGGGGGGTGAACTCTCTTGTGGCCGGCGGTACCGTCCCAGGGCCCCTCATGTTACAACGGTGTGTCTGACGTTGGGTGCGCGCCACCACCGCCAGAGACACTTTATTGTACTATGAGGGACCCAGTGGCAGTGCCGTCGACCAAAAGCGGGCACACCCACCTCTTCAGACAAACGGCACTCTAACGGGTGCTTGCACCAAGTGGCGAGACCACGGCCCCGTGGGGGGAGTTTTCCCATTGAGGGAGGTGTAAACATGTCATATGCTGGACAAACAGCTGCTGCAAATTAAGAGATTGGAACACTCAGTAAGACCAGTCCACAAGCAAGACCTTTTTATAGGAAAGCTAGGTGTCAGCCGGGAAAGGTGGGGCAAAATAATTTGAAATCCAGGAGTGGTTAATTTTAATGAAGGTTAGATCATCCACATTTTGGGTAGCCAGACGAGTCCTTTTTTCGGTAAATATTGAACCAGCAGCACTGAATACTCTTTCTGATAGCACACTAGCTGCTGGGCAAGCAAGCTCCTGCAATGCATATTCTGCCAATTCAGGCCAGGTGTCTAATTTGGATGCCCAGTAATCAAATGGGAATGTCGGTTGAGGGAGAACATCGATAAGGGATGAAAAATAGTTAGTAACCATACTGGAAAAATGTTGTCTCCTGTCACTTTGAATAGATGCTGCAGTACCTGTCCTGTCTGCGGTCATTGCGTAATCACTCCACAACCTGGTCAGAAAACCCCTCTGTCCAACGCCACTTCTGATTTGTGCACCTCTAACACCTCTGCCCTGTAGCCCCTGCAGCTCGTGTGAGAACCATCACCGGCGCTGTGTGCTGGGAATGCCTGAATCAAAAGGTCTACAAGAGTTGCTTGTTTGGTTGCTAATATTTGTTCGAGGTTCTCATGTGGCATATTTTGCAATTTGCCTTTATAGCGAGGGTCAAGGATGCAGGCCAACCAGTAATCGTCATCGCTCATCATTTTAATAATGCGTGGGTCCCTTTTGAGGATAAGTAAGGCATAATCCGCCATGTGGGCCAAAGTTCCAGTTGTCAAATCTGCGGTTGTGCTGGTTTGAGGGGCAGTTACAGGCAAATCTACGTCACTTGTCTCCCTTAAAAAACCAGAACCCGGCCTTGCAACGCCACTAATTTCTGTTGGTGTTCTGAATTCCGTTCTCGAGCTCCCTCCTGTGGTCATGAATGGTACTTCGGTGAGTTCTGTCCGTGGACTCCCTCTGGTGGCTGTGAGTGGAGCTGCTGGTTCTGAGATTCCTTCTCCAGCTGCCCTCGTTTAGGGTTAGGCTGGATTCTCTATTTAACTCCACTCAGATCGTTACTCCATGCCAGCTGTCAATGTTCTAGTACTGGTTCAGATCTCTCCTGGATCTTTCTGAGGACCTGTCTACTCCAGCACAAGCTAAGTTCCTGCTTGTTCATTTGTTACATATGGTTTTTCTTGCTAAATTCTAGTCCAGCTTGCTTTCATGAAACTACCTGGCTAGCTGGAAGCTCTGGGGGTGCAGAGTGGCACCACCGCATCGTGAGTCGGTGCGGGGGTATTTTTTGCACACTCTGCGTGGTTTTTGTAGCTTTTTGTGTTGACCGCAAAGATCCCTTTTCTATCCTCAATCTGTTTAGTTAGACTGGCCTCTCTTTGCTAAAACCTATTTCATCCTGTGTTTGTGATTTCCTCTTATCTCACAGTCAATACTTGTGGGGGGCTGCTTTTACCTTTGGGGAAATTTCTCTGAGGCAAGTGAGGCTTTGTTTCCTTTCTTTAGGGGCAGTTAGCTCTTAGGCTGTGAAGAGGCGTCTAGGCAGAGTCAGGCACGCTCCACGGCAATTTCTAGTTGTGTTTATAGGAGTAGGGTTTGCGGTCAGCAGAGTTCCCATTTCCCCAGAGCTCGTCCCGATTCCGTGTTTAATTATCAGGTCATTTCTGGTGCACCTAACCACCAGGTCCATAACATTACAGCTGGCCCACAAAGTGTTAATGCATCTCAATAGAGGGAAAAGAGAAGTTCTGAGACCTTTTTTTTTTTTCTCTGCAGTGTGTTTTGCCTTTCTTTTCCCCTTAAACTCTGGGTGGTTCAGAACTTAGGTGTGGATATGGACATTCAAGGTCTGTCCTCTAGTGTAGATCAACTCGCTGCAAGGGTACAAAACATTCAAGATTATGTAGTTCAGAATCCTATGTTGGAGCCTAGGATTCCAATTCCTGAGTTATTTTCTGGGGATAGATCTAAATTTCTGAATTTCAAAAACAATTGTAAACTGTTTCTTGCTCTGAAACCCCACTCCTCTGGTGACCCTATTCAGCAAGTAAGGATCATTATTTCTTTGTTGCGTGGTAACCCTCAAGACTGGGCATTCGCCCTGGCGCCAGGAGATCCTGCGATGCGTTTTTTCTGGCGCTGGGTTTGCTTTATGATGAACCGAATTCTGTGGATCAGGCAGAGAAAATTTTGCTGGCTTTGTGTCAGGGTCAGGATGAAGCGGAGGTATATTGCCAGAAGTTCAGAAAGTGGTCTGTGCTTACTCCGTGGAATGAGTGTGCCCTGGCAGCAATTTTCAGAAAGGGTCTTTCTGAAGCCCTTAAGGATGTTATGGTGGGGTTCCCCACGCCTGCTGGTCTGAATGAATCAATGTCCTTGGCCATACAGATCGATCGGCGCTTATGTGAGCGCAAAACTGTGCACCATTTGGCGGTATCCTCTGAGCAGAGACCTGAGCAATGTGATAGGACTTTGACCAGAGCTGAACGGCAAGAACATAGACGTCAGAATAGGCTGTGTTTTTACTGTGGTGACTCCACTCATGCTATCTCTGATTGTCCTAAGCGCACTAAGCGGTTCGCTAGGTCCGTCACCATTGGTACTGTACAGCCTAAATTTCTTCTGTCCGTTACTCTGATTTGCTCTTTGTCATCCTATTCTGTTATGGCATTTGTGGATTCAGGCGCTGCCCTGAATTTGATGGACTTAGAGTTTGCCAGGCGCTGTGTTTTTTTCTTGGAGCCCTTGCTGCATCCCATTCCTTTGAGGGGAATTGATGCTACGCCTTTGGCCAAGAATAAGCCTCAGTACTGGACCCAGTTGACCATGTGCATGGCTCCTGCGCATCAGGAGGATATTCGCTTTTTGGTGTTGCATAATCTGCATGATGTGGTCGTGTTGGGTTTGCCATGACTGCAGGTCCATAATCCAGTATTGGATTGGAAATCAATGTCGGTGTCCAGTTGGGGTTGTCAAGGGGTACATGGGGATGTTTCATTATTGTCAATTTCTTCCTCCACTCCTTCTGAAGTTCCTGAGTTTTTGTCGGATTACCGGGATGTATTTGATGAGCCCAAGTCTAGTACCCTACCTCCTCATAGGGATTGTGATTGTGCTATTAATTTGATTCCTGGTAGCAAGTTCCCTAAGGGACGACTTTTCAATTTGTCTGTACCAGAACACGCCGCTATGCGGAGTTATATAAAGGAGTCCTTGGAGAAAGGGCATATTCGCCCGTTGTCGTCACCATTGGCAGCAGGGTTCTTTTTTGTGGCCAAGAAGGATGGTTCTCTGAGACCTTGTATAGATTACCGCCTTCTTAATAAAATCACGGTCAAATTTCAGTACCCTTTGCCTCTACTGTCTGATTTATTTGCTTGGATTAAGGGGGCTAGTTGGTTCACCAAGATAGACCTTCGAGGGGCGTATAATCTCGTGCGTATTAAACAGGGCGATGAATGGAAAACAGCATTTAATACGCCCGAGGGCCATTTTGAGTACCTGGTGATGCCATTCGGCCTTTCTAATGCTCCCTCTGTGTTTCAGTCCTTTATGCATGACATCTTCCGAAAGTATCTGGATAGATTCATGATCGTATATTTGGATGATATTTTGGTCTTTTCAGATGATTGGGAGTCCCATGTGAAGCAGGTCAGAATGGTGTTCCAGGTCCTTCGTGCTAATTCCTTGTTTGTGAAGGGATCTAAGTGTCTCTTTGGAGTTCAGAAGGTTTCCTTTTTGGGCTTCATTTTTTCCCCTTCTACTATCGAGAGGGATCCTGTTAAAGTCCAAGCTATTTATGATTGGACTCGGCCTACATCTGTGAAGAGCCTTCAGAAATTTCTGGGCTTTGCCAATTTTTACCGTCGCTTCATCACTAATTTTTCTAGTGTTGTTAAACCGTTGACTGATTTGACCAAGAAGGGTGCTGATGTGGTGAATTGGTCCTCTGCGGCCGTTGAGGCTTTTCAGGAGTTGAAACGTCGTTTATCTTCGGCTCCTGTGTTGTGTCAGCCAGATGTTTCGCTCCCTTTTCAGGTCGAGGTTGATGCTTCTGAAATTGGAGCAGGGGCTGTTTTGTCGCAGAGAAGTTCTGATTGCTGTGTAATGAAGCCATGCGCTTTCTTTTCGAGAAAGTTTTCGCCTGCTGAGCGTAATTATGATGTTGGCAATCGGGAGTTGTTGGCTATGAAGTGGGCATTCGAGGAGTGGAGACATTGGCTTGAAGGAGCCAAGCATCGCGTGGTGGTCTTGACAGATCACAAGAATCTGACTTATCTCGAGTCTGCCAAGCGGTTGAATCCTAGACAGGCTCGTTGGTCGCAGTTTTTCTCCCGTTTCAATTTTGTGGTTTCGTACCTTCCGGGTTCTAAGAATGTGATGGCTGATGCCCTTTCAAGGAGTTTTGTGCCTGATTCTCCTGGGGTTCCTGAGCCAGCCGGCTGGTATTCTCAGAGAGGGGGTAGTTCTGTCTGCCATCTCCCCTGATTTGCGGCGGGTGCAGCAGGAGTTCCAGGCTGATAGACCTGACCGTTGTCCAGCGGAGAAACTGTTTGTCCCTGATAGATGGACTAATAGAGTTATCTCTGAGGTTCATTGTTCGGTGTTGGCTGGTCATCCTGGGATTTTTGGTACCAGAGATTTGGTAGCTAGGTCCTTTTGGTGGCCTTCCTTGTCGCGGGATGTGCGTTCTTTTGTGCAGTCTTGTGGGACTTGTGCTCAGGCTAAGCCCTGCTGTTCTCGTGCCAGTGGGTTACTTTTGCCCTTGCCGGTCCCGAAAAGGCCTTGGACGCATGTTTCCATGGATTTTATTTCAGATCTTCCTGTTTCTCAAAGGATGTCGGTCATCTGGGTGGTTTGCGATCGCTTCTCTAAAATGGTCCATTTGGTACCCTTGCCTAAATTGCCTTCTTCCTCTGATTTGGTTCCATTATTTTTCCAACATGTGGTTCGTTTGCATGGCATTCCGGAGAACATCGTGTCTGACAGAGGTTCCCAGTTTGTTTCAAGGTTTTGGAGGTCCTTTTGTGCTAAGATGGGCATTGATTTGTCTTTTTCTTCGGCTTTCCATCCTCAGACAAATGGCCAAACCGAACGAACCAATCAGACTTTGGAAACTTATCTGAGATGCTTTGTTTCTGCTGATCAGGATGATTGGGTGACCTTCTTGCCATTGGCTGAGTTCGCCCTTAATAATCGGGCCAGTTCGGCTACTTTGGTTTCGCCATTTTTATGTAATTCTGGTTTTCATCCTCGTTTTTCTTCGGGGCAGGTTGAGCCTTCGGACTGTCCTGGTGTGGATTCTGTGGTGGACAGGTTGCAACAAATTTGGACTCATTTGGTGGACAATTTGACCTTGTCCCAAGAGAAGGCTCAACGTTTTGCTAACCGCCGTCGCCGTGTTGGTCCCCGACTTCGTGTTGGGGATTTGGTTTGGTTATCATCTCGTTATGTTCCTATGAAGGTTTCTTCTCCTAAGTTTAAGCCTCGTTTCATTGGTCCTTATAAGATTTCTGAAATTCTTAATCCTGTATCATTTCGGTTGGCCCTTCCTGCTTCTTTTGCCATCCATAATGTGTTCCATAGGTCGTTTGCTGCAGAGATATGTGGCACCTATGGTTCCCTCCGATGATCCTCCTGCTCCGGTGTTGGTCGAGGGGGAGTTGGAGTATGTGGTGGAGAAGATTTTGGATTCTCGTATTTCGAGTCGAAAACTTCAGTACTTGGTCAAATGGAAGGGCTATGGTCAGGAGGATAATTCCTGGGTTGTTGCCTCTGATGTCCATGCTGCCGATTTAGTTCGTGCCTTTCATTTGGCTCGTCCTGATTGGCCTGGGGGCTCTGGTGAGGGTTCGGTGACCCCTCCTCAAGGGGGGGTACTGTTGTGAATTCCGTTCTCGAGCTCCCTCCTGTGGTCATGAATGGTACTTCAGTGAGTTCTGTCCGTGGACTCCCTCTGGTGGCTGTGAGTGGAGCTGCTGGTTCTGAGATTCCTTCTCCAGCTGCCCTCGTTTAGGGTTAGGCTGGATTCTCTATTTAACTCCACTCAGATCGTTACTCCATGCCAGCTGTCAATGTTCTAGTACTGGTTCAGATCTCTCCTGGATCTTTCTGAGGACCTGTCTACTCCAGCACAAGCTAAGTTCCTGCTTGTTCATTTGTTACATATGGTTTTTCTTGCTAAATTCTAGTCCAGCTTGCTTTCATGAAACTACCTGGCTAGCTGGAAGCTCTGGGGGTGCAGAGTGGCACCACCGCATCGTGAGTCGGTGCGGGGGTATTTTTTGCACACTCTGCGTGGTTTTTGTAGCTTTTTGTGTTGACCGCAAAGATCCCTTTTCTATCCTCAATCTGTTTAGTTAGACTGGCCTCTCTTTGCTAAAACCTATTTCATCCTGTGTTTGTGATTTCCTCTTATCTCACAGTCAATACTTGTGGGGGGCTGCTTTTACCTTTGGGGAAATTTCTCTGAGGCAAGTGAGGCTTTGTTTCCTTTCTTTAGGGGCAGTTAGCTCTTAGGCTGTGAAGAGGCGTCTAGGCAGAGTCAGGCACGCTCCACGGCAATTTCTAGTTGTGTTTATAGGAGTAGGGTTTGCGGTCAGCAGAGTTCCCATTTCCCCAGAGCTCGTCCCGATTCCGTGTTTAATTATCAGGTCATTTCTGGTGCACCTAACCACCAGGTCCATAACATGTTGGCCCAGGAGAAGCTTCCTCATTAAAAAAGTACTCATCCCCATCATCCTCCTCGTCCTCCTCATCCTCTTAGCCCGCTACCGCGTCCTCTACACGGCCCTGACCAGACAATGGCTGACTGTCATCAAGGCTTTCCTCTTCCTCGGCTGCAGATGCCTGCTCCTTTATGTGCGTCAAACTTTGCATCAGCAGACGCATTAGGGGGATGCTCATGCTTATTATGGCATTGTCTGCACTAACCAGCCGTGTGCATTCCTCAAAACACTGAAGGACTTGACACAGGTCTTGTAGCTTCGACCACTGCACAACTGACAACTCCATGTCTGCCATCCAACTGCCTGCCTGTGTATCCTCCCACAAATACATAACAGCACGCCTCTGTTCGCACAGTCTCTGAAGCATGTGCAGTGTGGAGTTCTACCTTGTTGCAACGTCGATGATTAGGCGATGCTGGGGAAGGTTCAAAGGCCGCTGATAGTTCTGCATACGGCTGGAGTGTACGGGCGAACGGCGGATATGCGAGCAAAGTCTGCGCACTTTGAGGAGCAGGTCGGGTAACCCCGGATAACTTTTCAGGAAGCACTGCACCACCAGGTATAAGGTGTGAGCCAGGCAAGGAATGTGTTTCAGTTGGGAAAGGGCTATGGCAGCCATGAAATTCTTTCCGTTATCACTCACTACCTTGCCTGCCTCAAGAGGTACAGTGCCCAGCCATGACTGAGTTTCTTTCTGCAAGAACTCGGACAGAATTTCCGCGGTGTGTCTGTTGTCGCCAAAACACTTCATTGCCAATACAGCCTGCTGACGCTTGCCACTAGCTGTCCCATAATGGCACACCTGGTGTGCAACAGTGGCAGCTGCGGATGGAGTGGATGTGTGACTGCGGTCTGTGGAAGAGTGTTGTGAACTCCTTTTTCAGGCTCCCTCTTGTGGTCACAGATGATATTGTGTGACTTTGGTTTTTTGGCTCCCCCTGGTGGTTTGGTTTATTATCCTGTGGGTCTGCTGGATCTGGGGTACGGAGCAATGTCTGTGTCAAGTTGGGGTTGTCAGGGAATTCATGGCGACGCTCCTGTGGTGTCAATTGCTTCATCCACTCCTTCTGAGGTCCCTGCGTTTTTGTCAGATTACCAGGATGTATTTGATGAGCCCAAACTCAGTTCTCTACCTCCTCATAGGGATTGTGATTGTGCTATAGATTTGATTCCTGGCAGTAAGTTTCCTAAGGGACGACTTTTCAATTTGTCAGTGCCGGAGCATGCTGCTATGCGGAGTTATATAAAGGAGTCTTTGGAGAAAGGAAATATTCGCCCCTCCTCCTCCCCTCTTGGTGCGGGGTTCTTTTTTGTGGCTAAGAAGGATGGTTCCTTGAGACCTTGTATTGATTATCGCCTTCTAAACAAAATCACGGTCAAATTTCAGTATCCTTTGCCATTGTTATCTGATCTGTTTGCTCGCATTAGGGGGTCTAGTTGGTTCACCAAGATAGATCTTCGTGGTGCGTATAACCTTGTGCGTATTAAGCAGGGTGATGAATGGAAAACTGCATTTAATACGCCCGAAGGCCATTTTGAGTACTTGGTGATGCCTTTTGGACTTTCTAACGCTCCTTCTGTCTTTCAGTCCTTTATGCACGACATCTTCCGCGAATATCTGGATACATTTATGATTGTGTATCTGGATGATATTCTGTTTTTTTCGGATGATTGGGAGTCCCATGTTAAGTAGGTCAGGATGGTGTTTCAGGTCCTGCGTGCCAATGCTTTATTTGTGAAGGGCTCAAAATGTCTTTTTGGAGTCCAGAAGGTCTCTTTTTTGGGTTTCATTTTTTCTCCTTCTGCAATTGAGATGGACCCAGTCAAGGTTCAGGCTATTCATGACTGGACTCAACCTACATCTGTTAAGAGTCTTCAGAAGTTCTTGGGTTTTGCTAATTTTTACCGTCGCTTCATCGCTAATTTTTCTGGTGTTGTTAAGCCATTGACGGATTTGACCAAGAAGGGTTCTGATGTTACTAATTGGTCTCCTGCGGCTGTGGAGGCCTTTCGGGAGCTGAAGCGCCGGTTTTCTTCGGCTCCGGTCTTATGTCAGCCAGACGTCTCCCTTCCTTTCCAGGTCGAGGTTGATGCTTCTGAGATTGGAGCGGGGGCTGTTTTGTCGCAGAGAAGCTCTGATGGCTCTGTGATGAAGCCATGTGCTTTCTTTTCAAGAAAGTTTTCGCCTGCCGAGCGGAATTATGATGTTGGTAATCGGGAGTTGTTGGCTATGAAGTGGGCATTTGAGGAGTGGCGACATTGGCTCGAGGGAGCTAAGCATCGTGTGGTGGTCTTGACTGATCACAAGAATTTGATTTATCTCGAGTCGGCCAAGCAGCTGAATCCTAGACAGGCTCGTTGGTCATTGTTTTTCTCTCGTTTTGATTTCGTGGTCTCATACCTGCCTGGTTCGAAGAATGTGAAGGCTGATGCTCTTTCTAGGAGTTTTGTGCCTGACTCTCCTGGTGATTCAGAGCCAGCTGGTATCCTCAGATAAGGGGTGATTTTGTCTGCCATCTCCCCAGATTTGCGACGAGTGCTGCAGGAGTTTCAGGCGGATAGACCTGACTGTTGTCCACCGGAGAGACTGTTTGTCCCGGATAGATGGACCAGCAGAGTTATTTCCGAGGTTCATTCTTCGGTGTTGGCAGGCCATCCTGGGATTTTTGGTACCAGAGATTTGGTGGCTAGGTCCTTCTGGTGGCCTTCCTTGTCGCGGGATGTGCGTTCCTTTGTGCAGTCTTGTGGAATTTGTGCTCGGGCTAATCCTTGCTGTTCTCGTGGCTTGTTGGTGCCTTTGCCTGTCCCGAAGAGGCCTTGGACGCACATTTCCATGGATTTTATTTCAGATCTCCCTGTCTCTCAGAGAATGTCGGTCATTTGGGTGGTGTGTGATCCTTTTTCTAAGATGGTCCATTTGGTGCCCTTGCCTAAGTTGCCTTCCTCCTCCGAGTTGGTTCCTCTGTTTTTTCAAAATGTGGTTCGTTTGCACGGGATCCCTGAAAATATTGTTTCCGACAGAGGATCCCAGTTTGTGTCTAGATTTTGGCGGACCTTTTGTGCTAAGATGGGCATTAATTCCTCAGACGAATGGCCAAACCGAGCGCACTAATCAGACTTTGGAAACCTATTTAAGATGTTTTGTTTCTGCTGATCAGGACGACTGGGTGACTTTTTTGCCATTGGCCGAGTTTGCCCTTAATAATCGGGCTAGTTCTGCTACTTTGGTTTCGCCTTTTTTTGTAATTCAGGGTTTCATCCTCGTTTTTCCTCGGGTCAGGTGGAGTCTTCTGACTGTCCTGGAGTGGATGTTGTGGTGGATAGGTTGCATCAGATTTGGAATCATGTGGTGGACAATTTGAAGCTGTCACAAGAGAAGGCTCAGCGCTTTGCCAACCGCCGTCGCTGTGTGGGTCCCCGACTTCGCGTTGGGGATTTGGTGTGGTTGCCTTCTCGCTTTGTTCCTATGAAGGTCTCCTCTCCTAAGTTTAAGCCTCGGTTTATCGGTCCTTATAAGATTTTGGAAGTCCTTAACCCTGTGTCATTTCGTTTGGACCTCCCGGCATCGTTTGCTATTCATAATGTGTTCCATCGGTCGTTGTTGCGGAGGTATGTGGTGCCTGTGGTTCCTTCGGTTGAGCCTCCTGCCCCTGTGCTGGTTGAGGGAGAATTGGAATACGTGGTGGAGAAGATCTTGGATTCTCGTGTTTCTAGACGGAGGCTTCAGTATTTGGTTAAGTGGAAGGGCTATGGTCAGGAGGATAATTCCTGGGTTGTCGCCTCTGATGTTCATGCGGCCGATTTGGTTCGTGCCTTCCATGTGGCTCACGCTGATCGCCCTGGGGGTTTTGATGAGGGTTCGGTGACCCCTCCTCAAGGGGGGGGTACTGTTGTGAACTCCGTTTTCAGGCTCCCTCTTGTGGTCACAGATGGTATTGTGTGACTTTGGTTTTTTGGCTCCCCCTGGTGGTTTGGTTTATTATCCTGCGGGTCTGCTGGATCAGCTGCCTCGTTATTCACCAGGGAGGCTCCTATTTAGCTCTGCTTCACTTCCACTGGTTGCCGGCTGTCAATGTATTCAGTGCTATTCTGATTACTCCTGATTATCTCGTTTTCTGCCTCTTCAGGATAAGCTAAGTTCTGTTTGAATATTTTTTGCTCATCTGCCTGCAATATGATTTCTGTGTATGATGAGTCTAGTGCAGCTTGCTAACATGTGATTTCTTTTTGCTGGTAAGCTCTGGGGTACGGAGTTGCTTCCCCCGCACCATTAGTTGGTGCCGGGGCTCGAGCAATCTCTGCGTGGATATTTTGAATAGGGTTTTTTATTGACCGCACAGTTTCCTTCCTATTTTCTGCTATCTAGTATTAGCGGGCCTCATTTGCTAAATCTGATTTCATCTCTGCGTTTGTGCTTTCCCCTTAACTCACCGTTAATATTTGTGGGGGGCTATTCTATATCTTTGGGGTCTTCCACTGAGGAAAGTGAGGACTTACTTTCCCTCCAGGAATAGTCAGTTTCTCAGGCCGTGACGAGACGTCTAGGATTTTTAGGTAACGTTCCACGGCTGCCTATAGTTGTTTGCGGATAGGATCAGGTTGCGGTCAATCTAGTTACCACTTCCCCAGAGCTAGTAGTCTGTTCAGTTACTTAGCTAGTCCGACCTGCGATCCTTGCCACTAGGATCATAACAGACGAGCTCTCGCTTCTGCAGGAGGACAAGGAAGAGGAGGAGGGGGGGCGAACGCCTACAGCCAACTCTTTCCTTGACCGTGGGCTAGGCAGAACTGTCCCAATATTGCTGTCCCCTGTGGACCCTGCATCCACCACATTCACCCAGTGTTCCGTGATGGACACGTAACGTCCCTGGCCATGCCTACTGGTCCATGCATCTGTTGTCAGGTGCACCTTTGTAGTCACAGACTGCCTGAGTGCATGGACGATGCGGTCTTTAACATGCTGTTGGAGGGCTGGGATGGCTTTTCTAGAAAAGAAGTGTCGACTGGGTAGCTCGTAGCGTGGTACAGTGTAGTCCATCAGCGCTTTGAAAGCTTCGCTTTCAACTAACCGGTAGGGCATCATCTCTAATGAGATTAGTCTAGCAATGTGGGCGTTCAAACCCTGTGTACGCGGATGCGAGGATGAGTACTTCCTTTTCCTAACAAGAGTCTCATGTAGGGTGAGCTGGACTGGAGAGCTGGAGATCATGGAACTAGCGGTGGTGCCGGTGGACATGGCAGACTGAGAGAGGGTTGGAGATGGTATTCTTGCCGGTGCCCTACATGCAGTGTTTCCTACTACGAACCTGGTGATTCCCTGACTGCTTTGGCCTGGAGACAAAAGCTGCACAGATACTGCAGGTGTTGCGGGAAATGGTGGGCTTACAGTGAGGGAAGGGATGTAGCGTTGCTGACTAGCTTCATTGGCCGAGGGTGCTGCAACCCTTAGGCACGTTTGGTAGTTAGTCCAGGCTTG
This sequence comes from Ranitomeya variabilis, assembly GCF_051348905.1. Lineage (NCBI taxonomy): Eukaryota > Metazoa > Chordata > Amphibia > Anura > Dendrobatidae > Ranitomeya > Ranitomeya variabilis. Next base: position 48,362,748 of record NC_135232.1, on the reverse strand, counting down.
CAAATGCATGGGGGATAAATGTCTATGCATGCAACTTGTATTTAGACTTTTAAGATTCTGACCTCTGCTTAAGGTAGTTGAACATTTTTGACAGATGACTTTGCGCTGATCATTTGGATGTTGTTTAAAAAAATGCCAGACTGCACTCTTTCTACTATCGGATACCTTTTCAGGCATTGAAGACTGAGCTTCTTTAACCGGATGGCCACTGTTATGATCCTGGTGGTAAGGACACATGAATGACCTGATGGGTAAACTAGAACAAAAGGACAAGCTCTGGGAATGTGGGAACTTTACTGACAGCAATCCTGATCCTATCAAACACACACTAAAGGCAGCCGTGGAGCGTTACTAAGTGCCTAGATGCCTCGTCACAGCCTGAGAACTAACTTCCCCTAGAGAGAAACACAGCCTCACTTGCCTCAGAGAAATTTTCCCCAAAGTTTAGACAGCCCCCCACAAATAATAACGGTGAGTTAAGGAGAAAACACAAACATAGAAATGAAAACAGGTTTTAGCAAATGAGGCCCGCTAATCACTAGATAGACAGAAAATAGCAAGGGAACTGTGCGGTCAGTATAAAACACTACGAAAATTATCCACGCAGAGAATGCAAAAAACCCTCACACCGACTCACGATGTGAGGGGCGCAACTCCGCACCCCAGAGCTTCCAGCTAGCAATCACATAGCATATAAGCAAGCTGGACTGAACTCATCATATACAGAGAAACATTTTCAAATTGCAATGAGCAAAAAATGGACTAGCATGAACTTAGCTTCTCCACGAGGAGACAGGTCACAAGGAAGTCCAAGAGGGTTCTGAACCAGTACTGAATACAACGACAGCTGGCAACAAGTAAAGGTCCAGGCGGAGTTAAATAGGGAACCAGCATAGCAGAAAACGAGGCAGCTGGAGCCCAGCTACAGACAGCCATATCACTAAAGGCCACCAGAGGGAGCCCAAGAACAGAACTCACAAAGTACCACTCATGACCACAGGAGGGAGCCCGAGAATGGAATTCACAACAGGCCACGCTGTCCTCCAACTGGTTTTGGTTTTGCCACGCGTTTTTGGACAGATACGGGCCCGGCAGATGGAACCTGTTGTGATGTTGATGCCTGCTGCGGCTCCTCCTCCTCCTCCACTTCAGAACTACTGCCGCCTGCACGTTGTTACCCCAATGGCTGCCAATCGGGGTCAACAACTGGGTAATCTATGACCTCCTCTTCTATCTCGTGTGCAACTTCGTCTGTGTCACCGTGTAAGCCGGTGGTAGAGCGTTCGTGACGGGGCACCATAGTCTCAGCTGGGTTTGATTCTGGCTCAGTACACTGCGAGGGCAATGTTCTGGTCTGAGTCAAAGGAACAGCATAGTAATCTGGCTGTGGCTGTGCATCAGTGCACTCCATGTCCGATTCAACTTCTAATGGGCATGGCCTGTTAACTGTTTCACTGTCTAACCCAGGAACGGTATGTGTAAAGAGCTCCATGGAGTAACCCGTTGTGTCTCCTGACGCATCCTTCTCTCTTGTTCTGGGTGAAGAAGACAAGGAAGCGACTTGTCCCTGACCATGAACATCCACTAACGACGCGCTGCTTTTACATTTTGCACTTTCAGAAGAGGAGGCAAAAGAGCTAGAGGCTGAGTCAGCAAGGAAAGCCAAAAATTGTTCTTGCTGCTCCAGCTTTAAAAGCAGTTTTCCTACTCCCAGAAAAGGGAGCGTTCGAGGCCTTGTGTAGCCAGACGACGAACCTGGCTCAACAACTCGAGACTTAGGTGCTGTACTGCTTTTACCACGACCACCTGATGCTCCACCACCACTACCATCATTACCAGCTGACAATGACCGCCCACGGCCACGACCTCTTCCACCAGACTTCCTCATTGTTTGCAAAACGTAACCAAAGTAACGGTATTTGTTACTGTAAAACAACTTATAAGGTGAACTCTAACTTCTGTAGGATTTATATACACCTTTATAGGTGGCTGACACTGAAAGGAAAACCAGGCCCAATGTTACACACTAGGTTTTCTGTGCCCCAATAATTTGAGACAGATGGCACACACACGACCGCCACTCAAGCAGAAATGCCAATCTTAATCTCCCACTATTTATTTTTTTTTTTACAGGGAGAACTTACAAAAAAAAAAAAAATGGCCCAGTATTACACACTGGTTTTCGGTGGCACACAATGAGAGACAGATGACACACACAGCAATGGCACAGAGGCAGACTTGCCAATCTTTATCTCCCACTATTTTTTTTTTCAGGGAGAATTTACAAAAAAAAAAAAATGGCCCAGTATTACACACTGGTTTTCGGTGGCACACAATGAGAGACAGATGCCACACACAGCAATGGCACAGAGGCAGACTTGCCAATCTTTATCTCCCACTATTTTTTTTTTTTTCAGGGAGAATTTACAAAAAAAAAAATGGCCCAGTATTACACACTGGTTTTCGGTGGCACACAATGAGAGACAGATGCCACACACAGCAATGGCACAGAGGCAGACTTGCCAATCTTTATCTCCCACTATTTTTTTTTTTTTCAGGGAGAATTTACAAAAAAAAAAATGGCCCAGTATTACACACTGGTTTTCGGTGGCACACAATGAGAGACAGATGCCACACACAGCAATGGCACAGAGGCAGACTTGCCAATCTTTATCTTCCACTATTTATTTATTTTTTTACAGGGAGAATTAAAAAAAAAAAAAAATGGCCCAGTATTACACACTGGTTTTCGGTGGCACACAATGTGAGACAGATGCCACACACAGCACTGGCACAGAGGCAGACTTGCCAATCTTTATCTCCCACTATTTATTTATTTTTTTACAGGGAGAATTTACAAAAAAAAAAAATGGCCCAGTATTACACACTGGTTTTCGGTGGCACACAATGAAAGACAGATGACACACACAGCACTGGCACAGAGGCAGACTTGCCAATCTTTATCTCTCACTATTTATTTATTTTTTTACAGGGAGAGTTTACAAAAAAAAAAATGGCCCAGTATTACACACTGGTTTTCGGTGGCACACAATGAGAGACAGATGACACACACAGCACTGGCACAGAGGCAGACTTGACAATCTTTATCTCCCACTATTTATTTATTTTTTTACAGGGAGAGTTTACAAAAAAAAAAATGGCCCAGTATTACACACTGGTTTTCGGTGGCACACAATGAGAGACAGATGACACACACAGCACTGGCACAGAGGCAGACTTGCCAATCTTTATCTCCCACTATTTATTTATTTTTTTACAGGGAGAATTTAAAAAAAAATAAAAATGGCCCAGTATTACACACTGGTTTTCGGTGGCACACAATGAGAGAAAGATGCCACACAGCAATGGCACAGAGGCAGACTTGCCAATCTTTATCTCCCACTATTTATTTATTTTTTTACAGGGAGAATTTAAAAAAAAAAAAAATGGCCCAGTATTACACACTGGTTTTCGGTGGCACACAATGAGAGACAGATGCCACACACAGCAATGGCACAGAGGCAGACTTGCCAATCTTTATCTCCCACTATTTATTTATTTTTTTACAGGGAGAATTTACAAAAAAAAAAAAATGGCCCAGTATTACACACTGGTTTTCGGTGGCACACAATGTGAGACAGATGCCACACACAGCACTGGCACAGAGGCAGACTTGCCAATCTTTATCTCCCACTATTTATTTATTTTTTTACAGGGAGAATTTACAAAAAAAAAAAAATGGCCCAGTATTACACACTGGTTTTCGGTGGCACACAATGAGAGACAGATGACACACACAGCACTGGCACGGAGGCAGACTTGCCAATCTTTATCTCCCACTATTTATTTATTTTTTACAGGGAGAGTTTACAAAAAAAAAAATGGCCCAGTATTACACACTGGTTTTCGGTGGCACACAATGAGAGACAGATGCCACACACAGCAATGGCACAGAGGCAGACTTGCCAATCTTTATCTCCCACTATTTTTTTTTTTTTCAGGGAGAATTTACAAAAAAAAAATGGCCCAGTATTACACACTGGTTTTCGGTGGCACACAATGAGAGACAGATGCCACACACAGCAATGGCACAGAGGCAGACTTGCCAATCTTTATCTCCCACTATTTATTTATTTTTTTACAGGTAGAATTTACAAAAAAAAAATAAAATGGCCCAGTATTACACACTGGTTTTCGGTGGCACACAATGAGAGACAGATGACACACACAGCACTGGCACAGAGGCAGACTTGCCAATCTTTATCTCCCACTATTTATTTATTTTTTTACAGGGAGAATTTAAAAAAAAATAAAAATGGCCCAGTATTACACACTGGTTTTCGGTGGCACACAATGAGAGAAAGATGCCACACAGCAATGGCACAGAGGCAGACTTGCCAATCTTTATCTCCCACTATTTATTTATTTTTTTACAGGGAGAATTTAAAAAAAAAAAAAATGGCCCAGTATTACACAGTGGTTTTCGGTGGCACACAATGAGAGACAGATGCCACACACAGCAATGGCACAGAGGCAGACTTGCCAATCTTTATCTCCCACTATTTATTTATTTTTTTACAGGGAGAATTTACAAAAAAAAAAAAATGGCCCAGTATTACACACTGGTTTTCGGTGGCACACAATGTGAGACAGATGCCACACACAGCACTGGCACAGAGGCAGACTTGCCAATCTTTATCTCCCACTATTTATTTATTTTTTTACAGGGAGAATTTACAAAAAAAAAAAAATGGCCCAGTATTACACACTGGTTTTCGGTGGCACACAATGAGAGACAGATGACACACACAGCACTGGCACGGAGGCAGACTTGCCAATCTTTATCTCCCACTATTTATTTATTTTTTACAGGGAGAGTTTACAAAAAAAAAAATGGCCCAGTATTACACACTGGTTTTCGGTGGCACACAATGAGAGACAGATGCCACACACAGCAATGGCACAGAGGCAGACTTGCCAATCTTTATCTCCCACTATTTTTTTTTTTTTCAGGGAGAATTTACAAAAAAAAAATGGCCCAGTATTACACACTGGTTTTCGGTGGCACACAATGAGAGACAGATGCCACACACAGCAATGGCACAGAGGCAGACTTGCCAATCTTTATCTCCCACTATTTATTTATTTTTTTACAGGTAGAATTTACAAAAAAAAAATAAAATGGCCCAGTATTACACACTGGTTTTTGGTGGCACACAATGAGAGACAGATGACACACACAGCACTGGCACAGAGGCAGACTTGCCAATCTTTATCTCCCACTATTTTTTTTTTTTTTCAGGGAGAATTAAAAAAAAAAAAAAAAAAAAAGGCCCAGTATTACACACTAGGTTTTCTGTGGCACACAATGAGAGACAGATGCCACACACAGCACTGGCACAGAGGCAGACTTGCCAATCTTTATCTCCCTGCAGTAATCTAAGAAAAGTATGGCAGGCAGCTATAAAAAGGACTGCTGCACACAAAAGTGTGGACAAACAAGCAGTTGATTTGCACAGCGGCGTACACACACAGCAACGCAGCTATCAGGGAGCCTTCTAGGGCAGCCCAATGAGCTACAGCGCTGAGGAAAAAAAATGTAGCTTCCACTGTCCCTGCAAACAAAAGGTGGTGTTGGACAGTGGAAATCGCTACAGCACAAGCGGTTTGGGGCTTTATGTACCCTGCCTATCACTATCCCTGCTTCCGAAGAAGCTGCAGCAACCTCTCCCTACGCTCAGATCAGCAGCAGTAAGATGGCGGTCGGCGGGAACGCCCCTTTATAGCCCCTGTGACGCCGCAGAAAGCAAGCCAATCACGGCAATGCCCTTCTCTAAGATGGTGGGGACTGAGATCTATGTCATCACGCTGCCCACACTCTGCGTCCACCTTCATTGGCTGAGAAATGGCGCTTTTAGCATCATTGAAACGCGACTTTGGCGTGAAAGTCGCGTACCGCATGGCCGACCCCACACAGGGATCGGGTCGGGTTTCATGAGATGCCGACTTTGCCAAAAGTCGGCGACTTATGAAAATGACCGATCCGTTTCGCTCAACCCTAGTAAACAGCTTAAAGAAAAAAAAAATTGAAGGGCCAGAATTGCTTATTTAGGTCACCTCACCTCCCTAAGAAGCTGTAATAATAAGCAAGAACGTATTATACGCACACAAAATTAGTATTAATAAAAATCAACAAAGACTTGAAAAACAGACAGAAAGCAAACCAATTTTTTTTACAATATTCTGAATGTTTTTTCATCACTTAAATGTAAGTTTGGTATCACTGTAATCAGACTGATGTGGACAATCATGTTTCCAGGTAATTTTTACCATATAAAAAATACCAATAAAACCAAGCCCCAAAACAATGGCAGAATTGCATTTTTTTCAGCAACGCAGCTATCAGGGAGCCTTCTAGGGAAGCCCAATGAGCTACAGCGCTGAGGAAAAAAAATGTAGCTTCCACTGCATGGCCGACCCCACACAGGGATCGGGTCGGGTTTCATGAGACGCCGACTTTGCCAAAAGTCGGCGACTTATGAAAATGAACGATCCGTTTCGCTCAACCCTATTATAGTAGTCATATTCTTGTATATAAGGGCAGTATTATAGTAGTTATATTCTTGTACATAGGGAGCAGTATTATAGTAGTTATATTCTTGTACATAGGGGCAGTATTATAGTAGTTATATTCTTGTACATAGGGGCAGTATTATAGTAGTTATATTCTTGTACATAGGGAGCAGTATTATAGTAGTTATATTCTTGTACATGGGGGCAGTATTATAGTAGTTATATTCTTGTACATAGGGGCAGTATTATAGTAGTTATATTCTTGGACATGGGGGCAGTATTATAGTAGTTATATTCTTGTACATGGGGGCAGTATTATAGTAGTTATATTCTTGTACATGGGGGCAGTATTATAGTAGTTATATTCTTGTACATAGGGGCAGTATTATAGTAGTTATATTCTTGTACATAGGGAGCAGTATTATAGTAGTTATATTCTTGTACATAGGGGCAGTATTATAGTAGTTATATTCTTGTACATGGGGGCAGTATTATAGTAGTTATATTCTTGTACATGGGGGCAGTATTATAGTAGTTATATTCTTGTACATGGGGGCAGTATTATAGTAGTTATATTCTTGTACATAGGGGCAGTATTATAGTAGTTATATTCTTGTACATAGGGAGCAGTATTATAGTAGGGTTTGCAGTCTGTTGCTGAAAATATATCTGCTGCATGTGACAACATTTTTTGTGTGGGTGAAAAAAAATGAATATATTTTCTTCCATAGAGTATTACGTGCTTTGTTGTACATTTCTGTGGTATATAATAATGTGTGCAAAACTGTAAAGCGCTGCGGAATATGTTAGTGCTATATAAAAATAAAGATTATTATTATTATAACATTCAAAAAAGCATTGAAAACGGTTTCTGGATTCAATTACTCACCCATAGAGTATTATACGGTCTGTGGCACATTTTGGTGGTATTTAGCAGTCCAAAAAAGCATTGCAATTTTGTTGCAGTGTGTTAGTGAAGTTATTGACACCAGTTTGCTGTTAAAAATAGTTACCTACAGGCCAGCTATTTAAAACTGCGGTTTTCTGTCACATGGATCACATATAAGTTTGCTCCAAATTCAGCCATTTTTAGTGAACGTGGAAAATATTGTCCTCCTTTTAAAGGGGTAAGGCACATGGTAATGGATGAGGAACTGGACGTGATGGTGATGGTGCATGCAGAGGCTGAGGCCGTGGGCAAGCTGAAACACCCACATCTTCTTGCCCGACCTTCCTGTCCCAATTACTAGGGGACCGCAGCACACCACTATTGAACCCAAAGCAGTATCAAAAGGTTGTTGGTTGGATAGCTGATAATGCTTCCAGTCACTTTGCCACCACCACCACCACCCTGACTTCCACACGGTCAAGTCACAGTAGCCGTGAGGCTGGACCGCATATTCCTCACCCTGTTCCTCCTTCCTCCCACCATGCCGAGTGCCAGGAGACAACAGATTCCACTCTTGGCCACTCCAAAGAGCTATTCACTTTTCCATTTATAGATTCGGGTCTCACGCCTACTTCACTTGCAGCACGGCAAGAGGAGATCGCATGTAGCGATGCCCAAATATTTGAGCAGCCACTGTTACACGAAGGCGACAGTGGGAAAGTGTCACAAGAGGTGGACAATGATGAGACACAATTGCCAGAAAGTCAGTGGGGAGGACCAGAGAGCAGAAGTGGAAGACGAGGTGGTGGATGATATAGTAACTGAACCACCCTGGCAGGAGGACATGCAGAGTGAGGACAGCAGCACACAGGGGGAGGGAGGCGTAGCACCCCAACAGGCAGGAAGAAGCAGTGTGGTGGCCACAGACAGAAGATGGGCAACCGTTCCCCATAACACCAACATGACCGAAGTTGCCAGTACAACTGTTAGGTCTTCCCGAGTCTGTTTGTTTTTTAAAGATTGCCGATACCACCAACAGGTCATTTGCACCACCTGCCAGGCCAGCATCTGCAGGGGTAGCAAAACAACCAGCCTGACCACCACCAGCATGATCAGGCACATGGCAGCAAAGCACCCAAGTTTGTGGGCTGAACCCCAGGGTCCAGGAACACTGTCTGCAGGTGATACCACTGCTTCTTCCGCTGTTGTGCATGCAAGCCAATCCCCTGTCTATGGTGCATGCGAAGATGCCTCCTGCCCTGCACTTGTCATTGTCACTCAACTAGCACCATCAGCAGGCACATTCACGTCCTTGTCCCAGCGCAGTGTTCAGTTGTCCATACCCCAGTGCTTGGAATGCAAGCGGAAATACACAGCCAACGCCCCACAGGCCACACTACTAAATTAACAAATTTTGCGACTGCTTGTGCTTGAAATGTTGCCTTTTAGGCTCATGGAGACAGAAGCTTTCCACAACCTGAAGGCATCAGCCATCCCGAGGTACTCGGTTCTCAGCGGCCACTCTTTCTCCCGCTGTGCCATCCCTTCATTACTCAAGCACATGTCCAACAACATTAGCCATGCCCTCAACAATGAAGTTACTGGGAAAGTCCACCTAACCACAGACACATGGACAAGTGGTTCTGGGTAGGGATGGTACATCTCGCTGACAGCACACTGGGTTAACATAGTGGAAGCCGGGACCCAGTCAGACCTTGGGATGGAACATGTCCTCCTGACGCCGAGGATTGCAGGCCCTACGTCAATCAGGGTTGCCCCCACAGTCTACAGCTCTTGCACCTTCTCCTCGTCCTCCTCTTCAGCCTCCATCTCCAAAATGACATCATCAGTCACAAGCTGGAAGCACTGCACTGCCTCAGCCAAGCGGCAACAGGCTGTGCTGAAGCTAGTATGCTTAGGTGTCAAACTGCACAATGCTGAAACTGCTGAACCTACAGTCATGTGTGAGAATGGCCGGAACCTGGCGGCGGCTCTGAGGCGAGGCGAGCTCATCAGCTACAGTTTCCGCCACCCTTGCCATGCTTCAGCAGCGTTTGCAGCTTTTGGCTCTCCGACTAGTGTGTGATGTCCCCACGCATTGGAACTCTCCACTGCAGATGTTGGAAGGATTTGTGAGCAGAAGAGAGCAGTTGTTGACTAACAGCATCAACAAGGCTGTTGGCATTCAGTTCAGACTCCACACATAGAACCTCAGGAGAGGACATGGATGTCAGACATATGTACCATCCTACAAAACTTTGAAAAGTCCACCAAGATGGTGAGCGGCGATGACACCATAATTAGCGTCACCATCCCACTTCTCTGTGTTCTGAAACGCTCTCTGCTCACAATCAAAGAGGATGCATTGCAGGTGGATCATGATTAGATCGAGCTAGGAGGCAAACAGGGTGATTACACACAGCTTAGCCTCATCTTATCCCAACATGGATTGGGTGACAATGAGGAAGAGGAGGAAGAACAGGAGCTAGTTTCATGCGCTATAGACGGTACTACCTGCACAACTGTTGTATGGTCTGTTCAGCAAGGATGGCCTGAGGACAGCGAGGAGGAGGAGGAGAGCATGGTCAGTCATCCTCTTGGTGAGGACATAGAAATCTGGTCTGTTAGCAGTCTGGCACACATGGCTTAGTTTATGTTATGCTGCCTTTCCCATGACCCTCTCGTTCTCAAAATTTTGGGTAACAGTCATTACTGGTTGGTGACACTTCTAGACCCATGTTACAAGGAGAACTTTCTATCTCTTATTACCAAGGCGGACAGGTCTACTAAAATGGGGCAGTACCAGAAGGCCCTTGTTGCGGAATTATTAAAAAAATTCCCTTCTGAAAACACTGGCGGCAGAAGTCACAGTTCGTTGGACAACAAAGGAGTACAGGTGAGAGAGACACAACTCCAATCCAGCAAAGGCAGGGGAACACTGGCAAAGTTCTGGGAGAGTTTTCTCAGACCCTCCCATCATACAGGCCCTGAGGCGCGGGGCACTCTCAAAAGGAGTGCAAAGTTTGGGAAGATGCTGAGGGAGTACCTAGCTGACCGTACCAACAGCCTCCATGATTCCTCTGTGCCTTATAATTATTGAGTATCCAAGCTGGACACGTGGCATGAACTGGCTCTGTATGCCTTGGAGGTCCTTGCATTCCTGCCACTAGTATTGTCAGAGCGGGTTTCAAGTGCCGTTGGTGGAATTATAACTGATAAGCGCATCCGCCTGTCAACTGAAAATGCTGACAGGCTGACACTTATAAAAATGAACAAGGGCTGGATTGGGCCAGACTTCTCAACACCACCGAATGATAGCAGCTTAACATAAACTCATATCTAGTGTCTTTTTTTGGGAGGTTTATTCCCATGCACCTCTTCACACCCACACATGGGTATACGCTTCCTGATTTAGGCTATTTGCTGTTGTCATCCTCCTCCTCATCCTCGTCCTCCACCACCCTATCACCAGGGTGACAGTGCTCCGTGATGCAACACCCACATAATTTTTTAAAGGGTGTTTTCGATGCTCAATTGGGTTTAGGTCAGGGCTTTGGCTGGGCCAGTCAAGAATAGTCACAGAGCTGTTCTGAAGCCACTCCTTTGTTATTTTAGCTGTGTGCTTAGGGTCATTGTCTTGTTGGAAGGTGAACCTTCAGCCAAGTCTGAAGTCCAGAAAACTCTGGAAGAGTTTTTCATCCAGGATATCTCTGTACTTGGCCGCAAGCATGTTTCCTTCAATGACAACCAGTCGCCTTGTCCCTGCAGCTGAAAAACACCCCCATAGCATGATGCTGTCACCACCATGTTTCACTGTTGGGATTGTATTGGGCAGGTGATAAACAGTGCCTGGCTTTCTCCACACATGCTTCTTAGAATTATCACCAAAAAGGTCTATCTTCATCTCATCAGACCAGAGAATCTTATTTGTCATAGTCTAGAAGTCCTTCATGTGTTTTTTAGCAAACTCTGTGCGGGCTTTCATATGTCTTGCACTGAGGAGAGGCTTCTGTCTGGCCAATCTGCCAGAAAGGTCTGACTGGTGGAGGGCTGCAATGACAGTTGACTTTGTGGAACTGCATCTCTGGAGCTCAGCCACAGTGATCTTGGGGATCTTCTTTACCTCTCTCACAAGGCTCTTCTCCCACGATTGTGTAGTTTGGCTAGACAGCCAGGTTTAGGAAGACTTCTAGTGGTCCCAAACGTCTTCCATTTAAAGGGAACCTGTCAGCAAATTTGGCCGATATAATATATGGCCACAACCTTTTAGGGCATTCTATAATGCTGTAGATAAGCCCCCAGTCCAACCTGCAAAATAAGAAAAATTTGTTTTATTATACTCACCCGGGGGGGATGGTCCGATCCGATGGATGTCACCGGTCCGGGTCCGGCACCTCTCATCTTCTTGCGATGCCGCCCTCCTTTTTCTTATTTTTCTTATCTTGCTGGTCGGACCGGGGCTTATCTACAGCATTATTGAATGCTGTAGATAAGCCCTGAAAGCCAGTGGCCGTATCTTATGTCGGCCAAAACGGCTGACAGGTTCGCTTTAAAGATTATGGAAGCCGCTATACTCTTAGGAACCTTGAGTACCGCAGAAATTCTGTTGTAACCTTGGCCAGATCTGTGCCTTGCCCCAATTCTGTCTCTGAGCTCCTTGGCCAGTTCCTTTGACCTCATGATTCTCATTTGGTCTGACATGCACTGTGAGCTGTGAGGTCTTATATAGACAGGTGTGCGCCTTTCCAAATCAAGTCCTATCAGTTTAATTAAACACAGCTGGGCTCCAATGAAGGAGTAGAACCATCTCAAGGAGGATCACAAGGAAATGGACAGCATGTGACTTAAATATGAGTGTCTGAGCAAAGGGTCTGAATACTTATGACTATGAGATATTTCAGGTTTTTTTTTTAATTAAATTTGCAAAAATTTCTACATTTTTTTTTCAGTCAAGATGGGGTGCAGAGCGTACATTAATGTGAAAAAAATGGACTGTTTTGAATTTACCGAATGGCTGCAATGAAACAAAGAGTGAAAAATTTAAAGGGATCTGAATTCTTTCCGTACCCACTCTATGGGCCATTATTATAATAGTTATATTCTTGTACATGGATTGGGATGTTATCATTAAGATAGCTTTTATCACTTAACATAGATAGATTTACAAATAGGCATTAGGCTTGGGGTCCCATCAAAAAAGGTATGCCTTGTTGTGGCTAGTGTGTTCTCATGAATTGGCCAATTTATGTTCTAAGTACCTTTATTTTATAAGTATATTCTATGTAGCAGTAATAAAGTAACATTTAAAATATTCAATGTTTGCCTACATAGCGCTTTTTCTTTCTTTTGTTTGTATATAATCGCATCAAAGCAGTTCTGTTCATACTTGCTTTAGTCTGTTGGAAGGTACTGGTTAGTTTTTGGTTTTTGAAGTATACTGTTCAAGGTGGTGACTGCCACCATATTTGACTGAGCTGCTCCCCTCAGCCTAAGGCTATTGTTGATTAGTGCTGGACCCTTCCTGCTCTTTATATTTGTAGCTTTTAGCCCAGGAGTGGCATGTTTGGTAAATGTTAGGTTTAGGGTCCCACCAAAGAAAGTTACACCTTGGTGGGCTGTACCTTCATTTTGTAAGTATATTCTATACAGTAGTAATGAAGTCCAAATTTTACATATTCAATGTTGCATACATTTTAGCGCTTACAGAGGCTGATGTATTCTTTTGTTTGAAGATGGATAGATACAAAAATGAAGGCAGCACTCCAAAAAAGAGAATTAGAAAAATGTTATAGCCCTTACTGATAGATATGAAATATAGTTAGATAATAATAAATAGATAGATAGATAGATAGATAGATAGATAGATAGATAGATAATAGATAGATAGATGATAGATAGATAGATAGATAATAGATAGATAGATGATAGATAGATAGATAGATAGATAGATAGATAGATAGATAGATAGATAGATGATAGATAGATGATTATAATAGATAGATACATGATAGATAGATAGATAATAGATAGATAATAGATAGATAGATGATAGATAGATAGATAATAGGTAGATAATAGATAGATAGATAGATAGATAGATAGATAGATAGATAGATGATAGATAGATGATTATAATATATAGATAAACAATAGATAGATAGACAGACAGGAGATAGACAAATTACAATGCATTCAGAACACATTTATGTTACTTTTCGCAGTAAAGCATAAAAGTACAAAAGTAAAGATTTCAGGGTCCTCTGATATTTTTTAAGTATATTGAATAAAAGATATTTATGGAACAAGGACTCATCCTGTATGAGCACAGCTTGTAGGATGGACACCTTCCCTCAAGTAAGATAGATTTAGGTTGGGTAACCATGTTTCACCGGGGAAGTCATTCGGAAAAGAATGATAGAGAGCCTTTACTGAGGTTTATCAAAGTCATTTCTCTGCTGTTGGACCATTTTTCAGAGGACAAAGGGCTGTTTACCTGCAGCCCACCTGTAAGGTACAAGTGCTGCCACTGAACGCTACATTGCAATATCATATTTCACAGATGGTTGAACCCAGAGCTATAGGAAATGACAGATAAATAATTTTCAGCCTTTACAAAATATTTTGTAGAAAGCTCAACTTTGCTAACTACAAGGAAACTGAGCAATATCATTTTTACCCTTCAAGCCAATCACTTCTATTTAAGTGTAGATGTAGCGCTAGCGGCCATATTGTAACAGATGACAGTATGGTCATTGTACAGTTTTTTCCGTCATGCTCCTGAAGAAAATTATTCCTGGACACGACTGATGGCAGCCCAGAAACTACAGGGAAACAAAACATAACCCCCTATACCACATGAGCATAAAAATTGATAGAAGATCATATCTGACCCTTAATCACGTCGAGCTATCTCGATCAGACTACACGGGGCTTGTTTGTTGTCATGGAAATGCATCAATCTGAATAGAAATAGTCACATCAGATAGAACCTTATTTCTCCACTTCATATCTCATTCTAACTGACAGTATGGCAGCTAAATTTTGTTAGTAACCAGTTGACAAATGGCCATTAGACTCCATGCCACATTCAGTATCTCACCTGGCCGGCCGTAGTGTCCACTTATCCACCAGGCACCTACATTGTGTGTTAATAATTTTAGTGTGTTTTTTTTGTATTTTTATTGGTGGTAACAGATTCCTAATACACAAAATACATTGTGGATATTACTATAAGGGGGCACAAATTACTTGCTTCAACTCACCTGGTGAGATGGATCATCCAAGATTCTTGTCCAGGTGGGGACATAGGCCACGGACGTTGGTGCAACAGGTAAGGCACACAGGATATGAAAGCAGGTTGTGGGATGCAGTGACGAGTGACGCAATGGAGGCAGAGCTCGGAAGGGAAGTAGTGACATTTGAAATGCAGACTTTGATGGAATGGTCTGCGGGCGTTACGTTGTGTTTGCAGAGCCCCTGATGTGCCTAAACAGTAGAAACCCCCCACAAGTGACCCCATTTTGGAAACTAGACCCCCTAAGGAACTTATCTAGATATGTTGTGAGCACTTTGAACCCCCAAGTGCTTCACAGAAGTTTACAATGCAGAGCCGTGAAAATAAAAAATCATTTTTCATTCCTCAAAAATTATGTTTTAGCAAGCAATTTTTTATTTTCACAAGGGTAACAGGAGAAACTGGACCCCAATAATTGTTGCCCAGTTTGTCCTGAGTATGCTCGTACCTCATATGTGAGGGTAAACCACTGTTTGGGCGCACGGCAGGGCTCAGAAGGGAGGGAGCACCATTTGACTTTTTGAACGCAAGATTGGCTGGAATCAATGGTGGCGCCATGTTGCATTTGGAGACCCCTGATGTGCCTAAAAAGTGGTAACCCCTCAATTCTAAGTCCAACACTAACCCCAACACACCCCTAACCCTAATCCCAACTCTACCCATAACCCTAATCACAACCCTAACCCCAACACACCCCTAACCACAACCCTAACCCCAACACACCCCTAACCCTAATCCCAACCCTAACCCTAATCCTAACCCTAACCCCAACACACCCCTAACCCTAACCCTAACCACAAGCCTAATCTTAACCCTATTTCCAACCCTAGCCCTAATTCCAACCCTAACTCTGATTCCAACCCTAACCCTAAGGCTATGTGCCCACGTTGCGGATTCCTGTGAGATTTTTCCGCACCATTTTTTAAAAATCCACAGGTAAAAGGCACTGCGTTTTACCTGCGGATTTACCGCAGATTTCCAGTGTTTTTTGTGCGGATTTCACCTGCGGATTCCTATTGAGGAACAGGTGTAAAACGCTGCGGAATCCGCACAAAGAATTGACATGCTGCGGAAAATACAACACAGCGTTTCCGCGCTGTATTTTCCGCATCATGGGCACAGCGGATTTGGTTTTCCATAGGTTTACATGGTATTGTAAACCTGATGGAAAACTGCTATGAATCCGCAGCGGCAAATCCGCTGCGGATCCGCAGCCAAATCCGCACCATGTGCACATAGCCTTATTCTAACCCTAACCCTAGTTCTAACCCTAATTCTAACAATAGCCCTAACTGTAACCCTAACCCTAGCCCTAACCCTAGCCCTAGCCCTAACCCTAGCCCTGACCGTAACCCTAACCCTAACCCTAGCCCTAACCCTAACCCTAGTGGAAAAAAAAATATATATATTTTCTTTATTTTATTATTGTCCCTACCTATGGGGGTGCTAAAGGGGGGGTGTTCATTTACTATTTTTTTATTTTGATCACTGTGATAGGTTTTATCACAGTGATCAAAATGTACCTGGAACGAATCTGCCGGCACTGCGTATGCGCCCGCCATTTTGGAAGATGGCGGCGCCCATGGAGAAGACGGACGGACACCGGGAGGCTCGGTAAGTATGAGGGGGTGGGATCGGAGCACGGCGGGTGGATCGGAGCACGGGGGGGTGGATCGGAGCACGGGGGAGCGGACAGGAGGATGGGGGAGCGGACAGGAGGACGGAGGGGAGTACGGGACAGAACGGAGGACTGGGGAGGAAATCGGTGGCGGTGGTGGGGGGCAGATCAGGGTTTCCAGCCATTGCCGATGGTATTGCAGCATTGGCCATGGCTGGATTGTAATATTTCACCACTTTTCATAGGTGAAATATTACAAATTGCTCTGATTGGCTGTTTCACTTTCGGCAGCCATTCAGAGCGACCGTAGCCATGGGGGGGGGGGTGACCCCCTGGGCTGAAGTACCACTCCCCCCGTCCCTGTAGGTCGGGCAAAATTGGAGTTAACCCTTTCACCCGACCTGCAGGGATGCGATCATTCTGTGACACAGCATATGCGTCACAGGTCGGATAGGCACTGACTTTCATGAGGCATACGCTGTGTCACAGGTCGGGAAGTGGTTAAGTCCTGCTTCCTATTTCTAGACCTTGACTTTGGCTCATATTTATGATGACTAGGGATGAGAGAACCCGAATTGTAACATTCAGGGTTCATACCAAACCCCGAACACTGACTTTTTACAGGAAGTCTGGTTTTCTGTTGGGTTCAGATGCCAAATAAAGTTTATTGAAAGGCTGTAGGGCAGCCAATCAACAAGCTTTTAGTCTGTGAGCACTTCAGGAGCGGTGTCTCCGCGGTGTTGGATGTTTTGATCTCCCCGAGGTCATTCATCCTTATGTTTATAGTCCTTTCACTAGGCACTGCTCCTAATAGCCAGTTTCCTACTCCACACTGATGAGGGGCAAATACCCCAAAACAGCTGTCTGTGGATGGATACCATGTTTTGGCATAGGTGGTTTTCCTTTATTGGATGCTGCCCTTCCCGTGGTTGTTCCTTCCCGGTGAAAGACCTGGCTATTCATTGCTTGCGTTGAGAAACACGTGATGGTGTCTCCGCGGCTTTTCTACAAGCACTTCAGGAGCAGTCACAGCCATGTCAAGTATTGGCATGGCTGTGATTGACCGGCGCACCACGTGACCTGGACTGTATAACTGCTGGATCATGAGTGCCACCGCCATTTTGCTCTGCTTAGCGTAAGGACAAGACGCAGCAGAGTGTGGGACAGTATTAGGTTTTGTGTGTTCCCAGTTTTCAAAAAAGCCGCTCTGTGTGTACTTTGCATCCGTGTCAGTGGGAGTAGTATGCCTACAACCAATTTTTTCTACTCTGCACTCATGTCTGTGGGAGTAGTGTGCCTCACCAATATTTTATACTTTGCACCCGTGTCTGTAGGAGTAGTGTGCCTAATCAATTTCTTATTCTCTGCACCCATATCTGTGGGAGTATTATGCCTAAAAACAATTATTTTATCCTCTGTTCCCGTTTCTGTGGGAGTAGTGTGCATACAAACAAATTGTTTTACTTTGCAGCCGTGTCTGTAGGAATAGTGTGTGTAAAAATTAATTGTTCTACTCTGCACTCGTGTCTGTGGGAATAGTGTGCCTAAAAGCCACTTCAAAAAATGAGGAGAGCATCAAATATGGGACTTGGACATGGCCGTGGTGGTACTTGTGACGCTGCTGCTGGTGGTGGTGTAGATGCTGCAGGGAGAGGAAGTGGTCATTCTGTGCCTACTACATACCCAAATTAAACATCTTCCTTTTTGTGCACGCAGGCGACAGGACATTTTGCACCATTTCATAGGGCCGAGTACTGCTACATGAATGGTCAGGCAAAAACATGATGAGGCGGTGTTAGATTGGATGACGGAGAGTGTAATAATTATAGGGGATAACTCAGGAGACTCTTTGCATGGAACAAGACAACTACAGGACACAGTTTTATAAGTGGTAAAGTCTATATTATCACACGGTGATTCAAACAGGTGCAGAGAGAAACTCAAGTCCACAACACTTGGTGCAAATATCAAATGCAGCTTAGCAGTCTATAGGAAACTTCAGAGGAAAATGCAATCATGCAGAATGTCTATGAAGCACAATTATTCTTGGGGATACTTGACACGAATAAGTCCTTGCTTAGTCCAAAATACATAGATATGCTTATAAGGCAGTTCAAATAATATCTTAGCTCAACCAGGGAGGTCTGGGTAATAGTCTCAGGTTCTTGCAGAGCAGAAACAGCTTACATGTCCAGCAAATGCAGATGGAAGTAAACACGAGCAGCAGATGAAGGAGGATTACTGGAACTGGTGTATGCAGCAGGAACTCAGAGCAGAGTAGCAGGATCACCACACAGGTTCACAGGAGCAGGTATATAGCCAGGGAGTCATCAGAGGTCAGGAGCTGGATGCAAGGCAGAATACTCTAGCACAGACAGAAGGCTGGGGTGGAGTTTTATAGCAGGAAGACACAGTGCACATGAGACTAAAGACGCCATCTTGGAAAAGGGCAGTAATGCACAAAAAGGTAATAAAAAATGTTCAGAGTCCTGACATTACTCCCTCCTTAGAAGCGGCCTCAGGACGATCCTGGACCTGGTTTCTCAGGGAATCTCTGATGAAAACGAGAAATCTTCTGTTGGGCATTGATGTTTTCCACAGGTTCCCAAGAGTCTTCCTCAGGGGGATATCCCTGCCATCTTATCAGATATTGGAGCCGATTCCTGTGAATCCTGGAATCAACAATTTCCTCCACCACAAATTGTTCTTGCCCATCAATCACCACAGGCTGCGGAGGTGGCACAACATGTCCCTGGAAGGTATTAGGAGATAAAGGCTTTAGTAAAGATACATGAAAAACTGGGTGTACCTTCATAGTCCTAGGCAGCTTCAGCCGGCAGGCCACAGAGCTCACAATACCGTTGATCTTGAAAGAGCCAATTAATTTCTGTCCAAGTTTTTGTGAAGGAATGTTTAACTTCAGATTCTTAGTTGCTAACCACACGGAATCTCCTACCTTGAACATGGGTGCAGGTTTACGGAATCTATCAGCCAATCTCTTATAACGTTCTTGAGCTGTGGTCAGGGATTCCTTCAGAACCTCCAGATTTTGCCTCATCGCAGTCAGCCTTTCCTCCACTGCCGAAACTGGAGAATTAATTGGAGACCTAGGTAAGATACACGGATGATAACCCAGATTGGCAAAGAAAGGTGTAAATTTAGTGGAGGCGCTCTGAGAATTGTTATATGAAAATTCGGCTAACGGCAGCAACTCCAACCAATCATCCTGGAGATGGCTGACATAGCATCTTAGATATTGTTCCAGCGTCTGGTTGGTACGCTCAGTCTGACCATTTGTCTGGGGATGGTAAGCGGAAGAGAGACAGACATTAATATTGAGTGCAGAGCAAAACCCCTTCCAGAATCTTGAAGTGAACTGCACTCCACGGTCAGAGATGATCTCATCCGGAACCCCATGCAACCGAATGACATTTTGTATAACCAAGTTCACTGTATCTTTAGCTGAGGGGAGGCCGGTGCACGGAACAAAATGAGCAGCTTTAGTCAGGCGATCAAGTACCACCATGATTGTATTCATGCCCCCCAATGCAGGCAGCTCCACAATAAAGTCCATTGATATAGACCCCCAAGGGCGGGACAGAACAGGTAATGGTTGTAGAAGACCCGTAGGTGCCACATGAGGAGTCTTGTAACGAGCACATACCTCGCAAGAGAGAACATAGTCCTTGGTATCCTTCAGGCAAGTTGGCCACCAGAAGAATCGGCTCAGGAACTCTTGTGTCTTCTGTACCCCCCTGTGACCAGCCAACTTGGAGTCATGTACCAACTTGAGGATCTGCAGACAGACGACCTCAGGGATGTAGGTACGTCGATCTCTGAACCACATGCCACCCTTAAAGACAAGATTAATATCCACAGGTGGGTTGGCCAGAAATACATCACCGTCATAGGCCTCCCTGCACTCCTTCCACAAGTCCTGATCGTGGATAACTCCGATGAAATTGGCATCAGATAGAATGGTCTTGGACGGGGCTCCAGGTACGGAATCCGCAGCATGGATTCGGGATAAGCATCAGCCTTCCCATTACGAGAACCTGGACGGTATGAGATAAAGTTAAATTGATTTAAAAATAAGTTCCAATGAGCCTGATGAGGAGAAAGACATCTAGCGGATCTAAGGAACTCTAAATTGCGATGGTCAGTTAGCACTATGACCTGTTGTGCAGCTCCTTGCAGATGATGCCTCCATTCTTTGAAAGCAACAATAATAGCCAGCAATTCCTTGTCTCCCAAGTCGTAATTCTTCTCTGCTGAGGTTAGTCTACGGGAAAAGAAAGCACAAGGATGTAGCAGACCCTTCTCTCCAGTTCTTTGGGAGAGACTAGCCCCAAAGCATTATCAGAAGCGTCCACCTCCACAATGAAAGAAGGTGTTGGATCTGGGTGTATCAACAGCGGTGCTGATGTGAAACAGATCTTAAGCCGATCAAAAGCTTCTTGAGCCTGTGATGACCACTTAAAGGGCTTTTCCTTCTTTGTCAAGGAAGTAATGTAACGGACAATATCAGAAAAATTTCTAATGAAGCGTCTGTAGAAATTTGCAAAACCAATAAAACGTTGGACCTCCTTAACGTTCTTGGGTACCGGTCAGTCAAGGATAGCCTGAATCTTACCAGATTCCATGTTCAGCCCCTGGGGAGAGATGATATAACCTAAGAACTGTATCTCAGAACGATGGAACTCGCATTTCTCTGGCTTAATATACAGATGGTTCTCTTTCAGATGTCTTAAAACAGTTTTGACATGTTCTTCATGTTCCTGTAGAGAGTCAGAAAAGATTAGTATATCGTCCAAATAGATCACTACAAACTGGTCCAACAAATCTCTGAAAATGTGATTAGCAAGGTGTTGAAATATTGCAGGGGCGTTACAAAGCCCTAAGGGCTTCACAAGAGATTCAAAGTGTCCATACCGGCATCTGAATGCTGTTTTCCACTCATCCCCTGGACGAATACGCACCAAATTATAAGCCCCAGGAAGATCCAGTTTAGAGAACACCTTAGCATGGTGGACTCTTTCCAGTAATTCGGGAATTAGAGGCAAAGGGTAACGGTTTCGTACGGTTACCTTATTGAGTTCCCGATAGTCAACACAGGGTCTCAGGGTCCCATCCTTCTTCTTTACAAAAAAGATAGGTGCCCCTGCTGGTGAGGAAGAAGGACGTATGAAGCCTTTGGCCAGATTTTCATCAGTATACTCCTTTAAGGCTTGAAGCTCAGGTGCCACCAAAGGGTATGCGTTACCAAATGGAATAGCTGCCCCAGGAAGCAACTCAATGGGACAGTCATAATGCCTGTGTGGAGGAAGCTGATCTGCATTCTTCTTGTCACAGATGTCAGAGAACTCTTTATATGCTGGAGGTAAAGAAAATACCTGTACATGTGGTTCTGTAGCCGTGGACTCAGGGACAGCTTCTGTTAACGCTGAGTTGCTCCTTGTTGGAAAGATAATCTCCTTGGTCTCCCAGTTGATAATTGGGTTCTGAGAACGCAACCAAGGAATGCCTAAAATTACAGGAAAATAAGGAGAAGAAATTAGCAAGAAAGAAAGTTGCTCCTGATGATTAGGCTCCAACAAAATTTCATGGGGTATGGTCTCCTGATCCACAGGCCCAGAAATTAAAGGTGACCCATCCACTGTTTCCATGGTAATTGGAGAGGCTCTTTGCTGAATTTCAATACCATGTTCCTTGGCAAATGCGATATCCATGAAATTGCCACCTGCACCAGAGTCAATCATAGCTGCACTGGAAATCCACTGTCCTGAACACAGGATCTTAATAGGGAGAGAACAGTGAGAGTTCTTTCCCTTAAGCTCTTTGGGGGGTGAAGTCATAGAAAGTGAATGGAATACAGCGTTTAAAGGCAGGCTACATTCAGAGATGTCAGATTCATCATCACAGTTGTCATACTCCCCTACTGCTGCTAGCACCTTGTTAGGCCGTCTAGGACACTTAGGACAATTGATCAAGAAGTGGTCAGACTGGCCGCAGTAGAAACATAGACTTTCACGAAGGTGATGCTCCCAGCGCTCATTGATCTCGCGCCTCTGAATGGAATCAATTTGCATGGGCACCTCCTCCACCTCCCGAGATGTTTTACCTGCAGGCTCTTTAGAAGGAAGGGAAAAGTTAGAAATATGGTTATATGCAGCAAACTTCTCCTGCCTACGCTCAGTAAGGCGAATGTCAATGCGCACACAATGCTGTATAAATGTCTCTAGCTCTTGTGGTGACTCAGAGCGAGCTAGTTCATCTTTTACAATACTAGACAGACCCCTTTTAAAAATAGGCAATTGTGCATAACTGTCCCAATTGGTATCTACCGCTAATCTCCTGAATTCAGTAGCATACTCAATAACAGAATGTTTTGCCTGGCGTAAAGACAATAAAGCAGATTCAGCGGTTGCACAGCGATTAGGATCATCAAACATTAATGCCATAGCGGCCAAGAAATCATCCAAGTTATTTAACCGTAGGTCACGAGACTCAATCATCGGATTCGCCCAGGCGAGCGCTCGTGCGGTCAGCAGCATTATTACACACAATACTTTGGATCTATCATTAGGAAAACGGTCAGCATGCACATCAAAATATAGCATACATTGATTCACAAAGCCACAAAATTTGTCGCGATCACCATTAAATCTGAATGGGGGCAACTTAAGTGGGCTAGCTGGTGGCGGTTGCGCAGCTATTGTGCAGCTTGTGCAGCTATTTGCGTGCTTATGTCCTGAAAAGACCGTCCATACTGGGACTCTATGCCAGCAAGTTTGTTTTCCTGGGCTGCCGTGCGGGTGCTTAAGTCCTGCAAAGTCTGTCCAAACACTTGTTGATTGTGTTCAAAGCTTCCAAACTTCTTTTGCAGACCTTCCACATCTTTCTGCAGTGATCTAATTATGGAAAACACCTGCTCTAGTCTGCTTTCTGAAGTCATTGTTCCAGCAGTCTCCTTTTTTTTAGGCTAGAGTATCCTGTAATAATTATAGGGGATAACTCAGGAGACTCTTTGCGTGGAACAAGACAACTACAGGACACAGTTTTATAAGTGGTAAAGTCTATATTATCACACAGCAGTAGCGTAGCTACCAGGGGGGTAGAGGGGGTGGATGCCCCGGGCCCTGTGCTCTGAGGGGGCCCACCCAGATTTACGCTACTGTCAGGGCCGGCGTTAGGGGCCCCTGCCTCCGGTCAATGTTTATCTTTAATTTCCCCTGCGTTTGTACTGTGTATGTAGCTAAAGTAACATGCACAGTACAAACGCTCACAGGGAGTCAGCAGAGAGAAGGAAGACAAGGCCTCCGATCAAAGTGCAGGGAGTGAGTCATGTGATCGCTGTTCTGCAGTCTGTGGAGGAGAGGGTGAAGGGAGGTCACTCACCACTCACCCAATCCCGGCTGAGCACGCTCTGCTTCAAAGCTCCTGTGCTGCAGAGAAGTAATCAGTTCCAGCAGCAGCAGCCGGGGACGCAGGGGGACTCTGCCTCTGACTGTGACCTGAGCTCACTGCCTACACATGATGTCTGCATCTGACTGGGAGGAGCCTGAGGAGCAGCCCCCAGGACCAGAGGACACTCTCCACACAGCATGATGAGTATCTTGGCACATGTCATTTGCTATTTGATATATCTGATCTGTTGCCTTGAATACATATATACAGGCACAGTATATAAAGCAATGAAGGTTCTTAAACTTGTATGTCTTGTTTATCCTGCAATCTGGACAGACACTGAAAACTGACATGTGATCGATAAGTGTCTTGGCACATAATTTATTTACTGCTGATTAGCTTATGAGAAGGAGAAAATGATTATTTTCTTAAGTTTGCGAGCGGCTGGAATCTTGCAGGACGGCTTTTACATGTGGGAGCCTGTCATCATATAAGGTCCGGCCAGCATCTGTATGCCCTCACATAGTGTTCTAGAATGCTCTCTATGTCCCCAATCCTCTATGCAAGGCACAAAAAAGAGCTTTTATTATACTCACAGATGGCGCAGTCCGGGCGTCACTAGTCTTGATCCGGCGCCGACCCTCTTCCTGTGATCGCTGTCCCTCTTCGTGTGGAAGATGCATCCTACATCATGCATTCAGTGTCCTCTATCACACTCCCATGCAGGCGCACTTCTCTTTGCCCTGCTGAATTCAGAGCACAGTATTGTAGTGCGCATGTGCCGGTTTATTTCCAGGTCATCAGCGCCCTTTGGCCTTTCCCAGCGCATATGCACTACAGTACTTAGCTCTGTTTTCAGCAGCTCAGAGAGAAGTGTGCCTGCACAGGAGCACGATGGGTGACACTGTGTGGATGACGTAGGATGTATCATCCAGAAAAAGCAGTAATGGAGGATGGCGATCTTAAGTCAAGACCAGCTATGCTTTTGTGAGCGCTGTTGGTGAGTATAATGAGAGGTCATTTTTATGCCTTGTGGAGGGGATTGGGGACACATTTACAGCCTTCCTTATAGAGGCTGCCTATGGGGAGCTGCATTATACTATATAGTCTTCCTATGTGAAGTGCATTATACTATAGAGTCTGCCTATGGGGAGTGCATGATACTATATGGAGGCCTATGGGGAATGTATTATGCCATATTGAGGACTATCTGGTGTATTATGCTATATGGAGGCTATCTAGGGGGCCATCATTCAGTGTGGAGATTACAGCGACGGGGCCATCATACAGTGTTGGAGCCAGTTTGGGGGATATTAAGGGGTCAGTATATACAGTGAGGGGGCATCATACTGTGTATAGGGGAGCTGTACAGGGCTGAGACTCGGGACTTTATTAAATGTAAAGTGGGCACTTATTCTTATAGGGGAATTCAGGTTACTGTGACTATCAAAGGGTCACACACAGAGGGCATTATTACTTTCTAGGGGACAAAATGTGGGCCCTGTTTTCCAGGGCACTTGCACCCGGCAGTACTATATTCTGGAGGGTTGCTTTAGAATTTAGAGGGCACAGAGAACCACACAGCAGGTGCAGTAATAGCGACACATACTGCAGCAGCGGCTCAGTATTGGGATATCAGGTGCAGTAATAGGGACACATATGGCAGCAGCAGCTCAGTATTGGGGTATTAGGTGCAGTAATAGGGACACATACGGCAGCAGCAGCTCAGTATTTGGGTATCAGGGGCAGTAATAGGCGCACATACGGCAGCAGTGGCTCAGTATTGGGGTATCAGGGGCAGTAATAGGGACACATACGGCAGCAGTGGCTCAGTATCGGGGTATCAGGGGCAGTAATATGGACACATACAGCAGCAGTGGCTCAGTATTGGGGTATCAGGTGGAGTAATAGGGACTCATATGGCAGCAGCGGCTCAGTATTGGGGTATCAGGTGCAGTAATAGGGACACATACGGCAGCAGCGGCTCAGTATCGGGGTATCAGGGGCAGTAATATGGACACATACGACAGCAGTGGCTCAGTATTGGGGTATCAGGGGCAGTAATAGGGTCACATATGGCAGCAGAGGCTCAGTATTGTAGTATTAGGTGCAGTAATAGGGACACATACGGCAGCAGTGGCTCAGTATTGGGGTATCAGGGGCAGTAATAGGGACACATATGGCAGCAGCGGCTCAGTATTGGGGTATCAGGGGCAGTAATAGGGACACATATGGCAGCAGTGGCTCAGTATTGGGGTATCAGGGGCAGTAATAGGGACACATACGGCAGCAGTGGCTCAGTATTGGGGTATCAGGGGCAGTAATAGGGACACATATGGCAGCAGCGGCTCAGTATTGGGGTATCAGGGGCAGTAATAGGGACACATATGGCAGCAGCGGCTCAGTATTGGGGTATCAGGGGCAGTAATAGGGACACATACGGCAGCAGTGGCTCAGTATTGGGGTATCAGGGGCAGTAATAGGGACACATATGGCAGCAGCGCAGTATTGGGGTATCAGGTGCAGTAATATGGACACATATGGCAGCATCAGCTCAGTATTGGGGTATCAGCAGGATGAGGAGTTTGTGCAGGTTTAGGAATAGATGGAGATGGGGATGGAATGTGAGAAGTGAAATGTGTCTTTGTTGTATTCTCTGCAGATGAGTCCTGGGTGGAAGAAGTTGTCATGTCGGTCTGGGCCAGATGGAAAAGACGGGAAAAATGAACGACTCCATCAGAAAGAACATCAGCGGTAAGACATTATCTGTAACTGTGCTGTGATCTCTTATATGTTCTGTAGGGCTGGTATCTACCACTGACCATATGGCGGTAATATCCATATTGGTCTTTGTATAGAGATTATTTTCTGTAACAGCGCAGTCATCTGCTGAGGTTCTCCTCCACTATTAGGGCGCATCACCGAATTGTAATGAAGGTTACCTGGTTAGGGGCCATTCAGAAGCTTCGCCCCCCCTGAGCCAAAACCCTAGCTATGCCTCTGCCCCTAGCCCTTATGATCACCATTGTATAGCCATTTTAAAGTGCTGAAGTTTGGGTCACCATGGACCTTGGGGTCAGGTTCTGATGCTGAACATAACTTTGAGCTACAGTTTGGCCAAACTTGATGTACTCAAACTTCCATGGGTCCGCTCATCCCTAATGATGACCTGACTGTCTCACAATTCTTTCACATACCTTGACTTAATGGTTTTGATCCAGCATCACTATTCTCTGCAAGATCGCTTTACCAGCTGACAGTCACTCCATGTACGTAATCCAATTACCCTACATAAGTCCAGATTTCGGTATATAGGTTAAAGGATGAAGGCCAGGGTTCCAGTGAGACCTGCTAAATGGAATGGCTCCTGCAAAGCCTGTCGGTGGGTTGGACCCGGCATCACGACTATTCTCTGCAAGCTCACTCCACCAGCCAGCAGCCACTGTGAGTATGTAATCCTAGGACCCTGCATGAGTTCAAATCTTTGTATAAAAGGTTAAAGAGTGAAGGCTGGAGTTCCCCTCCCCAAGACCAAATAAACAGAGTAGTTTGTGCAAAGCCTGTCCATGTAAGCCTTGTAAAGAGCTGCCGACCTTCTATCCATGGTGTGCCAAAACAATAATGATATGAATATGCAATAATGATCTTACATCAAAGAAGGAGTCAAATGACAAGTACAGTACCAGAAAATAGCAGGGAACATAATCATAGGTCAAATAGACAAGGACTGTTCCACTTTAAATATGTGTATGTTTGTGTCTGATTATTTTTGTCCCATTGACATTCTGTGACTATCTAAGGACCATTTTGACGTGAATCATAAGTAGGTTACAGTCATAATGATTATGTAAAGAAATAGTCATCTAACCTGCATCAATATGGCCGCCGTTTATGGGATTCCAATAAGATTATGTCTTAATTATAACGCCAAGTGTTTCATAAAACAATAAAAATCGGTGAATAACCCAATGTAAGTAGACTGACAAATGAGGCAATCTGAGAGCCTAAATGTCACAACACAATCCACTTCTCGTTAGCATGTAAACCTTTCTAACATAATGTACAATTGATTGTGCATTAATTGATCAATAAGCTGCCACTCGGCAGACTCGTACCCAGATGTATCTCCTAAATGGTATTTCCATACATGCGTATAATGAGACACACAGGGGGAATCACATGTCAGTCTTTCCCCTGTTAGCACTGTCAAAATGATTAAAAATGAGGCAGACACTACTTTTTACCTTTATTTTGTAACAATCTTTATGTAAAAGTGTACGCTCATATACGCAGTACATTATCAGCAAGTGTAATGCCTTTTTATATTAATATTCCAGCTAAAGGTAGCTGCAGATTCATACTTTTGCATCTTCATAGATATGATCTCCTGAATATTTGGCCATTTTTCTTTATTCTTTCTTGGGATAACATATTCTGCTGCAGTGAGCTGAAAGTGCATTTACTCAGGAGAGGGTGTCAAAAGAAAAAACAACAAATGGGTTCAGGAAGCATAGAGTGACTTGCGAAAGTATTCACCCCTCTTGCCATTTTTCGTGTTTTGCTACCTCAAAACCTGGAATTTTTACAGGTTTTTTAGGGTTTGCATCAGTTCAAGAAAAGAACATGCCTACAATTGTGAACATTTGGCTTTCTTTTAATAGTGAAGCAAGCAACAAATAGGACAAAATTACTGAACACTTCAGTGTGCATAACTATTCACTCCCATAAATTCAGTACTTTGTAGATCCTCCTTTTGTGGTAATTACAGCTTCATTACGCTTTGGATGAGTCTCTATGAGCTTTCCACATCTTGCCACTGGGATTTTTTCCCATTCCTCAAGGTAAAAATGCTCCATCACCTTCAGGTTAGATGGTTTCCTCTGGAGAACAGCAATCTTCGAGTCTGACCACAGATTCTCAAATGGATTAAGCTCAGGGCTTTGACTAGGCCACTCCAAAACATTTACACATTTCCCCTTAAGCCACTCGAGTGCTGCGTTAGCAGTATGCCTTGGATCATTGTCTTCTTGGAAGGGGAACCTCCGTCCCAGTCTCAAATCACTGACTGAAACAGGTTTTGCTCCAGAATATCCCTGTATTTTGCACCATCAGTCTTCCTTCTTGGACTATTATCCCTGTCCCTGCTGTAATAGAGTGCAGGGTTGCGTATGTCACCACGGAACAGGCAGACCAACTGTTGAGGGGAATTTATTAACAGGAGTAGATTCTCCTCGCAGGGAGTAAACGGGGGTTAATAGAGGTAAATCAATAGTAAACAGTTAAACGGAAACGAAAGGGTTAACGAGTGTTCTTGTAACTTATCAGTCCAGGGAGGTCCTGACCGAAGGGTCCTTATTCCAATGTGGGTACAGTCACCAGCAGCACTTGAAAAGTCTGAAGTCTTTCCTGCCTTCTGAGAACTGTAGACTCCTGAAGACTCCGGGGTTAAACTTTTGCAGCCTGTTCTTCTCAAAGTGAAACTGGAACCAGGAAATAGCACAGTCTCTGTCGCTGCTGCAAGAGCCTCTGTGCACCAGGCTGACAGTCTCTCTGTGGTAACGCTGTCACACACACACTAGGTAGTTACTTATCACACTCAGGGATTCTTTGCTTGTCACTGCGGTCACCAAGGATTCTTTGCTTGTCACTGCGGTCACCAGGGCTGCACAGTCACTGTCTCTGATTCTGGAGGCTTCCAAATCTACACCCCCACATCCAGCCTTCACTCTGGTGGGTATCTCAGCCTCAGTGCACTCACGGGGAGCACTACTTTTAGGGGAGCACGGCGCTGCAGCCTGCCCTCTCTTTGGCGCGCTGCCTTCTCTCTGCTCTCCCGCTCTTTTCTGACCACACCTCTCTCTTCCCAGCAGTCACCACGTCCCCTCTGTCCAGGGCAGAAAGTCTTCCCCCCAGCAACCCAGCTGTCTGACTAAGTGGTTCCAGGCAAGGAGCAGGGAAAGCAACCTCCTTACATTCCCCCTCTCTTAAAGCTCGCCATTCCACGGGCGAGGACTCTTCGTGCTTCTCTTTGTTCTTTGGAGGGGAGTCAGATACCTGCAATTCTCGCATCTTCTTCTGCCTTTCTTCTTGTACATACTCCCAGACTAAATGGTCTAGGAGCTGCTCATCAGTCAGGTTGAGATATGCTTTCTCTGCTTCATCAACTACTGCTGTCTTCTTCTTTTTCTTCTTCTTCTTCTTAGCTTTGCCGCTAGCAGATGTCTGCGTAAATGATTCTTCCTCCTCCTTGTCGTTATCGGAAACTTTAGGGACTTCTTGTTCAGGCTCCTCAGTTTGGGGGCTTAGTACAAGCAATTCTTCTCCATGGCTCCCCCTCTCTATGACAGGAGCATTCTCGCCAAAGCTTGAGTCAGATGAATTAAGACCATGCAGGCCGGACTCTTTGTCAGCTGCGCCGGGCTCTGCAGGCATCATTTCCCAGGGCTTCTCAGCCACACGCCCTGTCTCACACAGCTGCTCCATTTCCCTTGTCCGATCAGGAACTGGTGAGCTGACAGCCAGCACATTCTTCACCTCAGGGGACGACATCAGTGGTTCCTCCTTCTCATCGGCTCGGACACTGAAAACGAGTGTCGCAGGAACACTTGGCACTTTCTCTCCTTCTTCAGGAACTCGTGCTGGACAGGGTAGTAAAGCACTTTGGTGGTCTTCTCGAGTGAACGTCACTTTCTTTCCTACGGACGGTGAGTCTCCCCGAATATTCCCGAGTGACCCCGAGTCTCCCCGAACCTGAGAGATCGAACCCTCAACCCTCTGCTTGCACAGTAGATCTCTGGATGCAGAGGACAGTGGTGGTCGCGGGCGGTGGGATCAGCGGACTGACCGCCTGTTACCACCTGGTTAAGGATGGCGGAGTGTCTAAGGTGATATTATTGGAGGGCAGCAGCAGACTCGGCGGGTGGATGCGTACCACACGGACTGAAGATGGCGCTGTGTTTGAACATGGACCCCGCGGGATGCGGCCAGGAGGAGTGGTGGGGAGAAATACGCTGAGTATAATCTCAGAGCTGGGACTTGAAGCAGATCTTCTTCCCGTACTAAGGAGTCAACCGGCTGCCAAAAACCGCTACCTCTACGTCAACAAGTCACTACACAAGCTGCCGTCCAGTATAGGGGGCATCCTGCATACCATCCCCCCCTTTTCAAGACCTCTATTCTTATGTGGTCTCCGGGACCTGACAGCCCCTTGAGGAACAAAGGAAGATGAGGCCATTCATGATTTCTTCTCACGCCGGTTTGGAAAAGAGCTCGCTGATATAGTGATAGACAGCCTGTGTCGGGGGGTGTTTGCTGGTGACAGTCGCCAGCTCAGCCTACGCTCCTGCTTCCCCTTCCTATACGAAACTGAACGTCACAAGAGATCTGTGGTCCTGGGGATGGTCGCCACCGGAGATAAGACCCCGCCACTGGACTCACCACTCATTCATAGGTCCAAGAAGGAGAAGTGGAGCCAGTGGTCGCTCCGAGGGGGCATGCAGACCCTCTCAGACACGCTCGAGGCCTACATTAAGGATAGAGGTGTGCAGATACAGTGGAGGCACTGCAGTGGCAGGCGGATGGTGGCTGGCAGATCAAGGTTCCTGGTGGCAGCATGGTAGCCGATCATGTGATCAGCGCAGTCCCCGCAGCAGTACTGAGCAAAGTTCTACCCCTCAATGCTGAGCCAATGACAAACACTCTGCGTGAGATGAGCGCCGCCACTGTTGCTGTGGTAAACCTGGAGTATGACGGAGACGTGCTGCCTGTATCGGGTTTCGGACATCTCATTCCCTCCTTTGAGGGCGACGCCATGTTGGGGATTGTATATGATTCTCTCGCTTTCCCAGAACACAACAGACGAGGCGGCAGCTCCACCAGACTGACGGTGATGCTTGGAGGTGCCTGGTTTCAGAGCAGCCTGGGTGAGCCAGATGCTGTATCAAAGGAGGCGCTGTTGAGCCTGGCGTCCACGGAGGTTGCCACCCAGCTGGGAGTGAAGGAGATGCCATGCCGCACCATCGTGACCCTGAACAAGAGCTGCATCCCCCAGTACATGCTGGGACACTGGAAGCGAATTGATCATCTCTTCTCCTACATCCTGCCGACTACGCCAAGTGTAATAGAGTGCAGGGTTGCGTATGTCACCACGGAACAGGCAGACCAACTGTTGAGGGGAATTTATTAACAGGAGTAGATTCTCCTCGCAGGGAGTAAATGGGGGGTTAATAGAGGTAAATCAATAGTAAACAGTTAAACGGAAACGAAAGGGTTAACGAGTGTTCTTGTAACTTATCAGTCCAGGGAGGTCCTGACCGAAGGGTCCTTATTCCAATGTGGGTACAGTCACCAGCAGCACTTGAAAAGTCTGAAGTCTTTCCTGCCTTCTGAGAACTGTAGACTCCTGAAGACTCCGGGGTTAAACTTTTGCAGCCTGTTCTTCTCAAAGTGAAACTGGAACCAGGAAATAGCACAGTCTCTGTCGCTGCTGCAAGAGCCTCTGTGCACCAGGCTGACAGTCTCTCTGTGGTAACGCTGTCACACACACACTAGGTAGTTACTTATCACACTCAGGGATTCTTTGCTTGTCACTGCGGTCACCAAGGATTCTTTGCTTGTCACTGCGGTCACCAGGGCTGCACAGTCACTGTCTCTGATTCTGGAGGCTTCCAAATCTACACCCCCACATCCAGCCTTCACTCTGGTGGGTATCTCAGCCTCAGTGCACTCACGGGGAGCACTACTTTTAGGGGAGCATGGCGCTGCAGCCTGCCCTCTCTTTGGCGCGCTGCCTTCTCTCTGCTCTCCCGCTCTTTTCTGACCACACCTCTCTCTTCCCAGCAGTCACCACGTCCCCTCTGTCCAGGGCAGAAAGTCTTCCCCCCAGCAACCCAGCTGTCTGACTAAGTGGTTCCAGGCAAGGAGCAGGGAAAGCAACCTCCTTACATTCCCCCTCTCTTAAAGCTCGCCATTCCACGGGCGAGGACTCTTCGTGCTTCTCTTTGTTCTTTGGAGGGGAGTCAGATACCTGCAATTCTCGCATCTTCTTCTGCCTTTCTTCTTGTACATACTCCCAGACTAAATGGTCTAGGAGCTGCTCATCAGTCAGGTTGAGATATGCTTTCTCTGCTTCATCAACTACTGCTGTCTTCTTCTTTTTCTTCTTCTTCTTCTTAGCTTTGCCGCTAGCAGATGTCTGCGTAAATGATTCTTCCTCCTCCTTGTCGTTATCGGAAACTTTAGGGACTTCTTGTTCAGGCTCCTCAGTTTGGGGGCTTAGTACAAGCAATTCTTCTCCATGGCTCCCCCTCTCTATGACAGGAGCATTCTCGCCAAAGCTTGAGTCAGATGAATTAAGACCATGCAGGCCGGACTCTTTGTCAGCTGCGCCGGGCTCTGCAGGCATCATTTCCCAGGGCTTCTCAGCCACACGCCCTGTCTCACACAGCTGCTCCATTTCCCTTGTCCGATCAGGAACTGGTGAGCTGACAGCCAGCACATTCTTCACCTCAGGGGACGACATCAGTGGTTCCTCCTTCTCATCGGCTCGGACACTGAAAACGAGTGTCGCAGGAACACTTGGCACTTTCTCTCCTTCTTCAGGAACTCGTGCTGGACAGGGTAGTAAAGCACTTTGGTGGTCTTCTCGAGTGAACGTCACTTTCTTTCCTACGGACGGTGAGTCTCCCCGAATATTCCCGAGTGACCCCGAGTCTCCCCGAACCTGAGAGATCGAACCCTCAACCCTCTGCTTGCACAGTAGATCTCTGGATGCAGAGGACAGTGGTGGTCGCGGGCGGTGGGATCAGCGGACTGACCGCCTGTTACCACCTGGTTAAGGATGGCGGAGTGTCTAAGGTGATATTATTGGAGGGCAGCAGCAGACTCGGCGGGTGGATGCGTACCACACGGACTGAAGATGGCGCTGTGTTTGAACATGGACCCCGCGGGATGCGGCCAGGAGGAGTGGTGGGGAGAAATACGCTGAGTATAATCTCAGAGCTGGGACTTGAAGCAGATCTTCTTCCCGTACTAAGGAGTCAACCGGCTGCCAAAAACCGCTACCTCTACGTCAACAAGTCACTACACAAGCTGCCGTCCAGTATAGGGGGCATCCTGCATACCATCCCCCCCTTTTCAAGACCTCTATTCTTATGTGGTCTCCGGGACCTGACAGCCCCTTGAGGAACAAAGGAAGATGAGGCCATTCATGATTTCTTCTCACGCCGGTTTGGAAAAGAGCTCGCTGATATAGTGATAGACAGCCTGTGTCGGGGGGTGTTTGCTGGTGACAGTCGCCAGCTCAGCCTACGCTCCTGCTTCCCCTTCCTATACGAAACTGAACGTCACAAGAGATCTGTGGTCCTGGGGATGGTCGCCACCGGAGATAAGACCCCGCCACTGGACTCACCACTCATTCATAGGTCCAAGAAGGAGAAGTGGAGCCAGTGGTCGCTCCGAGGGGGCATGCAGACCCTCTCAGACACGCTCGAGGCCTACATTAAGGATAGAGGTGTGCAGATACACAAGGACACCCCAGTGGAGGCACTGCAGTGGCAGGCGGATGGTGGCTGGCAGATCAAGGTTCCTGGTGGCAGCATGGTAGCCGATCATGTGATCAGCGCAGTCCCCGCAGCAGTACTGAGCAAAGTTCTACCCCTCAATGCTGAGCCAATGACAAACACTCTGCGTGAGATGAGCGCCGCCACTGTTGCTGTGGTAAACCTGGAGTATGACGGAGACGTGCTGCCTGTATCGGGTTTCGGACATCTCATTCCCTCCTTTGAGGGCGACGCCATGTTGGGGATTGTATATGATTCTCTCGCTTTCCCAGAACACAACAGACGAGGCGGCAGCTCCACCAGACTGACGGTGATGCTTGGAGGTGCCTGGTTTCAGAGCAGCCTGGGTGAGCCAGATGCTGTATCAAAGGAGGCGCTGTTGAGCCTGGCGTCCACGGAGGTTGCCACCCAGCTGGGAGTGAAGGAGATGCCATGCCGCACCATCGTGACCCTGAACAAGAGCTGCATCCCCCAGTACATGCTGGGACACTGGAAGCGAATTGATCATCTCTTCTCCTACATCCTGCCGACTACGCCAAGTGTAATAGAGTGCAGGGTTGCGTATGTCACCACGGAACAGGCAGACCAACTGTTGAGGGGAATTTATTAACAGGAGTAGATTCTCCTCGCAGGGAGTAAACGGGGGGTTAATAGAGGTAAATCAATAGTAAACAGTTAAACGGAAACGAAAGGGTTAACGAGTGTTCTTGTAACTTATCAGTCCAGGGAGGTCCTGACCGAAGGGTCCTTATTCCAATGTGGGTACAGTCACCAGCAGCACTTGAAAAGTCTGAAGTCTTTCCTGCCTTCTGAGAACTGGAGACTCCTGAAGACTCCGGGGTTAAACTTTTGCAGCCTGTTCTTCTCAAAGTGAAATTGGAACCAGGAAATAGCACAGTCTCTGTCGCTGCTGCAAGAGCCTCTGTGCACCAGGCTGACAGTCTCTCTGTACTAACGCTGTCACACACACACTAGGTAGTTACTTATCACACTCAGGGATTCTTTGCTTGTCACTGCGGTCAGCAGGGATTCTTTGCTTGTCACTGCGGTCACCAGGGCTGCACAGTCACTGTCTCTGATTCTGGAGGCTTCCAAATCTACACCCCCACATCCAGCCTTCACTCTGGTGGGTATCTCAGCCTCAGTGCCCTCACGGGGAGCACTACTTTTAGGGGAGCATGGCGCTGCAGCCTGCCCTCTCTTTGGCGCGCTGCCTTCTCTCTGCTCTCCCGCTCTTTTCTGACC
This sequence comes from Ranitomeya variabilis, assembly GCF_051348905.1. Lineage (NCBI taxonomy): Eukaryota > Metazoa > Chordata > Amphibia > Anura > Dendrobatidae > Ranitomeya > Ranitomeya variabilis. Next base: position 48,327,163 of record NC_135232.1, on the reverse strand, counting down.
ACACCTCTCTCTTCCCAGCAGTCACCACGTCCCCTCTGTCCAGGGCAGAAAGTCTTCCCCCCAGCAACCCAGCTGTCTGACTAAGTGGTTCCAGGCAAGGAGCAGGGAAAGCAACCTCCTTACATTCCCCCTCTCTTAAAGCTCGCCATTCCACGGGCGAGGACTCTTCGTGCTTCTCTTTGTTCTTTGGAGGGGAGTCAGATACCTGCGATTCTCGCATCTTCTTCTGCCTTTCTTCTTGTACATACTCCCAGACTAAATGGTCTAGGAGCTGCTCATCAGTCAGGTTGAGATATGCTTTCTCTGCTTCATCAACTACTGCTGTCTGACTAAGTGGTTCCAGGCAAGGAGCAGGGAAAGCAACCTCCTTACACTGCTGCCGAAAAAAATCCCCACAGCATAATGCTGCTTCTACCATATTTCACTGTGGGGTTGGTGTTCTTGTACTGATGAGCTGTGTTGGTTTGGGGCCAGACATAGCATTTACTTTGGTGGCCAAAATATTCAATTTTGGTATCATCTGACCACAGCACCTTCCTCCATACATTTTGAAAGTCTCCCATATGTGCAAATTCAAAATGAGCCTTACAATTTTTGTACTTAAGTAATGTCTTTTTTTCTGCTCACTCTTCCATAAAGGTCACCTCTATGGAGTGAACAGTTTATTGTGCTTGTATGGACAGAAACTCCAGTCGCTGCTTGGGAACTCTGAAGCTGCTTAAGGGTTGCCTTTGGTTTCTGTACTGCCTCTCTGATTAATGCCTGACTTGAACTTCTTAACAACTTTGTACTTGACTGGTTTGGAGATCTCCTTGGTCTCCATGGTGTTTGGAGATCTCCTTGGTCTTCATATATTTGTTTGGTTAATGGTGTAGCAGCCTCTGTGGCCTTTCAGAAAAAAAAGTGTATATACTGACAGACATGTGACAATTAGATTGCACATAGGTGGACTTCCTTTCACTAAGCATGTGACTTATGAAGGTATTTGCTTGCACAAGAAATTTTGCATGCAAAAGTGGTAAATACATACTCACATGCCAATTTTTAGTTATTTGATCCCATAAATGTAATTTATGCCTGTATGTTTCGCACTTCAGCAACTTAGACTACTTAGTGCTGATGCATCACACACAAATCGGATGACAAAAAACACGGGTTGTAATGTAACAAAATAGGTAAAAAAGCCAGGGGTGAATACTTTCTCAAAACACTGTAGGAGATAAAGAGCTGTGAGTCTAACCCAATGTATAGAAATATTTACTCAGGGGAGGGTATAAACAGCAAAAACAGTAAATGATTCCAGGGTGTAATTATAGGAGATAAAGAGGTAAGAGTCAAACCAAATGTACAGGGAGAAAAGTTACTGTTGGATATTATCAGAAGAGGGCTCCCTATGCAAAAGACCTCAGAGGTAGTAGTCCAAGCCTGGTCATTGAGATTAGGAGTTTGAAGTTATTCCTGCTTTGATTTGCCTTTTATCCTTGTAATTCGCCAAAAAGAACTTCAAGTTTGCCAAGCGGATTCTTATTACCAATTCTTAGTCCAAGATAACACAAATTCTCGGGCCAGTCGCAACCACAAATTGCGGACCTGACTGATTCCTAGGTGTGCATGTAGCACATGGATGCATTTTAAAATGCGCGCGTGTCCTGCCTCCCGTGACGTCACAGCTTGTGATTGGTCGCGTCGCCCATGTGACCGCGACGCGACCAATCACAACGCTGGAACGTAATTTTAAAATCCTGAAGGACCTAAAATTACGTCACGGCTTGCTGTGATTGGTCGCGTCGCGGTCACATGGGCGGCGCGCGACCAATCACAAGCCAGGACTTCAAGTAAGGAAGTTAAAGCGCGAATTTTAAGCAAACAACGCTGCCGGTTCCCTCGCTGAAGTCCAGGCTGCGTCGGAGAGGTGAGTATAGCAATATTTTTTATTTTAATTCTTTATTTTACACATTAATGTTGTTTCGATACCGATACCCGATACCACAAAAGTATCGGATCTCGGTATCGGAATTCCGATACAGCAAATATCGGCCGATACCCGATACTTGCGGTATCGGAATGCTCAACACTAATCACCACAGTAAAAGCACAACCCATTTTGACGTCTATGACTTTGTCGCTCAATTCTGGTCAGAGTTCGGTCACATTGCATAGACTCAGGTCTCTGTTCAGAAAATACCGCCAAAGGATGAGCAGATTTGCGCTCCCGCAAATGCCGATCAACCTGAATGGCTAAAGCCATAGAATCACTCAGACTTGTAGGGGTGGGAAACCCCACCATAACATTCTTAACGGCCTCAGAAAGACCTTCTCTGAAACTTGCAGCCAGGGCACACTCATTCCATTGAGTAAGCACCGACCATTTCCAAAATTTTTGACAATACACCTCTGCTTCATCCTGACCTTGAGAGATAGCCAGCAACGCTTTTTCTGCCTGATTCTCAAGACTAGGCTCCTCATAAAGCAGTCCAAGAGCCAGAAAAAATGCATCTACATTAAGCAATGCAGGATCTCCTGGCGCCAGAGAGAAAGCCCAATCTTGAGGGTCGCCACGCAACAAGGAGATAACAATTTTAACTTGCTGAGCGGAATCACCAGAGGAACAAGGTCTCAGAGGTAGAAATAACTTACAATTATTCTTAAAGTTTAGAAACCTAGATCTATCACCAGAAAACAACTCAGGAATGGGTATCTTTGGTTCAGACATAGGGCTATGAATAACAAAATCCTGAATACTTTGCACCCGTGCAGTCAGATGATCCACACTAGAAGTCAGAGTCTGAACATTAATGTCTGCAGCTGAGCTCAAAACCACCCAGAGTTCAAGGGGATGAAAGAAGCTAAACAGACTGCAGCAAAGGAAAAGCGGGAGGAGAAAAAAAAGAAAAAAAAATGTACTCAGGTCTTCTTTTTATCCCACTTCTGCGATGCATTAAACACTTTTGTGGCCTGCTCTACTGTTATGATCCTTAGTGGTTGAGGATCACAAATTACTCCAGCTAAGTAACATACATAGAACAAGCTCTAGGGAGGTGGCAAACTGGACTGACCGCAAATCTGAACCTATCCAAACACACTAGAAGTAGCCGGTGAACGTGCCTAAAAATCCTAGACGTCTCGAGCCAGCCTGAGGAACTAACTACCCCTAGAGAGAAAGAAAGACCTCTCTTGCCTCCAGAGAAATAATCCCCAAAGATATAGAAGCCCCCAACATATAATAACGGTGAGGTAAGAGGAAGGCACATACACAGGGGTGAAAACAGATTTAGCAAATGAGGCCCACTAATACTAGATAGCAGAAAATAGTAAAGGGGTCTGTGCGGTCAGTAAAAAACCCTTACAAAATATCCACACTGAGATTTCAAGAACCCCCGCACCTACTAACGGTGTGGGGGGAGAAACTCAGTCCGCTAGAGCAACCAGCAAGCGAGGAAATCACATTTTAGCAAGCTGGACTAAAAACATAATAAATGCTGATAATCAAAAAATGATCAAACAAAAACTTAACTTGTCTTGGAGAGACTGGGAGCAAGGTAGTCACAAGGAATCTGAAGAGCACTGAATACATTGAGAGCAGGCAAGGAACTGAGTATCCAGTTGAGCTAAATAGGAAACCAACCAAGGATAACGAACCAGCTGATGCTGCCAACCTGCAGAAAGACAACACTACACAGTACCGCTTGTGACCACTAGAGGGAGCCCAAAAACAGAGTTCACAACAATAACGCACTTAAAGTTAAAGAAAGGACTTGAAGCTGACGGTTTCATTAAGGCCATTAGGCGCTATAGTGTTTAGGGTAACTATCCAGCGTGTTTCTTTTTGCAACAGTTTCTGTTTAAGATTCCCGCCTCGAATGCCCATGTAAACATGGTCTATGCCTCGGACTACAAGACCCTTTGGATTACATCTATGATGCTCGAAAAAGTGTCTCGGAATGGTTTTCAAAATGCAATATTGCATTCGTTGCAGTCGTCTTCCTAAATATATCTGTACATACTGTGCCATCGCTGGATTTAAGAATTTGAAGGTCTTATTCAATTTATTTTGGAATTGTTGAATTTCATACTTACTCATAATTTTTTTGTGTTCAAGGACCGCCCTTACAGCTCCAGGGAACAGCAATGGGGGCGTCTTGTGCACCCTCATATGCTAACTTGTTCCTGGGGCTGTCGGAGAGGGATATGGTCCTTGACACACCTGGTCACAGCTCTGTTGTCCCGTGGCTGCGGTACATCGACGATGTATTTTTTATTTGGCAGGGCTCCACGTCGCAACTCGATTCATTCCTAGGTCATCTCAATAACAACTCACTGAACATCAGATTGACCTGGAAATACAGCCAAATTTCAATCGACTTTCTAGACCTTCAAATTCTTAAATCCAGCGATGGCACAGTATGTACAGATATCTTTAGGAAGACGACTGCAACGAATGCATTATTGCATTATTCATCTTCACATCCACCCAAATTAAAGAGCTCTATCCCTATAGGGCAATTTTTGCGAGCCCGGCGCATTTGCTCAATTGATGCAAGCTTCTATAAACAGGCAAAGGACCTGCACCAAAGATTTAAAAACTGGGGTTATCCGTCCAGAGATATCGCTAAAGGTTATTCACGTGCTCTAAATGCAGACAGAGCCAATCTATTATCTAAGCCATCTAAAAAGAAAAGTACATCTATCAATACAGGACCCAGATTTATTACTAGGTTCGACTCTAACTGGGCCGAAATTAATCAAATCTTTAGGAGGCATTGGCCTATATTACTAACTGACAGAGATCTGCAAAGTCAAATAACTTCATACCCCTCGATTACTTGGCGTAAGTCCCTGACCTTGGGGGATGTGTTATGCAGGAGTCATTATATACCCCCTAAAAACAGCTCTTTTCTGAACAGTAGCAAAGGGCCCCCATGGGGAAGTTACCCATGCGGAAACTGCTCGGTATGTCGCTATATCATCAGGGCAAAAGAATTTTCAAACTCCAAGGGTGATGTGGTGTACAAAATAGTTCACCACATCACTTGTAACACAGAGGCAGTTGTCTATCATGCCAGCTGCCCCTGTGGATACATATATATCGGAATGACAATTAGACCCTTGAAAATACGGATTCAAGAACACATCAGAGACATAAAAAATGCTGTGGATTGCTCAGAACCACATCTTTTGAAAACCATTCCGAGACACTTTTTCGAGCATCATAGATGTAATCCAAAGGGTCTTGTAGTCCGAGGCATAGACCATGTTTACATGGGCATTCGAGGCGGGAATCTTAAACAGAAACTGTTGCAAAAAGAAACACGCTGGATAGTTACCCTAAACACTATAGCGCCTAATGGCCTTAATGAAACCGTCAGCATCAAGTCCTTTCTTTAACTTTAAGTGCGTTATTTTATGAGGGTCATGGAATTTTTCTGTTGTTATCCTAGTTTCTATATTCTAGTAATTACAGATTTATTTTTTCGGTATGGTCCTGATGAATCATCGATACGTCACTTTTTGATTGAGCATTTATCTGAATTAGCATCTATGGACATTTTGGAAAAAAGAAAAAAATCCGGGACGATTTATATACGGATATATGATAAAGCAAGAAATACGGCCTGGATCAAGATTTGATAATTAAGACTATCATTCACTTGATGTATTCAGATTATGCTCTAACTATTAGGAATTGTCTGATGATCTAGATTTATATGTTGTCATGTTTATCTATATATGGCTTATAGAATTGCGTAACATAGATGGTTGACTGTTGTGGATTCTGTTTGTGGGCTCCCTCTGGTGGTTACTGCTGGTACTGGGTGACTTTGGTGGGTTGCGGCCTTTGGTTTCCACCTGTCCATCAGAGGCTGGGTGTTTCCTATTTTACCTGGTCTTTCTGTCATTTCCTTGCCGGCTATCAATGTATTCAGATGTGCTCTGTTTTGTTCCTGCCTACCTGCTCCCAGATCTTTCAGGATAAGCTAAGTGCTGATTTTCAGTTGTTTGGTTTTTTGTCCAGCTTGCTTATTATGTCTCTATGCTAGCTGGAAGCTCTAGTGGACTGAGGTTCTCCCCATGTGCCATGAGTTGGCACATGGGTTCTTGTAATCTCAGGATGGTTTTTTTGATTAGGGTTTTTTGCTGACCGCTCAGACCCCTTTGTATCGTTCTGCTTTCTAGTTTACAGCGGGCCTCTATTTGCTAAACCTATATATATCATCTCTATGTGTGTGCCTTCCTCTCATTTCACCATCAATACATGTGGGGGGCAACTATACCTTTTGGGGTTCGTTCCTCTGGAGGCAAGTGAGGTCTTTATTTTCTCTGCAGTACTAGTTAGCTCTTAGGCTGGTGCGTGGCGTCTAGAACCAACGTAGGCACGCTCCCTGGCTATCTCTAGTTGCGTTTGTCAGGCGTAGGGCAGCGGTCAGCCCAGGTTCCATCACCCTAGAGCTCGTCCGTTATATATTTGTACCTTGCTTGTCCTGTGCTATCCCTAGCCATTGGGATTCATGACAGTATAGCCGGCCCACAAAGTGTTAATTGTTTGGGCCTAAGCAGGAGAATAAGAAGTGTTTAAGGGAAATTTTTTTTTTTTTTTTTTTTTTTTTCCCTTCAGAGTTTTGCTGCCTAGCCCTTAATTGCTGTCTAGCTGCTTCTTACCTCCTCTTAACCCTTGAATGGCTCTGATCTTAGCTGTTTAACATGGATGTCCAGAGTTTGGCTTCCAGCCTGAGTAATCTCGCGGCAAAAGTTCAAAACATACAGGATTTTGTTGTTCACACTCCCATGTCTGAACCTAGAATTCCTATTCCAGAGTTCTTCTCTGGAGATAGATCTACCTTCCTGAATTTCAGGAACAATTGTAAATTGTTTCTTTCTTTAAAATCTCGCTCCTCTGGAGACCCTGCTCAACAGGTCAGGATTGTAATATCTTTCCTGCGGGGCGACCCTCAGAATTGGGCATTTGCATTGGCACCAGGGGATCCTGCATTGCTCAGTGTGGATGCGTTTTTTCTGGCATTGGGATTGCTCTATGAGGAACCCAACCTGGAGATTCAGGCTGAAAAGGCTTTGTTAGCCCTCTCTCAGGGGCATGATGAAGCGGAAATATATTGTCAAAAATTTCGGAAATGGTCGGTGCTTACTCAGTGGAATGAGTGCGCCCTGGCTGCAAACTTCAGAAATGGTCTTTCTGAGGCCATTAAGGATATTATGGTGGGGTTCCCTACGCCTACAGGTCTGAATGAGTCTATGGCTATGGCCATACAGATTGATCGGCGTTTGCGGGAGCGCAAACCCGTGCACCAGTTGGCGGTGTCTTCTGAACAGGCACCTGAGACTATGCAATGTGATAGAATTCAGTCCAGAAGTGAACGGCAAAATTATAGGCGGAAAAATGGATTGTGTTTTTATTGTGGTGATTCAGCTCATGTTATATCAGCATGCTCTAAACGCACAAAAAAGCTTGATAAATCTTTTGCCATTGGTACTCTGCAGCCTAAGTTCATTTTGTCTGTGACTCTGATTTTTTTCACTGTCTTCCATTTCCGTTGATGCCTATGTGGATTCGGGCGCTGCCCTGAGTCTTATGGATTGGTCATTTGCTAAACGCTGCGGTTTTAGTCTGGAGCCTCTGGAAGTTCCTATTCCTCTGAAGGGAATTGACTCTACACCATTGGCTATGAATAAACCGCAGTATTGGACACAAGTGACCATGCGCATGACTCCCGTTCATCAGGAGGTGATTCGCTTCCTTGTACTGTATAATTTACATGATGTACTAGTGCTGGGGCTGCCATGGTTACAAACTCATAATCCTGTCCTGGACTGGAAAACAATGTCTGTGTTAAGCTGGGGATGTCAGGGGGTTCATGGTGATGCACCTCCGATTTCAATCGCTTCATCTACTCCTTCTGAGATCCCTGAGTTTTTGTCTGACTATAGGGATGTTTTTGAGGAGCCTAAGCTCAATTCGCTCCCTCCTCATAGAGATTGTGACTGTGCTATAGAATTGATTCCTGGCAGTAAGTTCCCTAAGGGTCGTTTATTTAATCTGTCACTGCCAGAGCATACTGCTATGCGGAATTATATTAAGGAGTCCTTGGAAAAGGGACATATTCGTCCATCTTCGTCCCCTCTGGGAGCAGGTTTTTTTTTCGTGGCAAAAAAAGATGGTTCCCTGAGGCCTTGTATAGATTATCGCCTTCTGAATAAGATTACAGTCAAATATCAGTATCCATTGCCATTATTGACTGACTTGTTTGCTCGCATTAAGGGGGCTAGGTGGTTCACTAAGATAGATCTTCGCGGTGCGTATAATCTGGTGCGGATAAAACAAGGTGATGAGTGGAAAACCGCATTTAATACGCCTGAGGGCCATTTTGAGTATTTGGTAATGCCTTTTGGACTCTCCAATGCTCCGTCAGTCTTTCAGTCTTTTATGCACAATATTTTCCGTGAATATCTGGATAAGTTTATGATTGTGTATTTGGATGATATTTTGGTGTTTTCTGATGACTGGGAGTCTCATGTTCTACAGGTCAGGAAGGTGTTTCAGGTTCTGCGGGCCAATTCTCTGTTTGTGAAGGGCTCAAAGTGTCTCTTCGGAGTCCAGAAGATTTCTTTTTTGGGGTACTTTTTTCTCCTTCTACTATTGAGATGGATCCCGTCAAGGTTCAGGCAATTTGTGACTGGACACAACCTACATCTGTTAAGAGCCTACAGAAGTTCTTGGGGTTTGCTAATTTTTATCGTCGGTTCATTGCAAATTTTTCCAGTATTGTTAAACCTTTGACTGATTTGACTAAAAAGGGTGCTGTTGTTGCTGATTGGTCTCCTGCGGCTGTGGGGGCCTTTCAGGAACTTAAGCGCCGGTTTTCTCCTGCTCCTGTGTTGTGTCAACCAGATGTTTCACTTCCTTTTCAGGTTGAGGTTGATGCTTCCGAGATTGGAGCGGGGGCGGTTTTGTCACAGAGAAGTTCTGATGGCTCGGTGATGAAGCCATGTGCATTCTTCTCTAGAAAATTCTCGCCCGCCGAGCGCAATTATGATGTGGGTAATCGGGAGCTTTTGGCCATGAAGTGGGCATTTGAGGAGTGGCGTCATTGGCTTGAGGGTGCTAAACATCGTGTGGTGGTCTTGACTGATCACAAGAATCTCATTTACCTTGAGTCTGCCAGGCGTTTGAATCCTAGACAGGCTCGTTGGTCGTTGTTTTTTTCTCGTTTCAATTTCATGGTTTCATACCTGCCAGGTTCAAAGAATGTGAAGGCAGATGCTCTTTCCAGGAGTTTTGTGCCTGACTCTCCTGGAGATTCTGGGCCTACTGGTATCCTTAGGGATGGGGTAATATTGTCCGCCGTATCCCCAGACTTGCGACGTGCATTGCAGGAGTTTCAGGTGGATAAACCGGATCGTTGTCCACCAGAAAGACTGTTTGTTCCGGATGATTGGACCAGTAGAGTCATCTCCGAGGTCCATTCTTCTGTGTTGGCTGGTCATCCTGGAATATTTGGTACTAGAGACTTAGTGGCCAGGTCTTTTTGGTGGCCTTCCTTGTCTAGGGATGTGCGTACCTTTGTGCAGTCTTGTGAAGTGTGTGCTCGAGCTAAGCCTTGCTGTTCTCGGGCCAGTGGGTTGTTGTTATCCTTGCCCATCCCGAAGAGGCCTTGGACGCACATTTCCATGGATTTTATTTCTGATCTCCCGGTTTCACAGAAAATGTCCGTTATCTGGGTTGTGTGTGACCGCTTTTCTAAGATGGTTCATTTGGTGCCCTTGCCTAAGTTGCCTTCCTCCTCTGAGTTGGTCCCTTTATTTTTTCAGAACGTGGTTCGTTTGCATGGGATTCCGGAGAATATCGTTTCTGACAGGGGATCCCAGTTTGTGTCTAGATTTTGGCGGACATTTTGTGCCAAGATGGGCATTGATTTGTCTTTCTCGTCTGCATTCCATCCTCAGACGAATGGCCAGACGGAGCGAACTAATCAGACCTTGGAAACTTATTTGAGGTGTTTTGTTTCTGCTGACCAAGATGACTGGGTTGCTTTTTTGCCACTGGCCGAATTTGCTCTTAATAATCGGGCTAGTTCTGCCACGTTGGTCTCTCCTTTTTTTTGTAATTCGGGGTTTCATCCTCGTTTTTCCTCTGGTCAGGTGGAGTCTTCGGATTGTCCTGGAGTGGACGTGGTGGTGGACAGGCTACATCAAATTTGGAATCAGGTGGTGGACAATTTGAAGTTATCTCAGGAGAAGACTCAGCAGTTTGCTAATCGCCGTCGCCACGTGGGTCCCTGACTTCTTGTTGGGGATTTGGTGTGGTTGTCTTCTCGTTTTGTCCCTATGAAGGTCTCTTCTCCTAAGTTCAAGCCTCGGTTCATCGGTCCTTATAGGATCTCGGAGATTCTTAACCCTGTATCTTTTCGTTTGGATCTCCCAGCATCGTTTGCTATTCATAATGTGTTCCATCGGTCGTTGTTGCGGAGGTATGAGGTGCCCGTTGTTCCTTCGGTTGAGCCTCCTGCTCCGGTGCTGGTGGAGGGAGAATTGGAGTATGTTGTTGAGAAGATCTTGGATTCTCGTGTTTCCAGACGCAAACTCCAGTATTTGGTTAAGTGGAAGGGTTATGGTCAGGAGGATAATTCCTGGGTGGTCGCCTCCGATGTTCATGCGACTGATTTGGTCCGCGCCTTCCATAGAGCTCACCCTGATCGCCCTGGGGGTTCTCGTGAGGGTTCGGTGACCCCTCCTCAAGGGGGGGGTACTGTTGTGGATTCTGTTTGTGGGCTCCCTCTGGTGGTTACTGCTGGTACTGGGTGACTTTGGTGGGTTGCGGCCTTTGGTTTCCACCTGTCCATCAGAGGCTGGGTGTTTCCTATTTTACCTGGTCTTTCTGTCATTTCCTTGCCGGCTATCAATGTATTCAGATGTGCTCTGTTTTGTTCCTGCCTACCTGCTCCCAGATCTTTCAGGATAAGCTAAGTGCTGATTTTCAGTTGTTTGGTTTTTTGTCCAGCTTGCTTATTATGTCTCTATGCTAGCTGGAAGCTCTAGTGGACTGAGGTTCTCCCCATGTGCCATGAGTTGGCACATGGGTTCTTGTAATCTCAGGATGGTTTTTTTGATTAGGGTTTTTTGCTGACCGCTCAGACCCCTTTGTATCGTTCTGCTTTCTAGTTTACAGCGGGCCTCTATTTGCTAAACCTATATATATCATCTCTATGTGTGTGCCTTCCTCTCATTTCACCGTCAATACATGTGGGGGGCAACTATACCTTTTGGGGTTCGTTCCTCTGGAGGCAAGTGAGGTCTTTATTTTCTCTGCAGTACTAGTTAGCTCTTAGGCTGGTGCGTGGCGTCTAGAACCAACGTAGGCACGCTCCCTGGCTATCTCTAGTTGCGTTTGTCAGGCGTAGGGCAGCGGTCAGCCCAGGTTCCATCACCCTAGAGCTCGTCCGTTATATATTTGTACCTTGCTTGTCCTGTGCTATCCCTAGCCATTGGGATTCATGACAGTTGACTAACGGAATGTCGTTATATGCTGGCATCCGGATACATACATTGAGAACGATGCTCTCTTTATATGTTGGGATGCTGACATGTTTAGAACACATATAACTAAAGGGTGATGGCTTATTGTGCTTATTTTTTGTCTATCTACATGCCCATTGTTAACCACTATATAGTCTATATACATTTCACCACTTTATGATCATCCGGGGTGATTTTAGCGCAAAATAATATCTAATTAAGGGACGTGAGTGGCCCATGTGGGCTCTGATTTATTTATCATTGCGGGCAGTTATATCTAATATCCGCTTTCTGACACCCCCCTCTCATTTGACTTGCCATTAGATATGATTTATACTCACCTATGCGTAGACGCACACCACGCATGCGCTGTTCTTCCCTTTGTGGTGTGGCTGGTCGGCTGCGCTGCCATGGTGATGTGAAGTGATGACCAGTGTTCTCCTTCCCATCATGCCTGTCTCATGTCGGCCCGCCCCTTTGAGGGGCGGAGCATCATGCGTGAAGGTGCGCCAACTCGCTGGGGACTTCTAAGAGTTCGGCATTGCTGACGTACATTGTGCGTCTCCCCTCCCTGTGGTGCGACGGGCTAGATGCGTCGCCATGATGACGGGGAGTTATGACGCACATTCTCCTCTCCGTCGTGTGCACTGCATGCTGGCCCGATAACCAAAACCCCCCTCTCTATTTCGGAGGGCGGAGCATTAAGTTAGAGGATACGCTGATTCATTAACGACCTTTTTAACTTTACACACTTCACACATATATACCCCTGACCCTACCCTTTTTAACCACGCTTCCTGACGAAGCCGTAGGTGGTGAAACGCGCGTCGAGGCTCTGGCGTGTCCCACCAACACCATTGCGCTGGGGTGACCACCATGTCGCAAGGTAAACATCTACTATATACCTAAATTATGGCCCTTCATTACGATTTTGCGGATAAATTTACTGATTATCAACTACTCTATGGAGAGAGCCATATGCCATAGGTTCTAATTACTTTTGATAGGGCTCTTCCAGCTGATATAACACATGTCTAATTCAGCCATTGTGGATTACTTATACCTATAGCCTGTACCATTTGGCATTATATGACATGATTCCGTAGTCACTACTCCATTTAAACGGTGCATATTGTTGTTTGATGGGACACGGTCTTTTTCTCCTATCTCCTGGCGTCAGACTGTCCATCTCTGGTTACGCCAGGTAATTGTTTTAGCTGCTTCTCATATATGAACACCGGTTGTCTATATGTCTGCTTGTTATATTTAATATATTTAATAAAGATTTATATTGTTAATTCTGAAAAAAGTCCCCTTACTTTTTTTTGTGTGTGAACTCCTCTGACTATATAATTATTGTCATATAATATACCAGGTATATATCTTTTGGGGTCCTATAAACATAAAAAAAGTTTGTTTTCGTTTAGGTTTAAATATAACCTATGACTCACCTGGAGATGTAGGAGGGAAAAAGTTTAGACTAACATGGTCACCATGTTTTAAGACAAACCAGGGAGACCCGAGCCAATTCTCATTAAAGTATTTAGCAGTATTGCCCAATCCCTGAGCCAATGGTGGCGGTGCCCCATCTCACGGTAGTAGATTATTTAGGTCTGCTCTCATCTCCAAATCTTCCTGTTTTACCTCTACAGGGATCCTGAAGACTTGTGGAAATGGAGTCATGTTGCCATACTTCTGCGGCCTCTGGTTCCAAGCTAATTGGAGGTCTCATCCCTGCAGTCTTCTTGCTCACAGCTGCGGTTACATGGCTGGCAATATCCTCCTTTGGTAGACTCTCTGGTGCTCTGCTGGATTCCTGCTTTTTTGCACAATCAATGCCAAGCAGGCCCAGTGATTACTTGAGGAACCTTCCTTACCTGAGCAACAAGGTTCTTAAGTCACAGTCTATGTATGATAAGGCATTATTCAGTATATTCTTCTAGTTTCCAACCTACCTCACAGCCTGACTTTGATTCCTGTCTGCTGCCTACCCTGATTTTCTACATGACAGCTCTACTGATAAGATTTTGCCTGCCCTGACCTCATATTGTCTGACTGACTATGCCTTTAAAATTTTGCGTTGGCCTCACATCTTAATCTTAGATTCCACTGCCTGTCAGTTGTTGTTGCAACTACAATGCTATGAGCTTGTATCCAGGGAATTCTTTCAGAAAAGTGTGAAAATCAGAGGTGTCCACTATATCTAGGCAGGTCTTGTGTCAATGCAGTGGAGACATTTTTTTAAATGATGTCACTTTATAAGTACTTCTGGACCTGGCTGTATATATCCTTAAAGAATACTAATTTTGCTAGTTAAATGGGTACTGTACTTTCAACCATTTACACAAATCAACAGTGCAGGCAAATGTAAGAAACTTTGTCAACTTTGTCATATATGTGAGAAATTTGCTATGAGCCACTTCTTCTCTCCCGTGTCTCCATTCACTTGTTAAAAACAGCTCAACTCCATTTTGCTCTAGACAAGATGGACTGCCAGCAAAGTGATGTGTCAGGTTACACCTTTGATATTACTCTATAGAGACATAAGGAGTGAGCAGAAGAGTGAGAAAACAGGGATAGGGAAACCCAGAAAATAATTGTGCTGAGTTTTCTAACAAGTCTTTTACCTCATCCCAGATCTGGATTCACACGTGCCCTACTCAGTATTGCTGTATAATCTCCTCCATGCTACAGCTGCTTCTCTCTTGGAGCCAGCTAAGGAATAAAGAGCTGAAATACTTCTTTGCATGCTATGATGCTTATGGGAGAAATCATAGCGGGCAGTCTCTTCCAAACAAGTTTGAGTAAAAATGCAGCATACAAGGTGTATAATGGCCTGACATAGTATTAATCCTTGTAATGCTAATTGCCGGCAGCCCTGCATGTTTCCCCTTCCCCCTACATGCAGGGACGCCAGCATACTCACTGCCCCGGGCATGCACAGTGGTCCCGGGTGTGTTCCCTGCTTCCTTCCTTTTCTGAGTCCCAGCAACGTGCCTCATGAGGGCACTCGCACTGCTCTTAAAGGGGCAGCACGCACATGGTAAAATGCCCCCAGCCAATACCTGGGAGGCATGTAGTATATTAGTTCACTTAGAAGATGAATTCGAGCCAATGGCTGGGAGGCATCTTATTTAAAAGGCACTCACCCCTATAGGGAGGTGCCAAGCATTACATTAAATTATTAGTGAGTTGGATGGTCTCCTTGTGAGTTGTGAGGTCCACAGGTTATGGTGTGGCCAGGGTCTTGAACCCAAAGTTCATGGTCCTTATGTAACAAGGTGGCACGGGGTGATAGTCATAGCCGAGTCCACTAGGTCACAGTCAGTGTGCACTCCATCACCTTGCACTTGAAAAGACAGTTCCAATCCCAGCATGGGTCACAGTGGGTTACTTCAGTCCTGCAGTCGTTCTCGACAATGGGATGACATCCTCCTGATGAACCACTCTTCACACTGTATAAGGCCCAACAGTGGCAACTTGTATTTTAATAATAAAGGTGTAGAAATGAACAATGCCTCAATCGTAGACCCCGGATCCTTCTCTAACAGTCTTAGGGTTTCAGGGCTGCTGGGTTCGATCCTGCCGACTTCGCCAAAATGTAACAAGGTGGTACGGGGTGGTAGTCATAGTCGAGTCCACTAGGTCACAGTCAGTATGCACCTTGGCCCCTTGCATATGAAAAGACTCCTCCAATCCCAGTCCTGGGTCACAGTGGGTTACCTCAGTCCTGCAGCTGTTCTCCACAATGGGACAACGTCCTCCGGATGAACCACGCTTCACACTGTATAGGGCTTAACAGTAGCAACTTATATTTTTAATAATAAAGGTGTAGAAATGAACAAGAGATGAATGATTCCTATTCTGTCCCTAAACACAGCAGCGGCTGCAGCCGCACAATCCATATTCCAGAATCTGGACACTTAAAGTCCCTTCGGCGGGGCACCTTCCTAGTCCTGGTGCTTGTTTCACTGCCCATGGGTCCAGGGCAGCAGTTTCTGTCCCCGTCCTGGGGTATGGCATGCTCCCAACAGGGAAGCATATCCTGCCACAGCCAAGCTTGGCCGGGCTCTGACCAGGAAACAGGAGCTTCCTGCTCCCTTGAGGCTGCAAGTCCAACCCCCTCAGTTAACCATTTTCTATCCCTAAGGTAACATAAATATGTATTATATGGTACAATGGTAACACATTAAAACAAGGCAAGCATAGCACATACAGTTAGGTCCATATATATTTGGACAGAGGCAACATTTTTCTAATTTTGGTTATGGACATTACCACAATTAATTTTAAACAAAACAATTCAAATGAAGTTGAAGTTCAGACTTTCAGCTTTCATTTGAGGGTATCCACAATAAAATTGGATGAATGGTTTAGGAGTTTCAGCTCCTTAACATGTGCTACCCTGTTTTTAAAGGGACCAAAAGTAATTGGACAATTGACTCCAAGGCTATTTCATGGACAGGTGTGGGCGATCCCTTCGTTATGTCATTCTCAATAAAGCAGATAAAAGGCCTGGAGTTGATTTGAGGTGTGGTGCTTGCATTTGTAAGGTTTTGCTGTGAAGTAAACATGTGGTCAAAGGAGCTCTCCATGCTGGTGAAACAAGCCATCCTTAAGCTGTGAAAACAGAAAAAACCCATCGGATAAAATGCTACAATATTAGGAGTGGCAAAATCTACAATTTGGTACATCCTGAGAAAGAAAGAAAGCACTGGTGAACTCATCAATGCAAAAAGATCTGGGCGCCCACGGAAGACAACAGTGGTGGATGATCGCAGAATAAGCTCCATGGTGAAGAGAAATCCATTCACAACAGCCAACCAAGTGAACAGCACTCTCCAGGAGGTCGGCGTATCAATATCCAAATCTACCATAAAGAGAAGACTGCATGAAAGTAAATACAGAGGGTTCACTGCACGGTGCAAGCCACTCATAAGCATCAAGAAGAAAAAGGCTAGACTGGACTGTGCTAAAAAACATCTAAAAAAGCCAGCACAGTTCTGGAAGAACACTCTTTGGACAGATGAATCCAAGATCAACCTCTACCAGAATGATGGAAAGAGAAAAGTATGGTGAAGGCGTGGTGCAGCTCATGATCCAAAGCATACCACATCATCTGTAAAACACGGCAGAGGCAGTGTGATGGCTTGGGCATGCATGGCTGCCAGTGGCACTGGGTCACTAGTGTTTATTGATGATGTGACACAGGACAGAAGCAGCCGAATGAATTCTGAGGTATTCAGAGCCATACTGTGTGCTCAGATCCAGCCAAATGCAGCCAAACTGATTGGTCGTCGTTTCATACTACAGATGGACAATGACCCAAAACATAAAGCCAAAGCAACTCAGGAGTTTATTAAAGCAAAGAAGTGGAATATTCTTGAATGGCCAAGTCAGTCACCTGATCTCAACCCAATTGAGAATGCATTTCACTTGTTAAAGACTAAACTTCAGACAGAAAGGCCCACAAACAAACAGCATCTGAAAACCACCACAGTGAAGGCCTGGCAGAGCATCAAAAAGGAGGAAACTCAGCGTCTGGTGATGTCCATGAGTTCAAGACTTTAGGCAGTCGTTGGCAACAAAGGGTTTTCAACCAAGTACTAAAAATTAACATTTTATTTAAAATTATTGAATCTGTCCAATTACTTTTGGTCCCTTTAAAAACAGGGTGGTACATGTTAAGGATCTGAAACTCCTAAACCCTTCATCCAATTTTAATGTGGATACCCTCAAATAAAAGCTGAAAGTCTGAACTTCAACTGCATCTGAATTGTGTTGTTTAAAATTCATTGTGGTAATGACTATAACCAAAATTAGAAAAATGTTGTCTCTGTCCAAATATATATGGACCTAACTGTACATTAATACACATAGCACATATAAATGACCACATACCGGGGAGGAGGCAGATTAGGGTCTCCTCCGTACACCTATGCAGCCAGTCCTGAATCCAAAGTCCCTGGTCCTTATGCGGCCAGTCCCCAAACCAAAATCTCTGGTCCTGGTGCAGACAGTCCTAATCTCGAAGTCCTGGTCCTTGTGTGGCCAGTCCTTAACCTGAAGTCTCTGTTCCTGGTGTGGCTAGTTTTGAAACCGAAGACCCTGGTCCTGGTGTGACCAGTCCTGAACATGAAGTCCCTGGTCCTAGTGTGGCCATGAGCTGAACCTCGTCCTACCTCCTAGTGCAGCCAGATCCTGAATCGGTATCCGAGACCTGTGTGCCTATCCAAGTAGTCCGCATTTCCGGACTGCTACAACCATTCACCGAATCAGCCTTGTCTGTGAGTCTGTGTCAGTAACCATTCTGCAGAGGATCCTGAACCTTGTAGTCTGAACAGAGCCCTAGTGCCTAAAAGCGCTTTTAGTGGTAAAATGTGATGTTCATGGAATTGCATTACCAGTCACACCCATGAACACAAGTAGTCACACTGTATCTGAAAATAAAACAAACAATTTTCTCTAATCTTTAAAGACTCTTTTAAAATATTTTACTGTTCTTATTTGTAGAAACAAAACCTCGGGGTAAAAAAAAAGAATATTAGCACAAAAAAAAAAATTACTTTTATGACCACTATAAGGGTTTAATTACAGAAGCCTCTATGATTTTTATGTGTCTCACCCAGACAATCTCACATTTTACCCAGGATGGGCATCCAGCTCCCGCTATTTAAATATATTCAATCATCAATGTTTATTTTAAACATAAAAAGCAATTCAACCTCACAAATTGTCCCTTAAGCTAATGAATGAGATTGACCTCAAGACAATTCCCTTAATAAGTGGGTTCATTAATTACGCTGGTCATTAAGTGATAATAGACTGTCAAGCTGGGGAAGAAAAAGTGACTGCTCTTGGTTAATGTTTCCACCATATAATTACAGGGGGGAATAGAAGCCGAAAGGCAGATATCAACATATTTCACTCATTACATTAGGCGCAATATCACTAAAATACAATCAAGATTGCTGTCGGGGCGTTAGATATCATTGAACTGAACTGACGTGGCCACGACAAGCTTGTAATCTAATTGTCTCATCTCATTTACCTACGGCAGAGATCTATGAATGAAGCCTTCGTCACTCGTATGGACAGATCAAAGTGCCAAAAAATAAGTAGATTCTCTAAACTAATCTATGGGTTTTCATAAATTTAAAGTGTAGACACTAAATTAGGAGATCGTACAAATGTTAGCTCTTCTGAACCCTGCAGAGCTATAAATGCAGCTCCGAAGTACAAATAAAAAAGATGAATTCTACGTAAGGTATATTATATAAATAGATATATAGATACACGTATACAGCGTTTGCACTCATCCACAAATAAATATTTTCATGTTCGTAAAGCTGGACCTCTCCTTCTCTTCCTTGATCTTACCGCGTTTAGGTATAACTGCCACCATTGTTCCGAATTGCTTAAGATCATACTCGGGTGAGTTGGACATTTTCTCTTTCAAACATATACAGTGGTTAGCATTGATGATGAGTACACCCACTTTTGAAAAGTTAAATTTTAATTAATATCTCACAGAATAAAAGAACAATTTTAGAACAATTTTAAAACATGAATGTAAAGTTAATAATATAACTTTAATTACAAAATGTTTAATTTTACTCAAATTAGTAGATGCAAGAATGAGTACAACCCACATCCCAAAAAATTTTTTAGCTAGTATTTTGTATGACTTCCATGATTTTAAAGAACAGAACCTTCTAAGGCATCGGAAGATTAAGTTGGGATGGTTACCCTCATACAGTATAGAGCATAGGAGCATGGCTTCACTGCAAATTGTAAACCTGGGCCATGGGGAGAAGAGTTGACAATCTCTTCCTCCAATTTGCTCAATGACCCCACCACAGTGCAGCCACCTTCTTTGAAGTGGTCAGTACGAATATGATACAAGAGGTTTGTGCGACACTTTCCTGTCCCTATACAATTAGCCTCTTCCAGATTTCAAAGCAAAGCAAAGCTTTGAGGGGCCACATACCAAATATGAATATTGGTATTTAGTGAAAGTTATAGGCTCTATAAATATGGAAGACATATTTTCAGGATCAAGGAGCAGTGCGAACACAACACATTCACATGCATTGCTGTTTGGTCTGTCTATCTGGCCAGAATTAATATTGGCCTGCTGGATAAAGTTGCATATGCCATTTCTCATATGTATAGAAAGCTAAAATTGTGGTAGGACAAATCTGAACTAATTATCTTTCCTCCATCTCGCATATCTTCCCTACCTGATCTATCTATCACAATAAATGACATCACAATTTCCCCTGTACCGGAAATCCTCTGCCTCGGAGTAACCCTTGACTCTGCCCTGTCCTTCAAACCGCACATCCAAGCTCTCACCACCTACAGTTGCCTCCAGCTCAAAAATATTTCCAGAATCCGTCCTTTCCTCAACCCTCAATCTTCTAAAATGCTTGTGTATTACCTCATCATCTCCCGACTCAACTACTGCAACATCCTCCTCTGTAGCCTCACTGCTAACACTCTCGCACCTCTCCAGTTCGTCCTTAACTTTGCTCTGACTAATTAATCACTCTCCTCGCTACTCTCCTTCTTTCCCCCCTTTGCAAATCCCTTCACTGGATCCCAATTTCCCAGCGTATCTAGTTCAAACTAACACTGACCTGCAAAGCCATCCATAACCATTCGCCTTCATATGTCTCCAAACTAATCTCTCCATATCTTCTCTCGTGTAATCTATGGTCCTCCCAAGTCATCCTCCTATCCTCCACACTTACTCACTAATCACCCAATCGCCTCCAAGACTTCTCCCGAATATCCCCCATCCTCTGGAATTCTGTGCCCCAACATGTCAGATTATCCACCACATTTGGATCCTTCAGACAAAACCTGAAAACCCATCTCTTCAAGAAAGCTTACAACCTGTAATGGCCACACGACCACCTCAACACCATCGGCACTACTGCAAGCACCACCCTACTGTCTCCTTCCTCATGATCCTGTAGAATGTAAGCCCACATGGATAGGGTCCTCTTCCCTCTGTACTAGTCTATCATTGTTAGTTTGTCTACTGTAAGTGATATTTGTATTTTTATGTAACCCCTTCTCACATACAGCACCATGAAATCAATAGTGCTATATAAATAATAATAGTTATTAATATTAATACTACTAATAATAGAAAATATGGCAATAATATCTTCTGCTTGGGACCTCCAGGGGGGCAGATACCTTTAACATCCGGGATCTCATAATTTTTGGTACCTGTGGCCTCATCTTATTTACCTGCCCCCATCTGAGGTCACAAGGGGAGGTAGGTGGGAGTGGCTGGTCCATGATTAAAGCAGGTCCTGACCTAGAATCCATGCTCAGTACTGGGAGATACAGCGTACTTTGAGGACTGTGACATTTTCTAAACGGAGTGATCCCTTTTGCAAGATCTGCACCATTCCTATGACAACAGGTCTAGGAACTTTCTTTTATTTTCTTATGTGACTGTATACAGTCACATAAGAAAATAAAAGAAAGTTCCTAGACCTGTATTGTCTTGTTCCCTTTGTAATATCTTTTGTATATTATTACAAACAATACCTAATTGTTGGATTAAATATATCAAGTTTAATAGCTTTTTTCCTCTTGCTCTATAAACCGCATTTCTGAAGCTTTGTGAGGCTCAATGTTACCAGCAATGGGGGAGCCCAATAGGCCTGTATAAACAATTGGTGATAGCAGCTAGTTTTTCTTTGATTATTGCAGAGCTTGGTGGTGACTACACTAAAGTATATAAAGTGAGGAAAATACTGTAAGTATTTGAAACACTGACGATTTTTCAAATGGAGAGGTCTGTAATTTTTATAGCAGGTACACTTCAATTGTGAGAGATAGAATCTTTAAAAAAAATCCAGAAAATCATATTGTAATATTTTTTACATAATTAATTTGCATTTTATTGCATGAAATAAGTATTTAATACAATATAAAAGCATAACTTAATATTTGGTACAGAAACCTTTGCAATTGCAGAGGTCAGACGTTTTCTGTAGTTCTTGACCAAGTTTGCACACACTGAAGCAGGGATTTTGGCCTACTCCTCCATACAGATCTTCTCCAGATCTTTCAGGTTTTGGGGCTGTCACTGGTCAACACTGAGTTTCAGCTCCCTCTATAGATTTTCTATTGCATTCAGGTCTGGAGACTGGCTAGGCCACAGCAGGACTTTGAAATGCTTCTTACGGAATCATTCCTTAGTTGCCCTGGCTGTGTGTTTTGGGTCATTCTCATGCTGGAAGACCCAGCCACGACCCATCTTCAATACTCTTACTGAGGAAAGGAGGTTGTTGGCCAAAGTCTCGTGATACATGACCACATCCATCCTCCCTTCAATGTGGAGCTGTCATCCTGTCCCCTTTGCAGAAAAGACCCACAAAGTATGATGTTACCCTCACCATGCTTCACGGTTGGGACGGTGTTCTTGGGGTTGTACTCATCCTTCTTCTTCCTTCAAGCACGGTGAGTGGAGTTGATACCAAAAAGTACTATTTTGGTCTCATCTGACCACATAACCTTCTCCCATGCCTCCTCTGAATCATCCAGATGATTGACAAACTTCAAACGGGCCAGGACATGTGCTGGCTTGAGCAGGGGGACCTTGTGTGCCCTGCAGGATTTTAATCCATGACAATGTAGTGTGTTACTAATGGTAATGTTTGAGACTGTTGTCCCAACTCTGTTCAGGTCATTGTGTCGTTCTGGGCTGATTGCTGACTTTTTTCAGAATCATCATTACCGCACAAGGCAAGATTTTGCATGGAGCCCAAGACCAAGGAAGATTGACAGTCATCTTGTGTTTTTTCTATTTTCTAATAATTACACTAACAGTTGTCTTCTTACCAAGCTGCTTGCCTATTGTCCTGTAGCCCATTCCAGCCTTGTGCGGGTCTACAATTTTGTCCCTGATGTCCTTAGATGGCTCTTTGGTCTTGTCCATGGTGGAGCAGTTGGAGTGTGATCGATTGTGTGGACAGGTGTCTTTTATACAGGTAACAAGTTCAAACAGGTGCAATTAGTACAGGTAATGAGTGCAGAGTCGGAGGCTTAATAAAGAAAAACTAATAGGTCTGTGAGAGCCAGAATACTTGATGGTTGGTAGTTGATCAAATTCATACAATAAAATGCATTTTAATTATGTAAAATTCATACAATATGGTTTTCTGGTTTTTATTTTTTAGATTCTGTCTCTCATAATTGAGGTGTATCTACAATAAAAATTACAGACCTCTCCATTCTTTGGAGGTGGGAAAACTTGCAAAATCAGCAGTGTATCAAATACTTATTTTCCCCACGTTATGTACCCATGTTTTGGAATCTCCCTCGACGCTTGCTGGTCAATGGTTGAATCGGATGTCTATATACTATACATTCACTGTGAAAGGGTCCTATAACCTACATAGTAGCAATAGTACTCTTCTCATCCATCAATTGTCACTCAGTTGTCTGATTGGAAGCAGTGGTGGGACACCTTTGTGATCTCCCTGATAGAGACATACTGCAACATCTTTTCTCCATTCTTCAAGAATTACCTCTTTTAGAGCCTGGATGCTAGATGGAGAGATGACAACTTGTCTTTTCAAAAATCCCCATAGGTTTTCAGTTGAGTTCAGATCAGAAGACACTTGGCCACCAAATCACTTTCACCCTGTTCTTCCTCAGAGATGCAACAGATGTGTGTTTTGGATCATTATGATGTTGGAAAAGTCTACCAAGGGCACAGAATGATGGGTACATCTTCTATTTCAATATAGAGCAGTGCATCTGTGAATTTATACCATAAATGAAATGCAGCTTCCTGACACCAGCAGCATTATGTGCCCCACATAAGGATGCTGCCACCACTATGTCTCACTGTAGGAACTATGCATTTTTCTAAATACATGGTGTCTACAATGAAATATTGTAAAAAATGGAGGAATTGTGACCAGAATGCCATACATTCCACCTGGTAACGTGGCATTCTTGCTTTGCGATTAATTTTTCACATCTCCCTAAAACTTTTGCACTGTAGTGTTTTAATAGATAGATAAAATTACTTTATTATATCAACTCAATTAAGTGAGTAAAATCAGGAAATTTTGCTTTATATATTTTATAAATAAATATATATTTATATACTTGTACTATATTATACCACCGCTCATTAGTTCACCTGCATAGTACTAATGTGTCTCTATGACAGCTGGATATTTTTGCACTTCTACAGATCATTATTCCAGTTCATAATAGATTTGCAATGTGAGAATCAATCTTGAGTGAGCGGCGAGGCCTCTAGTTTTAAAATAATAGTTTGTATTTTTTTTTTCCCAGCAAACCTTGTTAACCAAGAGCCAAATTCCTAATCACCTGAATTTGCATAGCAGCCTCCTGTGCAAACGTGAGTGTGCACCAACATCAATAAAGACTCTGTTTCAGGCCAAATTCATCACTGG
The DNA here is from genome assembly GCF_051348905.1 of Ranitomeya variabilis. Lineage (NCBI taxonomy): Eukaryota > Metazoa > Chordata > Amphibia > Anura > Dendrobatidae > Ranitomeya > Ranitomeya variabilis. The sequence goes on along the minus strand of NC_135232.1, from coordinate 48,303,176 downwards.
AGATTGAAAATGCATCACAGGGCCCAGTAAAATTACCTTCACTTTTCATCTTCAGAGAGAATGCATAATTGTGTACACCCCCTTCCTATTAGCACCTAGAGTCTTGAAGAAATAAATATACAGCCACAGAAGGGTAAACCTCATTGTGCCTGTGTATAAACCCCAATGACCTCAATGCTTTGATCCTAAATAAAGTAAGTAGTGACCCTAACCTTTTTTTATTTATTCCACTACTAAAAGAGTCTTTTTTTTTGCTACACATAAGGCTTGTTATTTTTTTTTGCTTTTTTTACAGTTATATTTATTTTTTATATTTGATTTTCCTAAATTTACAATAATGCCATTTTAGAATGGGTTCGTCATTTTTGGTTTGGTCATTACTGTGTATTCTGGTAGTGATTTCAATGGGCTGCTAGTAGGACAGGATTTTTTTGCTTGTTATGGCTCATTCAGACATCCTTTTTTTTTTTGCATATGAGTGCTATCCATTTTTTTCACGGACAGCACTCATACCTATGACAGTCAATGGGGTCATTCACAGGTCCACAATTATTAAGTCTCCTCATAGCCTCCTTTTTTGCAAGCTAAACATTCCCATATCCTTTAACCGTTCCTTGTAGGACATACTTTACAGTCCTCTCACTAACCTGGTAGCTCTTCTTTGAACTTGCTCCAGTTTTTTTTATGTCTTTTTAAAATGTGGTGTCCAGAACTGGACACAGTATTCCATATGAGGCCTGACCAAGTAGGAGTAAAGGGGGATAATTACTTCATGTGATCTAGACTCTATTCTTCTCTTAATACATCCCAGAACTGTGTTTGACTTTTTTGCTGCTGCATCACTCTGTTTACTCTTGTGCAACCTGTGATCTATTAGTATACCAAGTCTTTTTCACATCTTGCATTTCTCCCTGTTAAATACCATTCTATTAGTCACTGCCCATTGTTCAAGCTTATCTAGATCCTTCTGAATACTGTCTCTGTCTTCTCTAGTGTTATCTATGCCTCCCAGCTTTGCATTGTCTGCAAATTTGATTAGTTTACCCTCAGTTCCCTTATTTATAAAAATGTTGAACAACACTGGGGCCAGGACAGATCCTTGTTGTACCCCACTTCAAACACTCTTCCAATTGGATGTGCAACCATTTATTACCACTCTTTGAGTACAATCACTGAGCCCGTTATGAATCCACCTAACCGTAGCCTTGTCAATACCACACTTGGTCATTTTTTCAATAAGGATAGTATGAGATACATTATCAAATACTTTGCTATTATTGCGATATACTATATCTACCGCCTTTCCCTGATCCAGCCAGTCAGTTATTAAATCATAGAATGAAAAAAGATTAGTCTGGCCTGACTTGTTTCCAAGTACTTACATTCTGTTTAATAATTTGTTCAGAGATCTTTCCTGGTATAGAAGTAAGGCTCACTGGCCTCTAATTTCTTGGCTACACCTTCTTTCCTTTTTTGAAGATAGGAACAACATTTGCTCTTCTCCAATCTTCTGGAACTTCTCCTGTTCTCCAAGATTTTTCAAAGATTCTGGCTAGTGGTTCTGGAATTTCCTCTGCTAACTCTTTCAGTTCTTTAGGATGTAATTCATCTGGACCAGGAGGCTTAAATTCATTTAAATTAGCTCAGTGTTCCCTCTCCATCTCTCAGGTCATGAATAGAGTGGATTCTTTTATTCCTTTGAAAACATGTGTAAATACATTAATTTTCTGGAAGAGACTTAATTTTCTGGAACAATTTAAAGGGTGCCAACACTTTCAACTATTACTGTACTACAATAGTTCAGTATTACTATGTATAGGAAAAATGATGGGTGTGTTAGCAGTACCAAGATAACAGCCATGTAGGCTCTCAGAAGGCCCACTGATTCAATGGCAAACCCATCACAGGGTCAAAATGCAACAACATCCGGTTCACTCACCTTAAATGACACTATCACGGATTGTCAGAAGCTTTAAAAGAGGGCCTGTCACCATGAAAAAAGTGTCCAGTTTTTGCTCTTATTTTATTCCCACTCCTCCTCAAATTTTTCCACTTTTTTTTTTATTCTACCATACGGTTCCAGAGATATAGGCCTTTTTTAGTGCTCATTTTTATAGTCTTTCCTTGGGGGGGTGCCTCAAAGGATTCTCAGGGGCGTGTCTTTATTGCCCTATGAGCCTCACCCACTTGGTAAAGACCTTAAAAATTTGAATTAAACTAAAAGGCCCATTCGGAACCACAATGCATTTTTTTTTTTAAATGGCGTAGTCAGGGGGTGAGGGTGGAATGGGAATAAAATAGCAGCAAATGTTGGGCACTTGACTTGGTGACAGATATCAGCAGATATGAGATAGATAGATAGGAGCATTGTTTGTTATAACATTTTCTGTCGTGTTATTTGCAGCCGGGGCTGTCACAGTGCGGCGAGGAGCCGTTGCACACATGACATGTACAAACTGTTGCCTTTAGGATGCTTGTCTGATTTTCTACAGTGTGAAGGTTGAGTTGAGTCATTTTGCACCCAATTACTTTGCAGTAAATTTGTCGGATGATTCCTGTCGCGCAGTATTGATCCGACATGTCACCTTGAACTTCTTTATTGACACATCAAAGGCAGCGCTGCACAATTTACCACTTCCCAATTATGGCATTTATATGATGTCACAGGCCCGGCTGTCATGTTTAGATGAGAGCTATTTTCCCCCTCTCACCAATCACTTAAGGAGCATTTGCCATTATTTTCTGACCTTTTCCCAGTCAGGGGGTTTCATAAAATACATTATTAGCAAACGTGTCAGTTTTCATTCTGCCTTATTGTTTCTTTTTCTAATGTGAAATATTATGTTTGCAATACAATCCAAGCTTCCAACATCCCGGTTTTACAGATAAAGGGTATGCATACTTTTGAAAAGAAAAAAAAATTTTTTTTGCTTAAATAGAATTTCGAATAAAAAAGTAAAGTAACTTTGTGATAAAATATCTCCTACCGTTTTATGTATACAGCTCCTGTGCTGAACTATGATTACAGACAACAAATAAACCCTGATTGTAGTGTGATCCTGCAGTCAGGTGTCACTGCCTCCCACGTCTGTCGGTAAGTTAGCCAGACAAGAGAAAAGTAGCACTGTCACTTAGTTTTGCATAAGAGCTGAACACACAAACGGGTAGGAGATCTTTGATTGAGGCTATTTGCAAAGTAGCAAATTCTGGCAAATGTTGGCATGTCTGAAGTTTACATACATACCAATGAAAACTGTGTGGCCTCATATGGTTTCGAGTTTTCCAGGCTTGGTCCGGAGATCACAGTGATGGTGGCATAATCATAAGTGATGCAGAGGATGCAGTTGCATCTAGGGCCCAAAAATGAACTTTGATCCATAAAGGAACACCAGTACTTTAAATGATCCCCAGGCCATCCTGGTTGGAAAAGTGGGGCACAACCAACATTTTGCAAAAGTAAAGGCTCCTGTTTACCCAAAGAAAGATTAGAAGCAATAGAATGAAACTGAATGGGTGGTTTCTGAATGGTGATTTCTCCTTCAATGGAAGACTTCAAAACAGAGGCTGGACAGAAATCTGTCTGAGATGGTTTAGGGACTCCTGCATTGAGCAGGGAGTTGGACCAGATGACCCTGGAGGTCACTTCCAATCCAAACATTCTAGGATTCTTAACTTATTATTTGGTTGCACATACTGTGCATAAAAAGAAATATGTCAGTGAGATATATAGTTACTGCAGTGTCTGTGTAGCTTACTGTACATGTATTCATCTAATAAATAAGCCTGGAGGTCCCTTCCAACCCTAACATTCTATGGTTTTACGTTTCTGTTGACACCAGTTTTTGCTGAGTTTTTGGAGTGAAAAATGAGTAGAAACTCTCCAAAATCTTCCTGAAAACTCAAAACTTCTCAAAAATTTGGTTTCTGCTCAATTTCAACCCCAAAAGCTCAGAAAACAAGACTGTGTGTAAATACTCTTAGAGAATGTATGTTGTTCACATGTAAGAGTTGTTAGTGACAAGCATGCTCTTTGTCCCTTCCTAATAAAACAGGTACGCTTTTTGCTTAGATGTGAATAATGCTGTGGAATGTTTATATTTTCTGATACAGGAAAGATATATATCTTGGTACCGTGTTAGCCAGTAGATAGAAAAATATTTAGAATTGAGAGTCCTCGGTCGTTGATACCTTTTAATGGCTAACTGAAAAGATGGTAACAAATTGCAAGCTTTCGAGACTACTCAGGCCTCTTCATCAGGCAAAGACTAAAAAAAATTCTGGAGAATCACATATTTATGCACAAAACATCACAGGAAAAAAAAAACATGGATAAAACAGGTGACATGAAGCAGAATTACCATGGGTGACAAACAGTTATGTCCATAAATATTGGACCAGTTCTTAGATAGGGAATGTTTTATTGTCCTCTGATTGGGGTCTGGTTCTGTTGTGATGACCCCACATGGTCTGAAGGGCAAATTCCTTAGTTCTTTAGTTGATGTAAAAAGACATAAATCCTTGCGACACATTCATTCCTGCACTAAGACTGTCACAGGTCATCATCCGTTTATATTCCCATGTTCTTCTGTCTCTTTGAGATTTGAAGTTACCTTTTAAAACAAGTAATTTCATGTCCATAATGTTATGATCCGGGAGACAAAAATGTATTGCCACAGGTAGATCCATTCTTTTTTCTCTTATTGTATGGCGGTGAGAATTCATCCTTGTCCTCAGTTTTTGTCCTGTCTCCCCCACATATAGACCCCCAGTTATGGACATGAAATTACTTGTTTTAAAAGGTAACTTCAAATCTCAAAGAGACAGAAGAGTATGGGAATATAAACTGATGACCTTTGACAGTCTTAGTGCAGGAATAAATGTGTTACATGGATTTATGTCTTTTTACATCAACTGCCTTACTGTCTTCTCCTAAGGGGAAAAAAGATGGGGATTCACAGATGAAAGTCAGACCGGGAGTCTGGGAAGCTGCAGAGCCGGACTGAACATCCCAGGGGCTACAGGTTCCATCAAAGGAAGTGATGGCACAGGCAGAAGGAACTGTTACCAATCTAACATACTGTGCTGTATCCGTGCCTAAGACTGAACTGCTGAGTAAAGTTGAACTGTTAAAAATGGACAAAGAGTCTGTTGTTGACTGTGTGGTTGCATCCGGCTCCAGGATCGTGGCACAATGGAGTCTTAAGGACCAAAAGTGAGTGTTATCCACTTTACACAAACCACTCGACAGAAGGGACACTTTTTACTTGTGGGGTGCCAGGGTGTTGTTACACAACAGCCACTCGCCCATGACTACCGCCCTGTGCACCTATTTTTCACTCACTCCTGATTTTGGTTTACATATACTGATGTAAAATACTGACCCAATACTGAACATGTAGATTTATTGTGACTGTACTATTTAGGTACAGTTTTACAACAATATTTGGGAATCTTAGGAGTATTATTTGGCAGGTGTGAGAATACAGAGGTATTGTGACAGTGTGCTCATTGCACACTATCATGACTTGACTGTATGGTCCCATTCATACAAGGTGACTGCAGACTTCTCCTTTAAGCCCAAAAAACACTTTTAACAAGGCCTAATTTTGTGAGAAGCACCTGTGTGTGTATATACTGTATATATATATATATATATATATATATATATATATATATATATATATACATACACACATATACATACATACATACATACATACATACATACATACACTGCTCAAAAAAATAAAGGAAACACTAAAATCGCACATAGAAGATATCACTGAATGAAATATTCCAGTTGAAAATCTTTATTCATTACATAGTGGAATGTGTTGAGAACAGTAAAACTTAAAAATGATCAACGTAAATCACAACTAATATCCCACAGAGGTCTGGAGTTGGAATGATGCCCAAAATCAAAGTGGAAAATGAAGTTATAGGCTGATCCAACTTCAGTGGAAATGCCTCAAGACAAGGAAATGATGCTCAGTAGTGTGTGTGCCCTCCACGTGCCTGTATGATCTCCCTACAATGCTTGTGCATGCTCCTGAAGAGGCGGCGGATGGTCTCCTGAGGGATCTCTTCCCAGACCTGGACTAAAGCATCCACCAACTCCTGGATAGTCTGTGGTGCAACGTGACGGTGGATGGTACGAGACATGATGTCCCAGATGTGTTCAATCAGATTCAGGTCTGGGGAACGGATGGGCCAGTGCATAGCTTCAAAGACTTCATCTTGCAGGAACTGCTGACACACATCAGCCACATGAGGTCTGGCATTGTCCTGCATTAGGAGGAACCCAGGGCCAACTGCACCAGCATATGGTCTCACAAGGGGTCTGAGGATCTCTTCTCGGTACCTAATGGCAGTCAGGCTACCTCTGGCGAGCACATGGAGGGCTGTGTGGCCCTTCAAAGAAATGCCACCCCACACCATTACTGACCCACTGCCAAACCGGTCATGCTGAAGGATGTTGCAGGCAGCAGATCGCTCTCCACGGCGTCTCCAGACTCTGTCACATCTGTCACATGTGCTCAGTGTGAACCTGCTTTCATCTTTGGAGAGCACAGGGCGCCGGTGGCAAATTTGCCAATCCTGGTGTTCTGTGGCAAATGCCAAGCGTCCTCCATGATGTTGGGTTGTGACCACAACCCCATCTGTGGAGATCGGGCACTCAGACCATCCTCATGGAGTCGGTTTCTAACCATTTGTGCAGACACATGCACATTTGTGGCCTGCTGGAGGTCATATTTCAGGGCTCTGGCAGTGCTCCTCCTGTTCCTCCTTGCACAAAGGCTGAGGTAGCGGTCCTGCTGCTGGGTTGTTGCCCTCCTACGGCCCCCTCCACATCTCCTGGTGTACTGGCCTGTCTCCTGGTAGCGCCTCCAGCCTCTGGACACTATGCTGACAGACACAGCAAACCTTCTTGCCACAGCTCGCATTGATGTGCAATCCCGGATGAGCTGTACTACCTGAGCCACTTGTGTCGGTTGTAGAGCATCCCCACCTGCAGAACCACTCCTTTATTGAGTGTGTCATGATTGCCAATCATTTCAATCTGTTGTCTATTCTATTTGCACAACAGCATGTGAAATTGATTGTCAAACAGTGTTGCTTCCTAAGTGGACAGTTTGATTTCACAGAAGTTTGATTTACTTGGAGTTATATTCTGTTAAGTGTTCCCTTTATTTTTTTGAGCAGTGTATATATATATATATATATATATATATATATATATATATATATATATACACACACACACACAAACAGGCACAAACAGGTGCTTCTCACAAAATTAGAATATCATCAAAAAGTTAACTTATTCAGTTATTCAATACAAAAAGTGAAACTCATATATTATATAGAGTCATTGCAAAGAGAGATCTATTTCAAGTGTTCATTTCTGTTAATGTTGATGATTATGGCTTACAGCCAATGAAAACCCAAAAGTCATTATCTCAGTAAATTTGAATAATTAACAAAAAACAGCTGCAAAGGCTTCCTAAGCATTTTAAAAGGTCCCTCAGTCTGTTTCTGTAGGCTCCACAATCATGAGGAAGACTGCTGATTTGACAGTGTCCAGCAGGCAGTCATTGACACACTCAACAAGGAGGGTAAGCCACAAAAGGTCATTGCTAAAGATACTGGCTGTTCATAGAGTGCTGTATCCAAGCAATAAATTTGAGTGGCAGGAAAAATTTGGGTAGAAAAAGGTGCACAAGCAACCGGGATAAACACAGCCTGGAAAAGATTGTTAAGAAAAGGCCATTCAAAAATTTGGTGGAGATTAACAAGGAGTGGACTGCTGCTTGAATCTTTGCTTCAAGAGCCACCACACACAGACATGTCCAGGACATGGGTTACAAGTGTCACATTCCTTGTGTCAGGCCATTCATGATCAATAGACAGCTCCAGAAGCGTCTCACCTGGGCCAAGGAGAAAAAGAACTGGTCTGTTGCTCAGTGGTCCAAGGTGTTTTCAGATAAAAGTAAATTTTGCATTTCATTTGGAAATCAAGGTCCCAGAGTCTGGAGGAAGAGTGGAGAGGCCACAATCCAAGCGGATTGAGATCTGGTGTGAAGATTCCACAATCAGTGATGGTTTGGGGAGCCATGTCATCTGCTGGTGTAGGTCCACTGTGTTTTATCAAGACCAAAGTCAGGGCAGCAGTTATGGTAATGTTATATAATGTGGTCTTTCCTTTTTTTTCACTCTCAATACGTTTAGGAGGCCGTAATGGCACAATGTAAATAAAATACGTAGAGTAGGACTGCCCCATTATGAGAATGCCGTGAAGTGGCGGGGTAGCTCAAAGAATTGATCAATTGTTTGCTAAATGTCTCATATTTGAAATACAGATAGAATTCAGTATGTGCATGTGCACCTTATATATTGTGTCCTGACCATAAGCAGTGCTGGCTTCTCTTTTTTGTTTTTACAGGGCAGCAGTCTACCAGGAAATTTTAGAGCAATTCATGCTTCACTCTGCTGACAAGCTTTATGGAGATGGAAATGTCATTCTCCAGCAGGACTTGGCACCTGTCCACTCTGCCAAAAGTACCAATACCTGGTTTACAAACAACAGTATCACTGTGCTTGATTGGCAGCAAACTCGCCTGACCTTAACTCCATAGAGAATCTATGGAGTATTGTCAAGAGGAAGATGAGAGACACCAGACCCAACAATGCAGACAAGCTGAAGGCTGCTATCAAAGCAACCTGGGCTTCCATAACACCACAGCAGTGCCACAGGCTGATCGCCTCCATGCCACGCCAAATTGATGCAGTAATTGATGCAAAAGGAGCCCCGACCGAGTATTGAGTGCATTTACTGAACATACATTTCAGTAGGCCAACATTTCCGATTTTAAAATCATTTTTCAAGCTGGTGTTGTAAAGTATTCTAATTAACTGAGATAATGACTTTTAGGTTGTCATTGGCTGTAAGCCATAATCATCAACATTAACAGAAATAAACATGCAAAATAGTTCACTCTGTTTGCAATGGCTCTATATAATATATGAGATTCACTTTTTGTATTCAATAACTGAAATAAATATAATATTATATTGATATTCTAACAACAACAACAACAACAACAGAAAAAAAAAAAAATATATATATATATATATACTGTATATATCTTTAAAAATTAAAATAAAAAATTAAAAGTAAACTAACATAAAAAATACATTTCTTTGGAAATTAAAATAAAAACTGCTGAGTTTAATCAACTTTTTAGAGGCTGCTATGAATTTAGTGTTGTTCCCCCTGGTTAGAGCGTGTCTATAGGCCCCAGTCTTCTCCAGTGCAGTGAGGGCACTCTAAGTGTATGTTGCTCCATTTTATTATACTGGTGAATGAAGTGTATTATATACATGTACATATGTCAGACATGGTCTAGATGCTGACCGAACAGACCCCTCTGTAGATCCTCCACGCGTCAACCATAAAACTGCATATAATTCCCTGTGACACTTGCTAATGGTCTGCTTTTGGAAGAAATGCAATTCAATATGCTTTTTTTCCTGCAAGCCCCATCTGCGTGACCCAGCCAAGATCAACTAAGAGGTCTACAGAAAACAATGGTGTCAACAGCACATACAATTATACAAGCATGTTATTCAGGCACTGACTTGTGAAATTATTTCATGAAGACGCCCATCAGTCAAATGTTCCTATCCCCGATATGCAAAGAAACAACATGCACAAGGTTAAATCTTTGTCTAGTTAAACACGGCATAGTGAATGGAAGGAATTTCTGTCCCTATCCGGTCTTGCAAAGGTGAAATGGAGACGTATTTGACCTCAGCGCTTCAATTGCAATGTATAAGTTAAATTAGTCTGAAGTTGTCTCGTGTCTTCAGCGTGAAGGTGCGCGCGGCAAGTGCTTGTCTTAAATCTGCCACTCCAAGGTCAATGGTAAGTATTCACAAAGTCAAGAACAATTCACGTTTTCTACAATAGCAGTTTACTTCACTTCTACCTGTAAATATATCTTTCCCTCTTTCACTTCGTGACAGGTCTTGTCCCTCAGAAGAAAACAAACAGCGTCTCCGACCTGTGTGATAAATTACACTCTTCTGTGGAGAGAACATTTTGGGCCCAAAGAGCTAAAATACAATGAAATAAACTTAAAGAAGTATTCCCATAATCAGAAGGCTATGTTGTTGGCAGTTCTCATAGGTTTTCCATTGTTTAAACAGAAAGATGACTTGGCCATGACTAGAGAACGATGCCTTTAAGACATTAGTGGGTTCCCACCAATGGGCTACAGAAAGTACCAATGTTAAGCCAGGCTTAAAAGGTCAGTCTTCTGCTAGAGCTAATTTGGTGAGCTGGATTTGCTATCCGTAGGTCTAGGTGAACAACTCAGACCAGAGCAGATCGTTATTGTAGTGAAATACAGCGGAGCTGTATAAACTGAAAGGCACGTTGAGCATCAGGCTTAGATTGGTAAATCAGCACCTGCGTGGAACAGTAAAGCTGGATATGCTGGATGACATGTAAACAACCTGGAACAGTGGAGCTGGATATGCTAGATGGCATGAAAACAACATGGAACAGTGTAGCTGGATAGGCTGGATGGCATGAAAACAATGTGGAACAGTAGAGCTAGATGGCATGTTAACAACATGGAGCAATGGAGCTGGATATGCTAGATGGCATAAAAAGAATGGGGAACAGTGAAGCTGGAAGGCATGTTAACAATGTGGAACAGTGGAGCTGGATGGCATGTTAACAACATGGAACAGTGGAGCTGGATGGCATGTTAGCAACGTGGAACAGTGGAGCTAGATGACATATTAACAGCATGGAACAATGGAGCTGGATATGCTAGATGGCATGAAAAGAATGGGGAACAGTAGAGTTGGAAGGCATGTTAAAGTGGAACAGTGGAGCTGGATGGCATGTTAACAATGTGCAACAGTGGAGCTGGATATGCTAGATGGCATGTAAACAACGTGGAACATTGGAGCTAGATATTCTGGATGGCATATAAACAATGTGGAACATTGGAGCTGGATATGCTAGATGGCATATCAACAATGTGGAACAGTGGAGCTGGATATGCTAGATGGCATATAAACAACGTGGAACAGTGGAGCTGGCTATGCTAGATGGCATATAAACAACGTGGAACAGTGGAGCTGGCTATGCTAGATGGCATATAAACAATGTGGAACAGTGGAGCTAGATATTCTGGATGGCATATAAACAACGTGGAACAGTGGAGCTGGCTATGCTAGATGGCATATAAACAACATGGAACAGTGAAGCTGCATATGCTAGATGGCATATAAACAATGTGGAACAGTGGAGCAGGATATGCTAGATGGCATATAAACAATGTGGAACAGTGAAGCTAGATATTGTGGATGGCATATAAACAACGTGGAACAGTGGAGCTGGTTATGCCCTTAGGTACCTTGATATAGCTAAGCTGAATGTACAGAGAGCACCTTGGGACAACAGAGATGATTATGCAGACAGGTAGCTTGATGCAGCAGGGCTGAGTGTGCAAAAAGCACCATAGAACAGCAGAGCCAAGTGTGGAGACAGAATACTGCAGAGATGAATATGTCAATAAAGGTATTGGAGCCATGACAAATACATAACAACTTTTCCATAGCACAATAAATGATGCCTAATATTTATGAGGTGCAGTTACAGATTTTGCTTTGGGACTCTTAAGCTTTAACTTTCACTTCTAGTCTTCACTTCAAGATTCCCTATGACATAAATGGGGGTCCTATCCCTAAGATCTTCTTACAACATTGAGATCTTATTGTAAGTGCTGATCTGGAACTCATACACCTTCTGCAACCTCGACCAAGCATATACTTGGCTCCATAACTAGAAACCTACACAATAACAGCAATAAACTTGACACTCAGATGATTGCAAACATGAAATAGATTTATTGGCAACCCATATAATATAACATTTCGGTCTTCTCAGACCTTCATCATAACTGTGCAGAAACATATGAAAAAACAATTGTGAGTAATGATGACAAAATCAAAAAGGGAAAAAATAAACAGACGTCATCTCAAAAGAAATGTTGCCATACAAGACAGGATAAACGGATAATACATCTGTGCGATGAAGGTTATCTGTCTGTATTCTAAGGAACTCTTACAGGGCAAAAATGACAATTTCAAACAGATCAAAACGTATATGGACGGGATCGGAAGCGAAGTTCCAAAAGACAAACTCAAAATGGAAGCCTGGCCACAACAAAAAGGATAAACAATGATTATAGTGATATGAACATAGAAAGAATATAGTTAATGGTGAAAAGGAAGTTGTTATACATCCACCTCAATGGGTGGGACAAAATGTTGCTGTGTCCTATTGCACAGGTATGACTATACAGGGTGGGCCATTTTTATGGATCAGTGTGTCAAGAGTGTGAGAAGAGGGTTGCATTGACAATCCAACACAATGGGCAGCACTTTGAACACATTTTATAAGTTGTCATAAACTTGTAAATAACTCATGAAAGAATAGAGTTACATTAAAACCAAGCACACCATTGTTTTTCTTGAGAAATTCTCCATAAGTTTTATGTGTCACATGACCCTCTTCTCATTGGAAAAAATAAATGGCTGACTTCAAAATGGCCACCATGGTCAGCACCCATCTTGAAAAGTTCCCCCCCTTCCATATACTAATGTGTCACAAACAGGAAGTTGATATCACCAACCATTCCCATTTTATTTAGGTGTATCCATATAAATGGCCCACCCTGTGTATGAGATGTTGGAAGCACGGCATGGCCTTCAAGGGCCAACTCAACTGGCTCTTTATTACAGACTTCCAAAGTGGAGGCATTTGTACTTAGAATGTTTCACAACACTATTGTACAATCTATGAACGCTCAGATTTTCATGCACACCTGAGCTGGTGTCACTAAGTCCCACACTTCAGGTCCTTTGTTCCATTGCAGGAAACCACCGCTTTTTTTTCTCCTTGAAGCTCACTCTCTCATAAGTCATTACTACAGCCCGACTCCACTCCACTTTCACTGCACTCCATGCTCTCTTCCTCACAGTTCCCACTCGCAGCAGTACTACAAGCCCTCATCCTCACAATAGCCAATCAGACAACTGGACAGTTTCCTTTTGGCGACTTTTATGCTCCCACTTGACTTTGGCCTTCTGGCTACATCAGGTGCAGATCCACATTTTTCTCCCTGCGCTAATCTGGCTTTGACTATAAAAGCTACTTCAGGTATTGCGAACATATACACCCATATCCATACTGGCCCAGTTTTAGATCTAACTTTATCGATAATCCCAAAAATTAAAATAAAATAAAAACTGTTGAGTTTTAGAGTAAACTTTTTTTTCTATGCCAGGAACATCTTGGACAGGTGGCTACAGCGGTTCCACTCTCCCATCATACCTTCAGATATACAGCAAATGTAGCACTGTTCCACAAACTGACACCCTACTGTCGGAAAGACTAATACCATTATCGGTCTCCCGTGTAGATCAAGCACAACAACACACCTTTGGATCACTTATAGTTCCTCATCACCGGACCCCAAATAGTATTTGACTAACCCCACACCTGCCACATTCTTAGTGAAGATCTGGCACTTAAAAAACATATCGTATTCATAAAAATAAAATAGAACGTAGAAAGTGCAGTGTAAGGCATAAATGATAGCGATAATAACTTCAAATGGGTAACATGCCCAAATACCTGTTGTGCCAACATGGCTGTAAATAAAAACATATATAAATTAATCTGATGGAAAAAGTACATTTGATAAGAGGTTGTCAAGAGTCTCCCAACCTCTAACACTATGACATAGTTGACTGACCTGTCTGTAGGTCCTACTGCGGGAATATCCCAATGGTACACTTACTTAATCTATAGAAAGGAAAAAATGATGCAAGAAGATAAAAAGTCAGATTTGAATGCAGACAATAACCCCTGGGCTTGATGTCAGCTGACATTACAATGTTGACATCAACCCCAATATTATTACTCCACTTGACACCGCAAAAGGGCAATTGGGAAGAGCTGAGCAAAGTGCCTTTACCGTTTGGGTTTGCAGCTCAGAAAGGGCAGGCAGAAAAATGGATGAGGTCAGGAACACGTAACCATAACCTTATGGAACAGGAGCAAACTCATTGTAGCAGTCTCAGAAACCACAATGACCTTCTTGCTCTGACCCAGAGGGATGTAGAATGTACTGTACCTTTCTAAAACCTTGAACACATGGGCATCGGCTGGTGGACACGTCGCTGACATTATTGGAGCCCAGAAGCTGCCGCATGTCCAGAACCTATGAGCAAGTCAACAGGAAACAGAAAAGAAGCGGTGACCAGGAGGGGAATGTCGGGCAATCAGAAAAGTGAGCCAGAATATAGTTCTAGGAGCAATTCCTACTTGCAATGTTTGAGGTCTTAGTTTGACCTATAAAAAACTTCTGGGGAGATGGCAGCAAAATTAAATACAGTAACTTTTCAGAAAGTTTTACCCCCAAAATGCCATAAAATTTAAATGTTTAACTAGGGATCAGCAGGTAATCTTTTAAAGAAGGGGAGGTCAGTTTTGCTTGTGGCTGCGTTGCCGTTATTCACACCAAAATCATCAGTGTTGAACATTTTAATAAATTTGGCACATTTGTAAATATATCACTTCTATCTGAGCTGTTTTTCCCTCTTTTTGCTCCATCCCCCCCTCACTCCTCTTTTTGGAGTGAATATGTCACTTTTTAACTTTTTATGCTACTTTTTAAAAACTCTTTGATATGACAGTAACAAATCTTTGCTAAAATAAATGGTGAGTATCAAAATTAGAGACTCTTTTACAACAACAAAAAATGGTTGCTAAAGTCTTTTTGCATTTTGCCCATTTATTTTTGGGGATTTCCGTATCTTATGCTTTAAGTACGACAATACAATAAGAAATTTCTGAACTGAGGATTTTCCAAAATTTGGACGGTAAAATTTTTCATACTGACAAGGAAAGGGTAAAAGGCAAAGACAACATCTCCGGCTTTCATGACTGAAGACAGACCTTAGATATCAATTAACCTTTGTTGCCGGTGTTAGTCTGGGTTGTGCAGTTTCTGTCATTATTACGCCCCATGAATAATTGATCATTTAAACGAAACAAACGATTGTCATGCGGCCCTAACCTTCATCTCCAGTTGGTTTATGTTTTGCCGTCTCCGTTTTGTCATTGATTGATCCCACATTTAAATAGGTGGCTTTCTTTATCTAGATGCCATGATTTGGCCCATGCCAGGCACATTAATTTGGTGAGTAGCCCACAGCTTTTTTGTATTAGACGAAATAAAAAAAAAAAATTACAAATCTCGTATAATTGATACATGATAAAAGGGACATTTCTACATTTCTCGATTTCTAGTCTACTTACTAGCGGTGCATTAAAAAAAAAACATACAAAAAAAATCCCCCAGGGGAGTGCGCTGGTAGCAAATAATATTATTTAGGCTTTTTCTGCCTTGTTGATCGTGCTGTCACTTGAGACGTTTGGTTCATTTGTTATGAGCAGAAGCTGAAAATGACCCAGAAGGGAGGAGAAGAAAGCGAAAACTAACATGTAGAGAAGTGTTCCTGAGCTCACGGCAACGGAGAGAAGTGTCAGAGGTGGGCTCAAGGGGAAAGCAAAAGAATGTGGGTCCTAGCTAGTATTGTAAGAAGACCAGCAAATTCACAGTGACCTCGCAAAGTAGTCATGGCATGTTCAGAGCCAGAACCAGACGAGCCCATCTGAAGCCCTCCAGAAGACATTTTTCTTTAGGTGTCTAGGCTCATTCATATAAAGAGCCGATTTCGGTGCATCCTATCTACTATTTTATGTGTATAGCAGCCCTACTCACTCTTGCAAACAGATTATTTTGGGTAAGAAAGGATTGGTCATGTTGTTTTTCAATATGCCCACTCGTTTTTTTTCTTAAGGGAGATCAGCCAAATCTAATGTGTCTGGCAGTGGCTTAGTCTCTTCTCATTGAAAACACATGCATGCCCTAGCAAACTGCTCATGTATTGGGTGAGTCATTAAATTAGGTGTTTCAGAAGTGCACAGGCCGCCGCCTCCTAGCTTCCTACTTGCCGGGGGTGGTGTGTTTGCAATGATTGACAGTTCAGACTAGTGGCATCATTGAGCTGCTGGTCCAAACCATGCAGTCTTTGCATTTTTGGAGGATTTTTTTCAAGTGCTGCGCTATTTCCTAGCAGACCAACCACCTTTGATAGAATTCAGAAGTGGCGGGGAAAATTGGCGATGTGCAGTATACAATAGAGTTCAAAATCCCTCAGTTACTAAGGATGTAGAGAGGATAACAGAGAATAGCTGTTATCGGTTATTTCTATACATCACATATTGTCATCACATATTATTTCTCTCAGTATAACTGCATGTGATATCTATGCAAAGGGCAGCCAAATCTAGCGTGAGTACTTATATATGTGTACATATATATATGTATATGTGGGTGTATGTATGTATGTTGTGACAAAGTCACTGGCAAGGTACTGGAGTGGAGATATGTTTCTCTTGGGTTAATAGTTTCAGGAATTTAAAATCTAGAAGTTTTTCCTCCAGCACATTGTGTTGCGAGGGGTTAACTAGCCATTTTGTTGAAAGGCTGGGTTTTAGTGGACAACCATAGAACAAGTGGGAGGTTGTCCACCTTATCTCCACCCCCAGGGTGTGGTCTGGGGCTTAAATAGTTGGCCTCCAGAGTCAGTCAGTGTTCAGAAGGGTTGGAGAGAGTAACTCCAGTGTTTTATGTCCTGAGGAGGAAAAGTGAACCTCTGGATGATAAATGCTCTGGAGTTTTGCCCAAAGGGTTGTGTTTATTTTTCACTTCAGGTTTGTTTATGCTGCCTGTATAATAAATTAACAGAAGATTTAAAGCAACAGTGTTCCAGTTTCTACCTCCATGTACTGCTGAGTGAGCTGATCTACCACAATGTGTATGTACAGTATATGTACATATACTGTATATGTGCGTGCATATACTGTATATTGTGACAAAGTCATTGGCAAAATACTGACGGGGAGGTATGTTTCAATAAGGGTGTGGGCTTCAGTGATGGCAACCTAGGAAAATGGTCCAGCACACAAAGTGCTTAAAGGGGTTAATCAGTCATGTTTAGTCCTAGGTTGATTGAAAAGCTGTAGAGCAAGAGGAGTCCAGAGGCTAAATGCCCAACCACCTAGTGCATTAAGTGTGTGGGTGCAAGCTCTGGAGCTATGGTTTCATGTTAAGGAAAGCTGAACCTTTTGTTGTTTGTTTCTGCAGTGCCCCAGGTTCCTGGTCATCGCAGTAGTGTCGCTTTCCTCTCAAGGAGAGTGATGCTTTGTTTGGAGGAAAAGAAGGATAACTGATTCCAGGTACCACAAACATGCAACATGTTCACACTCCAGACTAGAAGGGGGAGCTCTAAGCCTGTTTAAGGTGAACTCCCCTATAAGAACATCCTGATCTGGAGGGAAAGAGTTCAGTTCCTGTCTGAAAGACAGAGGGAAAGGAAGCAGAGGAGCCGTGTGGCCTGAAGAGCTACAGCTCCTGGGAAGAGACATTCAGAAAGCCGAACATATTGCTGTGAGCGTGAAGGAAAGCAAAGGAAAGGAGAGGATATCAGAAGGCAACCAGCCCGGAACAGGCTGCCTCCTTCTGAGGTGCAGAATCCCGGTAGCCGGAACACCGAGGGAGTAAGGATCTTTATGCTTTGCTCCAGAGACCGGCAGGACAGCTAATTGCAAGTTACCTGTCCGCCCTACACCCAGGACGCACGGTGGCAACCCATAAAGGCCGGGGCATGCTAGAGTCCCTACAAACAGCCTCAAGCCACCAGTCATACGGGTACTGTCCTATCCTATATGGGGGACAGGGAGAGGGACACCACATCTGTGAGACCCTTATGTGAAGCCATTGGCAGTAAGGGACTACACCACTACAGCTCAAGGTAAGGCTATTGATTTCCACCTGGACAAAAGGACTCTGGACTTGCCTCCAAACCAGCTGGACTCTGCCTGCCCTGTGATCTGGTGCCCTGGACTGTGGATGCTGAAGTCTTCAGTAAAGGTAAAAAGACTGCAACCTTGTGTCCTCGTTCTTCTCTGCGCCTCTCACCATCCACCATCTACACACTGGGAAGCCCTGGGGATATACTTCACCTGTGGGAAGGTATACCATCTAGCTGCCATAACATCACCCCAGCGGACCCCTTAAAGCAGCGTCGGTCACCCTGACCGAATACCACAGGTGGCATCACGAACACAAACTATATCCCTTTAAAGACCTTTCCCCTTTTACACGGACGTCCCAGGGCCACGGACCGGGTCAGCCACCGTGACATCCCCCTGTGAACCGAAGGACCCGATACCGAGTACCCCACGGCCCCGTGGGGGCGATCCAACTTTGGTGTCACGAACAGGATCTACTAAACCCCGTGAATCGGGTCAAGTGTGCCTAAAAGACTGTTCCTAACTGATTTCTGCTAAAAGACTGTGCATTGCTGCCAAAAATTGCCGCCAGAACTGCCATCAGATTAATGAGACCACCTTGACGATGGTTGATGGGCTCACACTATTTGGCCAAATTCTGTGCAAAGCGTCTCACAAATATTTTTCCTAATGTTCAAAAAGCCATTTTTCTATTCATATTTCATGTATTTCATATTCGACATGCTTTGGCACGATAGAGTGCAACCTTTTATTGTATATTGTATATGGAGGTAGCTGCTCCTGGTATGCACCTATTCACACTAGTTTGGATGTGCCAATGAGTGGAACAGGCAACCACGAGAGGTGGTGAGTTCTCCTTCCATGGAAGTCTTCAAACAGAGGCTGCACAGACATCTGTCTGGGATGATTTAATGAATCCTGCTTCGAGTAGAGGGTTGGACCAGATGACCCAGGAGGTCCCTTCCAACTCTACCATTCTATGATTCTATGATTCTGTTTTCTTGTTAGGCCAGGGAAGCTGGGTTTGTTTTTGGCACAGTTGCACCGGTTTATGCAGAACTTTTAATAAACCAGTCAAAGATTTAAATAGACAGCCATTCTGTGTCTACCTCTGTGTAGCCAAGTGAGCCGGCCTACCACTATATATATATATATATATACCGTATATACTCGAGAATAAGCCGAGATTTTCAGCCCATTTTTTTGGGATGAAAGTCCGGAGGGGGGGGCGGGGGCTGTGTAATTATACTTAACTGCTCCCGGCGCGGTCCCTGGACGTCCCTGCTTTCGGCGCTGCAGATTCTTCCTGTATTGAGCGGTCACATGGTACCGCACATTGCAGAAATGAATATGCGGCTCCACCTCCCATAGAGGTGGAGCCGCATATTCATTTCTGTAATGTGCGGTACCATGTGACCGCTCAATACAGGAAGAAGATGCAGCGGTGGAAGAAGCAGGGACGCAGCGCCAGGAGCAGGTAAGTATACGGGGAGGGGGAGCGCAGCACTGCGTGATATTTACCTCTCCTCGTTCCAGTGTCTTCAGCGTCCTCTGGCAGTGACGCTCAGGTCAGAGGGCACGGTGACATAGTCAGTGCGCGCCCTCTGCTGAACGTCAGTACCGAAGACCGAGCCGCACGAGAAGCAGGTAAATATTGAAAGTGCCGGCGGTCATGAGCGAAGAGAGTTGAATATGTGATTTTTTTTATGGCAGCAAAAGCATATGGGGCAAGTGGCTATATGGAGCATCTTATGGGGCCATAACTCTTGTGCAGCACTATAAGGGGCAAGTGACTGTGCGGATCATCTTATGGGGCCATAACTCTTGTGCAGCACTATAAGGGACAGTGTCTGTACGGAGCATCTTATGGGGCCCTTATTACCCTTTATGCAGGATTATATGGGGCATATTTTAATATGGAGCATCTAATGGGGCCCATCAAACTTTATGGAGCATTATATGGGGCTCCTGATTCAATATGGATATTCAAAAACACTTAACCTACCGATGTCTCAATTCATTTTACTTTTATTAGTATCTATTTTTACTTTTGAAATTTACCGGTAGCTGCTGCATTTTCCACTCTAGGCTTATACTCGAGTCATTAAGTTTTCCAGTTTTTTGTGGCCAAATTAGGGGGGTCGGCTTATGCTCGGGTCGGCTTATACTCGAGTTTATACGGTATATATATATATATATATATATATATATATATATATATATATATTAGAAAAAAAGGGGGAAACAACACAGCAGACTTCCAGAAAAAAAGTGATGTTTATTGCCCAAATGGCGTGGCGACGTTTCGGATACAATCCTTTCCCAAGCTTGAGAAAGGATTGTATCCGAAACATCGCCACGCCACTTGGGCAATGAACATCACTTTTTTTCTTGAAATCTGCTGTGCAGTTTCCCCCTTTTTTCTACTATTGCAAGGAGCCTTCTGAGATTGCTGGCTGAGGATGCGTGCAATTTGTTAAGGTACTGTGTTTGGTGCTGTTCCAATTTTTTAACCTATATATATATATATATAAATATATATATATATATATATATATATATATATATATATATATATATATATATATATATATATATATATCTATAGTACAGACCAAACTTTTGACACACCTTCTCATTTAAAGATTTTTCTGTATTTTCATGACTACAAAAATTGTACATTCACACTGAAGGCATCAGAACTATGAATTAACACATGTGGAATTATATACTTAACAAAAAAGTGTGAGACAACTAGACAACTGAAATTGTGTCTTATATTCTAGGTTCTTCAAAGTAGCCGCCTTTTGCTTTGATGACTGCTTTGCACACTCTTGGCATTCTCTTGATGAGCTTCAAGAGGTAGTCACCGGGAATGGTCTTCCAACAATCTTGAAGGAGTTCTCAGAGATGCTTAGCACTTGTTGGCCCTTTTGCCTTCACTCTGCGGTCCAGCTCACCCCAAACCATCTCGATTGGGTTCAGGCCTGGTGACTGTGGAGGCCAGGTCATCTGGCATAGCACCCCATCACTCTCCTTCTTGGTCAAATAGCCCTCACACAGCCTGGAGGTGTGTTTGGGGTCATTGTCCTGTTGAAAAATAAATGATGGTCCAACTAAACGCAAACCGGATGGAATAGCATGCCGCTGCAAGATGCTGTGGTAGCCAAGCTGGTTTAGTATGCCTTCAATTTTGAATAAATCCCCAACAGTGTCACCAGCAAAGCACCCTCACACCATCACACCTCCTCCTCCATGCTTCACGGTGGGAACCAGGCATGTAGAGCCCATCCGTTCTCTTTTTCTGCGTCGCACAAAGACACGGTGGTTGGAACCAAAGATCTCAAATTTGGACTCATCAGACCAAAGCACAAATTTCCACTGGTCTAATGTCCATCCCTTGTATTCTTTAACCCAAACAAGTCTCTTCTGCTTGTTGCCTGTCCTTAGCAGTGGTTTCCTAGCAGCTATTTTACCATGAAGGCCTGCTGCACAAAGTCTCCTCTTAACAGTTGTTGTAGAGATCTATCTGCTGCTAGAACTCTGTGTGGCATTGACCTGGTCTCTAATCTGAGCTGCTGTTAACCTGCGATTTCTGAGGCCGGTGACTCGGATGAACTTATCCTCAGAAGCAGAGGTGACTCTTGGTCTTCCTTTCCTGGGGCGGTCCTCATGTGAGCCAGTAACTTTGTAGCGCTTGATGGTTTTTGCTACTGCACTTGGGGACACTTTAAAAGTTTTCCCAGTTTTTCTGACTGACTGACCTTCATTTCTTAAAGTAATGATGGCCACTCGTTTTCTTTACTTAGCTGCTTTTTTCTTGCCATAATACAAATTCTAACAGTCTATTCAGTAAGACTATCAGCTGTGTATCCACCAGACTTCTGCACAACACAACTGATGGTCCCAACCCCATTTATAAGGCAAGAAATCCCACTTATTAAACCTGACAGGGCTCACCTGTGAAGTGAAAACCATTCCCGGTGACTACCTCTTGAAGATCATCAAGAGAATGCCAAGAGTGTGCAAAGCAGTCATCAAAGCAAAAGGTGGCTACTTTGAAGAACCTAGAATATAAGACATAATTTCAGTTGTTTCACACTTTTTTGTTAAGTATATAATTCCACATGTGTTAATTCATAGCTTTGATGCCTTCAGTGTGAATGTACAATTTTCATAGTCATCAAAATACAGAAAAATCTTGAAATGAGAAGGTGTGTCCAAACTTTTAGTCTGTACTGTATATAAAAATATATGTGTGTATGTGTGTGTGTGTGTGTGTGTGTGTGTGTGTGTTTATTGTGTTAAAATTAGCAAGGGCAGGGTGTTGTAGACACGTTTCTGCTGGTTAGGTGGCTAGTATGTTTATTTTTTATTTATTTTTGTACATATTATTTGAGCATTATCTTGCTACTATTTGTGCTCAAAATTTTGATGTTATTCTAGCCTTGTATAGGGATTTTGTTCAGCATTTTGTGAGCACTGTATATTGGACTGTTTTGGGTATTTTTAAGCACTGTATTATATTGGTATTAATTGATGGGATTTTTTAGTACATTTTGGTATATTGCTTTTTTTTGGTATATTGGTATTTTATTTAGCACTGTATACGTGTATTAATTGATGGGATTTTTTGGTACATATTCGGGCACTGTATGTTGTTGGAAATTGTTTCACTGTATATTGGAATTTGTTTTTCATTATTTGAGCATTGTATTTTGGTATTATTTGGCCTCTGTATATTGGAATTATTTTAGCACTCTAGCATAATGTGTTACTGTGTATTTGTTGTGTGTATTCTGTATCTGTTGTCAGTATTGTGTGATTAATGTCTGTATTGTACTGAATGTTTGTTGTATGTATTGTGTATTTGGTATGTGTATTTGATGTCTGTATTGTGTTTTTTGTCTGTGTTGTGCATTTTATGTTTATATTGTGTATTTGATGTCTGTTTGTGTATTTATCTGTATTGTGTATTGTATATTTGATGTACTTATTGTATTTTTTGATGTCTATATTGTATATTTGTTGTGTGTATTTGTGTGGATCCGTGATGTTGAAAACCATGCCGTTGGCAATGTTTTTTGCCATCAGGGACACCACAGGCGGACAGGTTTCATCTGAGGAACCAAACTAAGCATACTGTCTGGAGCCAGTCTTGGCAGCAGGACCCTGGGTGATGAAGCAGTTTGTATTGACAACATACAACTCTGATTCAGTGGGGCTCTGTTATGTGAGCCACATAACTGCACGGAAGAAAGGTCTGGCAATCAGCATCCATACTGTGTCAAGAAAACTTGATGGAGAGTACAACTAAAGGAATTCAATGTAATGTTGAAAGATGCACCCCTACGTCAGAAGGCAAAAAGCTACTGGGAAAGAGACGATGGTCGACCTGAGTGTGACCAATCCTCATGATGGACCAGGATCAAAATCGCAAGGAGGTGTTGGTGCTGATATCGCTTGGCCGAAAGGGAAGATCAAAAGCTGCAGAGATATCATAACGTTCGGAACTTGGAATGCACTAACCATGAACCAAGGCAAACTCAACATCGTCAAAGCCGAAATGGACAAAACAGGACTCGACTTACTCGGAATTAGCAAACTAAGATGGACACAATCCGGGCATTTCCAGTCAGACAAATATTGGATCTACTATTCTGGCAAAGATAACAGAAGATAAAATAGTGTAGCTTTTATTCTTAACCGAAGATTGGCAGGCACTGTCTTGAAGTACAATGCATTTAGTGATAGAATCATCTTGTTACAACTACAAGGAGTGCGATTCATGTCACTGTTGTACAAGTCTACTCACCAACAACAGATGCTGAAGAGGAGGACCTTGAACAATTATATGATCAAGTTCAAGAAGAAATCGACAAGATGCCAAAACAAGACTTACTCATTATTAAGAGTGACTTGAATGCCAAAGTGGGCCATGGCAAACTTGTAACCATTGTTGGAAACTTTGGACCTGGTTAACAAAACGAGGCTTGAGGAAGATTCATTGACTTTTGTACTATAAATCAACTGTCCGTCATGAACACCTTCTTCCAAAATCACAAATGGAGACTCTACACATGAACATCACTGAATAGGGCTTTTAAGAATCAGATTGACTACATATGTGTTTGCGATAGGTGGAGGTCGTTGATCATTACCGCAAAATCAAGGCCAGGAGCTGACTGTAGAACTGATCGTGAACTTTTGACATCCAAGATTAGGGTCAAGCTATGCAAATGAAGTAGACAACAGGTCGTTTCTAACTTCAACATAACTGAAGATTTAAGGAACTGTCTGCACAACCAATTTATATCGTACTCAGATTAAACAAAGCCAGAGGAATTATGGACGCATATAAATATTATTATTGCTGAAGGAGCCAGAAAGACAAAAAAACAGTCAGATGAGACTTCTGCAGCCATGGTTAAGAGAAGAGAACCTACAGATCATCAAAGAAAGACGAATGGCAAAAGCAAAAGGTAACAAGCAAGATACAGACAACATCAGTAAAAGACTAAAGACAGCCATTACTAAGTAATAAAGAACTTTATTACTAAAAGATATGCACAGATATAGAAAGCAAACAGCTGAAGTGCAAAACTAGAAAGGCATACCCAAAAGATCAAAGAGATACGACAAAATTTTGAACCAAGAGTGGCAATGTTGAAAGATGCCAATGGGAACAAGCTAACTGAGCAAGAACAGAATATATGGAGAACCTCCACCAGAGCAACTCAGTGATATGGGAAGAAACTGACACTGGAAATAATAGCGAACCGAAAATATTGAAAGACAGAGTCGTTGCTGCGATGAAAGTTATGTCAAAACACAAAGCACCTGGATGTGACAGTATTTTGATAGAGCTAATAAAGTCCATTGAAGCAGTAGTTGATGTCATCACGTACCTTTGTCAACACATATGGACAACTAGTAAATTGCACAAGGACCGGACAGAATCAATGTTTATTCCTATTCTGAAGAAGGGATATGCAACCGACAGTGGAAACTATTGGATTACTGCGCTCACATCTAATGCCGGAAAAATACTACTGAAGATACTACTGAAGATCCTACAAAGACGGTTATAGCCTTACAAAGAGCTGGCAGAGGAACAAGAGATGTATTTGCTAAGATTAGCTGGATAATAGAAAACGCCAAAGAATGCAACAAGGAGATCTATATTTGTTTCATCGACTACAACACAGCCTTCTACTATGTTGATCACGAGAAACTCTGGAATGCCATCAAGGATATGGGTGTGCCAAACCACCTGATCAGCCTCATTAGGAACCTTTACATTGACCAAGAAGCAACTGTCCAAACAGAACACGGTGGCACGGGATAGTTCAAAGTAGAGCGAGAAGTCAGGCAAGGTTGCATCCGGTCATCATTTCTCTTCAAATTACATGCAGAAGCTATTTTCATGAAGGTTTAATTGCCAAAAAAGAAGGACTCAAAATTGTTGAATGAATTATCAACAATTTTAAAAAAGCTGACATTGATAGCAACAAACGTAGATGGAATGAAGGACTTATTACGGATTGTCAAGATGGAAATCTCAAACATGAGACTCATACTCCATACAAAGGAAATAAAGATATTGACTACTGCCAAGTATGACCAGGACAGATTTGAGATGGATGGCGACAAACTGGAAGTTGTAAAGGACTTCAACGTACTCAGATCAATGATCATTCGATGCAGCGCCGACACGGGACGTCAATAGGAGAATAGCTATGGGAAAATCCACAATGGAGTCACTGGGCAAGGTCTTCCAATCCAGGAACATTTCCCTGGTGACAAAGAAACAGCTTGTACATAATCTGCTCTATTCTGCAGTAACATATGAATGCGAAACCTGGACAATAATGAAACAAGTCAAAAGAAGAATCAATGCCTTTGAAATGTGTTGCTGAAGAAGGACGTTATTAATACCATGGATGGCAAGAGCAAACAAATCAATTTTGGAACAAATCAAGCCAGACATGTCACTGAAAGCAAGGACTCTAATTTCCTGTTGTTTCAGGAAATTCACACTTACAGTAGCAGCAATGAACAAACTCTGACCCTACCTTTTTCATCAAAGCATCTAATGAGTGTGTGCAAAGGTCATTGTGAAGGGAAGGAGAGCAGGTTAAGCTCTGACATCGCCTATTGTGATTGATGGATCCTATTATCTGCTATATATGGAGGTGTTATCTGCCATTTTAACCCTGCCTCTGATGATAATGAGACTGCTGAAAGCTCTAAATGCTAAACTGTTAAATGAAGCTTTCAATCTCTAACAGCGGCATTTAACGCATGTCAATAGATGCACCTGTGACATGATTGCGGTGCAACAATGGGTGGCCAGTTGTCTGCTGAAGAACCCTGTGCCTGTCATAATGGTATTCCTGTGAAAGTCAGCTTGTAGCTCACGTTCATAGAAGACCATGATTTTTGCTATATACAACAAAGAGTTGATGCACTGCTATGTATAAGACAAGCATTTGGATGATCGAAGCTTCAAGTCCCATAAAGGGACTAACGTGCAGCGAGAAAAAAGTTTTTAAAAAATATGAAAAAATTAAAAATGATAAAAGTTCAAATCACCCTCCATTTCCCCCAATTAAAAATAAAAAAATAAAAAATACACATATTTGATATTGCTGCATTCATAAAAGCCTGTACTATCAAAATATAAAATATATTAATACGATTGGTAAATGGCAAGAGGAAAAAAAAAGTCAAAATGTCAGAATTGCGGATTTTCGGAAGCCGCAACAACACAAAAAAATCTAATAACAGGAGATCAAAACATCTTATCTTCCCCAAAAATATTAATAAAAACATTGACTCAGGGTGAAATAAAACAAGCCTTTACACAGGTCCATGTCTGAAAATATTGCGGCTCTCAGAAAATGGCGACACAAGCAATTTTTTTTTATTTTTTTTTACAAATTGCTGAAATTGTTTTCACCATTTATACTGTCGGGTCATTTTTACTGTAAAAGGAAAGCTGTAACTAAAAAAAACAATTTCATAATTGCGCTTTTATCACTATTTTGCAGCACTTGTAATTTGTTCCAGCTTTCCAGTATATCCCATGATAAAATGGATGTATAATTCAAAAGTACAACTCGTCTCACTAAAAACAGAGAAATAATAAAGTTATGACTCTTGGTATAAAAGTAGGAAAAGACAAAAGTGCAAAAACGGAAACTCAACTGATTGGGAAGGAGTTAAAGACGGCTTTCAAGAAATGTATCAAGTTCAGCTGGAGACAGGATGTAATAGTGACTGTAGAGTAGAATAAAGTGTTTTTGTTATTTTTTATTTCACCTGCTAGAGATTCTAGGAATCAAAGTATTGGCACATAATGAGTTAACTTTAAACTGTTTCGTTGTCAATTAACCATTTTTGTGACTTTTTGAACAAAAATTTCCATCTTTTTCAAAAGGTTGCAAAAAATAGGACTGTTGCTTTGACGTGCATAAAATCATTCCAGGCGGATAGTGGAGTGAATTTACGCCAAATTTTGTGACTTCAAAAAGTCCAAGATTTCGAATCAGCCAAAAAAACATCTGGAAATGCTAAACTCTGCCTGCAAAGCGGAAAACAAAAAATACTTTAATAAAGGCGCAAATAGAATCATGAATTAGGTTGAAGGAAAAAAAAGGAACAAAACACACAAAGCTAGACAAAAAAAACAGCACAAAGGCAATGAATCGGGGCCTTTATGTATCTCATATCAAACTATCTACCTACAGGTGCTTCTCACAAAATTAGAATATCATCAAAAATTTAATTTATTTCAGTTCTTCAATACAAAAAGTGAAACTCACATAATATTCAGAGCCATTGCAAACAGAGTGATCTATTTCAATCTATCTATCTATCTATTGGCTGATTTATTTTCAGCCAATGAAAACCCAAAAGTCTTTAACTCAGTAAATTAGAATACTTTATAACACCGGCTTGAAAAAATGATTTTAAAATCTGAAATGTTGGCCTACTGAAATGTATGTTCAGTAAATGCACTCAGTACTTGGTCGGGCTCCTTTTGCTTCAATTGCTGCATCAATGCGGCGTGGCATGGAGGCGATCAGCCTGTGGCACTGCTGAGGGGTTATGGAAGCCCAGGTTGCTTTGATAGCAGCCTTCAGCTCGTCTGCATTGTTGGTTCTGGTGTCTCATCTTCCTCTTGACAATACTCCATAGATTCACTATGGGGTTAAGGTCAGGCGAGTTTGCTGCCAATCAAGCACAGTGATACTGTTGTTTGTAAACCAGGTATTGGTACTTTTGGCAGTGTGGACAGGTGCCAAGTCCTGCTGGAGAATGACATTTTCATCTCTAAAAAGCTTTTCAGCAGAGGGAAGCATGAAGTGCTCTAAAATGTCCTGGTAGACAGCTGTGCTGACTTTGGTCACTTTTGCAGTTGTTTTTTGTTAATTAGTCTAATTTACTGAGATAATGACTTTTGAGTTTTCATTGGCTATAAGCCATAATCATCAACATTAACAGAAATAAACATGTGAAATAGATCACTCTGTCTGTAATGACTCTATATAATATATGAGTTTCACTTTTTGTATTGAAGAACTGAAATAAATTAATGTTTTGGTGATATTGTAATTTTGTGAGAAGCACCTGTATCTATCTATCTATCTATCTATCTATCTATCTATCTATCTATCTATCTATCTGTTATCTATCTATCTATCTATCTATCTATCTATCTATCTATCTATCTATCTGTTATCTATCTATCTATCTATTATCTATCTATCTATCTATCTATTATCTATCTATCTATCTATCTATCTATCTATCTATCTATCTATCTATCTGTTATCTATCTATCTATTATCTATCTATCTATCATCTATCTATCTATCTATCTATCTATCTATCTATCTATCTATCTATCCTTCTCCTGCTGTCATGCATACATCCGCTCCCAGTCTGTGCACTATTATATCTATATAACTGAAAGTGACCATAATAAAGCATCGTCATGGCTCGTCTTCTCTTTCATGACAAGCTGGAAATTAAATCCTCCTGGTTTAAGACTACACGTCTCCTAATTCCTGCAGATCTTTAAAGCATCTGTCCGCTTTCTCTCTCTTTTGTTCAGTAATCCTATCTATTATCCTTCTGGGATAATCAACCATGACTGTTGCTATTATTCAGTGCGTCCTCGTGACCCAAGGAACCTTGCCACATCCCTCACTGTCACACAGTTCACTTCTATACTACAACCCTCTTCTGTGGCCACACTGGATTGTAATGTGACATTTTTATGAAAAATTTTGCTTGCAGCCCCCTGTGTGTGCAGGTTACTCATAGCAGAGGGGATGCCATATATGATATTGTGTATTTCTCTCCTAAAGTGCAGCACGCACTTACGTCCTTACAGGCTCATTTTGTGCCTTTAGTATGAAGCTCTTTTTCCATTATCTCATTCCAAAAGGCATAATATTTTTATCCTTTCATTGACGTAGCTGTACAAGGGTTTTTTTTTGCATGATGAGTTGTGTAAAATTAAGTTTAAACTGTCAGAATTGCTGTTTTTTCTGATTCTCTCCATATAGAGTTGATAAAAGTTATGTATTAAGTTATATGTACTGTAAAATAGTGCCGTTGGATAATTATTGGTGGCACTATTTTACAGTACATATAACTTATTACATAACTTTTATTAGCTCTCTATGGAGAGAAACAGAAAAACAGCAATTCTGACAGTTTAAATTTTATACTTCACAAATAAAGTGTTAACTTTATTCTATGGGTCAGTATGATTATGTTGACACCAAATTCATAGCTTTATTCCTTTTGTACAATAGATTTATTTTGAAAAAAAATGTAAATTTTTTGCAGTCACCTTATCTTTTACAATTTTCTATCAGTCTGGCTGTATGATTATTTTTTGCATGACAAGATGTAGCTTTCAGGGGTAACATTTCTAGTTGCATATGACTCTTTAATAACTTTTTATTAATGTTTTTGGGAGGTGAAATGAATAAAGATGAGCGAACCTGCTGGGATAAGGTGTTATCTGAGCTTGCTTGTTTGCTAATCGAGTGTCTTTTGTGTGCTCGAATAATAGGTTTGAATCCCTGCGCCTGCATGTCTTTCGGCTGGTCGACAGGTGCAACACATGTAAGGATTGCCTTTATGTTACCGTGACTGGTGGACATTGTGTTATCAGCTGTGTATAAAGGTGTTACCTGTCAGGCTATGTGCACACGTTCCGGATTTTTTGCGCTTTTTGTGCATTTTTTCGGCGGTTTTCAGAGGCAAAAATGCTTAAAAAACGCATACATTAAGCATCCCAACATTTTTGATGCATTCTGCAATTTTTGTGCACATGTTAAGTTTTTTTCCGCGATAAAAACGCATTGACGAAAAATACGCAGCATGTTCATAAATTTTGCGGATTTTTTGAGGATTTCCCGCTATTTATTGCATTTTGAAGCTCCGGAAAAAACTGCGAAAAATCCGCACAAAAAAAGTGAGAAAAATGTGCAAAAAACGCATGCAGATTTCATGCGGAAAAAGTCCGGTTTTGTTCAGGAAATCTCTGCATAAAATCCTGACGAGTGCACATAGCCTCATTGTAATTATACATCTCTTCCTGAAACAACAGTCAAAAGGTCCAAAAAAAAAAAAAAAGCCCCGGTAGTCTGTATTAAAATTCCAATATTTCTGATTTGTTATTTAATGTAGATCATGTAATAAAAAAAAAAAATAAAACATTGCCAAAACTGATTTAATTGATTAAATTAATTAATTTGCTAATGATATATTCCTTTTAAGGACGCAGCCAGTTTTCATTTTTGCAATTTATTTTTTTCCTCCCCTTTATCCAAAAATATTCCACAGGAGGTGAAATAGTGAAAAAATTCTATTGTAACTGTCTGGGGCTTTGCTTTTACTGAGTTCATTGTGTGGTAAATATGATCGTGCACCATGTCAGTACAATCATGTCAATACTAAATTTATTTAAAAAAAAATGTTTTTTTTAATTTTAGCAGTTAAAAAAATGTTGAACTTTGTAAAAATAAATGTTGATTTCCCCACTCAGTGTTTTTTTAAATATTTAAATAAACAATGTAAAAAAACGATGCGGGATCTCCCCCATTTTTGACGAACAGCCAAGCTAAAGCAGACAGCTGGGGGCTGGTATTCTCAAGCTGCTAAGGGACCATGGATATTGCCCCCCCCCCCCAGCAGTCCTCAGCCACCCCAGAAAAGGCACATCTATTAGATGCGCCAATTCTGGCATTTTGCCTGGCTTTTCCCACTTGCCCTATTGTTGTGAACTATACTTCTTGGCTCCCTCTTGTGGTCACTAGTGGTGTGGCACTGGGATTGTCTTTCCCCAGCTTGGTACCCACCTGGTTCGTTAGGCCAGGGGTGTTGCTATTTAAACTTCCTGGATTCTCAGTCTGGTGCCTGGCATCGTTGTAATCAGTTCATTTCTGTTTGCTCCTGTCTGCTGGTCCTGGTTCTTTGCAAGATAAGCTAAGTCCTACTTCCTTATTTTTGGTTATTTGCATTGTCCTAATTTTTGTCCAGCTTGTACAAAATGTGATTCCTGATATTGCTGGAAGCTCTAGGGGGGCTGATATTCTCCCCCCACACCGTTAGTCGGTTTGGGGGTTCTTGAATATTCAGCGTGGATATTTTGATAGGGTTTTTTGCTGACCGTATAAGTCATCTTCCTATATTCTGCTATTAGTCAGTGGGCCTCTCTTTGCTAAAACCTAGTTCATTCTTACGTTTGTCTTTTCTTCTTACCTCACCGTTATTATTTGTTGGGGGCTTGTATTCAATTTTGGGGTCTTTTCTCTGGAGGCAAGAAAGGTCTTATTTTCCCTTGTAGGGTTAGTTAGTTCTCCGGCTGGCGCGAGACGTCTAGAATCAACGTAGGTACGTTCCCCGGCTGCTGCTAGTTGTTGTGCTAGGATCAGGTATACGGTCAGCCTAGTTACCACTTCCCTATGAGCTGGTATTTTGTGTTTGCAGACTTTGTTGTAACCTCTGAGATCCATTGCCATTGGGGTCATAACACCCTATGGTGGTGGTAAGTGGAGTTCATATTTGTGGGGATGATGTCTTCTTTGTATTATATGGTGACTTCACGCCCACTGGTTAATAGCGGAGAGGCATCTATAATTGTAAATAAAGATACAGCAAGTATAAAGTCCCTTATGTGAAATAAAAACAAAATACACTTTTCCTTTTTTATTTAAAGATAACAAACACAGTTAAACTTACCCAAAGCTCATTCCATTGAATCCCTCATCTACTGTAATTAAAAAAAACAATCATATCTCTCACCTGTCCTTCGTTATGTACCACATGGTAATCCATGTCTGGGGATAAATAGTTTTCAATCTGGACGGTGCCAAGAAGCGACTGTCCAGTCTGAGAACCACTGAGGCCTCCTTCACACTTCAGTGTGTCTGGTACGTGTGGTGAGAGTTTTCACACGTATCCGAGACACTGACACATGTAGACCCATTCAAATGAATCTATGCCCATGTCAGTGTTTCCACGGACCATGTGTCCGTGGGCAAAACATGCTGACATGTCAGTTTTTTTCCGTCGTCACGGACGGCAAAATGTCGTGCACACGGCGAACACACTTTGATGTCCTCCATGTGACACGGACAGCCATCAGGGAAGAAGTGCTACTCTAAGCGCTGTTCCCCAGCAGTTGGTGCTGAAGCCGGCTGTCATTCTCCCCTGCTCTGCCGGCGAGCAGAGGACAATAAGGAGTGTTAAATTAAAGTCCGAACGACAGCAGGTGGGGGCTTTTGGGATTGTTACCCTTATCATCCGAAACCTGCTGTCACTAATAACATTGACAGTAGGTGCAGAGGATGAGAGTATTCCACAGCGGCAGCCTGCAATCGTTCGGAAATGAAAGAAAAACCCGTTTCCCCCTATTTTATTAACCAACCAGACAAAACTCACAGCTGGGGGCTGCAACCCTCAGTGCCAGCTTCAGCATGGTTGGTTATCAAGAATAGAGGGGTCCCCACGCTGTTTTTTTAAATTATTTAAATAAATTTAAAAAAACAGCGTGGGGTCCCCCCCATTTTTGTCAACCAGCCTTACTAATGCTCACAGCTGGGGGCTGCTATTCTCAGACTGGTAAGGGGCCCTTGATATAGGCCCCCAGCCTAAAAACAGCAGCCCTCAGCTGCCCAGAAAAGGTGCATCTATTAGATGCGTCTTTTCTGGTGCTTTGCCTGGCTCTTCCCACTTGGTCTGTAGTGGTGGCAAGTGGGGTAATATTTGTGGGGTTGAAGTCACCTTTCAGGTGACATCAAGCCCACGGCTTAGTATTGGAGAGGTGTCTGTAAGACACCTCTCCATTACTAATCCTATAGTTGTAATGTTAAATAAAGACACAACCAGAATAAAAGATCTTTGGGATCGAAACGTCGCCACAGAAGGCAGAATAAACTGTGATGTATTCCACCAACGTGTGAGGCGCTGTCTTTTATATTTTTATACTTTGGATTACATACCAAGAAGGACTCCTTGGCTGAGACGTGCGCTCTCTATATGGGTAATGTTGACCCTGCTTTTCCCATGAGGTGCTGTGTTCCACCTATTATGCTATATACAACCAGAATAAAGTCTTTTAATGAAATAAAACAACACACAGTTTGACCATTTTATTATTTCTCCTAATCCATGCGACGCCTTCGATTTCCTGTAATAAAAATAAAATAATAAACCAACAATAAACCATACCTGTCCATCTTTCTGTCCCATGCTGTAATCCAAGTCTGGGGTTTAAATAGTTTTCAACCAGGACGGTGCTAAGGTGCGACCATCCAGGCTGAAGACCACTGGTGAATGAGCTGCAAAGAGCGCAGCATCATTCACCAGCGGTGATATCATCACCAGCTGGCCTGAACTGAGGTGACCTCTGGACCGTGGGAAAAAAACGGTGATGATGTTTTTAAAAACATTTTTTTTATTTTGGCATACTTCAATAGCCTCCATGGGAGGCTAGAAGCTGCCATAACTCAATCGCCTCTGCTACATAGAGACAATGCACAGGGTGGTGCCCATAGCAATCTGGCATCAACAACCATAGAGGTCTTCAGGAGACCTCTGGTTGCCATGCCGACGCACCGATGACCCCGATCACGTGATGGGGGGTGCGCGCATTTTCGGCCGGATGGACGGAAGCGCTTGTTAAATGCCGATGTCAGAGTTTGACAGTGGCATTTAACTAGTTAATAGGTGAGGGCGACTCGCGATTCTACCCGCGCCTATTGTTCGAAACAGCTGACATGTCCCAGCTTTGAGGTGGAATATTACATCTGATGGCAGAAAGGGGTTAATCAGATCACTGCTGACATCCATCTACCAACTACCCCAGATAACATACTGTACATATGATGAGGCAAAATATTGCAGCATAATAATGGAACATTACTATGAGAATCAGATCGCACTCTCCAATGAAAGCCAATAGATGCGAGAAAAAAAAAAATCGAATGACACACGAACCTTGCATGTGTCATCTGATTTTTACACACACATCTCAAAGGAAATCCGACATTTCATCATCCAAGAACAGTAAATGAAGAGCCCAAATTTTAAGAATAGAATAGATAGAAATATGTCTGTGAGATATATAATCAGTGCTTTGCATGTGCAGTTTTCTGTACTTGCATTTAGCTAATAAATAAATAAATACATGAAAATGTGGCATGGGTCCCCTTTATTTTTAACAACCAGCTGAGGGAAAGCAGACAGCTGTCAGCTGATGTTATTATTTTGGGAAGGGGCCAATGTCCATGGAGTATCCCAGCCTATTAATAACAGCTCTCAGCTGTCTTCATATCCTTTACTTGTTATTTAAAAGAAGGAACCCCCAAGAAAATAGCGTTGGGTCTCCCCTATTTTTAACAACCAGCAAAGGCTAAGCAGACAGCTGGGAGCTGATATTAATAGGCTGGGAAAGGGCCATGGATATAGGCCCCTTTCAAGAATAATAACACCAAAGAAATGGCGCATTCATTATTTTTTTTATTAATTATTTATTTATTAGGTTAAATAAGGCTAAACACCCTTTAGTGCCACATCAAAGGCACTAAAGGGTGCTAATTTATTAACTGTAGGGGGCTTGTGACATTCAAAATCTACCAGACATCTATCTTATTTATTCAATCTATATCTGTATCTAAGATTGCTTTATTAGTTTGTAAACTAGCTTTAAATGACATAGAGCATTACGGTATTTAAAAGTTGATGTTAAAATGTCATACAGATGCTAGGTGAGGAAAAAATCTCATAGTATACTTAAACTCAACGCATTTCCCCTGCATAGGTTTATCAGGAGTATATACTACCATCAATCAGTAAGGTGCTCCAGTGCATGTGTCACTCAGATGTCCAAAGCGCTGCTATAGACCAGTGCAATGTTGTGTTGTCTATGTGGAGGTAATATCCCTCACAATTGAAAAAAAAAAAAAGTCGAAATAGCAAAATTGCTATTTTTCAGCCATGCAGTTTCCCTCAAAAAATGCAATAAAAAGCGATCAAAATGTCTTATGTGTCCCAAAAGGGTATCCATAAAAACTAGAGATCGATGCACAAAAATAAAACCTCACAAGTTTTATTATAGGAAAAATAATAAAAGTTACGGGTCTCAGAAAATAGTGTAAAAAATATCTATAACTTATGTTTGGTATCACCGTTATCCTACGGACATGAGGAATCATAAAGCCATTTACCGGTAATTTTTACCCCACAAAGATCTCTGTAAATGCTCCAAAAACAATGGCAGCGTTGATTGAACAGTAATATTCAAAACTACAACTCGGCCTGCAAAAATAAAAAACTTATGGCTCTTGTAAGAATGGGAGGAAAAAGTATAAGTGCAAAAAAACAAAAATTGGGTTAGAGAAGTTATTAAAGCTGATAAGGTCTTAGGTGGCAACTTGCATCTAATAAATAATAATCATAATTTTATTTCTATAGCACCAACACATTCCGCAACACTTTACAATTCTGTAGTAACATGTACAGACAATAAAGACATCATAAATCAACACATAGTTCACCAGTTACTGGTGGGGTGAGGGTTCTGCTGCTCGCAAACTTACAATCTATTATTATTATTATTTATTTTTATCTACAAAAGGTAGAAAGTGCTTGTCATGTATGGTCCAGCCATCTTTGTAATAAATGGGGCATTTTGAATAAGCAGCATGATCCAGTGATCAGCCAGTATCTGTCTAGGTATATTTGCCAAGTGTTATTGAGTACAAGGAGGAAGTGGACACAGATGAATAGGAGGGACCAGTTTCTGAGGAAAATTTAGAAAGTGGGAACAGGGGAAAGTTAAGTTGGTGAATTGAGGTGATAGTTCAGTCTAAAGCGATCTATGAGTTTTTAAAGCTTGTTTAAAAACGTGTGGTCTAGGGATTAGTTGGATCGTCCGCGGTAGTGCATTCCAGAAAACTGGTGCAGGATGAGAAAAAAAAAGGGCAAGTGGTTCAATGATTTATGGGAGAGTTTTGTGCACTGTATGGTGGTAGTGGACGAGTGAGAAATGACAGTAGAGCCTGAGTGTTGTACATGGGAGAGGGAAGTAGAGAGGGACTTATGTGGAGAGAGTGCACAGAATGTGCAAAGGGCAGTAGATGTGAAGTAGAGTAGCAGCTAGGACAAAGATGAAGCAAGCTGAAGCAAGAGATATGGAAAATAAATAATGTAAATAATGTAGAACTGAAGAAGCAGCATATTTACTTGAGTATCTGGCATAGCTTACCTGTCTCCTTCCCTGTCGAACTGTCATGTTAAACTGCATTGCACTTAGAAAGATATTTCACACAGACCTCTCAGCACACGTGTGCAATTTTGTCTATTAATGGTTATCTTAATTCACCAGATGACTGATCGGTTACAGCGCCATGCCTTACATTAGAAATAGAAACCATGATGCTAGTATGACCAGAGCTTGAGATCTTGTTTTTTGCAGCACGAGTTGTACAAAACACTGTTAGTAAAGTATCCTCAGAGAGAGCGTTATGAAGGTGTTTCCACTTGAAATAAAACATTATAAATTTAATTTTGGTTCAGGGCACTAGAGATTGGGTAGTTGCCACTAATGGGTTTTTAGACCCCCTGGCAAGAATATTTTTGGACTGATATTTTTCATTCCCTTTCATCAACATTTCAAATGGCTTTAAATGTATGGACTATGGAGCCAGGGGGCACGGACAACATAACTACACTTCATGGTCTAATAGGTAAACATTAGACTATATCCCTGACCAGGAACATATTCCTATCTACACTGGACAATGTCACAAAAATAAAATATTAACAGAGTGTGGTACAGACAGTATTGTGAAGCAGATTAAAAAAATAAACTGGTGGACATGTGTGTCCCATGTTGCTGTAGAGTGCATGGGCACTATTTTTGGTGGGTATGGTCAAAATTGTTGCAGACCCCTTAGGGTGCTTTCACACTTCATTCTACATCTCTATGCGCATTGGCGCAATCGCCCGAAAACCTGATTTGAAAGGGGTCTCAGACATAAGCCCAGACAAGACCACTGAACGGGGCAAAGAATGCTGTGTGTAGCTTTCTGTACACCACATTTTGCCAAGCTGGGTTATCACTTAATACAATTCCAGTTCTTGAGTACCTTGCAGTAGATTTTTCAAGGTTAAAATGTTGCTTGACTGTCTATTTATTTTTAATTCATGCTTAACAAGTGGCACAGATGAAGCCAAACTTATTCCAATTCATGGTGAATCATCTAATTATTATTCAGGAGCTAAATCAGGTTTATAAACTGTTACTAGCTGTAACCCCTTAGATGAGGCAATTACCATATTTTTCGGTCTATGAGATGCACCAGACCATAAGACGCACCTAGATTTTAGAGGAGGAAACTCCAAAAAAAAATATAGAAGCAAATAATGTGGTCATGACACACTGTTATGGGGGAAGGAGCAGCTGCTGACATTGCTATAAGGGTCATATCCCCCATCCTGATATATTTGTGCCCTCCCATCCTAATATATATGTCTCCATCAAGGTATATATTGCTCTGCATCCATGTATATATGGTCCCACTTCCTGGTATACATCGCCGTCCATCCATATCCTGGTATACATAGTCTGCCATCCTGGTATACATGGTCCCCATCCCCATCCAGGTATACATAGCCACCATCCCCTTCCCGGTATACAGCCACCATCCCCATCCTGGCCACACGTGATCGACCAGCCTCTGCAGGAAATCGGTAGCTACAGCTAACACTGTGCGAATATTCACTTCTCTCCACGCCCATAGCCCCTCCTACCTTTCAGCACCTGGTTCAGTGCACAGAGGTGGGCAGGATTATGGGTGTGGGAAGCAGTAAATATTCATTTTCTTTAATAGAAAAGTGTTAGCTGCAGCAGCTGGCTCCTGTCTATTGTGACTCGCTCGTCTGCCACTGCCGCTCCTCTCCCATGCACAAAATTTTGGAGGAAAAAAAGTGCGTCTTATAGTTTGAAAGATACGGTAATAAAAATTTCAGCCTCTAAGCATTTAGTTGGAGGAGACGATCAGTCACTTTTTTCCCTTCATCGCAACATGATTAGCGGTGCTATTGAATTATGACAGCCAGGTGCCTTAAGTTGTTAATGAGAAATCATTAAAATAATAATATACTGTAATTAGAGATGAATAAAACACAATCTTCAAAGTTCGGCGTTCGTATCAGACAGTTAGTGTCCGATGCTAAACGCCGAATGCGAACTTTTCCCGGAAGTCCGTTGCAATGTTCGGAGTTCCGGGAGAAGTCCACTGTAGAGAGAGAAAGAGAAAGTTGGGGTTTTTTTTCACCCAGACCCATTGTTCGGGACCCTATTGTTTTCAAATTGCTAGTTTTTGCTGTTATTTTATTCCTATTTTATTCACCTTATACCATATTTAGTTTTTTTTTTAAATCCAACATACTATTCCAGAGATATGGGCCTTTTTACTTAGTGACAATTATTATTGTTTTTACCGAGGGGGCAATGCTAACAGGGGAATTATGCAGAGCAGTTAAAGATACGCCCCTGAAGAACCTTGTCTGCTACACCCCCTTAGTAAAGACCATAAAAATTAGCACTAAATAGACCCATATCTCTGGATCATTATGGTGGCTTTTAAGTTAACAAAAAACTGAATACTCAATGGAGTAATGGGAATAAAACGAGCAAGAAATGGTCGCTCTTGACCAAGTGAAAAGTCCGCTTTAAAGCACCGAAGCTGAGGCCACAGCTCCTCAACCCCAAAATATTTGTAACAGGACGCATTTGATAGCTATAATTTATAAAACTGGTGGATTCTTACTGTTGTGCTCAAAAGTTTACACACAATTTTTGCTTTTTTATATGAATGATAACACCAAAACTTTTTCTCCACTCATGGTTAGTGGTTGGGTGAAGCCATTTATTGCCAAACTATTGTGTTTTCTCTTTTTTAATGTGACAGCCCAAAACATCCAAATGACCCTGATCAAAAGTTCACATACCCCATTTCTTAATACCGTGTATTGCCCCCTCTAACATAAATGACAGCTAGAAGTCATTTGTGGTAGTTGAGGATGAGGTTCTTTATTTTCTCCCATTTCTCCCATTTCTACCTCCCATCCACGCTCTATCACAAACTTCCCAAACCTCTCTAACATTATACACATTCACCCAGCCCCCGCTTCCCCAGTCCCGCTAACAGGAGCTCTGTGGAACGCTCGTTCTGTCTGCAACAAGCTCTCCTACATCCATGATGTTTTTGTTACTACCAAACTTTCATTCCTCGCCATCACCGAAATCTGGCTCACCCATTCTGACACAGCCTCCCCTGCTGCACTCTCTTACGGTGGCTTCCACCTTTCTCACACACCCCGCCCCAGCAGCAAACATGGTGGAGGAGTTGGTTTTCTCCTGTCAGATAACTGCTCCTTCACCCCAATCCCACTGCCACCCTCTGTTACCCTCCCTTCCTTTGAGGTGCACTCTATGCACATCTACTCCCCATCCAACCTCCAACTGGCTGTCATTTACCGCCCCCCAGGGCCAGCCACCACCTTCTTTGACCACTTCACCACCTGGCTGCTTCATTTCCTTTCCGTGGACATCCCCACTATCATCATGGGCGACTTCAACATCCCCATTGACACTTCTCTCTCAGCTGCCACTAAACTTCTATCTCTCACTTCCTCCTTCGGCCTCACTCAATGGTCTTCTGCAGCCACTCACAAAGATGGTCACACACTGGACCTCATCTTCACCCGCTTCTGCTCCCTATCTAACCTCTCTAACTCACCTCTTCCTCTCTCTGACCACAACCTTCTCACATTCTCTTCCCTCTACACTCCATGTCTACAATACCCACCCCACAAACTTTCACACCCTCGCAGAAATCTTAAACATCTTGACCTACATTCACACCAAAATAGCTGTAGCTCTGGAATCTGCTGCCCCACTTACACATACCAAAGCTCGCAAAATCAACAGACAGCCCTGGCACACCAGCCTGACCAAACAACTGAGGCGTGCTTCCAGGGCTGCTGAGCGCAGATGGAAAAGATCCCACTCCAACGAGCACTTCATCGCATTCAAACAGTCCCTCACTACTTTCAAGACCACACTCGCCACAGCTAAACAAACCTACTTCTCATCTCTCATATCCTCCCTGTCTCACAACCCTAAACAGTTATTCAACACCTTCAATTCTCTCCTCTGTCCCCCAACACCTCCTCATTCCCCACTTATCTCAGCTGAAAACTTTGCCTCATTTTTCAAGCAGAAGATTGATAGCATCAGAGACAGTTTTTGTCAACAACCCCCAGAGCC
Organism: Ranitomeya variabilis; assembly: GCF_051348905.1. Taxonomy (NCBI): domain Eukaryota; kingdom Metazoa; phylum Chordata; class Amphibia; order Anura; family Dendrobatidae; genus Ranitomeya; species Ranitomeya variabilis. The sequence goes on along the minus strand of NC_135232.1, from coordinate 48,262,341 downwards.
CTTCCTCCCGACTTCCCAGCCCTCCACCTCCAAAACCAACTTCTCCACCATTACAGAAGATCAACTCTCCACTCTACTATCAAGATCGCATCTCACCACCTGTGCACTTGACCCTCTCCCATCCCACTTCACTTCAAACCTCACCACAGTCTTCATCCCAACCCTAACCCATCTCTTCAACCTATCACTAACAACTGGTGTTTTCCCCTCAAGCTTTAAACATGCCTCAATCACACCTATCCTCAAAAAGCCCTCTCTTGACCCATCCTCTGCATCTAGCTATCGCCCTATATCACTACTCCACTATGCCTCCAAACTACTGGAACAACACGTCTACCTTGAACTCTCCTCCCATCTCTCTTCTTGCTCTCTCTTTGACCGCTTACAATCTGGCTTTCGGTCATACCATTCCACTGAAACTGCCCTAACTAAGGTCACCAATGATCTCTTAACCGCCAAGAGCAAGCAACACTACTGTGTCCTCCTCCTCCTCGACCTGTCGGCTGCCTTTGACACAGTGGATCATTCCCTATTATTACAGACCCTCTCATCCCTTGGCATCACAGACTTGGCCCTATCCTGGTTCTCATCATACCTAACAGACCGGACATTCAGCGTCTCCCACTCATACACCACCTCCTCACCTCGCCCCCTATCTGTCGGAGTCCCACAAGGTTCAGTCCTTGGGCCCCTGCTCTTCTCCATTTAAACCTTTGGCCTGGGACAGCTCATAGAATCTCATGGCTTTCAGTATCACCTCTATGCTGATGACACACAGATCTACATCTCTGGACCAGATATCACCTCCCTACTAACCAGAATCCCTCAATGTCTGTCCACTATTTCATCCTTCTCCGCTAGATTTCTGAAACTTAACATGGACAAAACAGACTTCATCATCTTTCCCCCATCTCACGCAACCCCCCCAACGAACCTATCCATTACAGTACATGGCTGCCCACTCTCCCCAGTCCCACAAGCTCGCTGCCTTGGGGTAATCCTTGATGCTGATCTCTCCTTCAAACCACATATCCAAGCCCTTTCCACTTCCTGCCGACTTCAACTCAAAAATATTTCACGAATCCGTACATTCCTCAACCAAGAATCTGCAAAAACCCTAGTTCATGCCCTCATCATCTCTCGCCTTGACTACTGCAACCTCCTGCTCTGTGGCCTCCCCTCTAACACTCTCGCACCCCTCCAATCTATTCTAAACTCTGCTGCCCGACTAATCCACCTGTCCCCCCGCTATTCCCCGGCCTCTCCCCTCTGTCAATCCCTTCACTGGCTCCCCATTGCCCAAAGACTCCACTACAAAACCCTAACCATGACGTACAAAGCCATCCACAACCTGTCTCCTCCATACATCTGTGACCTCGTCTCCCGGTACTTACCTACACGCAACTTCCGATCCTCACAAGATCTCCTTCTCTGCTCCCCTCTTATCTCCTTTTCCCACAATCGTATACAAGATTTCTCTCGCATATCACCCCTACTCTGGAACCCTCTACCACAACACATCAGACTCTTGCCTACCATCGAAACCTTCAAAAAGAGCCTGAAGACCCACCTCTTCCGACAAGCCTACAACCTGCAGTAACCACCGATCAACCAAACCTGTTATGGTTCTCAATGGCAAGAGAACATAGCCCAGCATACATAGGAACTAGCTCTTGGAAGGATGGAAACTTAAACTGACCATGAACTAAACCTGCCGCACAACTAACAGTAGCCGGGTAGCGTAGCCTGCGTTTTATCCCTAGACGCCCAGCGCCGGCCGGAGGACTAACTAATCCTGGCAGAGGAAAATATAGTCCTGGCTCACCTCTAGAGAAATTTCCCCGAAAGGCAGACAGAGGCCCCCACATATATTGGCGGTGATTTAAGATGAAAATGACAAACGTAGTATGAAAATAGGTTTAGCAAAATCGAGGTCCGCTTACTAGATAGCAAGAAGACAGAAAGGGTACTTTCATGGTCAGCTGAAAACCCTATCAATACACCATCCTGAAATTACTTTAAGACTCTAGTATTAACTCATAACATCAGAGTGGCAATTTCAGATCACAAGAGCTTTCCAGACACAGAAACGAAACTGCAGCTGTGAACTGGAACAAAATGCAAAAAACAAACAAGGACAAAAGTCCGACTTAGCTGGAAGTTGTCTGGTAGCAGGAACATGCACAGAAAGGCTTCTGATTACAATGTTGACCGGCATGGAAGTGACAGAGGAGCAAGGTTAAATAGCGACTCCCACATCCTGATGGGAACAGGTGAACAGAGGGGATGATGCACACAATTTCAATTCCACCAGTGGCCACCGGGGGAGCCCAAAATCCAATTTCACAACAGTACCCCCCCCTCAAGGAGGGGGCACCGAACCCTCACCAGAACCACCAGGGCGATCAGGATGAGCCCTATGAAAGGCACGGACCAGATCGGAGGCATGAACATCAGAGGCAGTCACCCAAGAATTATCCTCCTGACCGTATCCCTTCCATTTGACCAGATACTGGAGTTTCCGTCTGGAAACACGGGAGTCCAAGATTTTTTCCACAACGTACTCCAACTCGCCCTCAACCAACACCGGAGCAGGAGGCTCAACGGAAGGCACAACCGGTACCTCATACCTGCGCAACAATGACCGATGAAAAACATTATGAATAGAAAAAGATGCAGGGAGGTCCAAACGGAAGGACACAGGGTTAAGAATCTCCAATATCTTGTACGGGCCGATGAACCGAGGCTTAAACTTAGGAGAAGAAACCCTCATAGGGACAAAACGAGAAGACAACCACACCAAGTCCCCGACACAAAGCCGAGGACCAACCCGACGCCGGCGGTTGGCAAAAAGCTGAGTCTTCTCCTGGGACAACTTCAAATTGTCCACCACCTGCCCCCAAATCTGATGCAACCTCTCCACCACAGCATCCACTCCAGGACAATCCGAAGATTCCACCTGACCGGAGGAAAATCGAGGATGAAACCCCGAATTACAGAAAAAAGGAGACACCAAGGTGGCAGAGCTGGCCCGATTATTGAGGGCAAACTCCGCTAAAGGCAAAAAAGCAACCCAATCATCCTGATCTGCAGACACAAAACACCTCAAATATGTCTCCAAAGTCTGATTCGTCCGCTCGGTCTGGCCATTAGTCTGAGGATGGAAAGCAGACGAGAAAGACAAATCTATGCCCATCCTAGCACAGAATGCCCGCCAAAATCTAGACACGAATTGGGTTCCTCTGTCAGAAACGATATTCTCCGGAATACCATGCAAACGAACCACATTTTGAAAAAACAGAGGAACCAACTCGGAAGAAGAAGGCAACTTAGGCAGGGGAACCAAATGGACCATCTTAGAGAAACGGTCACACACCACCCAGATGACAGACATCTTCTGAGAAACAGGAAGATCCGAAATAAAATCCATCGAGATGTGCGTCCAAGGCCTCTTCGGGATAGGCAAGGGCAACAACAATCCACTAGCCCGAGAACAACAAGGCTTGGCCCGAGCACAAACGTCACAAGACTGCACAAAGCCTCGTACATCTCGTGACAGGGAAGGCCACCAGAAGGACCTTGCCACCAAATCCCTGGTACCAAAGATTCCAGGATGACCTGCCAACGCAGAAGAATGAACCTCAGAAATGACTTTACTGGTCCAATCATCAGGAACAAACAGTCTACCAGGTGGGCAACGATCAGGTCTATCCGCCTGAAAATCCTGCAAGGCCCGCCGCAGGTCTGGAGAAACGGCAGACAATATCACTCCATCCTTAAGGATACCTGTAGGTTCAGAATTACCAGGGGAGTCAGGCTCAAAACTCCTAGAAAGGGCATCCGCCTTAACATTCTTAGAACCCGGTAGGTATGACACCACAAAATTAAACCGAGAGAAAAACAACGACCAGCGCGCCTGTCTAGGATTCAGGCGTCTGGCGGACTCAAGATAAATTAAATTTTTGTGGTCGGTCAATACCACCACCTGATGTCTAGCCCCCTCAAGCCAATGACGCCACTCCTCAAAAGCCCACTTCATGGCCAAAAGCTCCCGATTCCCAATATCATAATTCCGCTCGGCGGGCGAAAATTTACGAGAAAAAAAAGCACAAGGTTTCATCACGGAGCAGTCGGAACTTCTTTGCGACAAAACCGCCCCAGCTCCGATTTCAGAAGCGTCGACCTCAACCTGAAAAGGAAGAGCAACATCAGGCTGACGCAACACAGGGGCGGAAGAAAAGCGGCGCTTAAGCTCCCGAAAGGCCTCCACAGCAGCAGGGGACCAATCAGCAACATCAGCACCCTTCTTAGTCAAATCAGTCAATGGTTTAACAACATCAGAAAAACCAGCAATAAATCGACGATAAAAGTTAGCAAAGCCCAAAAATTTCTGAAGACTCTTAAGAGAAGAGGGTTGCGTCCAATCACAAATAGCCCGAACCTTGACAGGATCCATCTCGATGGAAGAGGGGGAAAAAATGTATCCCAAGAAGGAAATCTTTTGAACCCCAAAAACGCACTTAGAACCCTTCACACACAAGGAATTAGACCGCAAAACCTGAAAAACCCTCCTGACCTGCTGGACATGAGAGTCCCAGTCATCCGAAAAAATCAGAATATCATCCAGATACACGATCATAAATTTATCCAAATAATCACGGAAAATGTCATGCATAAAGGACTGAAAGACTGAAGGGGCATTTGAAAGGCCAAAAGGCATCACCAAATACTCAAAGTGGCCCTCGGGCGTATTAAATGCGGTTTTCCACTCATCCCCCTGCTTAATTCGCACCAAATTATACGCCCCACGGAGATCTATCTTAGAGAACCACTTGGCCCCCTTTATGCGAGCAAACAAATCAGTCAGCAGTGGCAACGGATATTGATATTTAACCGTGATTTTATTCAAAAGCCGATAATCAATACACGGCCTCAAAGAGCCATCTTTCTTAGACACAAAGAAAAAACCGGCTCCTAAGGGAGATGACGAAGGACGAATATGTCCCTTTTCCAAGGACTCCTTTATATATTCTCGCATAGCAGCATGTTCAGGCACAGACAGATTAAATAAACGACCCTTAGGGTATTTACTACCTGGAATCAAATCTATGGCACAATCGCACTCCCGGTGCGGAGGTAATGAACCAAGCTTAGGTTCTTCAAAAACGTCACGATAGTCAGACAAGAATTCAGGAATCTCAGAGGGAATAGATGACGAAATGGAAACCAAAGGTACGTCCCCATGCATCCCCTTACATCCCCAGCTTAACACAGACATAGCGTTCCAGTCGAGGACTGGGTTATGAGATTGCAGCCATGGCAATCCAAGCACCAACACATCATGTAGATTATACAGCACAAGAAAGCGAATAATCTCCTGATGATCCGGATTAATTCGCATAGTTACTTGTGTCCAGTATTGTGGTTTATTACTAGCCAATGGGGTGGAGTCAATCCCCTTCAGAGGTATAGGAGTTTCAAGAGGCTCTAAATCATACCCACAGCGTTTGGCAAAGGACCAATCCATAAGACTCAAAGCGGCGCCAGAGTCGACATAGGCATCCGCGGTAATAGATGATAAAGAACAAATCAGGGTCACAGATAGAATAAACTTAGACTGAAAAGTGCCAATTGAAACTGACTTATCAAGCTTCTTAGTATGCTTAGAGCATGCTGATATAACATGAGTTGAATCACCACAATAAAAGCACAACCCATTTTTTCGTCTAAAATTCTGCCGTTCGCTTCTGGACAGAATTCTATCACATTGCATATTCTCTGGCGTCTTCTCAGTAGACACCGCCAAATGGTGCACAGGTTTGCGCTCCCGCAGACGTCTATCGATCTGGATAGCCATTGTCATGGACTCATTCAGACCCGCAGGCACAGGGAACCCCACCATAACATCCTTAACGGCATCAGAGAGACCCTCTCTGAAATTCGCCGCCAGGGCGCACTCATTCCACTGAGTAAGCACAGACCATTTGCGGAATTTTTGGCAGTATATTTCAACTTCATCTTGCCCCTGAGATAGGGACATCAAGGCTTTTTCCGCCTGAAGCTCTAAATGAGGTTCCTCATAAAGCAACCCCAAGGCCAGAAAAAACGCATCCACATTGAGCAACGCAGGATCCCCTGGAGCCAATGCAAAAGCCCAATCTTGAGGGTCGCCCCGGAGCAAGGAAATCACAATCCTGACCTGCTGAGCAGGATCTCCAGCAGAGCGAGATTTCAGGGACAAAAACAACTTGCAATTATTTTTGAAATTTTGAAAGCAAGATCTATTCCCCGAGAAAAATTCAGGCAAAGGAACTCTAGGTTCAGATATAGGAACATGAACAACAAAATCTTGTAAATTTTGAACTTTCGTGGTGAGATTATTCAAACCTGCAGCTAAACTCTGAATATCCATTTTAAACAGGTGAACACAGAGCCATTCCAGGATTAGAAGGAGAGAGAGAGAGGAAGGCTGCAATATAGGCAGACTTGCAAGTGATTCAATTGAAAGCACACTCAGAACTGAAGGAAAAAAAAAATAAAAAAAAAATAAAAAATTTTTTTCAGCAGACTTCTTTTTTCTCTCCTTTCTCTGCCAATTAATTTAACCCTTTGTGGGCCGGTCAAACTGTTATGGTTCTCAATGGCAAGAGAACATAGCCCAGCATACATAGGAACTAGCTCTTGGAAGGATGGAAACTTAAACTGACCATGAACTAAACCTGCCGCACAACTAACAGTAGCCGGGTAGCGTAGCCTGCGTTTTATCCCTAGACGCCCAGCGCCGGCCGGAGGACTAACTAATCCTGGCAGAGGAAAATATAGTCCTGGCTCACCTCTAGAGAAATTTCCCCGAAAGGCAGACAGAGGCCCCCACATATATTGGCGGTGATTTAAGATGAAAATGACAAACGTAGTATGAAAATAGGTTTAGCAAAATCGAGGTCCGCTTACTAGATAGCAAGAAGACAGAAAGGGTACTTTCATGGTCAGCTGAAAACCCTATCAATACACCATCCTGAAATTACTTTAAGACTCTAGTATTAACTCATAACATCAGAGTGGCAATTTCAGATCACAAGAGCTTTCCAGACACAGAAACGAAACTGCAGCTGTGAACTGGAACAAAATGCAAAAAACAAACAAGGACAAAAGTCCGACTTAGCTGGAAGTTGTCTGGTAGCAGGAACATGCACAGAAAGGCTTCTGATTACAATGTTGACCGGCATGGAAGTGACAGAGGAGCAAGGTTAAATAGCGACTCCCACATCCTGATGGGAACAGGTGAACAGAGGGGATGATGCACACAAGTTCAATTCCACCAGTGGCCACCGGGGGAGCCCAAAATCCAATTTCACAACACAAACCGCTGCATGACCAGCTCTATCCTCACCTACTGTATTCTCACCCATCCCTTGTTGATTGTGAGCCTTCGCGGGCAGGGTCCTCTCTCCTCCTGTACCAGTTATGACTTGTATTGTTTAAGATTATTGTACTTGTTTTTATTATGTATACCCCTCCTCACATGTAAAGCGCCATGGAATAAATGGCGCTATAACAATAAATAATAATAATAATAATGATTTTCTCAGATGGTAAAGCTGCCCACTCTTCTTGGCAAAAATACTCCAGTTTCTGTAAATTACTGGGCTGTCTAGCATGAACTGCGTGCTTGATATCTCCCCAGAGTGGTTCAATGATATTGAGGTCAGGACACTGAGATGGCCACTCCAGAACCTTTACTTTGTTCTGCTGCAGCCAATGGCAGGTCGACTTGGCCTTGTGTTTTGGATTGTTGTCATGTTGGAACGTCCAAGTATGTCACATGCGCAGCTTCTGGGCTGATGAATGCACATTTGCCTCCAGTATTTGCTGATAACGTGCTGCATTCATCTATCCTTCAACTTTGACCAAATTTCCTGTGCCTTTGTAGCTCACACATTTCCACAACATCAGCGATCCACCTCCATGCTTTACAGTAGGAATTGTGTTCCCTTCATTATAGGCCTTGTTGACCTCTCTCCAAATGTAACATTTATGGTTGTGGCCAAAAAGTTCAAGTTTGGTTTCATCACTCCAAATTACCTTGTTTCAGAAGTTTTGAGGCTTGTCTCTGTGCTGTTTTGCGTATTGTAGGCGAGATACTTTGTAGCATTTGAGCAGTAATGGCTTTCTTCTGGCAACTCGACCATGCAGCCCATAAGTGCCTCCTTATTGTGCATCTTGAAATAGCCACACCACTAGTTTTCAGAGAGTACTTTGTTTCAGCTGATGTTATTTGTGGGTTTTTCTTTGCATCTCAAACAATTTTCCTGGCAGTTGTGGATGACATTTTTGTTGGTCTACCTGACCATGGTTTTGTTTTTACAGAGCCCCTGATTTTTAATTTGTTAATCAGAGTTTGAACGCTGCTGACTGGCATTATCAATTCCTTGGATATCTTTTTGCTTCCCTTTTTCCATTTTATTACAGTTCAACAATCTTTTCCCTTAGATCCGTTGACAATTCTTTTGCTTTCCCCATGACTCACAATCCAGAAACGTCAGTGGCTGGATGAAAGATGCAAGAGTCTGTCTGGATCCCAGAAACTCACTCCGCTTTTATGCACACACACTCATTACAAGCAAACAGGTCACAGGTGAGAATGTTACTTTAGTAGCCATTCAAACCCATTTTTTTCAACTTCTGTGCATGTTATCAGGCCAAAATCACCAGGGTAAGTGAACTTTTGATCAGGGTCATTTGGATGTTTTGGGTTTTCATTATGATTTAAAAAGAGAAAACACAGTAGTTTGACAATAAATGGCTTCACCCAACCACTAATTATGAGTGGAGAAAACGTTTTGGTGCTATCATTCATATTCTCTGAAAAAATGGTGAGAAAGCAAAAATTCTGCCGGGGTATGTAAACTTTTGAGCACAACTGTATATGGGTTCTTGGGCACGCAGCCATACAACAGGGAAGTTCCATCCAGGATTTTAAGATTGCATTAGGGAAGGATGCATCATATGAGCCACCTAAAATACAAACTCAGCACATCTGGGCAATACTCTACCTTGAATGTGGGCTCTGTTGGTAGAATACCGCTGCCCTCAATGTCTATCAATTACTGAGCGAAATCCTTTAAATAACCCTTTGTTCTTCTTAAGTAACTGTAATGTATGCATTCTGTGAGCCGTCTGGTCTGCTGTAACACTGCTGCATAACTAGAAACCATTAATAATAAAATAACCAAGCGCATATATGTAATTATTAAAAAGCTGCATGCAATTAACCGGTCATTTTCCATACAAACTGCACTATAACTGCCAGTAAACCCCCATGCAGCGCCACCCACCGCCATGTATTATTGATCATTCATTCCATTAATATATCAGCAGCAGATCACCAGTTCATCTGTTTTCATACATTAGAATACAGTAATAATTATAGGGGAGTCTCGTAGTCCAGAAGTTGTCCCCTTTCGAATCGATGTGCTTAGTACACTGTCTAAATCATAGCATCCAAATCATGGAATGAATATCCATAGATGGTTCCCTATTGAATTTCGAAGAGATAAGAAAGTAAATGCTTATTGTAAATAAAATCAAAGCTAATTTAATTTTCACGATAGTTATTTTTTATTTATACCTTGTCATAAGGTCAGAAAACTGTCTTGCAGAATAAAGGCAAAAAACATACACCCTCATGCAATTTTAATAATTTCAGTAGGATGTGATAGACTTAACCTCTTAATGGGTATAATTTCAAAGTGCTTGTAAAAATAAGCAACATTGCAATTTACTTAGTAATAAAAATCTTCTCAATTCTCAAGAATGGAGGAAGTTTTTAACCTCATTGGTAATTTTTCCATGCCTAGGCTACCTCCACATTGTACCCATGGTGTACAGTCTTAGGCTTGAGATGAGGGCATGCACTAACATTTTAGAAGATTTAGGGTTGAGGATAGGACAGATGCTGAAAATACTTTTGAGTTGGAGGCTGCCAGAGCTTGGATGTGTGGTTTGAAGGACATGGCAGAATCAATGGTTACTCCGAGGCAGTGGACTTACAGTCCAGGGGAAAGCATGATATAATTGATTGTGCTAGAGAGATCAGGTATGGTGGTTAGGTGGAATGGAGGAAAGATGATTAATTCAGTTTTGTCCACATTGAGCTTTAGAAAGCATGATGAGTAGGAGCATATGGCTGATAGACAGTCTGGGAATCTGGACAGCAGAGAGGTAACATCTGGGCCAGAGAGGTACATCTGAGTGTCATCAGCTCATAGGCGGTACTGGAAGCCATGTGACTTTGAGTTGTCCCAGGCCAAAGGTATAGCTTGAGAAGAGTAGTGTTCCCAGTATAGAACCTTGAGGCACACCAACAAACAGCGAGCAGGGTGAGAAGGTAATGTGGGGTTGGGAGATGCTAAATGTGTAGTCAGAAAGGTATGAGAATGTCCAGGAGAGGACAAGATCTTTCATGCTAAAGGAATAGAGGATTTAAAGTAGGAGTACTCAACTGCGTTGAAAGCACAGGATAGGTCTGGGAGGAGGGGATTAGAGAATTGTTTGTTAGCTTTGACAGAAAGTCATTAGTAATTTTGGTCATGACAGTTTCGGTGGAGTGGTGGGTATGGAAGCTGGACTGTAGGTTGTCAAGGAGTGAGTTAGTTGCATTATTGAAGGAACTTTCAGCCAGTACATGCTGTTCAAGTTTGGAGGTGAACAGGAACAGCGAAATGAGGTGATAGCTGGATGTAGAGATCGGGTTGAGGGCTGGCTTCTTCCCGATAGATGTGAGCTTGGCATGTTTGCAAGCAGAAGGGAAGGTACCAGAAGTTAGCATTAAGTAGAAGAGATGGGTTAGGGCCGTGGTGATAAGGTTGGTGAGGAAGTGGCAAGGGATGGGGTCGAGTACACAAGTGGTGAGGTGTACTTTGGAGAGGAGATAAGTAAGCTCTACTTCAGTGATTGTGGGAAGGAAGGTTATGGGGGAGGGGAAGTGGACTGTTACATATAGGGGTTGTGGTGAATAGTCAGTAAAGGTTTGCCTTGTTTGGTCAATCTTACTTTTAAAATGTACCGCAAAGTCTTCTGCAGAGATGAAGGAGGTGGTTGGCAGAGGAGGGAGTTAAAGGTGTTGTTTAGCTGTTTGGGGTTGTGGGATAAAGAAGATACAAGGGTGGGGAAGTAGTCTTGTATAGCAGAGGTGAGTGCCGATTTGAATGTGAAAGTTGCTTGTTTGAATGAGGTGAAGTCTGCCTTTGAGTGAGGTTTTCTTTTTCAGCGCTGCTCAGCAACCCTGGACACTTGTAGAATCTATTTGGTGAGGTTATTGTTCCATTGTTGTCTATTGATTCGTTGCACTCTGCCATGCACAAGAGGGGCAACCAAGTCAATAGCAGATGCGAGTGTGGTATAGTAGAAAATGGTGGTGCTGTCTGTGTCATGGAATTAAAAAATGGAGGATAGCGGTAGTATAGTCAGAGAGCATGTGGCTGTCCAGGTGTGTGAGGTTTCTGCTGGGTTGTGCTAGTCGCTGGACATGGGGGCAGGTGAGGAGGACAAGGATGAGAAAGTGAAAAGGTGGTGGTCAGATAGGCGGAGAGGTGTAGTTGTGAGGTTAGATAGGGAGCAGAGGTGGGTGAAGATAAAGTGTAATGTGTGTCCATCTGTGTGGGTGGTTGCGGAGGACCACTGAGTAAGACCAAAGGATTAAGTGACAGGAGTTTGGAAGCTGCAGATTGGCAGGTGTCAGTGGGGATGTTGAAATAATTTAAAATTGGCACATTCCAGAAATGTGATGCAAAGGGGAATATTTAATGTACATACGGTAATCACAAACGTTTCGGTCCGCATGGACCTTCATCAGTGTGCTAGATATATAGCTGAGGTGATGTGAACCATATAATGGGCCCCAATACAGTTGGGTTAGCATCAACTGGAGAGTGTTGAGCAAAACACTAAATGATGTGGCAGTCCAGCCGTTGAAGGAAAAAAGGCGCGCAAAGGACTGGTGCAGCTACGCGGTATCCACCGCAAGTAGACTGTGCCTAGGTGTTGGCAGACACTCACCTAGGCAAAGTCTACTTGCAGTGGATACCGCGTAGCTGCACCAGTCCTTTGCGCGCCTTTTTTCCTTCAACGGCTGGACTGCCACATCATTTAGTGTTTTCCTCAACACTCTCCAGTTGATGCAAACTAACTGTATTGGGGCCCATTACATGGTTCACATCACCTCAGCTATATATCTAGCACACATCCAATTTAGGAAAATAGAAGCATTTAGCCATGGAATATATAAAAAGATTTCCTTTATTTAAATATATCTTTCAAACAACATGTATATTTTTATTATTATCAATGAACAATTAAAAATTGGGGATAATACTGCACAGAAAAAACACCACCAAATACCACACAGGCAATAAATAAATAAAATAGATGTCAAAAAATATATATATACCTCCCTTAAAGGTGAGTGTGGATATTATTCACCAAATATTGCACCTGTTCCATAATGTGTCTTATAGCATAATATAAATTGCACAAATGCACTAAAAGTCTAAACCTTTTGCCACTGTCTGTATCACCATAATGGTTTCAAAGGAATGAATGACAGGATAAGAGCTCTGATGCCCTAAAGAAGGTCTGATATATCGGAACAGGAGAATATAAATGTGAAAAGGCAATTACCTGTGAGTAATGGCGGTAACCCAACCCGGACGCGCGTTTCGTCTGTGGCTTCGTCTGCGGGGAAAGTGTGTACTGGCTTGGAGCGTGGAATTGCTTAAATAGTGCCGGATAAATTATGGGCGGCATCAGTTAGATGGCGGCGCTTCCGCCGGTTACACTGCGTGACGTCACCACAGATCGGCGTCATGTGATCGCGGGATGCTTCCCCTCCAGACGCGTCAAGGGGGGGTCGTGCCCGGGACCAGCCGCGACGCGTCTCCGCAGCAACCCCAGAGCAGAGAGCCGGCGCAAGCGCACACTGCGCACCGGAAAAATAATGCTCCCTCATTGATGGCCTGAAAGATTAGTATCGGGTAATCAAAAGTGCAACTGTGCTGTATCTATTAATGTGTTTTCCTATTAGCTAGAGACATATATGTCGATTCTTATAGTGCATAAGTGCAATTATGTGAAAAAATGTGAAAGAAAAAAATAAACCATACGGGGTTTGTAAATATTGCATATATCCCCGACATAATTAATATATAAAAAGTTAAAAAACATGCATAAAGTGCATATAATTAGTGAAAGAAATGATTAATCCAAACTAAGAATAATAAATACCCAATACCTATTACAAAAAAACAAAAACATTTTTTTATATATATACATATATAACACATATAAAAATTATACTGCCATAATAATTTATAAATGGTAATTAAAAATTCATTAATTTAGCCATATATAGGTTACACAAATTAGTTATAATAAAGTTTTTCATACAATTCGGCCACATAAAATGGTTTCCAGTACGCCAAATAGTAGAATAATACTGCAGGGAGATTGAATGATGCCGCCACCCAGTTGGTGCCTTATTGATTTGTTCTGTGATAAAACAAGGCTGTTTCATACTAAAAAAATAAAAACATATTATTAAAACCGGACAAAACACAGATTAAAAGCATATGAGCAAATATTACCATAAATCTACAGAAAAGTGGCAAAACTGAGGACTTCATTGAGTCCGTATGGTTGGACTGAGCCCACTCTATAAATCCATTGGACCTCTAACTGCGCCAATTTTTTCCTCCAGTCCCCTCCCCGACTGTCAATGTGTACTCTATCGATGCCAACCGCGGATAATAGCGTGGCATCGCAACCATGAAACTCTTTGAAATGCCTAGGTATAGGCTTCAATAAAGATACGTCTTCAACAGCAGATGCATTCGAGATGTCCCGAAAATGCTCCCTAATTCTGATCTTAAGGGGTCTAGATGTAAGTCCTACATATAGTTTAGGGCATGTACATGAGGCAAGATAGACCACCCCTACAGTATTACATGTGATGTGCTGCGTAATTGTGAATGTTTTTTTACCATCACTTGATGGAAATTCGGTTGCACGTGACATATTGGGGCAGGAAATACATTGGCCGCAAGGGTAGAATCCCCATTTGGGGCCCTTAGATGAAAAGGATTTGGCTGGGTGGGAACCTTTGTAATAGCTGCGGACCAATTGGTCCTTCAGATTTGGTGAGCGCCGAAAGGTAATGGCTGGCTGATATGGAAGATATTTTGCTAAGGTACGGTCCGCCGTGAGAATGGGCCAAAATTTTTTTAGGACTTCCTTCATTTCAAAAGATTTACCATTAAATGTGGAGATAAATCTCACAGTGGAGTCAGTTGTAACTTTCTTGCACGGCTGTAACAATTCAGTACGTTTTGCCACCTTGGCTTTTTGGAATCCCTTTCTAATGCTTCTTTTGGAGTAACCACGTTCTTCAAATCTGGCTGTTAATGCATTGGCTTGCTTTTGAAAGGATGCGTCTTCTGAGCAAATTCGCCTTGCCCTTAAGAATTGTCTAGTGGGAATACCATTGATTAAGGGCCCAGGATGTGATGAAGTGGCGTGGAGGAGGGTGTTTACGGCAGTCTCCTTTCGGTGGACATCAGTTTCTAAAGTTTTTCCTTTGTGTCCCATAATTTGAATATCTAAAAAATCAATGCTTGTTTGACTGTGCTTACAGGTTAATTTTATGTTCAAAGGATTATCATTCAAGATCTTGACAAAGTCGAGGAGGTCCTGTTCCGGGCCCTGCCAAACGACCAATATGTCGTCTATGTAACGGGTCCAGAACAGGACTCCCTCAATATGTGCCACCGGCCGAGTGAAAAAGATGCCTCTCTCCCACATGCCTAAAAACAAATTTGCATAAGATGATGCAAAGGCCGCACCCATGGCGGTGCCTTGCCTTTGCAAGTATATGCTCTCCTTAAAAATGAAAAAATTGTGCTCCAAAGCAAAGGACAGTAACGTGATAAGAAAGTCATTAAATTCAGGGTCATATTCTGTCATTGCCAAAAAGGTCTTTACTGCTTGTATACCGTCCTGATGGTGAATGGACGTATATAAAGCTTCAACGTCCATGGACATCAGCCACATGTCCTCTTCCCACGGTATCCCCTCAATTTTCCTCAAAACATCACTTGTGTCCTTGGCATAGGACGGAAGGTCCCACACCAAGGGCTTTAAATGGAAATCCAGGAATTTTGATATAGTCTCGCATAAATTACCATTACCCGAAACTATGGGGCGTCCTGGGGGGGCCGTGGGATTTTTATGAATTTTAGGGATAAAATATATGCATGGCATACGGGGATATGATGGAATTAGATGGCTTTGGAGATCTTTAGTGATTAACCCCTTATAAAATGCAACATCTAGAATATTTTGTAACTCCTGTTGGTATTTAGAGGTGGGATTAAATGTTAATTTTTTGTAACAAGTCTCGTCCCGTAATTGCCTAAATGCCTCCCTTTCATATAGGTGCGTCGGCCATATTACCACGTTGCCCCCTTTATCGGCGGGCTTTATCACGACCCCCTCAAGAGTTTTAAGTTCTTTTAAGGCCATTCTGTGGGCTCGAGAGAGATTTTGATTATGATTAGTTATGCCAATTTCCTCAAATTCTTTTGTAACTAGTTTTACGAATAAGTCTATATCTGGGTAAAGACTAAGGGATGGAAATTTCTTTGGAGTGGGGGGAACAAATTTACTTACATTAGTCATTGAGTTTTGCGGGTGTTGTTCACCCTCCAATTCTTCCAGAGTTTTCAAAACCTGTAAATCCGTATCCGTCCAATTGTCAGCTGCCGGTTTTTCATGCAGCTTTTTTAGAACCAGCTTACGGGCGAACAATTGCAAATCTTTTATGGCTGAAAAAGAATTGAAGGGTGAAGTTGGTGAAAAAGTTAACCCCAAACCCAAGACTTCCAATTGTGGCACTGTGAGCTCATGATTGGATAAATTAATCACCTGCAATTTAGATGATGAGGCACCCTCATTACGTCTTTCATTTCGTCTATAGGTGTCATTTTTTCTCTTATAATTAGTTTTGCGTAAATTATACAGGCGTTTTTGAGTTCCCTCGCCTTCTCTTGAAGATGTAGATGAAATTGAAGATGAGCGGGCTATATTTGATGGATTCACAGCTTGAGATTGCCATTTGTAAATTGTACCATTTTTAAAATCTTGCAAATCTCTTTGAAATTTTTTAGCCTTGATTTCCTTGGTTTCTTTTTCCCAAACATTGAGCTGGGTTTCTATCTCTTTATTTAAACCATCCATTTCAAGCACAGATAGGCTTTCACTCAACATTTTTTGCGTGCTTTCTATATCCACGTCTAATTTGTCCAAATTTTTCTTATAATTTCCTATAAGAAGCTCTATTAAAATTTTTGAACACGTGGGACATGCTTCCTCCCACCTTGTCCTAAAAATTGAATCCTCTATTGGAAATTAGGGCATTATGCGTATTCTTAAGCCTCTTGGAATGAGGCCTTTTGCCAAATAACTCTCTAAAGATGCCTTAGTCCACCATGCTCGGGTTCTTTTCCTCAGATAATATTTCATGGAATTTTTCAGTTCCAAATTCTGCCCACTTTCTGCAGAAATGTTCTGTACAGCGTCCCCACCAAATACAGTATCAATGCATGTGAGCCAGTTTCTATCTCTGGCCTTCAAATCCATCCTAGCGAGAATGGTGAAAAACTGTAAATGAATACAGCACAAAGTTACAAATACTTCAAAGAAAACACCAAAAATTACCGCCTAGTAATATGGCATGCTTCAAAAACAGCACACATCCAATTTAGGAAAATAGAAGCATTTAGCCATTGAATATATAAAAAGATTTCCTTTATTTAAATATATCTTTCAAACAACATGAGCGCCGCCATCTAACTGCTGCCGCCCATAATTTATCCGGCACTATTTAAGCAATTCCACGCTCCAAGCCAGTACACACTTTCCCCGCAGACGAAGCCACAGGCGAAACGCGCGTCCGGGTTGGGTTACCGCCATTACTCACAGGTAATTGCCTTTTCACATTTATATTCTCCTGTTCCGATATATCAGACCTTCTTTAGGGCATCAGAGCTCTTATCCTGTCATTCATTCCTTTGAAACCATTATGGTGATACAGACAGTGGCAAAAGGTTTAGACTTTTAGTGCATTTGTGCAATTTATATTATGCTATAAGACACATTATGGAACAGGTGCAATATTTGGTGAATAATATCCACACTCACCTTTAAGGGAGGTATATATATATTTTTTGACATCTATTTTATTTATTTATTGCCTGTGTGGTATTTGGCGGTGTTTTTTCTGTGCAGTATTATCCCCAATTTTTAATTGTTCATTGATAATAATAAAAATATACATGTTGTTTGAAAGATATATTTAAATAAAGGAAATCTTTTTATATATTCCATGGCTAAATGCTTCTATTTTCCTAAATTGGATGTGTGCTGTCTTTGAAGCATGCCATATTACTAGGCGGTAATTTTTGGTGTTTTCTTTGAAGTATATATATCTAGCACACTGATGAAGGTCCACATGGACCGAAACATTTGTGACTACTGTATGTACATTAAATATTCCCCTTTGCATCACATTTCTGGAGTGTGCCAATTATAAATTATTTCACGTACGAAGGTTTGGGAACCTATATTTGTGCACCTCCCTAGCAGGCTGTGCTGAAACATTTTCTATACTATGGGGATGTTGAAGTCACCCATGATGATGGTGGGAATGTCAGCAGAGAGGCAGTGCAGAAGCCAGATGGAGAAATAGTCAATAAAGGTGATGGCTGGGCCCAGGGTTTGGTATGTGACGGGCACTTTGAGGTTGAAGGCAGAGGAGATACGAACAGAATGCACTTTAAAAGAAGGGTGGAAGAGGGAGTGTAGAGGTGGGATTGGGTTGAAGGTGCAGTTGTTAGAAAGGAAAAGACCTACTCCACTACCATGTCTATTATCAGGCTGAGAGTGTGAAGTGATGACCACCATAGCACAGCACAGTGTGTGAGACTGAGTTTGAGTGTAACACCAATGCTTTGGTAAAGTCCAGGAAGGATAGGTTGCAAGAGGTAAAGAGGTCATGGATGACGTGGAGCTTATTGCAGATGGAAAGGGCATTCCAGAGTGGTTTCGAGAAAGGATGCAGCGGAGTGGAGGTCAAAGGAATGGGTTCAATTGGGATCAATGAATTATGAGGAATATTCCGTTCAGTAGAAAGCTGTTGACATACCTGTGAATGGGACAGATGGGTGGTCAGATCAAGGTTGGCAGTGACATTGAAGGATAGACACCATAGGATTACATTTCTGGTATACTTCTGATGTGCACTTAAAAGAAACATGTGAGAAGATGTACACATTTTTACACCCGTTTTCAACTTTGAGCAGTTTATGGTGTCATTATAGTCTCTCCCTACTGAGACCACACACCAGAAAAACCGAGAGTTCTTGTCTATGTGTCATATTTAAGTAATGACTGGTCTCAGAAATGCTATCTCCCCTTGGGCAACATATTAATGGCACATACGTACTGCTCATGGTTAGTGCAGAAGTATTGAGAGGTCTTAGCTAAGGTGCACCATACCCAGCAGATGCTAACTGTGTTGTACATCCAGTATCTGCCTCTAATAACTGATCAGAGCAGATCGTTGCTGTTAGCCTCATTAAATGCTGCTGGCAGACTCTGACGACATTTAAGGTGCACATTTCAGGGTTGAGCAATTCCGTGTGCCTTTTGCCCCACCTTCAAATCCATCATAGGGTGTCATTGGGTCCCCGTGTTTGCCATGTCTGTACTTCCATAAAGCACGAACTTGGGAAGCTCAGATGGTCATACGGTTAAGCCCCCTATGTGGACTAAAAAAGTATAAAGAAACAAAACATAAAAAATAAACAAAACTTAAAATACCTAAACATTTAAATTACCTCCTCTAAAAAAATTTATACACTCAGCACTGCTGCATCCATAAAATTCCAATCTATCAAAATATTTAATTACATAATTGAAAAATTGCTAAATTTGTCACAAATATGCTCCAGTCCCCCCACCTTAGAGTAATTTTATCTATGCCAGTTATTTTGGCTTGATTTTTGTTCATTTTGCCAAATGTGCAGCTTTTTGTGCTAAAAAGTAGCAAAAAAATCTATATATATAATTGTCTAAATGTCTGTTTGTCTGTAACCAAAATCCCGCGTCGCTGATTGGTCGCGCCCGGCCGGCCTCGACCAATCAGCGTTCATAAATAAACTACATACATATACTAGAACGAGAATAACATGAAGGACAGCTTGTGAGGAAGAGAATAACATGGAGGACAGTCTGTGAGGGAGAGAATAACATTAAGAACAGTCTGTGAGGGAGAGAATAACATGGAGGACAGTCTGTGAGGGAGAGAATAACATGGAGGACAGTCTGTGAGAGAGAGAATAACATGGAGGACAGTGTGTGAGGGAGAGAATAACATGGAGGACAGTCTGTGAGGGAGAGAATAACATGGAGGACAGTCTGTGAGGGAGAGAATAACATGGAGGACAGTGTGTTTGAGAGAATAACATAGAGGACATTCTGTGAGGGAGAGAATAACATGGAGGACAGTCTGTGAGGGAGAGAATAACATGGAGGACAGTGTGTGAGTGAGAGAATAACATAGAGGACAGTGTGTGAGGGAAAAATAACATGGAGGACAGTCTGTGAGGGAGAGAATAACATAGAGAACAGTCTGTGAGGGAGAGAATAAAATGGAGGACAGTCTGTGAGGGCAAGAATAACATGAAGGACAGTCTGTGAGGGAGAGAATAACATGGAGGATAGTCTGTGAGGGAGAGAATAACATGGAGGACAGTGTGTGAGGGAGCGAGTAACATGGAGGACAGTCTGTGAGGGTGGGAATAACGGAGGACAGTGTGTGAGGGAGAGAATAACATGGAGGACAGTCTGTGAGGGAGAGAATAACATTGAGGATAGTCTGTGAGGGAGAGAATAACATGGAGGACAGTGTGTGAGGGAGAGAATAACATGGAGGTCAGTCTGTGAGAGCGAGAATAACATGGAGGACAGTGTGTGAGGGAGAGAATAACATGGAGAACAGTCTGTGAGGGAGAGAATAACATGAAGGACAGTCTGTGAGGGAGAGAATAACATGGAGGATAGTGTGTGAGGGAGAGAATAACATGGAGGACAGTTTGTGAGGGCGAGAATAACATGAAGGACAGTCTGTGAGGGAGAGAATAATATGGAGGACAGTCTGTGAGGGAAAGAATAAGGACAGTGTGTAAGGGAGAGAATAAAAATGTTCCCCGTTTTTAATTTTATCATATGGTAAAATAAATGTTGTCTTTGAAAACTATAAGTCATCCTGTAGAAAACAAGTTGTCATACAGCGATAGATGACTAATAAAGTTTTGACTCTTAAAATAAAGACAGGAGAAAAATAATGGCAGTGTGTCAGATGGGTTAAAACATAAATGTAAGCACCAATGTTTATATGAATACTAGAAGGTGGCCCGATTCGAACGCATCAGGTATCTACTATATAATTGTCTAATTCTGTCTGTTTGTCTGTAAAGGAAATCCCACATCGCTGATTGGTCTCGCCAGCTGCCCGCGACTAATCAGCGACAGGCACAGTCCAGCCGCGAATTGGCACGGGATTTGAACCACGCTTCGCTGATTGGTCGCGGCTGGCCAGGCGTGACCAATCAGCGATATTGGCGCAGTCCGGCCGCAAATTGGCCTGGGATTTGAACCACGCTTTGGTGATTGGTCGCGCCTGGCTGGGCGCGACCAATCAGCGATATTGGCGCAGTCCGGCAGCAAATTGGCACGGGATTTGAACCACGCTTCGCTGATTGGTCGCGCCTGGCCGGCCGTGACCAATCAGCGACAGGAGCAGTCTGGCCGCGAATTGGTGGGGGATTGGAACCACGCTTCGCTGGTTGGTCGCGGCCGGCCACAACCAATCAGCAATATTGGCTTGGGATTTAAACCCCGCTGCACTGATTGGCCGCGCCCGGCTGGCCGAGACCAGTCAGTGATATTGGTGCGGGTGTCATGAATCCCCAATGGCTAGGGATAGCAAAGGACAAGCAAAGTACAAATAGATAACGGACGAGCTCTAGGGTGATGGAACCTGGGCTGACCGCTGCCCTACGCCTGACAAACGCAACTAGAGATAGCCAGGGAGCGTGCCTACGTTGGTTCTAGACGCCACGCACCAGCCTAAGAGCTAACTAGTACTGCAGAGAAAATAAAGACCTCACTTGCCTCCAGAGGAATGAACCCCAAAAGATATAGTTGCCCCCTCACATGTATTGACGGTGAAATGAGAGGAAGGCACACACATAGAGATGATAAATATAGTTTTAGCAAATAGAGGCCCGCTGTAAACTAGAAAGCAGAACGATACAAAAGGGGACTGAGCGGTCAGCAAAAAACCCTAATCAAAAAAACCATCCTGAGATTACAAGGACCCATGTGCCAACTCATGGCACATGGGGAGAACCTCAGTCCACTAGAGCTACCAGCTAGCATAGAGACATAATAAGCAAGCTGGACAAAAAACCAAACAACTGAAAAATCAGCACTTAGCTTATCCTGAAAGATCTGGGAGCAGGTAGGCAGGAACCAAACAGAGCACATCTGAATACATTGATAGCCGGCAAGGGAATGACAGAAAGGCCAGGTAAAATAGGAAACACCCAGCCTCTGATGGACAGGTGGAAACCAAAGGCCGCAACCCACCAAAGTCACCCAGTACCAGCAGTAACCACCAGAGGGAGCCCACAAACAGAATCCACAACACGCGGGATTTAAACTCCGCTTCACTGACTTGTCGCGCCCGGCCAGCCGCGACCAATCAGCGACAGGCGCAGTCCGGCCGCAAATTGGCATGGGATTTGAACCACGCTTCACTGATTGGTCACGGCTGGCTGGGCGCGACCAATCAGCAATATTGGCGCAGTCCGGCAGCAAATTGGCACGGGATTTGAGCCACGCTTCGCTGATTGGTCGCGCCTGGCCAGCCGTGACCAATCAGCGACAGGAGCAGTCTGGCCGCGAATTGGTGCGGGATTGGAACCACGCTTCGCTGGTTGGTCGCGGCCGGCCTCAACCAATCAGCAATATTGGCTTGGGATTTAAACCCCGCTGCACTGATTGGTCGCGCCTGGCTGGCCACGACCAGTCAGTGATATTGGCGCGGGATTTAAACTCCGCTTCACTGATAATGTATATATTTTACCCAGAAAATCCTGTGTATTCATTGCATTATTCTTAAATCTTCATAAATTAACTACATACATATTCTAGAATACCCAATGCGTTATAATCGGGCCACCATCTAGTATAAAATAAACATCAACAAAACAAACAGAAAAAAAGATTTTTCTCACCTTCCTGTGCTACCCCTGTGTCCTCTTGCGGCTTCACATCCAGCGTGGTCGTTAAAATGGCTGCCAACCCATCAGAGGCTGCACACTGATATCAGTGCACGGCGCATAGAAGTGACCTTTAAAGGCCACCTGTTACTGGTGGGTCCCCTCTATATTCACAATAGGGGTCCTCCAATGACCCACATCCCATCGGATGATCATCGAGTATCCCACTGGGCCAGTCCAACGCTGTGTACATGTACGCAGGGGACTTTGATACGGGTTCGCATGCTGAGCCTGCATATTTCTCCACACATGATGGCTGATTTAGTCAGTCATCATGTCCTTTTAACAGTGGCTGTTCACCTGTTAACTACTGTTGTCAATCTGTGACAGCGGCATTCAACATGTACCGGCAGGGAGCACGTCTTTCTATCTACCCAATCGGTGCGCCCATGACATGATCGTGGGGCACCAAGGGTTGTTATAACAGCTGAGGGTCTGCTGAAGTCCCCCGGGCCTGTCATTATGATCTTCCAGTGAAAGCCATCGTTCATAGGCTGATGTTCATAGAAGATTGTGATTTTCGCTATACATAGTAGTGCTGATGCATTGCCGTGGATAGCACAAGCGATCAGATGAACACAGCTTTATATCCCCTAAGGGAACTACCAAATACAGTAAAAAGTGGCGAAAAAAAAAGTTTTAAAAAATTTGGAAAAAAAAAGATCAAATTATCCATCTTTTGCTCCATTAAAAATTAAAAAAAACACATATTTGGTATTGCTGCATTTGAAAAAGTCTGATCTATCAAAATATAAAATATATTAATCTGATCTGTAAATGACATTAAAAAAAAATCAAAACAACAGAATTACGCTTTCTGGCCGCCGCAACAATGCAATAAAATGCAAAAAGAGGCTAGCAAAATATTGTGTCTACCCAAAAATGGTATCAGTAAAAATGTTATCTGAGGACACAAAAAATAAGCTGTCATTCAACCTCATATTACACAGAATGAAAACATTACGGGTCTTGAAAAAATTTTCTTACAAATTTCTGAATTTCTTTTCACCACTTTTAAAAAAAAAACTATAGATTTTACCATATAATGAACATGGTAAATTAAAAAACAAAAAAAAAAAGCGGTGGAGTTGCACTTTTTATGCAATTTCAGCGCACTTGGAATTTTTTCCTGCTTTACAATGCATCACATGATGAAATAAATGATGTCATTCACAAGTACAACTCGTCTCGCAAAAAACAAGCCCTCAAATGGCTTTGTGGATGGAAAATTTAAAAACATATGGCTCTTGGAAGAACGGGAGGAAAAAATGAAAAACAAAAAATGGAAAATCGCCAGAGGGTGAAGGGCTTAATATTGATGGTCTATCAGTCCTATGGACATCCCCGATAATACGTTTTTATTTCACGATGAATTGTGCATTCTCAGTTGTGGTACATCTGTTTCAAGGACAATGAATTATGCTCTGTCGGTATATAGTGTCACAGTTTCTAAAACTCTCTCCCTTCCATCATATCTTCTATTAAATATTAATTGCATGTCTCTTCTTTAAGTCTCTTTGCTTCCCCTGGACCATGTCTTCAGTATCACATTACTGCTCGCCCTTCCAAGTCCGACTCCTTTGTATAATCTAATCTTAGAACAATGAGTAAGTCCATAAAAGAAGAAAGGCTAATAGCGAAAACAAAGAGAAGCTAAAAATGAATCCTAGATGTCCATGCCTTATCCACAGAATATGCCATAAATATCTAATAAAGGGGGAACCCGCAGTTATCTGGAAAATGGGTCTCTTTTACCACCTGGACCCCAGAAAAGTGGCCAAACGTATAGCTTTGTCTGTACACTTCTTTGGAAGCTCTGAAAATTGGCAATTGAAATGTGGTGTAATTGTCAATGATCGGGGTGAAAATTGTACTACTATCAACATTTTATATTTGAATTTGATTTGGAGTATAAACCCAATGTGAGGATCTGAGGTTGTGGGTTATAACAATAACCTAGGCAGGTTAACAGTGCAACTATTTTTTATTCCGGTTGTACAACAAATCCAGGTAGATGGCCAAAATAGAATGTCCACAAGATCCCTTCCCTGGAGCCGATAGTCCCACTGCCAAGGTATCAGGCGATACTCACTGTCTCCCAACTTTTGGTTGGTCCACAGATTTCGTATCTCCCACCAGTATAGTCTGTAGTCATAGTCCAGGCTCCCCCAAACAACAAATGTCACAACTGACGTCCATGTATCCAGAACCAACAATTCTTAAGAAAATGTGTTAAATCCAGATGACAGATCCCTGAACCGTAGCATGAGGATCCAGCCCAGCAAGCAACCGATCTCCAAAACTCCATAGACGATCTATCCATCCCAGCTTGGATCCTCTCCCATCTAAGTCACTCCAACAACTGCCTGATTCAGCCCTTGTGTCTTTTGCTCCCTCCCCTTAAACATTTTTCTTTAACTCGCAGACTGAAGCACATTCCATCACCTGGGACTTAAAAAGATTTTTAAAAATATACATATTAAGTAAGCCAAAATTGAAATTTTTAGAAAAAAATTGGACATTTGAGTGTAATTTATGAAGGAAGCAAGACATAAAGAAGGGCCTCATACAAATTGTCATGTAGTGGTACTCCTAGACTCATAAAGGCTATGTACTAAAAGCAAAGCCTGACAATAATTGCAAGCAGGGTCATCCATACACCCTTGAAGGCATCAGCTGGGCTGCCTCATAAAAAATTAAGAAAGTGTAGCTGTCATACTTCTACACATACTTCTAGAAAAAAGCAATAAGGAGAGTCATCCAGTCATTTATAGACCCTAGAAGGAAACAACTGCTGGGCCTCATTCAAATATTGAACATTAAAAACACTTTATGAGCTGGTATCCGGTATTGTGGAAAAGTCAGGTCAATTCCAGCATTTGTTCATTTTTATCAGAGTGAGCCTTTCAGCACTTCCTGTTGACAGGCAAAAGCACCTGTCTGTTATGACTGCCCCCCCCCCCCCCGGCTAAAAACCTGCTCAGACAAGACACTAGGGGCAGGGCAGCACAGCACCTCCAAGGCATAGAGGGACAGCTCATGCCAGGTGTCTAGCTTTAAGACCCAATTGCTGAAGGTTACTGAGGAATTAGGGAGTACACTGGTTTTGTTGGCCAGGTACTGTTTGACCATCTTTAAAAACTTTTCCCTCCTTGTCAACAAATATCCAGTCATCAGGGCCTGGGCACTGGGATGCTGTCATAAAATTGTCCCAAGACTCTCACAGTGTGCCCCTGCCTCAGCTGTGTGTCTCCCTTGCCTCTCCTCCTTAGTTGGGCAAGGAAGCTTGTCCTGTGCTGCTAGCATTGTCTTATGGGAATTGTTTCAACATATTTTGCACTATGTCCTTTTGGTATAGCACCATTTTACCAGACCTCTCTGCCTCAGGAAGAAGAGATGCAAAGTTCTACTTTTTAGCATGGATCTATCAGGGTGATCAACCTGTACTTTTTTTTTTTTAAAGATGAATGTATTGCGAGGGTTAAGGGAAAGGCATATACTGTCCATATGTGCCAAGATCCCTACAGCCAACACTTCCCTGTCTCCACCATGAAGATGACTCTCCATCTCCTCCTTCTCCTTCTCTTCCTCCTCATTCCCTTCCTCAGCCCATCCATGAAGTAGAGATGGGACAAAGGTTGTATGGGTATTAGCCTCTGTTGCGCTAGCCACCAGCTCCTGTTCCTCCTCCCCTGCCTTCATGTCCTGATTGTCACCCAATCAGTGCTTAGCACATGAGATGAGGCTGGGCTGGGTAGTATCTCTCTGTCTCGTGTCTTCATCCATCTCCACCTGGTCCGTATGCATAGCTTCTTGGTTAATTGTAAGCAGTGGCTGTTTAAGTAGGCACAGAAGCGAGATTGTTGCACTGACTTTGGCATCATCGCTGCTCACCATCTTTTTGAGTTCCTCAAAGTCTTGGAGAACTGCACAAATGTCATGCATCCATGCCCACTCTTCAGTTATTATGTGAGAAGGCTGACCAGAATACCAATGGGTGTGTTACAGGTGGTGCACAACAGCTGGTCTCTGCTGCTCACAAAGCCTTGCGAGCATGGGCAGTGTGGAGTTTGCACTTCCCAAATGCAAAAGCCACAGATCTGTCTGGTCTGTTACTCCTTTAAGTAACTCTGTTGGGGTGTGCGGTTTGTCTCCTAGACAGATTATCTTCAACATAGCCCATTGCGGCTTCGCTGTGACAGTGCTGCAGAGCTTCCGGCTTCCGTCTGATGTGGTCAACGTGCTATGAGTAGTGTTGAGCATTCCGATACCGCAAGTATCGGGTATCGGCCGATATTTGCGGTATCGGAATTCCGATACCGAGTTCCGATATTTTTGTGATATCGGAAATCGGAATCGGAAGTCCCCAGTGTATGGTTCCCAGGGTCTGGAGGAGAGGAGACTCTCCTTCAGGCCCTGGGATCCATATTCATGTAAAAAAATAAAGAATAAAAATAAAAAATATGGATATACTCACCCCTCCGGCGGACCCTGGACCTAACCGGCAGACTCCATTCCTAAGAATGCAGTGAGTGTAGGACCTGCGATGACGTCGCGGCTTGTGATTGGTCGCATGAGCGGTCACATGAGCGGTCACGCGACCAATCACAAGCCGCGACATCATCGAAGGTACTTCACTCTGCATTCTTAGGAACGGAGGCTGCCGGTTACACCGCTAAGATCCAGGCTCCGTTGGAGGGGTGAGTATATCCATATTTTTTATTTTTATTCTTTATTTTTTACATGAATATGGATCCCAGGGCCTGAAGGAGAGTTTCCTCTCCTTCAGACCCTGGGAACCATCCAGGATACCTTCCGATATTTGTGTCCCATTGACTTTTATTGGTATCGGGTATCGGTACCGGCGAGATCCGATATTTTGCCGGTATCGGCCGATCCAATCCGATACTGATACTTTCGAATATCGGAAGGTATCGCTCAACACTAGCTATGAGATAACACGTCGGAGATGAAGGATGAGGATGAGGAGTAGCAGGATGGGGTACAGGAACTGATGTATGATGTGGAGGAAACCCTGATAGAAGTATGGACAGCAACTGTCGGCATTTGGAGCACATGTGTCGTGCCAGGGTGGGACTCATCTCCAGACTTCACAATATTCACCCAGTGTGCCATCATGAAAATGTTGCATTCCTGGCCACAAGAGCTGGTCCACATGATGGTCGTTAAGTGAACAGTACCACTTGGTAAGGGCACATGTGATGTTGGTAAGGGCACAAGTGATGTTCCTAGACACGTGCTGGTGCAAGTCAGAGGCGCCACACCGGGAGGAAAAGTGGCATCTGAGGACCGAGTACCGAGGGATGCCTGCTGCCAAGAGTCAGCAGAAATTCTCCGTGTCAACAAGCCTAAATGGCAACATTTCCACAGCAAGCAACTGTTTAGCCTTTGGGCCTGTGGGTGGATGGCTGGAAATTTGCTCTTTTTTTCCAAGGCCTGGGGTAGGGAAAGCTGAACATTGTTCTGTGACAAGGATTTGGAAGTGCCTGATGATAGTATGTCAGAATGTACAAGGGCGGGTGCAGGGTGGGAAGCATCTGTGCCAGTGTCATGGACAAGGGACTGGGAAGCACCTAGCACAGGCGAAGAGGCAGTGGTGTCACCCGCTGGCAGTGCTGGCACCAATCATGGACCAGGCGTTTGGCCCACCAAGTCAACCCTTTTTTGGACTGTTATGTAACACCAAAGTGTACCACAGACCATGTAATAGTATATGGATGAGTAACTGAATATAGAAAAATATTTCAACACTTTTTTGAACTGTTATATAACACTGAAATGTACCACAGAGTAATTGATTACAAAAAAATGTTTCAAGGCTTCTTTGAAGTGTAATATAACAATAAATGTTCCACAAAGCACCTAATACTCTATGAATGACAATATACAACCCCTGGCAAAAATTATGGAATCACCGGCCTTGGAGGATGTTCATTCAGTTGTTTAATTTTGCAGAAAAAAAGCTGATCACAGACATGACCCAAAACTAAAGTAATTTCAAATGGCAACTTTCTGGCTTTAAGAAATACTAAAAGAAATGAAAAACAAAAAATTTGGTAGTCAGTAATGGTAACTTAACCAAGCATAGGGAAAAAAATTATGGAATCACTCAATTCTGAGGAAAAAATTATGGAATCACCCTGTAAATTTTCATATCCAAAAATAACACCTGCATCAGATTAGATCTGCTCGTTAGTCTGCATCTAAAAAGGAGTGATCATACCTTGGAGAGCTGTTGCACCAAGTGAATTGACATGAATCATGGCTCCAACACCAGAGATGTCAATTGAAACAAAGGAGCGGATTATCAAACTCTTAAAAGAGGGTAAATCATCATGCAATGTTGCAAAAGATGTTGGTTGTCCACAGCCAGCTGTATCTAAAATCTGGCCCAAATACAAACAACATGGGAAGGTTGTTAAAGGGAAACATACTGGTAGACCAAGGAAGACATCAAAGCATCAAGACCAGAAACTTAAAGCAATATGTCTCCAAAACAGCAAATGCACAACAAAACAAATGAGGAACGAATGGGTGGAAACTGGAGTCAACGTCTGTGACCGAACTGTGAGAAACCGCCTAAAGGAAATGGGATTTACATACAGAAAAGCTAAACAAAAGCTATCATTAATACCTAAACAGAAAAAAAACAAGGTTACAATGGGCTAAGGAAAAGCAATCGTGGACTGTGGATGACTGGATGAAAGTCATATTCAGTGATGAATCGCGAATCTGCATTGGGCAAGGTGATGATGCTGGAACTTTTGTTTGGTGCCGTTCCAATGAGATTTATAAAGATGACTGCCTGAAGAGAACATGCAAATTTCCACAGTCATTGATGATATGGGGCTGCATGTCAGGTAAAGGCACCGGGGAGATGGCTGTCATTACATCTTCAATAAATGCACAAGTTTGTGTTGATATTTTGGACACTTTTCATCAATTGAAAGGAAGTTTGGGGATGATGAAATCATTTTAAAAATGATAATACATCCTGCCATAGAGCAAAAACTGTGCAAACATTCCTTGAAAAAAGACACATAAGGTCAATGTCATGGCCTGCAAATACAGTAGTCCGGATTTAAATCCAATTGAAAATCTTCGGTGGAAGTTGAAGAAAATGGTCCATGACAAGGCTCCAACCTGCAAAGCTGATCTGGCAACAGCAATCAGAGAAAGTTGGAGCCAGATTGATGACGAGTACTGTTTGACACTTATTAAGTCCATGCCTCAGAGACTGCAAGCTGTTATAAAAGCCAGAGGTGGTGCAACAAAATACTAGTGATTAGTGTTGAGCATTCCGATACCGCAAGTATCGGGTATCGGCCGATACTTGCGGTATCGGAATTCCGATACCGGGATTCCGATACTTGCCGCGTATCGGATACCGGAATCGGAAGTTCCCAGATTCAAACTGCACAAATTCAGCCAATGACAATGATTCCAAGTGTGGGCACATCCTGTTCAGCATGGAGGGCATGAAACTACTGGCATGGCTGTGATTGGCTGCTGAAATGATGTCATGATGCAGTTTAAAAGTCGCTGGCGCCATTTTGCGCTCACTCTGCTATGAATTCAGTTAGTGACAGGACGCTGTTTGCTGACTGAGGGCCAGTTTAGAGATAGCGATTTGCTTTTTTGTGCTTTTCAAAGGCTAATTTAGCAACCGCTGTGTTCACCTAATATTCACCTTGCTTTTGCCTTGTAGCGCTGTTTTCACAGCAATCTGCAAGGTCTGTGTGTGTGTGTGTGTGTGTGTGTGTGAGTGCAGCCCACTCTCTAGTCTGAGTGCAGCCACATAGGCCATCCATAGCTGGTTGTATTCAGTTCAGGGAGGGTGGTTCATTGCCTCATACTGTTTCTTTTTTGGTTTTTTTTCCAAGTAGTGTAGTCTGCTGCTAATTTTTTCAAAAAAATCCTATTAGTGTCTTTCCACCCGTCTCCAGCTAATTTGTGGAAAAACACTACATAGGATAACGTAGAGGAGGGTTTTTGGGCCTTGCAGCGCCGTTTACGGCTGTCTGCACGTTCTCCGTGTGACTGCAGCTCTCCCTGTAGTCTGTGAGCAGCCATAGCCTGGTTGTCTCCAGCTCAGGGTTCTTCACTGCGTCATACCGTAAAATCAATTTTCCTTTTCTTTTAAGTAGTGCAGGCTGCTGCACATTTTTTCAAAAAAATCCTATTAGTGTCTTTCCACCCGTCTCCAGCTAATTTGTGGAAAAACACTACATAGGATAACGTAGAGGAGGGTTTTTGGGCCTTGCAGCGCCGTTTACGGCTGTCTGCACGGTCTCCGTGTGACTGCAGCTCGCCCTGTAGTCTGTGAGCAGCCATAGCCTGGTTGTCTCCAGCTCAGGGTTCTTCACTGCGTCATACCGTAAAATCAATTTTCCTTTTCTTTTAAGTAGTGCAGGCTGCTGCACATTTTTTCAAAAAAATCCTATTAGTGTCTTTCCACCCGTCTCCAGCTAATTTGTGGAAAAACACTACATAGGATATCGTAGAGGAGGGTTTTTGGGCCTTGCAGCGCCGTTTACGGCTGTCTGCATGGTCTCCGTGTGACTGCAGCTCTCTCTGTTGTCAGTTCAGCCCCCCCAAAAAAAATAAATAATAAAGTTCACCAAACACACCAGTTACACCACTTTACATTTGTGTAGGCCACATTAGCTCATATTAAAGTCTAGTCCACACTTTAGAAAATTAGTGTTTCTTATACCTGTTAGGAGTTGTTCAGGAATAAGCACACAAAGCCGTTAGTACTTTTCTGCTTATCTTTATCAGTCAACCAAGATGAAGAAGGCAGTGAGTAAGGCACGTGGGCGTGGGCGTGGGCGCGGAGCAGGGAGGGGATGTGGGGATTCTGTGCCTGCTGCGGGCACCGGTGACTCATCAGCACCCACTTTCACCAGGGAACAGTCATTCATGCGCAGCTTTGTCGCAGAGCGCCGTACACCGCTGCTGCGTGAAGAACAAATTGAAGCCGTTGTCGGATGGATGGCAGCTAATGCATCAACTTCAATTAGTGCCACATCCTCTCAGACACAGAGCACTGGAGAGCAGCCATCTGTCTCTTCACCACCTGCCAAATTGCCCAGGCAGACAGAGAGCCCAGGATAGGAGCCGTCTCTACTTCTGTTCTCTGAATCTCTTGGCTTGGAAACAGGGGGCCAGCCAAGCAGCATTGGAGAAATGGAAGAAGAGGCAGGGTGCAGTGATGCCCAACAGCTTTTTCTCTCTGAGTCTGAAGAGGCGGGTGGGCCAGTGCCTCCGGTCACCACATCGCAGGCCGCATCCGCTGATGATGACACTCAGGTGCCACTTACTGGTGCGTGCTCTGCTGCTGAGACTACCCAGGAGGAGCAGTTGGGGGCAGAGGGTAGTGTAGATGATGAGGTCCTTGACCCATCTTGGCGTGAGGGACAGGAAGGTGGTGGGAACAGCTCTGAGGAAGAGATTCCCCGTACGGCCCAAAGAGGGAGAGGGAGGGGGAAGACTGCGGATCCTGCAGCCTCCGCTTTGGCACCCGTTAGGAGCATGTCTCTTCCAAAAGCCAAAAAGGGCGCTCCCAAGACTTGCAGTGCCTGGTCCTTTTTTGACACAGTTGCAGATGACATTTGCTATGTCAAATGCAAGGTGTGTCATCACAAAGTAAAAAGAGGTCGAAATGTCAGCAACCTCAATACCTCCAACATGTGGAAACATGTGCGCAAAAGGCACGCGGCGGAGTTACAAAAACACACTGAAGAGCTAGGCCAACCAACAGCGGCAGCTACCACCTCTTCAGCTCGTGTTGCCTCTTCCTCCAGCTCACACGCAGCTGGTTCGGCTTCCTCCCAGGA
The DNA here is from genome assembly GCF_051348905.1 of Ranitomeya variabilis. Classification (NCBI taxonomy): domain Eukaryota; kingdom Metazoa; phylum Chordata; class Amphibia; order Anura; family Dendrobatidae; genus Ranitomeya; species Ranitomeya variabilis. The sequence goes on along the minus strand of NC_135232.1, from coordinate 48,230,024 downwards.
TCGCCGTGGAAGAACCTCTGGCCCTGTTGTCCAGAGACCCGCTGTAATTCCACCCGCAGCACCACTTTCCCAGTCATCCACACACTCCCAGCCCTGTGTACAGCCATCGGTAGTACAGGCATGGGAGAAAAGGCGGCCTTTCTCGGCAAACCACCCACGAGCACAGGCTCTGACTGCAGGCATTGCCAAACTTCTGTCACTTGAAATGCTGTCATTCAGGCTGGTGGAGACTGACAGCTTCCGTGACTTGATGTCATTGGCAGTCCCACAGTACAATGTGCCCAGCCGCTTTTATTTTAGCAGGCAAGCCGTCCCTGCCCTGCACAAGCATGTGGAGGGACACATAAAACACGCGCTACTGAACGCCGTCAGTAGCAAGGTCCACCTCACCACCGATGCGTGGACCAGTCAACATGGACAGGGGCGATACCTTTCCCTCACTGCCCATTGGGTTAATGTCATTGAGCCGGGTACAGACCGTGCGAGTGGCGCAGGACGTGTCCTGCCCACTCCAAGGATTGCAGGAATCCATTCTGTACGCATTGACTCCTCCTCTTACACCAGTTCCTCAGAATCATCGCTGCAGGAGCCGTCACAGTCCACCTCCACATGGACCCGTGATGAACGTTTACCTGTTACGACCGACATGAGCACAGCCGTGGCCAAACGTCAACAGGCCGTCTTGAAATTAATTTCTTTGGGGAAGCGCAGGAGCTCTGGAATGCCATCAAGCAGGAGAGCGATGTGTGGTTTGTGCCAGCGAATCTCCAACCAGGCATGGTAGTGTGTGATAATGGCCGAAATCTGGAGGCAGCTCTGGGCCTCGGCAACCTCACTCACATCCCATGTCTGGCACATGTGCTCAATTTGGTCGTGCAGAGTTTTTTGAGGGACTATCCGGATCTTGATGCGCTGCTGCACAAGGTCCACCTAGAGTGTGCTCACTTGCGGCGTTCCAGCACGGCAAAAGCGCGCATTGCGGCTCTGCAGCGCCGACACCACCTGCCGGAACATCGCATCATATGTGACCTACCTACCAGGTGGAATTCCACGTTACATATGTTGGAGCGGTTGTGTGAGCAGCAGCAAGCTGTAATGGAGTACCAGCTGTATCAGGCGCAAAGAAGTCGCACTCCGCGCCGTACAGACTTCACAACCACAGAGTGGGCCACTATGAATGACGTCTGCCAGGTTTTGCGTCCCTTTGATTATTCCACGCGGATGGCGAGTGCAGATGATGCACTAGTCAGCATGACTGTCCCCCTTATCTGCCTGCTTCAAAAATCACTGCAAGCGCTAAGGGATGATGTTGTGGAAGAGGTGGAGGATGAGGATTCACCACTTCCATCATCTTCTGGACAGTCAGCGCCACGTGGTTCCTCACAAACGCGTAGGCAGGGGACAGTTTGTGAGGAGGATGAGGAGGAGTCAATGGAGGAGGAAGACATCCATCCAGAGGAGGGAGTTACACAATTGTCCAGTACTCAGTGTGTACAGCGAGGGTGGGGTGATGACGAGCGGGCAGAGATCACGCCTCCAGCAGGGGACAGCGTTTCTTGGGCAGTTGGCAGTCTGCAGCACATGGTGGATTACATGCTGCAGTGCCTGAGAAACGACCGCCGCATCGCCCACATTCTCAACATGTCTGATTATTGGGTGTTCACCCTCCTCGATCCTCGCTACCGGGACAACGTAGAAAGCCTCATCACACCGTTGAACCGGGAGCGAAAAATGCGGGAGTACCAAGACACACTGGTGAATTCCATCATCTTCTCCATTCCAAGTGAGAGAAGTGCTGCTAGTGCATTACAAAGCAGCTCAGTGCGTCCAGGCAGTGGTGGAGGCTCTGCACAAAGAGGGAGCAGAAGCAGTGCCTCTGCCCAAGGCAAGACCAGTATGGCCCAACTGTGGCACAGTTTTCTGTGCCCGCCACAAAAGTCTACACCATCACAGACGGCTCCAGTCAGCAGGAGGCAACGGTTCCGTCAGATGGTGACAGACTACATGTCTTGCCCTCTTGCTGTACTCCCAGACGGCTCTTCCCCTTTCAAGTTTTGGGTCTCAAAGCTGGATACATGGCCAGAGCTAAGCCAGTATGCATTGGAGGTGCTGGCTTGCCCTGCGGCTAGTGTATTATCGGAACGCGTCTTTAGTGCTGCAGGTGGTGTACTAACTGACCGTCGCATGCGACTATCCTCCGATAACGTTGACCGGCTTACTTTCCTGAAAATGAACAAGGCCTGGATCTCAAAGGAATTTGCCACTCCTGTTCCTGATTAAATAATTAGGTGACTGTCTACGTTATCCAGGTCTCCTGTTGTGTTCATCTTTCTACCACCTGAACTTAAATTCCTGGGCTCCAACACCGCCAGTTGAGGCTCAGAAGTGCCGTCTGCACAGTCAAAACATACGACCCAGTGTTATTGGGTTTCAGTAACGTCAGCTGATCCCCAGCTGTGTAGCCGGCAATGTGTCCTGCGACCGCCACGCTGACACAACAACTGAAATGTAAGGGAACCTGTCCCCCCCCCCCAAGGCGTTTGTTACTGAAAGAGCCACCTTGTGCAGCAGTAATGCTGCACAAGGAAAAGGTAGCTATTTTTGTTTAGCTCCTTGCACACGCAGAACTTAACACTTATAAAATGTGTCCACTGATACCGTAAAACCGTCCCGGAGGTGGGACTTTCCTTCGTAATATGACGCAGCACAGTTGTCATTCCTACCCCATTGGCGCCGTGCCCCGGCTCCTCAGCATTGTTTAAATCTGTCCCTGAGCCTGCGCTGTTATGTTATCCCTTGGCCAGGCACACTTAGCGCTGCCCATCTTCTGACATCAATTGGTGTCAGGCTGGCTGCGCCTGTGCGGCCGCGCTGGCCGAGAGCCCGCCTCGCATTGTCTTCTGATTTCATCCCACTGGGGGCCTGAGATCCATGGACATGCGCAGTGCATATCTGAACCTCCGCCTCTCACTCATCTCCCTACGCCTTCTTCAGACTGTGCGCCGTCAGCTGATCCCTAATAGCATGCCACGGCCGTGACACCGCACAGTCTGAAGAAGCCGTAGGGAGGGGAGTGAGAGACGAGGATATGCACTGCGCATGGCCACGGATCCCAGGCCCGCGGTGGGATTACATTAGACGACACTGCGAGGCGGGATCTCGGCCAGCGCGGCCGCACAGGCGCAGCCAGCCTGACACCAAATGATGTCAGAAGATGGGCAGCGCTAAGTGTGCCTGGCCAAGGGATAACATAACAGCGCAGGCTCCGGGACAGATTCAAACAACGCTGAGGAGCCGGGGCACGGCGCCAAGGGTGTAGGAATGACAGCTGTGCTGCGTCACATCACAAAGGAAAGTCCCACCTCCGGGACGGTCTCACGGTTTCAGGGGACACATTTTATAAGTGTTTTAGTTCTGTGTTTGCAAGGAGCATAATGAAAAGAGCCACCTTTTCCTTTTGCATCTTTTGTGCTGCACAAGCTGGCTCTTTCAGCTACAAACGCCTTGGGGGGGGGTTAAAGGTTCCCTTTCTCCAATCAGGCTTCGGCCTACATTGTGTTCCTCTGCTTCTCCTGCTGTCCCTGGGCTCCAACACCGCTAGTTGTTGCCTGGTAGTGCTGTACGCACAGTCAACAGTCGCTCCTCTGTTATTGGGGTACAGTAACGTCAGCTGTTCCCCTGCTGTGTGTGTGGCAATCCCTCCTATCTCCTCCACCTCCTCCTCCTCCTGTCCCTGGGCTCCAACACCGCTAGTTGCTGTCCAGAAGTGCTGTACGCACAGTCAACAGTCGCTCCTCTGTTATTGGGGTTCAGTAACGTCAGCTGTTCCCCTGCTGTGTGTGTGGCAATCCCTCCTATCTCCTCCACCTCCTCCTCCTCCTGTCCCTGGGCTCCAACACCGCTAGTTGTTGCCTGGTAGTGCTGTACGCACAGTCCCAACAGTCCCTCCTCTGTTATTGGGGTTCAGTAACGTCAGCTGTTCCCCTGCTGTGTGTGTGGCAATCCCTCCTATCTCCTCCACCTCCTCCTCCTCCTGTCCCTGGGCTCCAACACCGCTAGTTGTTGCCTGGTAGTGCTGTACGCACAGTCCCAACAGTCCCTCCTCTGTTATTGGGGTTCAGTAACGTCAGCTGTTCCCCTGCTGTGTGTGTGGCAATCCCTCCTATCTCCTCCACCTCCTCCTCCTCCTGTCCCTGGGCTCCAACACTGCTAGTTGTTGCCTGGTAGTGCTGTATGCACAGTCCCAACAGTCCCTCCTCTGTTATTGGGGTTCAGTAACGTCAGCTGTTCCCCTGCTGTGTGTGTGGCAATCCCTCCTATCTCCTCCACCTCCTCCTCCTCCTGTCCCTGGGCTCCAACACCGCTAGTTGCTGTCCAGAAGTGCTGTACACACAGTCAACAGTCGCTCCTCTGTTATTGGGGTTCAGTAACGTCAGCTGTTCCCCTGCTGTGTGTGTGGCAATCCCTCCTATCTCCTCCACCTCCTCCTCCTCCTGTCCCTGGGCTCCAACACCGCTAGTTGTTGCCTGGTAGTGCTGTACGCACAGTCCCAACAGTCCCTCCTCTGTTATTGGGGTTCAGTAACGTCAGCTGTTCCCCTGCTGTGTGTGTGGCAATCCCTCCTATCTCCTCCATCTCCTCCTCCTCCTGTCTCTGGGCTCCAACACCGCTAGTTGCTGTCCAGAAGTGCTGTACGCACAGTCAACAGTCGCTCCTCTGTTATTGGGGTTCAGTAACGTCAGCTGTTCCCCTGCTGTGTGTGTGGCAATCTCTCCTATCTCCTCCACCTCCTCCTCCTCCTGTCCCTGGGCTCCAACACCGCTAGTTGTTGCCTGGTAGTGCTGTACGCACAGTCCCAACAGTTCCCTCCTCTGTTATTGGGGTTCAGTAACGTCAGCTGTTCCCCTGCTGTGTGTGTGGCAATCCCTCCTATCTCCTCCACCTCCTCCTCCTCCTGTCCCTGGGCTCCAACACCGCTAGTTGTTGCCTGGTAGTGCTGTACGCACAGTCCCAACAGTCCCTCCTCTGTTATTGGGGTTCAGTAACGTCAGCTGTTCCCCTGCTGTGTGTGTGGCAATCCCTCCTATCTCCTCCATCACCTCCTCCTCCTGTCCCTGGGCTCCAACACCGCTAGTTGCTGTCCAGAAGTGCTGTACGCACAGAGCCAAACACCTCGCCAATGTGTTAGTGGGGTTCAGCACCGCCAGCTGTTCCCCTGCTGTGTATACGGCAACGCGTACTGCGACCGCCACGCAGGAACAACAAGTTAAATTTAAGGGAACCTGTCCCCCCCCCCCAGGCGTTTGTTACTGAAGGAGCCACCTTGTGCAGCAGTAATGATGCAAAGGGAAAAAGTGCCTCTTTTCGTGGTGCTCCTTGTACATGCTGAACCTAACACTTATGAAAAGTGTCCCCTCCTACCGTGATACCGTCCGGTAGGTGGAACTTTCCTTTGTGATGTGACGCAGCACAGCCGTCATTCTTACCCCCTTGGCGCCGTGCGCCGCCTCCTCAGCATTGTTTGAATCAGTCCCGGAGCCTGCGCTCTTAGGTTAGCCCTTGGCCATGCACACATTTTGCGCTGCCCGTCTTCTGACATCATTTGGTGTCAGGCTGGCTGAGCCTGTGCGGCCGCGCTGGACGAGATCCCGCCTCGTAGTGTCTTCTGATTTAATCCCACTGGGGGCCTGAGATCCATGGACATGCGCAGTGCATATCTGAACCTCCACCTCTCACTCATCTCCCTACGGCTTCTTCAGACTGTGCGGTGTCAGCTGATCCCTAATAGCATGCCACGGCCGTGACACCGCACAGCCTGAAGAAGCCGTAGGGAGGGGAGTGAGAGGTGAGGATATGCACTGCGCATGGCCACGGATCCCAGGCCCGCGGTGGGATTACATTAGACGACACTGGGAGGCGGGATCTCGGCCAGCGCAGCCGCACAGGCGCAGCCAGTCTGACACCAAATGATGTCAGAAGACAGGCAGCGCAAAATGTGTGCATGGCCAAGGGCTAACCTAACAGCGCAGGCTCCGGGACTGATTCATACAACGCTGAGGAGGCGGCGCACGGCGCCAAGGGGGTAAGAATGACGGCTGTGCTGCGTCACATCACAAAGGAAAGTTCCACCTACCGGACGGTATCACGGTAGGAGGGGACACTTTTCATAAGTGTTAGGTTCAGCATGTGCAAGGACCATAATTAAAAGAGCTAAGTTTACCTTTTCCAGCATTAGTGCTGTACACGATGGCTCTTTCAGCTACAAACGCCTGGGGGGGGGGTTAAAGGTTCCCTTTCAACTTGCTCCAGTGCAGGCTTCGGCCTACACTCTGCTCCCTCTCCTCCTCCTGCTGACCCTGGGCTCTAACACCGCCAGTTGGGGCCCAGATGTGCTAGCTGCACAGAGAAAAACACCAGCCAATGTGTCAGTGGGGTTCAGCACCGCCAGCTGTTCCCCTGCTGTGCAGCCAGCAACGTGTCCTGCAACAGCCACGCAGACACAAGAACTGAAATTGAAGCAAACCTGTCCCCCCTCCCCCAGGTGTTTCTACGTTGTGCAGCCACCTTGTACGACAGTAATGCTGCATGTGTGCAAGGTGGCTCAGAAACTTATTCTCCTTGCCCATGTTGAACTGAACACGTCTAAAATGAGTCCTCTGCGACCATTAAAACGTCCCTCAGGTGTGATTTTCCTTTGTATTGACATGCAACAAGCTCCTTGGTAGCGCTGCCCGTCTTCTGGCATCATTGTTTGGCTGCCTGCGCCTCTGCCGCCGCCTTGCCCCACACAACGCCCCTCGGTGTCTAATTTATTTGGACTGCGAGGGTGTGATTGATGGGCATGAGCAGTGCCTATGTTCGCCTGTCCCTCATCTCCTTCCGCCTTCTTCAGACTGTGCGGCTTCATGGCCGCGGCATGCGATAAGGGATCAGCTGACGCCGCACAGTCTGAAGCGGGTGTAAGGACCCGAGTGTGAGAGGCGAACATATGTACTGCGCCAGGCCATGAATCCCAGCCCCGCAGTGTTTTAACTATGTAAAGACACTGCGGGGCTGGGATTCATGGTCATCGCAAAGCGCAACGGACGACATTAAATGATGTCAGAAGATGGGCAGCGCTAACAGCGCAAGGCCAAGGGATAACACGACAGCACAGACTCCTGTACAGCAAATAACAACGCTCAGGAGGCTGCGCTCAGCACCAAGGTGGGATTCTTGACATCTGTGCTGCGTCTCATTACGAAGGGAACTCTCGCCTCCAACACAGTTTGACTGTATAAAGGGCTAAATGTTATACGTGTTTCATTCAGCGTGTGCAAGGAGAAAAATTAAAAGAGCAACCTTTGACTTGTGCAGCACTACTGCTGCATAAGCTGTGGCTCTTCTAGTTTGTAACCCCTGAGGGGGGGTTAAAGGTTACTTTTAAAATCGGTTCAATTAGGCTTCGGCCTACACTCTGCTCCACCTGCAGAGCCCGGGCTCCAACACCGCTAGTTGCTGTCCGGAAGTGCTGGCTGCACAGAGCCAAACACCTCGCCAATGTGTCAGTGGGGTTCAGCACCGCCAGCTGTTCCCCTGCTGTGTAGCCGGCAACGGGTCCTGCGACCGCCACGCAGGCACAACAAGTTAAATTTAAGGGAACCTGTCCCCCCCCCCAGGCGTTTGTTACTGAAGGAGCCACCTTGTGCAGCAGTAATGATGCAAAGGGAAAAAGTGCCTCTTTTCGTGGTGCTCCTTGTACATGCTGAACCTAACACTTATGAAAAGTGTCCCCTCCTACCGTGATACCGTCCGGTAGGTGGAACTTTCCTTTGTGATGTGACGCAGCACAGCCGTCATTCTTACCCCCTTGGCGCCGTGCGCCGCCTCCTCAGCGTTGTTTGAATCAGTCCCGGAGCCTGCGCTGTTAGGTTAGACCCTGGGCTCTAACACCGCCAGTTGGGGCCCAGATGTGCTAGCTGCACAGAGAAAAACACCAGCCAATGTGTCAGTGGGGTCCAGCACCGCCAGCTGTTCCCCTGCTGTGTAGCCGGCAACGTGTCCTGCGACAGCCACGCAGACACAAGAACTGAAATTGAAGGGAACCTGTCCCCCCTCCCCCAGGTGTTTCTATGTTTTACAGCCACCTTGTACAGCAGTAATGCTGCATGTGTGCAAGGTGGCTCGGAAACTTATTCTCCTTGCCCATGGGGAACTGAACACGTCTAAAATGAGTCCTCTGAGACCATTAAAACGTCCCTCAGGTGTGATTTTCCTTTGTATTGACACGCAACAAGCTCCTTGGTAGCGCTGCCCGTCTTCTGGCATCATTGTTTGGCTGGCTGCGCCTCTGCCGCCGCCTTGCCCCACACAACGCCCCTCGGTGTCTTATTTATTTTGACTGCGAGGGTGTGATTGACGGGCATGAACGGTGCATTTCTTCGCCTATCCCTCATCTCCTTCCGCCTTCTTCGGACTGTGCGGCTTCATGGCCGTGGCATGCGATAAGGGATCAGCTGACGCCGCATAGTCTGAAGCAGGTGTAAGAACCCAAGCGAGAGGCGAACATATGTACTGCGCCAGGCCATGAATCCCAGCCCCGCAGTGTTTTAACAATGTTAAGACACTGCGGGGCTGGGATTCATGGTCATCGCGAACCGCACCGGCCGACATCAAATGTTGTCAGAGGACGGGCAGCGCTAACAGCGCAAGGCCAAGGGATAACACGACAGCGCAGACTCCTGTGCAACAAATAACGAAGCTCAGGAGGCCGCGCAAAGCACCAAGGTGGCATTTTTGTCAGCTGTGCTGCGTCTCATTACGAAGGGAACTCACGCCTCCAACACAGTTTGACTGTATAAAGGGCTAAATGTTATACGTGTTTCATTCAGCGTGTGCAAGGAGAAAAATTAAAAGAGCAACCTTTGACTTGTGCAGCACTACTGCTGCATAAGCTGTGGCTCTTCTAGTTTGTAACCCCTGAGGGGGGGTTAAAGGTTACTTTTAAAATCGGTTCAATTAGGCTTCGGCCTACACTCTGCTCCACCTGCAGAGCCCGGGCTCCAACACCGCTAGTTGCTGTCCGGAAGTGCTGGCTGTACAGAGCCAAACACCTCGCCAATGTGTCAGTGGGGTTCAGCACCGCCAGCTGTTCCCCTGCTGTGTAGCCGGCAACGTGTCCTGCGACCGCCACGCAGACACAACAGACCCAAAGCTGCCGCCAGTGCAGGCTTCGGCCTACACTCCCCTCCCCCTGCTCCTCCTCCTGCTCCTCCTCCTGCTGACCCTGGGCTCTAACACCGCCAGTTGGGGCCCAGATGTGCTAGCTGCACAGAGAAAAACACCAGCCAATGTGTCAGTGGGGTCCAGCACCACCAGCTGTTCCCCTGCTGTGTAGCCGGCAACGTGTCCTGCGACCGCCACGCAGACACAACAGACCCAAAGCTGCCGCCAGTGCAGGCTTCGGCCTACACTCCCCTCCCCCTGCTCCTCCTTCTGCTGACCCTAGGCTCTAACACCGCCAGTTGGGGCTCTAGGAAGACAAGCTTGAATAGGTCCCCATCCTGGTTCCAGTACCGTCAGCTGGTTCCGGGCAGAGCCTTTGGCTTAGGTGCCTCCCTCTGGGTTTCCGAGTTCCACCAACGTCAGGTGGTCCTTGGTAGTGCTTTCAGGCACGGGTACCTCCTGCTTAGTAACCGGGTTCCAGTAACGTCAGCTGGTCCTCGGTAGTTCCATTGGCTCTTGGACCTTCGGCTACCCATCCGAGTTCCAGTACCGTCAGCTGGTTCTCGGCAGTGTCTTTTGCTCTTGTACCTTCTGCTCCCCATCCTGGTTCCAGTACCGTCAGCTGGTTCCGGGCAGAGCCTTTGGCTTAGGTGCCTCCCTCTGGGTATCCGAGTTCCACCAACGTCAGGTGGTCCTTGGTAGTGCTTTCAGGCACGGGTACCTCCTGCTTAGTAACCGGGTTCCAGTAACGTCAGCTGGTCCACGGTAGTTCCATTGGCTCTTGGACCTTCGGGTAGCCATCCGAGTTCCAGTTCCATCAGCTGTTTCTCGGCATTTTCTCAGCCTTCTTGTACCTTCTGCTACATTTCCAAGTTCAAGACCCTAAAGACGATGACCCGGAAGACCACCCCTAAGATGATGACGACACCAGAGACGACAACCACCGAGATGACGACGACCCTGGAGACGATGACCCTGAAGACCACCCCGATGACGACGACCCCGGAGACGACGACGACCTGGAAGACCGAGAAGCAGAAGAACAAGAGGCTGCAGAACAAAGAGCAGAAGAACATTAAGCATAAGACTAAATATAAGAGCAAAAGATATTATCTAAATTATAAGCAGAAGAAGACTAAGCAGTGTATGGGGGTGAGTCCATTCCTCCTCGTGGTGCCCCTGGATAAAGCCTGATGCTGCAGGCCAAACTGAACGCGGACAAATGTAACTGTTTTGTGACAGGCAGAACGGAAGGTGTAATCTTCAAACTTTTATAGATAACAACTACGGGAATGCCTGTCACAAATAAGAATATGATGAAGAAGTTGAATATGAAAAAGATAATAGTTAAATAAAAAGAATATGAACAATGTAAAAAAAAAAAATTATAGGTAGAAGAAGAAGAAGATGAATAAGGTGAAGATAGTTGATGTCAAAGAAGCTGATGATGAGGATAATGAAGAAGAAAGTGTGGGAGAAGTAAAAAAGAAGGTGAAGGACGTGGAAGTAGTGAAACATCAATATCTGACAAAATAAAAAAAAAAATAGTCAAAATCTTTCTAACGCCGAACGTCATAAAAAAAAACAAAAAAACCTGCTATTCTATTTGTTTGGGCTAAACCTCTGTGCCTTTAATGTCTCCGCCACCTCCCCCAATACATCCTACATTATTCTTAGTTGTTTTCCTTCATGTAGAATTAACCTACAAGGAAAGAAAGGGTTTATTTTAATTCCGATATTTTCGTCCCATTGACTTGCATTGGGATCGGGTATCGGTATCGGATTAGATCCGATACTTTGACGGTATCGGCCGATACTTTCCGATACCGATACTTTCTGATATCGGAAGGTATCGCTCAACACTACTAGTGATGTGTTGGAGTGCTTTTTTGTTTGTTTGTTTTTCATGATTACATAATTTTTTCCTCAAAATTGAGTGATTCCCCTATGCTTACTTAAAAAAAAGTAACCATTACTGACTACCACATTTTTTTGTTCTTGATTTCTTTTATGTTCTTTTGTGTCAGTTAGCCATTAAAAGGTATCAACCACTGAGGACTCTCAATTCTAAACATTTTTTTTATTTCTTTTAGTGTTTCTTAAAGCCAGAAAGTTGCCATTTGAAATGACTTTAGTTTCGTGCCATGTCTTGTTGTGATTTCCGTTCTCGAAATCCCTCCTGTGGTCATGAATGGTACTTCGGTGAGTTCTGTCCGTGGACTCCCTCTGGTGGCTGTGAGTGGAACTGCTGGCTCTGAGGTTGCTTCATCAGCTGACCTCGTTTGCGGCTAGGCTGGCTTTTCTATTTAACTCCACTCAGATCGTTACTTGATGCCAGCTGTCAATGTATCAGTACTGGTTCAGATCTCTCTCGGATCTTTCTGATGACCTGTCTACTTCAGCAGAAGCTAAGTCCCTGCTAGTTCATTTGTTGTTCATTGTGTACTGAATATATTTCTTAGTACTGCTAAGTTCTAGTCCAGCTTGCTAATATGATATTGCCTTGCTAGCTGGAAGCTCTGGGGTGCAGAGTGGCACCTCCGCACCGTGAATCGGTGCGGGGGTCTTTTTGCACACTCTGCGTGGCTTTTTTGTAGTTTGTTGTGCTGACCGCATAGATCCCTTTTCTATCCTCAGTCTATTTAGTAAGTCTGGCCTCCTTTGCTGAAACCTGTTTCATTCCTGTGTTTGTGATTCTTCCTCTTAACTCACAGTCAATATTTGTGGGGGGCTGCCTTTACCTTTGGGGAATTTCTCTGAGACAAGGTAAGGCTATATTTTCTATCTTTAGGGGTAGTTAGCTCTTAGGCTGTGAAGAGGCGTCTAGGGAGAGTTAGGTACGCTCCACGGCTATTTCTAGTGTGTGTGATAGGATTAGAGTTTGCGGTCAGCAGAGATTCCACTCCCCAGAGCTTGTCCTGTTGTCTAGTTTAACCATCAGGTCATTCCAGGTGCTCCTAACCACCAGGTCATAACAGTACAGCTGGCCCACAAAGTGTTAATGCATCTCAATAGAGGGATAAGAGAAGTTCTGAGACCATTTTTTTTTTTTTTCTGCAGTGTGTTTTGCCTTTCTTTTCCCCTTAATCTCTGGGTGGTTCAGGACTCAGGTGTAGATATGGATATTCAAGGTCTGTCCTCTTGTGTTGATCAACTCACTGCAAGGGTACAAAGCATTCAAGATTATGTAGTTCAGAATCCTATGTTAGAGCCTAGAATTCCAATTCCTGATTTGTTTTCTGGGAATAGATGCTACGCCTTTGGCCAGGAATAAACCTCAGTATTGGACTCAGTTGACCATGTGCATGGCTCCTGCACATCAGGAAGATATTCGTTTTTTGGTGTTGCATAATTTGCATGATGTGGTAGTTTTGGGTTTGCCATGGCTACAGGTCCATAATCCAGTATTGGATTGGAAATCTATGTCTGTGTCCAGTTGGGGTTGTCAAGGGGTACATGGTGATGTTCCGTTGTTGTCAATTTCTTCCTCTACTCCTTCTGAAGTCCCTGAGTTTTTGTCGGATTACCGAGATGTATTTGATGACCCCAAATCCAGTGCCCTACCTCCTCATAGGGATTGTGATTGTGCTATTAATTTGATCCCTGGTAGTAAATTTCCTAAGGGACGACTTTTCAATTTATCTGTGCCGGAACACGCCGCTATGCGGAGTTATATAAAGGAGTCCTTGGAGAAAGGGCATATTCGCCCGTCGTCGTCACCGTTGGGAGCAGGGTTCTTTTTTGTGGCCAAGAAGGATGGTTCTCTGAGACCTTGTATAGATTATCGCCTTCTCAATAAAATCACGGTCAAATTTCAGTACCCTTTGCCTCTATTGTCTGATTTGTTTGCTCGGATTAAGGGGGCTAGTTGGTTCACCAAGATAGATCTTCGAGGGGCGTATAATCTTGTGGGTATTAAACAGGGCGATGAATGGAAAACAGCATTTAATACGCCCGAGGGCCATTTTGAGTACCTGGTGATGCCATTCGGGCTTTCTAATGCCCCATCTGTATTTCAGTCCTTTATGCATGACATCTTCCGAAAGTATCTGGATGGATTCATGATTGTATATTTGGATGATATTTTGGTCTTTTCGGATGATTGGGAGTCTCATGTGAAGCAGGTCAGAATGGTGTTCCAGGTCCTTCATGCTAATTCTTTGTTTGTGAAGGGGTCTAAATGTCTTTTTGGAGTTCAGAAGGTTTCCTTTTTGGGCTTCATTTTTTCCCCTTCTACTATCGAGATGGATCCTGTTAAAGTTCAGGCCATTTTTGATTGGACTCAGCCTACATCTGTGAAGAGCCTTCAGAAATTCCTGGGCTTTGCTAATTTTTACCGTCGCTTCATCGCTAATTTTTCTAGTGTTGTTAAACCGTTGACCGATTTGACTAAGAAAGGTGCTGATGTGGGGAATTGGTCCTCTGCGGCCGTTGAGGCTTTTCAGGAGTTGAAACGTTGTTTTTCTTCGGCCCCTGTGTTGTGTCAGCCAGATGTTTCACTCCCTTTTCAGGTCGAGGTTGATGCTTCTGATATTGGAGCAGGGGCTGTTTTGTCTCAAAGAAGTTCTGATGGCTCTGTGATGAAGCCATGTGCTTTCTTTTCTAGAAAGTTTTCGCCTGCTGAGCATAATTATGATGTTGGCAATCGGGAGTTGTTGGCTATGAAGTGGGCATTCGAAGAGTGGCGACATTGGCTTGAGGGAGCCAAGCATCGCGTGGTGGTCTTGACGGATCACAAGAATCTGACTTATCTCGAGTCTGCCAAGCGGTTGAATCCTAGACAGGCTCGATGGTCGCTGTTTTTCTCCCGTTTCAATTTTGTGGTTTCATACCTTCCGGGTTCTAAGAATGTGAAGGCCGATGCCCTTTCAAGGAGTTTTGTGCCTGATTCTCCGGGAGTTTCTGAGCCGGCTGGTATTCTCAAGGAGGGGGTAATTCTGTCTACCATCTCACCTGATTTGCGGCGGGTGCTGCAGAAGTTTCAGACCTGACCGTTGTCGTTGTTGTTAAGGGGTAGTTAGCTCTTAGGCTGTGAAGAGGCATCTAGGGAGAGTTAGGTACGCTCCACGGCTATTTCTAGTGTGTGTGATAGGATTAGAGTTTGCGGTCAGCAGAGATTCCACTCCCCAGAGCTTGTCCTGTCATCTAGTTTAACCATCCGGTCATTCCAGGTGCTCCTAACCACCAGGTCATAACAATGTCTGTGATCTGCTTGTTTTCTACAAAATTAAACAACTGAAGGAACATCCTCCAAGGCCGGTGATTTCATAATTTTTGCCAGGGGTTGTAGTCAATTTTTAACCCCCCACCCCCGCAAAAAAAATGTGGTCAACTGCTGCAGCTATACATTTAGCAACAGTCTCCAAAGCCCTAAGTCCTGCCTAGACACTGTATTCAGCCACTCTCCAATCTCCTGCAACTCTCCCTCCCTAGACTAAATGCAGAATGTGTGTTATACAAACAGCAAAGAAAACTGTGGAGACATGGGTGGTCAGCTGGCACCCTGGTCTGCTAGCCTAAACCGCCTGGACCAGAGATTAGCCCACTGAACACCCTCTCTCCTTACATCAACATATAGTATAGATAACAGTCTACTCCTCCTGGCTTTCTAAAAATAGACATCCTGTTAATTAAGATAAAATGCTGTGTCCTCACACAATTAGCCATTAGAAGGGCTCTTAGGGTACTGTCACACAGTGCAATTTTGATCGCTACGACGGCACGATCCGTGACGTCGCAGCGATCGTATGATTATCGCTCCAGCGTCGTAGACTGCGGTCACACGTTGCAATCACGGCGCTGGAGCGATGCTGAAGTCCCCGGGTAACCATGGTAAACATCGGGTTACTAAGCGCAGGGCCGCGCTTAGTAACCCGATGTTTACCCTGGTTACCAGCGTAAACGTAAAAAAAACAAACAGTACATACTCACATTCCGGTGTCTGTCCCCGGCGTTCTGCTTCTCTCCACTGTGTCTGCGCCAGCCGGGAAGCACAGCGGTGACGTTACCGCTGTGCTCGCTTTCCGGCTGGCGCTCACAGTGCAGAGAAGCTGAGACGCTGGAGGACAGACACCGGAATGTGAGTATGTACTGTTTGTTTTTTTTACGTTTACGCTGGTAACCAGGGTAAACATCGGGTTACTAAGCGCGACCCTGCGCTTAGTTACCCGATGTTTACCCTGGTTACAAGCGAACACATCGCTGGATCGCTGTCACACACAACGATCCAGCGATGTCAGCGGGTGATCAAGCGACGAAAGAAAGTTCCAAACGATCTGCTACGACGTACGATTCTCAGCAGGATCCCTGATCGCTGCTGCGTGTCAGACACTGCGATATCGTAACGATATCGCTAGAACGTCACGAATCGTACCGTCGTAGCGATCAAAATTGCACTGTGTGACAGTACCCTTAGTGTGATGGTTAAGATTCAGCACCAGTATCAACACTGTTATGACCCCAATGGCAGGGGGTCTCAGAGACAATAGCGAAGTCTGCAAACATAAAACCAAGCTCATAGGGCAGTGGTAACTGGGCTGACCATATACCTGAACCTAGCACACAAATAACAGCAGCCGGGGAACGTACCTACGTTGATTCTAGTCTCGCGCCAGCCGGAGAACTAACTAACCCTAGCAGGGAAAAGAAAGACCTTTCTTGCCTCCAGAGGAAATACCCCAAAAAGTTGGATACAAGCCCCCAACAAATAATAACGGTGAGGTAAGAAGAAAAGACAAACGCAAGAAATGAACTAGGTTTTAGCAAAGAGAAGCCCGCTAACTAATAGCAGAATATAGGAAGATGACTTATATGGTCAGCAAAAACCCTCACAAAAACTCCACGCGGAATATTCAAGAACCCCCGAACCGTCTAACGGCACGGGGGGAGAACATCCGCCCCCTAGAGCTTCCAGCAATATAAGGAATCACATTTAGTACAAGCTGGACAAAAATAAGAGCACAGAAAATAACCAAAAACAAGAAAGCAGGACTTAGCTTAATTTTGCAAAGAACCAGGACCAGCAGATAGGAGCAAACAGAAGGATCTGATTACAACGATGCCAGGCACCAGACTGAAAATCCAGGAAGTTCAAATAGCGACACCCCTGGACTAACGAGGCCAGGTGGATACCAAGCAAGGGAAGGAATATCAAAGTGTCATATCACTAGTGACCACAAGAGGGAGCCAAAAGGTCTAATTCACAACAGTACCCCCCCCCTTAAGGAGGGGTCACCGAACCCTCACCAAGACCACCAGGGCGATCAGGATGAGCAGCGTGAAAGGCACGAACCAAATCGGCCGCATGCACATCAGAGGCGACCACCCAAGAATTATCCTCCTGACCATAGCCCTTCCACTTGACCAGATACTGAAGCCTCCGCCTGGAGAGACGAGAATCCAAGATCTTTTCCACCACGTACTCCAACTCGCCCCCAACCAACACCGGAGCAGGAGGCTCAACAGAAGGAACCACAGGCACAACGTACCGCCGCAACAAAGACCTATGGAACACGTTGTGAATGGCAAACGACACAGGAAGTTCCAAGCGAAAGGACACTGGATTAAGAATTTCCAAAATCTTATAAGGACCGATGAAGCGAGGCTTAAATTTAGGAGAGGAGACCTTCATAGGAACAAAGTGAGAAGACAGCCACACCAAATCCCCAACGCGAAGTCGGGGACCCACACCGCGGCGGCGGTTGGCAAAACGCTGAGCCTTCTCCTGTGACAACTTCAAGTTGTCCACCACATGATCCCAAATCCGCTGCAACCTATCCACCACAGAATCCACCCCAGGACAGTCAGACGGCTCCACATGTCCCGAGGAAAAACGAGGATGGAAACCAGAGTTGCAGAAAAATGGCGAAACCAAGGTAGCGGAACTAGCCCGATTATTAAGGGCAAACTCAGCCAACGGCAAGAAGGTCACCCAATCATCCTGATCTGCAGAAACAAAACATCTCAAATAAGCCTCTAGAGTCTGATTTGTTCGCTCAGTTTGGCCATTAGTCTGAGGATGAAAGGCAGATGAAAACGACAAATCAATGCCCATCTTAGCACAAAAGGATCGCCAGAACCTGGAAACAAACTGGGATCCTCTGTCAGACACGATTGTTGTGAATTTGGATTCTGGGCTCCCCCGGTGGCTACTGGTGGAATTGAACTGGTGTTTTCATCTTCTCTGTTCACCTGTTCCCATCAAGATGTGGGAGTCGCTATATAACCTTGCTGCTCTGTTAGTTGCTTGCCGGTCATCAATGTTATCAGAAGCCTCTCTGTGCTTGTTCCTGCTCCTAGACAACTACTAGATAAGTTGGACTCTTGTCCATGTTTGTTTTTGCATTTTTGTTCCAGTTCACAGCTGTAGTTTCGTTACTGTGTCTGGAAAGCTCTTGTGAACAGGAATTGCCACTCTGGTGTTATGAGTTAATGCCAGAGTTTTAAAGTAATTTCTGGATGGTGTTTTGATAGGGTTTTTAGCTGACCATGAAAGTGTCCTTTCTGTCTTCTGCTATGTAGTAAGTGGACCTCAAATTTGCTAAACCTATTTTCATACTACGTTTGTTATTTCATCTTGATTCACCGCCAATACATGTGGGGGGCCTCTGTCTCCTTTCGGGGTATTTCTCTAGAGGTGAGCTAGGACTAATATTTTCCTCTGCTAGCTTTATTTAGTCCTCCGGCTGGTGCTGGGCATCTAGAATCAACGTAGGCATGCTACCCGGCCACTGCTAGTTGTGCGTTAGGTTTAGTTCATGGTCAGCTCAGTTTCCATCTTCCAAGAGCTAGTTCCTATATATGCTGATGCTATGATCTCTTGCCATTGAGATCATGACAGTTTGACCGGCCCACTAAAGGGTTAAAATCCTTGGCTGAGAAAGGAGAGAAATAAGTAGTCTGCTGAAATTTTTTTTTTTTTTTTTTTTTCTCTCCTTTGAATGGCTCTGTGTTCACCTGTTTGCAATGGATCTTCAGAGTGTAACTGCAGGTTTGAATAATCTCGCCACGAAGGTACAAAATTTGCAAGATTTTGTTTGTCATGCACCTGTATCTGAGCCGAGAATTCCTTTGCCGGAATTTTTCTCGGGGAATAGATCTGGGTTTCAGAATTTTCGAAATAATTGCAAATTATTTTTGTCCCTGAAATCTCGCTCTGCCGGAGATCCTGCACAGCAGGTCAGGATTGTGATTTCCTTGCTCCGGGGCGACCCTCAAGACTGGGCTTTTTCATTGACACCAGGGGATCCTGCGTTGCTCAATGTGGATGCGTTTTTTCTGGCCTTGGGGTTGCTTTATGACGAACCTCATTTGGAGCTTCAGGCAGAAAAAACTTTGATGTCCCTATCTCAGGGGCAAGATGAAGCGGAAATTTACTGCCAAAGATTCCGTAAATGGTCTGTGCTTACTCAGTGGAATGAGTGCGCCCTGGCGGCGACTTTCAGAGAGGGTCTCTCTGATGCCATTAAGGATGTTATGGTGGGGTTCCCTGTGCCTGCGGGTCTGAATGAGTCCATGACAATGGCTATTCAGATCGATAGGCGTTTGCGGGAGCGCAAACCAGTGCACCATCTGGCGGTGTCCACTGAGAAATCGCCAGAGAGTATGCAGTGTGATAGAATTCTGTCCCGAAGCGAGCGGCAGAATTTTAGACGGAAAAATGGGTTGTGTTTCTATTGTGGTGATTCTACTCATGTTATATCAGCATGCTCTAAGCGCACTAAAAAGCTTGGTAAATCTGTTTCCATTTGCACCTTACCGTCTAAGTTTATTCTATCTGTGACCCTGATTTGCTCTTTGTCATCTATTACCACGGACGCCTATGTCGACTCTGGCGCCGCTTTGAGTCTTATGGATTGGTCCTTTGCCAAACGCTGTGGGTATGATTTAGAGCCTTTGGAGACTCCTATTCCTCTGAAGGGGATTGACTCCACCCCATTGGCTAATAATAAACCACAATACTGGACACAAGTAACTATGCGTATTAATCCGGATCACCAGGAGATTATTCGCTTTCTGGTGCTGTATAATCTACATGATGATTTGGTGCTAGGATTGCCTTGGCTGCAATCTCACAACCCAGTCCTCGACTGGAAAGCTATGTCTGTGTTGAGCTGGGGATGTAAGGGGGCTCATGGGGATGTACCTGTGGTTTCCATTTCATCATCTATTCCCTCTGAAATTCCTGAGTTCCTGTCTGACTATCGTGACGTCTTTGAAGAATCCAAGCTTGATTCGTTACCTCCGCACCGAGAGTGCGATTGTGCCATAGATTTAATCCCGGGTAGTAAATACCCAAAGGGTCGTTTATTTAATCTGTCTGTGCCTGAACATGCTGCTATGCGTGAATATATAAAGGAGTCCTTGGAAAAGGGACATATTCGTCCATCGTCATCTCCCTTAGGAGCCGGTTTTTTCTTCGTGTCAAAAAAAGACGGCTCTTTGAGACCATGTATTGATTATCGGCTTTTGAATAAAATCACTGTTAAATATCAATACCCATTGCCGTTGCTGACTGATTTGTTTGCTCGCATAAAGGGGGCCAAGTGGTTCTCTAAGATTGACCTTCGTGGGGCGTATAATTTGGTGCGAATCAGGCAGGGGGATGAGTGGAAAACCGCATTTAATACGCCCGAGGGCCACTTTGAGTATTTAGTGATGCCTTTTGGTCTTTCAAATGCTCCGTCAGTTTTCCAGTCCTTTATGCATGATATTTTTCGCGATTATTTGGATAAATTTATGATTGTGTATCTGGATGATATTCTGATTTTTTCGGATGACTGGGACTCTCATGTCCAGCAAGTCAGGAGGGTTTTTCAGGTTTTGCGGTCTAATTCTTTGTGTGTGAAGGGTTCTAAGTGTGTTTTTGGGGTACAGAGGATTTCCTTTTTGGGATATATTTTTTCCCCCTCTTCCATTGAAATGGATCCTGTCAAGGTTCAAGCTATTTGTGATTGGACGCAGCCCTCTTCTCTTAAGAGTCTTCAGAAATTTTTGGGCTTTGCTAACTTTTATCGTCGATTTATTGCTGGTTTTTCGGATATTGCTAAGCCATTGACCGATTTGACTAAGAAGGGTGCTGATGTTGCTGATTGGTCCCCTGATGCTGTGGAGGCCTTTCGGGAGCTTAAGCGCCGTTTTTCCTCTGCCCCTGTGTTGCGTCAGCCTGATGTTGCTCTACCTTTTCAGGTTGAGGTCGACGCTTCTGAGATCGGAGCTGGGGCAGTGTTGTCGCAGAAAAGTTCTGACTGCTCCGTGATGAGGCCTTGTGCCTTCTTTTCCCGTAAATTTTCGCCCGCTGAGCGGAATTATGATGTTGGGAATCGGGAGCTTTTGGCCATGAAGTGGGCTTTTGAGGAGTGGCGCCATTGGCTTGAGGGGGCCAGACATCAGGTGGTGGTATTGACTGACCACAAAAATTTGGTTTATCTTGAGACTGCCAGGCGCCTGAATCCTAGACAGGCGCGCTGGTCATTATTTTTCTCTCGGTTTAATTTTGTGGTGTCATACCTACCGGGTTCTAAGAATGTTAAGGCGGATGCCCTTTCTAGGAGTTTTGAGCCTGACTCGCCTGGTAACTCTGAGCCCACAGGTATCCTTAAGGATGGAGTGGTATTGTCAGCCGTTTCTCCAGACCTGCGGCGGGCCTTGCAGGAGTTTCAGGCGGATAGACCTGATCGTTGCCCACCTGATAAACTGTTTGTTCCTGATGATTGGACCAGTAGAGTCATCTCTGAGGTTCATTCTTCTGCGTTGGCAGGTCATCCTGGCATTTTTGGTACCAGGGATTTGGTGGCAAGGTCCTTCTGGTGGCCTTCCCTGTCACGAGATGTGCGAGGCTTTGTGCAGTCTTGTGACGTTTGTGCTCGGGCCAAGCCTTGTTGTTCTCGGGCTAGTGGATTGTTGTTGCCCTTGCCTATTCCTAAGAGGCCTTGGACGCACATCTCGATGGATTTTATTTCAGATCTGCCTGTTTCTCAGAAGATGTCTGTCATCTGGGTGGTGTGTGACCGTTTCTCTAAGATGGTCCATTTGGTTCCTCTGCCCAAGTTGCCTTCTTCTTCCGAGTTGGTTCCTCTGTTTTTTCAAAATGTTGTTCGTTTGCATGGTATTCCTGAGAATATCGTTTCTGACAGAGGGACCCAATTCGTGTCTAGATTTTGGCGGGCATTCTGTGCTAGGATGGGCATAGATTTATCTTTTTCGTCCGCTTTCCATCCTCAGACGAATGGCCAGACTGAGCGGATTAATCAGACCCTGGAGACATATCTGAGGTGTTTTGTGTCTGCTGACCAGGATGATTGGGTTGCTTTTTTGCCATTGGCGGAGTTCGCTCTCAATAATCGGGCCAGCTCTGCCACTTTGGTGTCCCCGTTTTTCTGTAATTCGGGGTTTCATCCTCGATTTTCCTCTGGTCATGTGGAATCTTCGGATTGTCCTGGAGTGGATGCTGTGGTGGAGAGATTGCATCAGATCTGGGGGCAGGTGGTGGACAATTTGAGGTTGTCCCAGGAGAAGACTCAGCTTTTTGCTAACCGCCGTCGTCGTGTTGGTCCTCGTCTTCATGTTGGGGACTTGGTGTGGTTGTCTTCTCGTTTTGTCCCTATGAGGGTCTCTTCTCCTAAGTTTAAGCCTCGGTTCATCGGCCCGTATAAGATATTGGAGATTCTTAACCCTGTTTCCTTCCGTTTGGACCTCCCTGCATCCTTTTCTATTCATAACGTTTTTCATCGGTCATTATTGCGCAGGTATGAGGTACCGGTTGTGCCTTCCGTTGAGCCTCCTGCTCCGGTGTTGGTTGAGGGTGAGTTGGAGTACGTTGTGGAGAAAATCTTAGACTCTCGTGTTTCCAGACGGAGACTCCAGTATCTGGTCAAGTGGAAGGGATACGGCCAGGAGGATAATTCTTGGGTGAATGCATCTGATGTTCATGCCTCTGATCTGGTTCGTGCCTTTCATAGGGCCCATCCTGATCGCCCTGGTGGTTCGGGTGAGGGTTCGGTGCCCCCTCCTTGAGGGGGGGGTACTGTTGTGAATTTGGATTCTGGGCTCCCCCGGTGGCTACTGGTGGAATTGAACTGGTGTTTTCATCTTCTCTGTTCACCTGTTCCCATCAAGATGTGGGAGTCGCTATATAACCTTGCTGCTCTGTTAGTTGCTTGCCGGTCATCAATGTTATCAGAAGCCTCTCTGTGCTTGTTCCTGCTCCTAGACAACTACTAGATAAGTTGGACTCTTGTCCATGTTTGTTTTTGCATTTTTGTTCCAGTTCACAGCTGTAGTTTCGTTACTGTGTCTGGAAAGCTCTTGTGAACAGGAATTGCCACTCTGGTGTTATGAGTTAATGCCAGAGTTTTAAAGTAATTTCTGGATGGTGTTTTGATAGGGTTTTTAGCTGACCATGAAAGTGTCCTTTCTGTCTTCTGCTATGTAGTAAGTGGACCTCAAATTTGCTAAACCTATTTTCATACTACGTTTGTTATTTCATCTTGATTCACCGCCAATACATGTGGGGGGCCTCTGTCTCCTTTCGGGGTATTTCTCTAGAGGTGAGCTAGGACTAATATTTTCCTCTGCTAGCTTTATTTAGTCCTCCGGCTGGTGCTGGGCATCTAGAATCAACGTAGGCATGCTACCCGGCCACTGCTAGTTGTGCGTTAGGTTTAGTTCATGGTCAGCTCAGTTTCCATCTTCCAAGAGCTAGTTCCTATATATGCTGATGCTATGATCTCTTGCCATTGAGATCATGACACACGATATTCTCAGGAATGCCGTGCAAACGAACCACATTCTGAAAGAATAACGGAACCAGATCAGAAGAGGAAGGCAGCTTAGGCAAGGGCACCAAATGGACCATCTTGGAAAAGCGATCACATACCACCCAGATGACAGACATGCCCCGAGACACTGGAAGATCCGAAATGAAATCCATGGAAATGTGTGTCCAAGGCCTCTTCGGGACAGGCAAGGGCAAAAGCAACCCGCTGGCACGAGAACAGCAAGGCTTAGCCCGAGCACAAGTCCCACAGGACTGCACAAATGACCGCACATCCCGTGACAAGGAAGGCCACCAAAAGGACCTAGCCACCAAATCTCTGGTGCCAAAAATACCCGGATGCCCTGACAACACCGAGGAGTGAACCTCGGAAATGACTCTACTGGTCCATTTATCAGGAACAAACAGTCTGTCAGGTGGACAAGAGTCAGGTCTATCAGCCTGAAATCTCTGCAACACACGTCGCAAATCCGGAGAAATGGCTGACAAGATTACACCCTCTTTAAGAATACCAACTGGCTCTGAGGCTCCAGGAGAGTCAGGCACAAAGCTCCTAGAAAGAGCATCAGCCTTAACATTCTTTGAACCAGGCAGGTACGAGACCACGAAGTCAAAACGGGAGAAAAATAATGACCAACGGGCCTGTCTAGGATTCAGGCGTTTAGCAGACTCGAGATACATCAGATTTTTGTGATCAGTCAAAACCACTACACGATGCTTAGCACCCTCGAGCCAATGACGCCACTCCTCAAATGCCCACTTCATGGCCAACAACTCCCGATTGCCAACATCATAATTCCGCTCAGCAGGCGAAAATTTCCTAGAAAAAAAAGCACATGGTCTCATTACTGAGCAACCAGGGCTTCTCTGCGACAAAACGGCCCCTGCACCGATCTCAGAAGCATCCACTTCAACCTGAAAGGGAAGCGAGACATCAGGCTGACACAAAACAGGCGCCGAAGTAAACCGGCGCTTCAGCTCCTGAAAAGCCTCCACGGCTGCAGGAGCCCAGTTAGCAACATCAGAACCTTTCTTGGTCATATCCGTCAAAGGTTTAACAACGCTAGAAAAATTAGCGATGAAACGACGGTAGAAGTTAGCAAAACCCAAGAACTTCTGAAGACTCTTAACCGACGTGGGCTGAGTCCAATCATGAATAGCTCGGACCTTGACTGGGTCCATCTCCACAGCAGAAGGGGAGAAGATAAAACCCAAAAAGGGAACATTCTGCACACCAAACAGACACTTTGAGCCCTTAATAAACAAAGCATTCTCACGCAAAACCTGAAACACCATCCTGACCTGCCTTACATGGGAGTCCCAATCATCAGAAAAAACCATAATATCATCCAGATAAACAATCATATATTTATCCAGATACTTCCGGAAGATGTCATGCATAAAGGACTGAAACACTGAAGGAGCATTACAGAGCCCAAAAGGCATCACCAAGTACTCAAAATGACCTTCGGGCGTATTAAATGCAGTTTTCCATTCATCTCCCTGCTTAATGCGCACAAGGTTGTACGCACCACGAAGGTCTATCTTGGTGAACCACTTGGCACCCTTAATCCGGGCAAACAAGTCCGACAACAGAGGCAAAGGATACTGAAATTTAACAGTGATTTTATTCAGAAGTCGATAGTCTATACAAGGTCTCAAAGATCCGTCCTTCTTGGCCACAAAGAAAAATCCCGCACCAAGAGGGGAAGAGGATGGACGAATATGTCCCTTCTCCAGAGACTCCTTAATATACGAACGCATTGCGGTATGCTCAGGTACAGACAGATTAAATAATCTTCCCTTAGGAAACTTACTACCTGGAATCAAATCTATAGCGCAGTCACAGTCCCTATGAGGAGGAAGAGCACTGGACCTGGACTCGCTGAATACATCCTGATAATCAGACAAATACTCAGGAACATCCGAAGGAGTAGAGGAATCAATAGACACCGGCGGGGAATCGCAATGAATTCCCTGACAGCCCCAACTTGACACAGACATAGCCTTCCAATACAAAACTGGATTGTGAGTTTGTAACCATGGCAGACCCAAAACGACCAAATCATGCATTTTATGCAAAACAAGAAAACGAATCACCTCTCGATGATCAGGAGACATGCACATGGTCACCTGTGTCCAAAACTGTGGCTTATTCTCCGCCAATGGCGTAGCATCAATACCTCTCAGAGGAATAGGATTAACCAAAGGCTCCAGAACAAAACCACAGCGCTTGGCAAACGACAGATCCATAAGACTCAGGGCAGCACCTGAATCCACAAACGCCATAACAGGATAGGAAGACAAAGAGCAAATTAAAGTCACAGACAAAATAAATTTAGGTTGCAAATTACCAATGGCGACCGGACTAACCACCTTTGTTAAGCGTTTAGAGCATGCTGATATAACATGTGTAGAATCACCACAGTAGAAACACAACCCATTCTGACGTCTATGATTTTTCCGTTCAATTCTAGTCTGAACTCTATCACATTGCATTAACTCAGGTGTCTGTTCAGACAACACCACCAGAGGATTAGCGACTTTGCGCTCCCGTAAACGCCGGTCAATTTGAATAGCCAACGCCATGGAATCATTCAGACTTGTAGGAATGGAGAAACCCACCATCACATTCTTAATGGCTTCAGAAAGGCCATTTCTGAAATTTGCGGCCAGAGCACACTCATTCCACTGAGTAAGCACGGACCATTTCCGAAATTTTTGGCAATAAACTTCAGCTTCATCCTGGCCCTGAGAGATAGCCAGCAAAGCTTTTTCTGCCTGAATTTCAAGATTGGGCTCCTCGTATAGCAACCCAAGCGCCAGAAAAAACGCATCAACATCTGCCAAAGCCGGATCGCCTGACGCTAACGAGAAGGCCCAATCCTGAGGGTCGCCCCGCAAGAAAGAGATAACAATTTTTACTTGCTGAGCTGAGTCTCCAGACGAACGAGGTCTCAGAGATAGAAACAATTTACAATTATTCCTAAAATTTCTAAATTTAAATTGCTCTCCAGAGAACAATTCCGGAATAGGTATTTTAGGTTCTGACATAGGACTGCTAGTAACAAAATCTTGAATACTCTGCACACGAGCAGCAACTGATCCACACTAGTAATCAAGGTCTGGACATTCATGTCTGCAGCAAGGCTCCAGCCACTCTGAGATAAAGGGGAGGAAAGAAAGAAAAAAAAAAAAACTCAGAATTTCCTTTCTTATAATCCCACTTCTGCAATGCATTAAATATTCACTTATGGCCTGGCATACTGTTATGACCCCAATGGCAGGGGGTCTCAGAGACAATAGCGAAGTCTGCAAACATAAAACCCAGCTCATAGGGCAGTGGTAACTGGGCTGACCATATACCTGAACCTAGCACACAAATAACAGCAGCCGGGGAACGTACCTACGTTGATTCTAGACGTCTCACGCCAGCCGGAGAACTAACTAACCCTAGCAGGGAAAAGAAAGACCTTTCTTGCCTCCAGAGGAAATACCCCAAAAAGTTGGATACAAGCCCCCAACAAATAATAACGGTGAGGTAAGAAGAAAAGACAAACGCAAGAAATGAACTAGGTTTTAGCAAAGAGAAGCCCGCTAACTAATAGCAGAATATAGGAAGATGACTTATATGGTCAGCAAAAACCCTCACAAAAACTCCACGCGGAATATTCAAGAACCCCCGAACCGTCTAACGGCACGGGGGGAGAACATCCGCCCCCTAGAGCTTCCAGCAATATAAGGAATCACATTTAGTACAAGCTGGACAAAAATAAGAGCACAGAAAATAACCAAAAACAAGAAAGCAGGACTTAGCTTAATTTTGCAAAGAACCAGGACCAGCAGATAGGAGCAAACAGAAGGATCTGATTACAACGATGCCAGGCACCAGACTGAAAATCCAGGAAGTTCAAATAGCGACACCCCTGGACTAACGAGGCCAGGTGGATACCAAGCAAGGGAAGGAATATCAAAGTGTCATATCACTAGTGACCACAAGAGGGAGCCAAAAGGTCTAATTCACAACACAACACTACAGGCCTCTGACTTGTTATACTGTGCACACAGGCCTAGATAATCACTCTCTCCCTCCAATAACTGTCACGTGTCATGATTCCCAATGGCAGGGACATGGGCAAAAACGGACTAGCTCTAGGAAGATGGTAACTCAGGTAACCGCGATGCTGAACCTAACACGCAAATAGAAGTAGCCAGGGGGTGTGCCTACGTTGATCTCTAGACACCTCGCACCAGCCGGAGAGCTAACTACCCCTAGAAGAGGAATACACAGACCTGGCTTGCCTCCAGGGAAACCCCAAAAGTTATAGTAGCCCCCCACATGTAATAACGGTTAGGTAAGAGGAAAACACAAACGCAGTATGAATATAGTTTCAGCAAAGTGAGGCCCTCTGACTAGATAGATGAAAATACAAAAGAGGACTTCGCGGTTACCTCAAAACCCTAAGCAGCCATCCTGAAACTACCTTAACTCCGTTATCAACTCATGACACCGGAGTAGTAATTTCAGATCACTAGAGCTTCCAGCAGCACAAGAAATATAAATGCATGCTGGACAAACAAACACAAAAAATGCCAAAGATTCAACTTAGCTGAATTGCAGACTTGGAGCAGGTAGCAAGCAACAGAGATGCTCTGGTAACATTGATTGCCGGCACTAGAGTGACTGAGAAGCCAGACTAAATAGGAAACTCCCAATTTCCTGATGAAAACAGGTGCACTGGAAACACAAGACCAAAGTCAACCAGTACCACCAGTAGCCACCAGAGGGAGCCCAAAAACAGAATTCACAACAGTACCCCCCCCTTAAGGAGGGGGCACCGAACCCTCATGAGAACCACCAGGGCGATCTGGATGCGCCCTATGAAAGGCGCGAACCAAATCAGAGGCATGAACATCAGAGGCAGTCACCCAAGAATTATCCTCCTGACCGTATCCCTTCCATTTAACCAGATATTGAAGTCTCCGTCTGGAAATACGAGAGTCCAAAATCTTCTCCACAACATACTCCAATTCACCCTCCACCAGCACAGGAGCAGGAGGCTCAACAGAAGGAACAACCGGTACCTCGTACCTCCGCAACAACGACCTATGGAAGACATTATGAATGGTGAAAGATGCTGGAAGGTCCAAACGAAAAGATACAGGATTAAGAATCTCCAAAATCTTATAAGGACCTATGAACCGAGGTTTGAACTTAGGAGAAGAGACCTTCATAGGGACAAAGCGAGAAGACAACCACACCAAGTCTCCAACACGGAGATGATGACCCACACGACGATGACGATTAGCAAACTGCTGAGTCTTCTCCTGAGACAACTTCAAATTGTCCACCACATGACTCCAAATCCGGTGCAGTCTATCCACCACAGAATCCACTCCAGGACAATCCGAAGACTCCACCTGACCAGACGAAAAACGAGGGTGAAACCCTGAATTGCAAAAGAAAGGAGAAACCAGAGTAGCAGAATTGGCCCGATTATTGAGGGCAAACTCTGCCAACGGCAAAAAGGCGACCCAATCATCCTGATCAGCAGACACAAAACACCTCAAATACGTCTCCAAGGTCTGATTAGTTCGCTCCATCTGGCCATTAGTCTGAGGATGGAACGCAGATGAAAAAGACAAATCAATGCCCATCCTGGCACAGAACGCTCGCCAGAACCTAGACACAAATTGAGATCCTCTGTCAGACACGATGTTTTCCGGGATACCATGCAAGCGAACCACATTCTGAAAAAATAAAGCAACCAACTCCGATGAAGAAGGCAATTTGGGCAAGGGTACCAAATGAACCATCTTAGAAAAACGGTCACACACCACCCAAATGACAGACATTTTCTGAGAAACCGGGAGATCCGAGATAAAGTCCATAGAGATGTGCGTCCACGGCCTCTTCGGAATAGGCAAGGACAACAACAATCCACTAGCCCGAGAACAGCAAGGCTTGGCCCGAGCACAAACATCACAAGACTGTACAAAGGTACGCACATCCCGAGACAGGGAAGGCCACCAGAAGGACCTGGCCACCAAATCTCTGGTACCAAAAATTCCAGGGTGGCCCGCCAACACAGAAGAATGAACCTCTGAGATGACTCTACTGGTCCACTCATCTGGAACAAACAATCTCCCAGACGGACAACGATCAGGCTTATCAGTCTGAAACTCCTGCAAAGCACGTCGCAAGTCTGGGTAGACAGCAGACAAAATCACTCCATCCTTAAGGATACCCGTAGGCTCAGAATCACCAGAGGAGTCAGGCTCAAAACTCCTAGAAAGAGCATCTGCCTTCACATTTTTCGAGCCAGGCAAGTATGAAACCACAAAATTAAACCGAGAGAAAAACAATGACCAGCGCGCCTGTCTAGGATTCAGACGCCTGGCGGACTCAAGGTAAATCAGATTCTTGTGATCAGTCAAGACCACCACCTGATGTCTAGCACCCTCAAGCCAATGACGCCACTCCTCAAATGCCCACTTCATAGCCAAGAGCTCCCGATTGCCGACATCATAATTTCGCTCGGCGGGCGAAAACTTTCGAGAGAAGAATGCACATGGTCTCATCACTGAGCAATCGGGACTTTTCTGCGACAAAACCGCCCCCGCTCCAATCTCGGAAGCATCAACCTCAACCTGAAAAGGGAGCGAAACATCAGGCTGGCGCAACACAGGGGCAGAGGAAAAGCGGCGCTTAAGCTCCCGAAAGGCCTCCACAGCCGCAGAGGACCAATTGGCAACATCAGCACCCTTCTTAGTCAAATCAGTCAGAGGTTTAGCAACACTTGAAAACCCAGTTATAAATCGACGATAGAAATTAGCAAAGCCCAAGAACTTCTGAAGACTCTTCAGGGAAGTAGGCTGCGTCCAATCACAAATAGCCCGAACCTTGACAGGATCCATCTCAACAGAAGAAGGGGAAAAAATATACCCCAAAAAGGAAATCTTCTGAACCCCAAAGATACACTTTGAGCCCTTTACAAACAGAGAATTGGACCGCAAAACCTGAAAAACCTTCCTAACCTGTTGAACATGCGACTCCCAGTCATCCGAAAAAATCAAAATATCATCCAAATACACAATCATAAATTTATCCAGGTATTTACGGAAAATATCGTGCATAAAGGACTGAAAGACTGAAGGAGCATTAGAAAGACCAAAAGGCATTACCAAATACTCAAAATGGCCCTCGGGCGTATTAAATGCAGTTTTCCACTCATCTCCCTGCTTAATCCGCACCAAATTATACGCACCCCGAAGATCAACCTTAGAGAACCACTTTGCCCCTTTAATACGAGCAAATAAATCAGTCAATAGTGGCAAAGGATACTGGTATTTGACTGTAATCTTATTCAACAGGCGATAATCAATACAGGGCCTCAGGGAGCCATCTTTTTTACCCACGAAAAAAAAACCTGCTCCTAAAGGGGAGGAGGATGGACGGATATGTCCCTTTTCCAAGGACTCCTTAATATACTCCCGCATAGCAGCATGCTCAGGCACAGACAGATTAAACAAACGACCCTTGGGAAACTTGCTGACCGGAATCAAGTCTATAGCACAATCACAATCCCTGTGAGGGGGGAGAGAACTAAGTTTGGGCTCCTCAAAAACATCACAATAGTCAGACAAAAATGCCGGAATTTCAGAGGGAGTAGATGAAGCAATGGAAACCAAAGGTACTTCCCCATGAGCCCCCTGACATCCCCAGCTTAACACAGACATTGTTTTCCAGTCAAGGACTGGATTATGAGTTTGCAACCATGGCAATCCAAGCACTAAGACATCATGCAAGTTATGCAACACAAGGAAGCGAATCACCTCCCGATGGTCAGGAGTCATACACATAGTCACTTGTGTCCAGTATTGTGGTTTATTCCTAGCCAATGGTGTGGAGTCGATACCCTTCAGAGGGATAGGAACTTCCAAAGGCTCTAGGCCAAACCCACAACGTCTGGCAAAGGACCAATCCATAAGACTCAAGGAAGCGCCAGAATCCACATAGGCATCCACAGAAATAGATGATAATGAACAGATCAAAGTTACAGACAAAATAGACTGTAAGGTGCAAATTGCAAAAGACTTATCACCCTTTTTTGTGCGTTTAGAGCATGCTGATATAACATGAGCAGAATCACCACAGTAGAAGCACAACCCATTTTTACGCCTATAATTCTGCCGTTCACTTCTGGACAGAATTCTATCACATTGCATAATCTCTGGTGCCTGCTCAGAAGACACCGCCAAATGGTGCACAGGTTTGCGCTCCTGTAAACGCCGATCAATCTGAATAGCCATAGTCATGGATTCATTCAGACCTGTGGGCGTAGGAAACCCCACCATGACATCTTTAACGGCGTCAGAGAGACCTTCTCTGAAATTCGCCGCCAGGGCGCACTCATTCCACTGAGTAAGCACAGACCATTTTCGAAATTTTTGACAATATATTTCAGCTTCATCATGCCCTTGAGAGAGGGCTATCAAGGCCTTTTCAGCCTGAATCTCCAAATTAGGTTCCTCATAGAGCAACCCCAGTGCCAGAAAAAACGCATCCACATTAAGCAGCGCAGGATCCCCTGGTGCCAATGCAAATGCCCAATTCTGGGGGTCACCCCGCAACAAGGAAATAACAATCTTAACCTGCTGAGCGGGGTCTCCAGCGGAGCGAGATCTCAGAGAAAGATACAATTTACAATTGTGCTTAAAATTCAAAAAGCGAGATCTATCTCCAGAAAAGAACTCCGGTATAGGGATCTTGGGTTCAGACATAGGAGCATGTATAACATAGTCTTGGATATTTTGAACCTTAGAGGCAAGAGTATTAAGATTTGAAGCTAAACCCTGGATATCCATTTCTCAACAGCAGAGGTCTGAGCCATTCAGGGGTTAAGAGGAGAGGAAAAAAAACAAAAAACAGCAGATTGCAATTATGGCTAGACAGAACCTCTGAGTAAAAAAAAAAAAAAAAAAAGTGTCAGAAACTTCTTTTTTTTTTTCTCTCCTTCTTTAGCCAATACCTTTAATACATTATGGCCGGCAATACTGTCATGAATCCCAATGGCAGGGACATGGGCAAAAACGGACTAGCTCTAGGAAGATGGTAACTCAGGTAACCGCGATGCTGAACCTAACACGCAAATAGAAGTAGCCAGGGGGTGTGCCTACGTTGATCTCTAGACACCTCGCGCCAGCCGGAGAGCTAACTACCCCTAGAAGAGGAATACACAGACCTGGCTTGCCTCCAGGGAAACCCCAAAAGTTATAGTAGCCCCCCACATGTAATAACGGTTAGGTAAGAGGAAAACACAAACGCAGTATGAATATAGTTTCAGCAAAGTGAGGCCCTCTGACTAGATAGATGAAAATACAAAAGAGGACTTCGCGGTTACCTCAAAACCCTAAGCAGCCATCCTGAAACTACCTTAACTCCGTTATCAACTCATGACACCGGAGTAGTAATTTCAGATCACTAGAGCTTCCAGCAGCACGAGAAATATAAATGCATGCTGGACAAAACAAACACAAAAAGCCAAAGATTTCAACTTAGCTGAATTGCAGACTTGGAGCAGGTAGCAAGCAACAGAGATGCTCTGGTAACATTGATTGCCGGCACTAGAGTGACTGAGAAGCCAGACTAAATAGGAAACTCCCAATTTCCTGATGAAAACAGGTGCACTGGAAACACAAGACCAAAGTCAACCAGTACCACCAGTAGCCACCAGAGGGAGCCCAAAAACAGAATTCACAACAGTCACGTAGCTGTGCAATGGTGTGAGTGTGCCAAGTCAGGTGGCGCCTGCCCTTTTATAATCCCTGATGATGTCATATGGTCAGCCAACCACAGTAATGCCACTACCAAGATGACTACGGCATTACAGTGACGCGCAGGCAATCCCCGCATGCTTATTGGCTGTGTAACAGGCGTCAAACGTGTGGAGTGCGATTTGAGTTTGAAATCGAGCACCGGCTAATGCAGCGCCCCAGAGTCCTGGTCGTTGCAGTAATGTCGCTCTGCCACTAAGGGGAGTGATGTTGCATCTGATTGCGCGAAAGGAGTTCACCTGACCAGGTATCACAGTCACACACAACATTTCACACTACATCCACCAGGGGGAGCAAAGGGTTCTATGTATTAGGCCACTCCTCACACTCTGGTAAAACTGGGGGTTGGATAGGAAGATAGAGAGAAACTGACTGGGTTTGATCCAGGCAACATCCTGTGGCAGAGGGTGTTGCGGGGGAAGATTCAGGGGGGTCTCTGTCAGGGGTGGGATCCTGGCAGTGACCTAGCGAACAGGACAGATCGTTACGGAGCCGCGCCTGCACCTGATTGTGGCGGGATCTTAAGAAAGGACATGAAGCGAAGTATATTGTGGAGAAGTGAGAAACGAGATCACAGCAAAAAGGCGATAGAACCAGTAGGAGTCGTGCCCCGAGATCGGCAACATCCTACTGAGGTACGTAGCCGGTGGCCGGAACGCCGAGGAAGTATTGGGCTCCAAGCATTACTTCAAACAGAGGCAGGACAGTTGATTATAGGTTGGCTGTCTCACCTAAAACACCTAAGCAGACATAGGGGGCAATTGTGGGAGAGGGGCGTCTCTAGGGTCCCAGAATAACTCCAGGCCTACCCGTCATACGGGTGCGTCCTAGCCATATCATCTGGGGGACGGAGAAGAACATCAGAACAGATACATCAGTTGTGAGGACTATCCCGTGATGCTCAGCAGGGAAGGACTACAACACACAGGCGCTAGTAGGTAGGCACTGATTTCCACCTGCAAAGGGAACTCTGGATGTGCCTTCGGACCGGCCGGACAGAGCCAGCCCGGTTAGCAGTGCTCTGGATTGCGGATCCTGAAGCCTCCAGTAAAGAGGTAAAGAGACTGCAACCCTGTGTCCTCGTCATTCATTGCGCCTGGCACCAACACCTTTCATTGGACGCCCCTTTGCAGGGTCACGGACCGGGTCAAGCCACCGTGACAACCCCAGGACTGAGACAGAGAGGCCCGGTACTGAGTACCCCGCTGCCCTGCGTCTGGGGGCGCTCCACTAATGCTTGCTGAGTAACGAGCACATCCAAGCACCGTAATACTCGAGTGATATGTGAGAATCACCAAGCTCGTTCACTCATCTCCACTGTTTTGCTTTTCTTGTGTCTGATTTTTTCCATCTACACCTTGAAGAGTAATCATAAAAATAGAATAAGCTTAGCAACCTAGATTCTGTTATTTTTCAGAGGCTGGAAGCTTCAAAAGTCCCGGCCCATTATTACCAAGAATATGATTGCTGCTTAATGCACTTTAATATGTTACTTTCAGATGTAACAAACATTATTTTGCATTTGTCTACACGATTCTCGTCATTTCATTACCGGCACACAGAAATACATCAGCTTTCATGCAACATTAGGCCAGTGTGCCGGGTGCTACATTTCTGAATGTTGATGGTTTAGTTAATTATATCCATTTAACCCCAATGACTTTGATAATAGAGTTTTACATTAACAGAAAGCCATCTGATTCCAACACGCAACACAACAGGGGAAGACAGCAATGTCAATTTCACAACAATTTTTTAAAATCTTTTTATCTTTAATGTACAACCTTCTGGACAAAAAGGGTCAAATTCATAGGTAAAGGTTAGCAGTACAGGCAGGTGATGCAAACTAGAAACCTTAATATTCTATAAGAGATCCTGCAGGATGTTAATGTTGGCATTGACATCATGGATCAAACATTGGAGGATCAATTATAGATCCTTATCACAATGGATCCCATTGAAATAGCTTATTAGACTTTACTGGTCCAATATCATGAAGTTGACTGCATCATTACCCATTCCAAGTGTGATGTGCTGAGAACCTACAGGAGATCTTTACTATTTCAGAATCAAGATCACAATGAAGAGTTTTCTGACCTTTGGGGAAAAAACACCAGTAGATACTATAAAATAAAAAGAAATATATTGAAGTCCCCTTTGAATTTATGAAAGCATTCAGTCTTTATGGGTCAGCGTCTATTAGCATGGAACATGGAACATCTAGAAATGGCATTCTTTCCCTTCTATTCTTTGCAATAGCTCTAAATCTGTCAGGTTGTGGGACATCTGTGTACAGTGCCATCTCCAGGTAACCACAGATTTTCTATCGGATTCAGTACTGGGCTCTGGATGAGCCATTCCAAAACTTTGACCTTCTGGCAAAGCCATTCTTTTTTTGCTTTGGACGTTACTTAGCGCCATTCTATATTAGGAAAGATCATTGAACAAATTATTAAACAACATGTATGTAAGTTCTTGGATAAGAATACAGTAAATAACCGGAGCCAGCATGGGTTTATAACAAACAAGTCTTGCCAGACAAATCTAATTTCCTTCTATGATGGAATCACTGACTGGGTGGATCAGGGAAATGCAGTAGATATAGTATATCTCAACTTCAGCAAAGCATTTGAAAGTATCTCAAACTATCCTTATTGAAAAAATTAACGAGTATGGGATTGACAACGGTTAGGTGGATCAGTGATCGTGCTCAAAGAGTGCTAATAAATGGTTGTACATCCATTTGGAACAGTGTTTCAAGTGGGCTACCTCAAGGCTCTGTCCTGGCCTCAGTGTCATTCAACATTTTTTATAAATGATCTAGATAAGGGAACAGAAGGTAAACAGATCAAATTTGCAGGTGAGGCAAAGCTTGGAGGAATAGCTAACAATAGAAAAGACAGAGAAAGGATTCAGAAGGATCTTGAACAATGGGCAGCAGAATAGAATGGTATTTAACAGGGAGAAATACAAGAGTCTACATCTGTGCAAGAAAAACAAAAATTACATCTACAGAATGGGAGAAATAGAACTAAGCAGCAGCACGTGTGAAAGACTTTGGTATACTAATAGATCACAGTGTTGGGCACCACACTTAAAAAAGAGTTTGAACACCTGGAGCACGTTTAGAGAAGAGCTACCAGGATGGTGAGCGGACTGCAAACAATGTCCTACAAGGAAAGGTTAAAGGATCTGGAAATGTTTAGCTTACAAAAAAGGCTAAGAGATGACTTAATAGCTGTCTACAAATATCTGAAGGGTTGTCACATTGTAGAGGGATCATTCTCATTTGCACATGGAAACACGAGAAGCAATGGAATGAAACTGAAAGGGAGAAGATACAGATTAGATATTAGAAAAAAAAACTTTGACAGTGAGGGTGATCAATGAGGGGAACAGGCTGCCACAAGAGGTAGTGAGTTCTCCTTCAATGGAAGTCTTCAAATAGAATCTGGAAAAACATCTGAGATGGTTTAGTGAATCCTGCATTGAGCAGGGGGTTGGATACTATGACTCTTGAGATCCCTTCCAACTCTAACATTTTATGATTCTATGATTCTATTGTTGTGCTGACAAATTTTTCTCCATCTTCCACATTTTTTGCAGATGCATGCACTTCTAGGGATAAGCGGACCTGTGGAAGTTTGGGTTCTGATACCCAACCCAAACTTTATTTCAAAGAACTTCCCCCGAAACTCATAACATTGCAACAGACTTCTGTGAGAAGTCTGCTTTCGGTGATTAGCACTGGACAGTAACTGTCCAGTACAAACCCCAAACTTTTCATTTAGAGCTCGCTGATCTCTGTTCATTACTCCTTCCACTTTGACTGAAGCCCCAGTTCCAGCTGCCAAAAAACAGAACCAAGGCACAATGCTGCCCCCACCATGCTTCTATGTGGGTATTGTGTTCTTTTGGTGACGTACAATGTTGGCTTTGCACCAAACATACAGGTGTTTCTCACAAAATAAGAATATCATTCAAAAGTTGATTGTAAGCCATAATCATTAACAATAACAGAAATAAAAACTTGAAATAGATCACTCGATGGAGGTTTTGACAAAACATAGCCAAGTTTGGATTTTTTTCTTTGTAATACGGGAGATTGTTGTCACATGCAATACACAATCAGTACTTGCAACAAATTCCTGCAGCTCCTTTAATGTTTCTGTAGGTCGCTTGGCAGCCTCCCGGACCAATTTTCTTCTTGTCTTTTCATAAAGTTTTGAGAGACGCCCAGTTATAGGTAATGTCACTATTGTGCCAAATTTAAGACACTTCTTGATTACGTCTTCATAGTATCCATGGTATATCTAGTGCCTTGGAAAATGTTTTGTACCCTTCTCCTGACTGAAAACTTTCAACAATGAGATCCCTTTGCTGTGTTGTATTCTGTTTAAGGACCATGGCCTTTAGGGTATGTGCACATGTTGCGGATTCCATTGCGGATTTTTCCACGTGGATTCTGCAGAATCCGCAGGTAAAATGACTTGCGTTTTACCTGCAGATTCGCTGCGGGTTTTCTGTTGATTTACTGCGGATTTTGCCTGCATTTTTACACCTGCGGATTCCTATAAAGGAATAGGTGTAAAATGCTGTGGAATCCGCACAAAGAATTGACTTGCTGCGGAAAATAATCCGAAATGCTTCCAGGTGGAATTTTCCACAGCATGTGCACAGCGGATTTGGTTTTCCATAGGTAAACATGCTACTGTACAACGCATGGAAAACTGCTGTGAATCCGCAGCGCCAAATCCGCTGCGGATCCGCAGCCAAATCTGTAACATGTGCACATAGCCTTACTGTAAAATGCAACTAAGAAAATGTCAATAAAATTATTTTAGCATAACTAAACTTAAAGGGAACCTCCTGTCATCAGTTTTTTAGTGTGTGAACCAATGCCACCACCTTTCTAAGCACCTGTACTGAATTACACAAATGTGACCATCATCCCCTAACTCCCTCTGTAGAACACCAAAAATACCTTTTTATTTTTGAAGCATTGTATGTAAATGGCTTTGGTCCAGTCCGATAGCCATCATTTCCTCGGCGTCTGTGTAAATTGGAGGTGATTTGAATTGCCTTTTTTTTTTTTTTTCTGTTTTAAAATCTATTTTCTTTAAATATATATTTTAGTTCCCTTAGGGAACTTGAACCTTCCAAACTTTAACTTTCGATTGTTTATTCTATTTATTGCAAAAACAGATATTGCAGTATGGACCATATGCTGAGCTTCACAAGAGTACCAAGTGATGGGGATCTTCAGCAGGCCCCTTGCTACCATACTAATCCATCAGCACCCCAAGATCACGTTGCAGCGGGGTGGTTGGTGCAGACACACACAAGCACTGGCACGTTTCATTGAATTCCGCTGTCAAAGACTGGCAGCATCATCGAAGTGATTAACAACTGTGGACAGAACCTGGTTACAACTGTTAGATACAGATGCCAGCTGTACAATATAGGCAGTATCTGCCTCTTGTGGAGGAAGATCAGCTTCTGAGCCCACTCCACACATGTGGACCCCTTCCCAGGATGTTAATTCACATCTTAACGTGGGAAAAGGTAATTCTTAAAGATTACAGCATGGAGAGGGGGAGGATTGTTCCATGTAAGATTCAAAGGGAGAGAGGGAAAAAGCATCCAAGTTTACAAGGAGAGTAGAGAAAACAGGTTGAAGATAGGGACAAAAGGACAAAAGCACCCAAAAATAAATTACCATATACTCGAATATGAGCAGACCCGAGTATAAGCCAAGGCACCCAATTTTACCACAAAAAAATGGGAAAACTTATTATAACCCTGGTATGCATTGTTCCCTCATCCCCAATCTGGTCTGCATGGCCTCCTCATCCCTATCATGTATGCATGGCTCCTCATCCCTATCCTGGTATGCATGGTCCCATCAGAAAAACACTAAAAACAATCATCCTACTTACCATCCCTGCGCTCCATCGCAGCGTCTTCATCTGGTGCCAGCAGCTGCAGCAGCGGGTGGATCACATGTGCACGCTACTTAAGGGAATGAATATTAACTGCACTCCATGCCCATGGGCGTGGAAGGCAGTGAATATTCATACCCTTAAGTAGTGGGCAAATGTGATCGCCCGGCCGCTGCAGGAAGCCGGTGGCTGTGACTACTGTGCCCGCTATTAAAGAGAAATTAATATTCACTACCAGTGAATATTTATTTCTCTTTAGCAGCAGGCACAGGCTTTTGCTGCAGCAGCTGGCTCCTGCCCCCTGTGACCTGCTGCTCCGCCACTGCCTCTCCCTCTCCATCTTCTGGGAACCTCACTCGAGTAGGAGCCAAGGGGGCTTTTTCAACGCAAAAAAAATGAAAAATTCGGCTTATACTCAAGTATCTACTGTAAGCTTTTGTGGCGCCCCTAGGGGTATTTGCCACAAAAATAGTTATTGACACCAAATACAAATATTAAAATAGCAAGACTGCACTACCATCTCCGGCCAGAAGGGGGAGCTCCAGAGACTCCCCTTGATCTATTCTGGTCTGAGAGAGGGACGGGCAGTTGGGTTGAGGAGCTGAAAGTGAGAGGTCGTATAACTGAACTCCTAACAGCCCTATGACGGATTATAGGCCCGTAATACCCATAGTAGGAAAAGAGGAATAGAGAAAAAGGACATTGTGAGAACCGGGTAGCAATAACCTCTACCCAGAATAGGCGCAGAGACGGATACCGGATCCGTGGCTATATTCATTATACATAATACAGCAACCAGAAGGAAGTGAGGTGATATCAGCTTCACCAGGGTAAGACGCAGCAACAGACACAGAGTTCAGCGGTACTCCCAGAGGGGGAAGCCGACAAAAAGGACTCGGGTTGGCGGTCAAACCAGAGCACAGAAGAGACAGATTGGGTCGGCAGCCAGTTCACAAACAGCAGCAGGACCATATAGAAACTGCGCATAATGTCATGATCTCTGCAGGCAGAGATCATAGCAAGCCTATAGAGGGACAAGCTCTCGGAAGATGGAACTATACTGACCATGAACTAAGCCTGCCGCGCAACTAGAAATAGCCAGGTAGCATTTCCTATTTATAGCTAGATGCCCAGCTCTGGCCTAAGACCTAAATAGCTAGCAGAGGGAAATATAAGACCTGGCTCACCTCTAGAGAAATATTCCAAAGAAGACAGTAGCCCCCCACATATAATGACGGTGAGTTCAGATGAAACAACAAACGCAGCAGGAAAATAGTCTTAGCAAATTTGAGGTCCGCTTACTAGATAGCAGAAGACAGATAGTATACTTTCATGGTCAGCAGAAAAACACTAACAAAACACCATCCAGAGATTACCTTAAACTCTGGCATTAACTCATAACGCCAGAGTAGCAATCCCTGATCAACGAGAGCTTTCCAGACACAGTAACAAAACTTCAGCTGTGAACTGGAACAAATAGGCAAAACAAAACATGGACAAAAGTCCAACTTATCTAGTAGTAGTCTAGAAGCAGGAACAAGCACTGAGAGGCATCAGATAACATTGTTGACCGGCAAGAAACCACCAGAGAAATGAGCTTAAATAGCGACACCCACTACTGATGGAACCAGGTGAAACAGGAAAGAGGATGACAAGTCCAATTCCACAAGCGGCCACCGGGGGAGCCCAGAATCCAAATTCACAACAGTACCCCCCCCTCAAGGAGGGGGCACCGAACCCTCACCAGATCCACCAGGGCGACCAGGATGAGCCCTATGGAAGGCACGAACAAGATCAGAAGCATGAACATCAGATGCATTGACCCAAGAATTATCCTCCTGGCCGTAACCCTTCCAGTTGACCAGATACTGGAGTCTCCGTCTGGAAACACGAGAGTCCAAAATTTTCTCCACAACGTACTCCAACTCACCCTCAACCAACACCGGAGCAGGAGGCTCAACTGAAGGTACCACAGGTACCTCATACCTGCGCAATAACGACCGATGAAAAACGTTATGAATGGAAAAGGACGCAGGGAGGTCCAAACGGAAAGAAACAGGATTAAGAATCTCCAATATTCTATAAGGGCCGATGAACCGAGGTTTAAACTTAGGAGAAGAGACCCTCATAGGGACAAAACGAGAAGACAACCACACCAAATCTCCAACACAAAGCCGAGAACCAACACGACGATGACGGTTGGCAAAACGCTGAGTCTTCTCCTGGGACAACTTCAAATTGTCCATAACCTGCCCCCAGATGTGATGCAATCTCTCCACCACCGCATCCACTCCAGGACAATCCGAGGATTCCACCTGACCGGAGGAAAATCGAGGGTGAAACCCCGAATTACAGAAAAACGGGGACACCAAGGTGGAAGAGCTGGCCCGATTATTGAGGGCGAACTCTGCCAATGGCAAAAAAGCAACCCAATCATCCTGGTCAGCAGAGACAAAACACCTCAGATATGTCTCCAGGGTCTGATTAGTCCGCTCGGTCT
This sequence comes from Ranitomeya variabilis, assembly GCF_051348905.1. Taxonomy (NCBI): domain Eukaryota; kingdom Metazoa; phylum Chordata; class Amphibia; order Anura; family Dendrobatidae; genus Ranitomeya; species Ranitomeya variabilis. The sequence continues at coordinate 48,188,767 of NC_135232.1, read as the reverse complement.
GGCCATTAGTCTGAGGGTGAAAAGCAGATGAAAAAGACAAATCTATGCCCATCCTAGCACAGAATGCCCGCCAAAATCTAGACACAAATTGGGTACCTCTGTCAGAAACAATATTCTCAGGAATACCGTGCAATCGGACAACATTCTGAAAAAACAGAGGAACCAACTCAGAAGAAGAAGGCAACTTGGGCAGAGGAACCAAATGGACCATTTTAGAGAAACGGTCACAGACCACCCAGATGACAGACATCTTCTGGGAAACAGGCAGATCTGAAATAAAATCCATCGAGATGTGTGTCCAAGGCCTCTTAGGAATAGGCAAGGGCAACAGCAGTCCGCTAGCCCGAGAACTACAAGACTTGGCCCGAGCACAAACGTCACATGACTGCACAAAGACTCGCACATCTCGTGACAGGGAAGGCCACCAGAAGGATCTTGCCACCAAATCCCTGGTACCAAAAATTCCGGGATGACCTGCCAATGCAGAAGAATGTACCTCAGAGATGACTCTGCTGGTCCAATCATCCGGAACAAACAGTCTATCAGGCGGACAACGATCCGGTCTATCCGCCTGAAACTCTTGCAAGGACCGCCGCAGATCAGGAGAAACGGCCGACAAAATTACTCCCTCCCTAAGGATACCTGTGGGTTCAGAATTACCAGGAGAGTCCGGGTCAAAACTCCTAGAAAGGGCATCTGCCTTAACATTCTTAGAACCCGGTAGGTATGACACCACAAAATTAAAGCGAGAAAAAAATAAAGACCAGCGCGCCTGTCTAGGATTCAGGCGTCTGGCAGTCTCAAGATAAATCAAATTTTTGTGGTCAGTCAATACCACCACCTGATGCCTAGCCCCCTCAAGCCAATGGCGCCACTCCTCAAACGCCCACTTCATGGCCAAAAGCTCCCGATTCCCAACATCATAATTCCGCTCTGCGGGCGAAAATTTGCGAGAAAAGAAGGCACAAGGCCTAATGACGGAGCAGTCGGAACCTTTCTGCGACAACACTGCCCCAGCTCCGATCTCCGAAGCGTCAACCTCAACCTGAAAAGGCAGATTCACATCAGGCTGACGCAACACAGGGGCAGAGGCAAAACGGCGCTTAAGCTCCTGAAAGGCCTCTACAGCATGAGGGGACCAATTAGCAACATCAGCGCCTTGTCTGGTCAAATCAGTCAGTGGTTTAACGACATCCGAAAAACCAGCAATAAATCGGCGGTAAAAGTTGGCAAAGCCCAAAAATCTCTGAAGACCCTTAAGAGAGGAGGGCTGAGTCCAGTCACAAATAGCTTGCACCTTGACGGGATCCATCTCAATGGAAGAGGGAGAAAAAATATACCCCAAAAAGGAAATTTTCTGGACCCCAAAAACGCACTTAGACCCCTTCACACATAAAGAATTAGACCGCAGAACCTGAAAAACTCTCCTGACCTGCTGGACATGAGAGTCCCAGTCATCAGAAAAAATCAGAATATCATCCAGATATATTATCATAAATTTATCCAGAAAATCGCGGAAAATATCATGCATAAAAGACTGGAAAACTGAAGGGGCATTAGAAAGACCAAAAGGCATGACCAAATACTCAAAGTGGCCCTCGGGCGTATTAAATGCGGTCTTCCACTCATCCCCCTGCCTGATCCGCACCAAATTATACGCCCCACGAAGATCAATTTTAGAGAACCACTTAGCACCCTCTATACGAGCAAACAAATCAGTAAGCAATGGCAATGGGTATTGATACTTAACAGTGATCTTATTCAGAAGCCGATAATCAATACATGGTCTCAAAGAGCCGTCTTTTTTTGAGACAAAGAAAAACCCAGCTCCCAAGGGAGAAGAAGATGGACGAATATGTCCCTTTTCCAAAGACTCCTTTATATATTCCCGCATAGCAGCATGTTCCGGCACAGACAGATTAAACAAACGACCCTTGGGATATTTACAACCCGGTATCAAATCTATGGCACAATCGCACTCACGGTGCGGAGGTAACGACCCAAGCTTGGGTTCGTCAAAGACATCTTGATAATCAGAGAGGAACTCAGGGACTTCAGAGGGAATGGACGACGAAATAGAAACCAAAGGTAAGTCCCCATGAATACCCTTACATCCCCAGCTCAACACAGACATTGCTCTCCAGTCCAAGACTGGGTTGTGAGACTGCAACCATGGCAATCCCAGTACCAAATCGTCATGTAAATTATACAGCACCAGGAAACGAATAATCTCCTGGTGATCCGGATTGATACGCATGGTTACTTGTGTCCAGTATTGTGGTTTATTATTAGCCAATGGGGTGGAGTCAATCCCCTTCAGAGGAATAAGAGTCTCCAAAGGCTCTAAATCAAAACCACAACGATTGGCAAAGGACCAATCCATAAGACTCAGAGCGGCGCCAGAGTCAACATAGGCGTCCGTGGCAATGGATGACAAAGAGCAAATCAGGGTTACAGACAAAATAAACTTAGACTGAATGGTGCCAATGGAAACAGACTTATCAAGCTTCTTTGTACGCCTAGAGCATGCTGATATAACATGAGTAGAATCCCCACAATAGAAACACAATCCATTCTTCCGTCTAAAATTCTGTCGCTCGCTCCTGGACAGAATTCTATCACACTGCATACTTTCTGGCGTCTTTTCCATAGACACCGCCAGATGGTGCACCGGTTTGCGCTCCCGCAGACGCCTATCAATCTGAATAGCCATTGTCATGGACTCATTCAGACCTGCAGGCACAGGGAACCCCACCATAACATCCTTAACGGCATCAGAGAGACCTTCTCTGAAAGTTGCCGCCAAGGCGCACTCATTCCACTGAGTAAGCACAGACCATTTACGGAATTTTTGGCAGAAAACTTCAGCTTCGTCTTGCCCCTGAGATAGTGCCATCAAAGTTTTTTCTGCCTGAAGTTCCAAATGAGGTTCCTCATAAAGCAAGCCCAAGGCCAGAAAAAACGCATCCACATCGCGTAACGCAGGATCCCCTGCTGGCAATGAGAAGGCCCAATCTTGAGGGTCACCCCTGAGCAAGGAAATCACAATCCTAACCTGCTGAGCAGGGTCTCCAGCTGAACGAGACTTCAGGGACAAATAAAGCTTACAATTATTTCGGAAATTCTGGAAGCTAGCTCTATTCCCTGTGAAGAACTCCGGCAAAGGAATTCTCGGCTCAGATACCGGAGCATGTACCACAAAATCTTGTAAATTTTGTACTTTCGTGATGAGATTATTCAAACCCGCAGTTACACTCTGGAGATCCATTATTGTCAGGTGCACACAGAGCCATACAGAGATTAGGAGGAGAGAGAGAAAAAAGACTGCAGCAAGGCAGACTGGAGGAAAAAAAAAAAAAAATTCCAGCAGACTTCTTATAACTCTCCTTTCTCAACCTGGGTCTTTAACACTTTATTGTCCGGTCAAACTGTCATGATCTCTGCAGGCAGAGATCATAGCAAGCCTATAGAGGGACAAGCTCTCGGAAGATGGAACTATACTGACCATGAACTAAGCCTGCCGCGCAACTAGAAATAGCCAGGTAGCATTTCCTATTTATAGCTAGATGCCCAGCTCTGGCCTAAGACCTAAATAGCTAGCAGAGGGAAATATAAGACCTGGCTCACCTCTAGAGAAATATTCCAAAGAAGACAGTAGCCCCCCACATATAATGACGGTGAGTTCAGATGAAACAACAAACGCAGCAGGAAAATAGTCTTAGCAAATTTGAGGTCCGCTTACTAGATAGCAGAAGACAGATAGTATACTTTCATGGTCAGCAGAAAAACACTAACAAAACACCATCCAGAGATTACCTTAAACTCTGGCATTAACTCATAACGCCAGAGTAGCAATCCCTGATCAACGAGAGCTTTCCAGACACAGTAACAAAACTTCAGCTGTGAACTGGAACAAATAGGCAAAACAAAACATGGACAAAAGTCCAACTTATCTAGTAGTAGTCTAGAAGCAGGAACAAGCACTGAGAGGCATCAGATAACATTGTTGACCGGCAAGAAACCACCAGAGAAATGAGCTTAAATAGCGACACCCACTACTGATGGAACCAGGTGAAACAGGAAAGAGGATGACAAGTCCAATTCCACAAGCGGCCACCGGGGGAGCCCAGAATCCAAATTCACAACAGCATAATAAGAGGTGGAAATCCTCTTATATCCTCTTAGTAATTCAGAATTCTCATACAGACTCCGGTGACAGTATTGATTGCAATTCCCTTTGTGTTGAAGTAAACTGGTTAAACGTTTCAGTGCCTCAGTCTTTCATTTGGACAATAGCCATCGATCCAGGATCGGGGTCATCACAGCTGAGAGGACCTGCTGCTGACCAAGTAAGTGTCTGTTCCTTCATGATATCCCTTGCACTGTGCATCGCCTGAGGCCACAGCACCGGGTCAAGCCACTAGTGACATCCCCCTCAAGAGACGGACCTCATTGATCTGGTGCTGGGTACCTCGGTCTCCCGGGCGTCACAACTGGTGTCACGAACAGGATCGGGCCAGCCCGTACACCGGGTGTTGTGTGCCGTAATTGGAGTCTGAAACTGTGAAAATTTGGATGAAAAATCTTGGAAATTGACTTTGTTAAAGAAAATCCCGTTCCCCATTGAAAACTATTGAAAGTGACTTTTCTCCATTGGTTATAATGGGGTAAAAATGGCCGCCATCCCCTGATGTAATCATCTCATAACCGTTAGGCACAAAACTGTTAATCGAGCTACGTCATTACCCAAGCCCCAGTCTAACTGAAAAACTTCAAAATCCACCATCACAGAGCATGCGGCAGTTAGAGGCAGCAGGGGGCGTGTCACTGTCATCCTGCTGCACAGAGGAACAAATCTACATTATCTAGACTGAAGCTGGGACCGGAGGGGTCTGGATTAACTAAGGGGGTACAGTATGTCGCAGCACGGAGACGCCGCAGCACCAGGCGACGCTAATGCAGCTGAAAGACAGAGTGTCGATAGAGAGCCTGGCAGCGCAGCAGTGCAAGGAGTGGCGCCCATCATGCCGGTGTTGATGCCATATACCCCGGGTGTTACGTGGCTTCCAATGTATGAAGGTGAACCTAATACCCTTGACGGTTTCAGGGAAAAGATGCTGGCTCATTTTGATATGTTCCCCGTGGGTGAAGCTCAGCGTGTTAGTCTCCTGATGATGCAGTTAAGTGGCCATGCTAAGCGAGAAGTCACGGCATGGGCAACTGATCTAAAAGGTACTGTTGAACGCATATTTGCTGGATTAAAAGCTACATTTGAAACCACTACCAGCAGCAAAGCTAAAGTACGATTCTTTAATTGCAAACAAAAAGCTAATGAGGGCGTGAGAGATTTTGCCTTAAACCTGCAGGAAGCCCTTAAATCACTTACACTGGCTGAACCCATTTTTAACACAGGAGCCGATAAACTGCTAAGAGATCAATTTATTGAGGGACTCTACACCCCTTCTCACGGGGGGCATGTGAGCATGCTTGTTTTTAAGAACCCTGAATTGACATTTGCCCAATTAAAGGAGAGTGCTATACGTCTCCAGCTGGCAGAGGCACCTCAGGATCAGGATCTCACACAACCCATGGCAGATGCACTTCAGCAACGGGGAATGCCAGTGAAATCAGCTACGTCCGGTGCCAGTGCTAAGTCTCTGGGGCCCATTACTAATGAGGCTCTTCAGCAAAAGCTTGACTCTTTAACTGATGTTGTTGCTTCAATGGCTAAAACCATGCAGGAGATGAGAGAACCCAAGATGGAGTTGGCAAACCGTAGAGAGGATGTTCCATGGATGAGGTCCCGGAGATACCCGACATGGAGAGGACGACCCCGTGACCGCTACCAACCGGATGGACAGCCCATTTGCCGCCGTTGCCAGCAGCCAGGCCACTTTGCACGAAATTGTGATTTAAACGGGAATCCCCTGGGAATGCGGGCCGCTTCACAGGAATGAATTTTCAAGGCCCAACACCCTGGCACGACAGGTACATCAGAGGACGACCCATCATCCCTATCGTGCTGGACGGAATTCCCCTCAACGCTTTGCTGGATACAGGTTCCCAGATTTCATCTATACCATATATCCTTTATAAGAGGTACTGGGCTGAGGTAGATATTGATAAAGGACCCTCTGATGTTGAACTAGATATATGGGCCAGTAATGGTAAGTTGGTACCAAAACGAGGATTCAGGGAGATGACTATAAAGATTGGTAAAGCAGAATTGAAGAAACAGGGTATAATTGTCGTTGATGTTGACCGACAGAACTGTGAACCAACTGTTTTGATAGGAATGAATGTGTTAGAGAACTGCTTTTCCGAAGTTATTTCTGTCTTACAACAAATTGCTGAAACTGCCCGATCCTGCCAGCAGAGAGTTCTCCGGAGGGAAATAAAAGTGTTGATGTTAAGGCAACAGATAGAAGTTGCAGGTGGAGAAATCGGCAGTGTGAGGGTGAGTGATCCAACGTCTATTGTAATCCCACCAAAAACAGAAATGCTGGTATGGTGTAGAGCGGCCATTGGTACTAAAGGACGAGACTATCAAGCCTTAATAGAACCAGCGTACACCGATAGCAGGCCCACTATACTCACGGCACGAGGGGTGGTCGAGGTACACCGGGGACGGGTGCCGGTACGACTTTTGAACTGTGGAGAGGAAGAGGTCACTTTGCCAAGGTACGCTACAGTGGCAAAGTTATATACTGTTGACAACAATGCCATCACAACCGTTGAGCCCTTAGAATCAACCTGTCAGGTGGAAGATAACGGCTCAGATGGAGAATCGGAGGATTGGTGCCAACAGCTAGACGTGGGTGTAGATTCAACACCTACCTATCAAAGACAAGGGGTGTATAGATTAGTGACGGAATATGAACAGGTCTTCAGTAAACACCCATTGGACTTCGGACGGATAGAAGGGGTGGAACATACAATCCCCACCGGTGACCATCCCCCGATAAAAGAAAGATATAGACCCATACCGCCCGCTCACTATCAATGCGCGAAGGACATGCTGAGAGAGATGAAACAGGCCGGGGTAATAAGAGATAGTTGTAGCCCTTGGGCGGCCCCTCTGGTGATTGTCAAAAAAAAGGACGGAACCATGAGAATGTGCGTAGTCTACCGGCGGATTAATAACATCACCCATAAAGACGCCTATCCCTTGCCTAGGATAGAAGAGTCCTTGACTGCTTTAAAATCTGCTAATTATTTTTCCACCTTAGACTTAACAAGCGGGTATTGGCAAGTCCCTGTGGCTGAGAGAGATAAAGAAAAAACGGCATTCACCACACCAATGGGTCTAAGCGAATTTAATCGCATGCCGTTCGGACTCTGCAACGCATCCAGTACTTTCCAACGACTGATGGAATGTTGCCTCGGACACAAGAACTTCGAGACCGTCCTCCTGTACCTAGATGATGTGATCGTCTACTCAAAGACTTACGAACAGCACTTAACAGACCTGGCAGAGGTGTTCGAAGCCTTATCCAAGTATGGTATGAAAATCAAACCATCCAAATGTCACCTTCTCAAACCAAAGGTACAATACTTAGGGCACATCGTGAGTTCGGAGGGAGTAGCACCGGATCCCGAGAAAATAACTGCCATAAGGGATTGGCCAAGACCTACCAACGCAAAAGAAGTGAGGCAATTCTTGGGATTAGTGGGTTACTATCGTAGATTTATAAAAGGATTTACCAAATTGGCAGCACCCTTGCAAAATGCTTTGATAGGGCAGACGAAGAAACCTTCAAACCGAAACTCTCCTTTTCAGTGGAAAGACGAAAGAGAAGACTCCTTTGAACAACTAAAGAAGGCACTAACCGGAGAAGAAGTTCTGGCGTACCCGGATTACCATCAACCTTTCATCCTCTACACCGATGCCAGTAATGTGGGATTGGGAGCGGTGCTGTCACAAAAGCAAGAAGGTCGGGAGAAATTCATCGCCTTTGCAAGTAGAAAACTCCGGCCTACTGAAAGAAATTCTGAAAATTATAGTTCCTTCAAATTGGAGCTACTGGCAGTAGTTTGGGCTGTGACTGAACGTTTCAAACACTATTTGACCGGTGCAGAATTTATTGTCTATACTGACAATAATCCATTGACCCACCTAGACACGGCTAAATTAGGTGCGTTAGAACAGCGATGGATAGCCCGGTTATCTAATTACAACTTCGTGATCAAGTATCGAGCAGGTCGCAAGAATGGAAATGCCGATGCCCTATCCCGGATGCCACACATGAGAGATGTAGAAGAAGAAACGGGGGAGCTTGAAGAAATTGAACTACCAGCCTTTCATCAGCCCAAGGTAAAACATCGTCAGTCAAATACCTATCAGAAACAACAAGAAGTGAATTTTAATCCGTTAGCACACCATAGATGGGCTGACACCCAAGATAGTAATCCGGCTGTGAAGCTAGTGAAGGAACAATTGACTGAGCAAAGTGCATATCCCGATGAGGATGCCCCAGACACGCATCAACTCTGGAAAGAGAGAGGCAAAATGTTCCTGTATCAAGGGAAACTCTGTAGAAGATACACCAATCCAAAAACACATGAATCGGTTTGGCAGATTATCGTGCCTAAACAAGATGTGAGGATGGTCCTCGAGGCTTACCACAATGGTGCTGGTCACTTTGGTTGGAAAAAGCTAGAAGTACTTCTGAGAGAAAGATTTTATTGGGTCGGGATGAGAAAATCAATCGAACAGTGGTGTAGAAACTGTGGCCCGTGCAACCTCAGAAGGAACGATCAAAAGAGCCAAAGAGCACCACTGCAGCCCATAATCACCAAACAACCACTTGAACTGGTAGCCATGGACCACGTGAAGTTGACATCGAGCCGGTCTGGTTACGTCTATGCCTTGACCATCGTGGACCATTATTCGCGTTTCTTGGTAGTAGTACCTGTAAAAGATCTGACTGCAAAAACAGCAGCCAAAGCGTTCCAAACGTACTTTTGTAGATCCCATGGATATCCTGAACAGGTTCTCACTGACCAGGGTACAGCCTTTGAATCAGAGATCTTCAGAGAATTCTGTAATATGTATGGTTGTAAAAAGATCCGGACGACGGCCTATCATCCGCAAACAAACGGCTTATGTGAGAAGATGAACCATATTGTGATAGACCTACTAAAGACTTTACCTGAAACGGAAAGGAATCAATGGCCAGAGAAATTGCCTGACTTGGTGGATCTGTATAATCATGTCCCGGTGAGCTCTACCAACTGCACCCCAGCTTATCTTATGCGTGCAAGACCCGGCCAATTGCCAATCGATCTAGAAATGGGAATTCTGAAACCAGACGCAGAAGTTCAAGACTCCAATTGGGATGTCATACGGCAAAAGCAGTATCGCCAAGTGCAAGAGAGTGTGGAAAGAAGCCTCCAGCAAACCAGAGAAAGACAAGAGCGAACTTTCAACCAGAATGCTCTAGCAACTCCATTAAGACCGGGTGACCAAGTACTCAAGAGGAATCGTCGAACCAATAAACTGGATAATCAATGGGAAGCCGTACCCTACACAGTTTTACCAACAAGAATGGATAATCCTAAAATGTGTCTCATTAGCAAAAACGGAGGTTTAACATCTGTACTAGTGTCAAGAGACAATCTTAAATTATGTCCGGAAACATTGAAAGAGCCAGAAGTTATCCAGCCAGAACCAGAAATTATTCAACCCATACAGGTTCAACCAGTAAAGGAAAAAGAGGAGGAAATGTATCACACCTGTATAGGAGACTTTCCCAAAACCCTACTAACATACCACGGTGCAGTAGTGGTTCCCATGGTGGCCTTTTATCCAACACCGAACCCAATATTAGAAGTCCCAAGACAGGAAGAGGTTGACCCCGTACTACAAGAGGTTCCAGGTCAGGAAGAACAGATTCCTGATCAGAGTGATCCCATTCACGGTGGACTTGCCAACCCCATAGTGGTGGAATTATCTTTAGCAGATAGGGCAGATACTATATCCGCAGTAGACAGTAGTACACCACATAAAGAGACACCGCTATTACGTAGATCCCAGCGTAGTACCCAGGGTCAATTACCGGCCAGGTATGCGGATTACCAACTATAAGACTATAGTCATTGTTATCGTTCTGTAACGTTTAAGCCCAGTACCTACAGAGACTTACCTGTATGAACTTCTTGCATATTCTTGAACTTTTATCAGCCCGGAAACACTAAATCAAAGCTCCGGAAAGACTGCTTTGTGAACTTTGCTTCCTAGTACCTTCAAGGATAAAACTGCATTAATGGACGCTATTTGAAGTGACTTTTTACAGAATTCCATTTTTTTTTGTTTCTTTGAGTGGTTTTTGTAACTTTTCATTTTTAAGACTCTGTACATATCAATTGTTATTTCAAAATGTTATCATCCCACAGTCCCGGAGTACTGTTCTTAACTAAGGGGGAATGTGGCGCCCCTAGGGGTATTTGCCACAAAAATAGTTATTGACACCAAATACAAATATTAAAATAGCAAGACTGCACTACCATCTCCGGCCAGAAGGGGGAGCTCCAGAGACTCCCCTTGATCTATTCTGGTCTGAGAGAGGGACGGGCAGTTGGGTTGAGGAGCTGAAAGTGAGAGGTCGTATAACTGAACTCCTAACAGCCCTATGACGGATTATAGGCCCGTAATACCCATAGTAGGAAAAGAGGAATAGAGAAAAAGGACATTGTGAGAACCGGGTAGCAATAACCTCTACCCAGAATAGGCGCAGAGACGGATACCGGATCCGTGGCTATAATTATTATATATAATACAGCAACCGGAAGGAAGTGAGGTGATATCAGCTTCACCAGGGTAAGACGCAGCAACAGACACAGAGTTCAGCGGTACTCCCAGAGGGGGTAAGCCGACAAAAAGGACTCGGGTTGTCCGTCAAACCAGAGCACAGAAGAGACAGATTGGGTCGGCAGCCAGTTCACAAACAGCAGCAGGACCATATAGAAACTGCACATAATAAGAGGTGGAAATCCTGACAGGGTCAGAGTAATTCAGAATTCTCATACAGACTCCGGTGACAGTATTGATTGCAATTCCCTTTGTGTTGAAGTAAACTGGTTAAACGTTCCAGGGCCTCAGTCTTTCATTTGGACAATAGCCATCGATCCAGGATCGGGGTCATCACAGCTGAGAGGACCTGCTGCTGATCAAGTAAGTGTCTGTTCCTTCATGATATCCCTTGCACTGTGCATCGCCTGAGGCCACAGCACCGGGTCAAGCCACTAGTGACATCCCCCTCAAGAGACGGACCTCATTGATCTGGTGCTGGGTACCTCGGTCTCCCGGGCGTTACACTTTACTGATACACAAGAGCTAGTGAAGGCAGCAAGAACCTGGGGACACTGTCTCACATCCAGCATGTATTCCAGGGAGGGCACAGATCTCATAAAGACTGACCGTCAAACTACTAACACTTTTACAATATGACTAGTGTTTAAAGATGATTGAACCCTACACAAGAGTGTTCGGGTAGGGTATCAGAACCCAAACTTTCATTGGTCTGCTCATCCTACTGGTGTTGGCTGCCTACCTTACAAATTGAGTAAACTGTCATACATAATGAACTTTACCCCAAACTGTACACTGTCAAGAGAAAAAAATCTTTCAGTTTTTACTTTGACCTGAGAGTTGTAAAATTGACTGATACTTCCACTATTGCAGAGATCTCTTAATAAGAACAGATTAAACCTAAATGACATGTTCTTGATACATAGCTTTAATTATTTAACTAAAATACAAGATATTTCCCCTTAAGGTTAATTTTGCTTTAATAATTACATTAATCCATTTACAAAGCCCAGTGCTCTGTTTACTATCGGTAATTGAATTTTTCATGAATTAACACTTTTCATTATAGACACAAATTAGTTTTTTTTTCCCTACCTCTGCAAGTCACTGACTGAATGGCCCCCGCCGCAGCATTTCTTCAGTACAATAATCAGTACGGTCTATGTAAAGTGTAATTATACTACCTGTGACCATGATGTTCTACAGGACAAGAATATGGGTATTACTGCACTGTATTCTGTAGATTGTGTATTACTGTACATAGGGGAATAAATAACTGATACTAGAGGTTAGGAAATCATTGGAAATTTGAATTTTTCAACTTTGCCAAATTTTTTCAGCTAATTAATTTTCTGTGAAGCTTCAAATTTCCTTTAAAACACGTGTGTAACACTCTGAGATCTCACAGTACTTTATTGAAAAATTTACAAGCTCTTTGACATAAACACAGTCTTAGGCCGAGGTCACACTAGACCGTAATATGGATGACTGCTATGCGATAAAAAATCGCATAACACTCGGACCAATGTTAATCTATAGGGCAGCTCCCATCACCCGATATTTTCTCGGCTGTATTCAGTTTGCGAGTGAAATCGCAGCATGCTGCGATTGTCAGCATATCTTGGCTTAGAATCGCCAGTGCAAATCTATGGTTGCGAGAAAAACTGCACATCACACGGACCATCAGTGTGACTTGCGAGAAATACGCACCAGTGATCTATAGAAAAGCCGGTAATTCAGTGCGGTATACAGTAAAATCACACTGACAGAATAGAATAGATGAAATAAATGTCTGCACATAGTACTGTATATACAGTACAGAGAAAAAGTTTGGACACACCTTCTCATTTAAAGATTCTTCTGTATTTTCATGACTATGAAAATTGTAAATTCGAACTGAAGGCATGAAAAACTATGAATTAACACATGTGGAATTATATCCTTAACACAAAAGTGTGAAACAACTGAAATTATGTCTTATATTCTAGGTCCTTCAAAGTAGCCACCTTTTGCTTTGATGACTGCTTTGCACACTCTTGGCATTCTCTTGATGAGATTCAAGAGGTAGTCACCGGGAATGGTCTTCCAACAATCTTGAAGGAGTTCCCAGAGATGCTTAGCACTTGTTGGCCCTTTTGCCTTCACTCTGCAGTCCAGCTCACCCCAAACCATCTCGATTGGGTTCAGGTCTGGTGACTGTGGAGGCCAGGTCATCTGGCGTAGCACCCCATCACTCTCCATCTTGGTCAAATAGCCCTTACACAGCCTGGAGGTGTGTTTGGGGTCAATGTCCTGTTGAAAAATAAATGATAGTCCAACTAAACGCAAACCGGATGGAATAGCATGCCGCTGCAAGATGCTGTGGTAGCCATGCTGGTTCAGTATGGCTTCAATTTTGAATAAATCCCCAACAGTGTCACCAGCAGAGCACCCTCACACCATCACACCTCCTCCTACATGCTTCACGATGAGAACCAGGCATGTAGAGTCCATCCGTTCACCTTTTCTGCGTCGCACAAAGACACGGTGGTTGGAACCAAAGATTTCAAATTTGGACTCATCAGATCAAAGCACAGATTTCCACTGGTCTAATGTACATTACTTATGTTCTTTAGCCCAAAAAAGTCTCTTCTGCTTGTTGCCTGTCCTTAGCAGTGGTTTCCTAGCAGTTATTTTACCATGAAGGCCTGCTGCACAAAGTCTCCTCTTAACAGTTGTTGAAGAGATGTGTCTGCTGCTAGAACTCTGTGTGGCATTGACCTGGTCTCTATTCTGAGTTGGAGGGCTCGCTATGGCCGTGGAGTACTCAGTACTGGGTCCGGCGGTACTTAAAGGGGTGGTTATGGCACCGGAGACCCGGTCCGTGGCCCTGGGAGTCCAATTAAAGGGGATGAAGTGTAGTGGAAAATAAAGTCTATGGAGAAATGTTCATAACGCCACCTGTGGTACTCGGCCAGGGATGGCCGACGCTGCTTAAAGGGGTCCACTGGGGTTGATAGTATTGCAACAGAGTAGGTTCAGCTCCCCACAGGTAGAGTTTAGTCCCCAGGGCTACCGGTGCAGTTAGTAAGGGATGATAGATGGTGGGGTGCAGAACTGAGGGTGCAGGAAATAATAGGAGGACACAGGGTTTGCAGTTTCCTTTACCTTTTTACTGATGTATTTCAGGTGCAGTCCGGGGCACAGGTTACAGGTGTAGATGGGGTCCAGACGGCCTGGGAGTAACTTGAGATCCACTTGACCAGGTGGGTTCAGAGGCCTTCCTTCTGCGCTGAATTCTCTGTCCCTTGCTGCCTGAAGCTTTACACAAGTCCCTCTTGGTGTCTGTTACTCCTAACCCATATGGTGGACAGCATGAGCCTTTCCTGGGTAGTTTTCTCACTGGCAGCCCCAGGCTCCTGACTTGCTGTGGTTCCTCCAGGTATTAGATGGGCCAGGAGACCTGCAATCTACTGCCCTCTGGTTCTAGCTGCTGGGCCTTTAGTACCTGTGCAACCACGGACTCCAGTGTCCGGTTTCTTTTGTGCTTAATCCTGGGAAGAGCTCAGTTACAGCTCCATTCCCAGTCTCTTTCCTCACTGCTTCCTTTCCCTTCCCTGTCTCATACTAAACTCACTAACCCCGCCTGCAGACCAGAACTTATAGGGAAGTTCCTCTGAAACCGGGTTTAGAGCTGCCCCTTCTGGCCTGGAGTCAGGAAGGTGTTGTATGTTTGTATTACCTGCCAAAGGGATCCCTCCTTACCTCCAGGCAAGACATCACCCCCCATGAGGAAGGCAATGCCATTGTGGCAACCAGACTACTGGGGTGCCACAGGTTATCCACAGATCCCCATAATAGTGGGACATCCACAGATCCCCCATATTAGTGTGCCATCCACAGATCCCCATAACAGTGTGTTATCCACAGATCCCCCATAATAGTGTGCCATCCACAGATCCCCATTACAGTGTGGTATCCACAGATCCGCCACAATAGTGGCCATCCACAGAACCCCATAACAGTCTGTAAACCTCAAATCCCATATAACAGTCCGCTGTCCACATATCCACACATAATGGTGTATTTTCCACAGATCCACTGAATTGGTGATATCTGCTAGATTGATGGGTCTGACTGATGGGGATCTGAGCAGTGAGACCCCAATGATCACTGGAAGGACTGTCCCTCACTCCTGTGATCACTCAGGCTTGCTCCATGTTATCACTTATTGCTGAGCACTGCACTTGGCTATCTGTGTCAATTGTCATTACAACTCCACTCCTGGCTCCCTGAGGAAACAACCCTCCAACTTCTTTGAAGTTACCCACATGTGGAAAAACAGCTACACTCAGGAGAAAAAGTGGCATTTCTCCCCCATGTATTTGTAAGGTGGTGCGGGGGCAGCACGTTACATGAAATTGGGGGTCTGGGTACGGTGTGTGGACTTGTGCTGAGGGGGTGCTACACCCTTGCAGGCCACCTGTTACTGATAACTTTGGTTGGCCAGGATCAGATGTTGGGAACTTTAATGAGGAAGGCCACCAATCCAAAATAAATGTCTGACTAAACAATAACTTGGTGGGGATTATACACAGCAGATAGCGAGTACAGAATTTTATGAACGTTTCCTTCACAACACGAAGCATTTTTTACACACAGTTCCAATTCTTTCCTCTTTTCTCACTTGTTCTCAATAGTCACCGATCCTCTCAGCTTCACCACAACCCAGGAGGAAAGAGGAAAGAATTCTCAACCCACGGTTCCCCTCTAGGGAACAATATTGCCAGCATGGCCGATACTTAACTTCTCTGTCACTGACGCCTTGGAAATCCAACCAGGGGCACTTCCTTCATCTCACGTACAATGTCCTGTCTTGGCCCGTTACCTCTGAGTTGTAAACTTTGGACCATACTAGTAGGCATCCTCTCCCAGAACCCGACTCCAATCAATCACTGTATCTCTCACTCACTTTTCTGCTTCTTTCCACTAAGATCTCACTTTCCTCTTTCACAGTCTCTTCTCACGTTAGGGACACCCACGACATGAGGCACTTTTCACTGACCAGACCTAAGGTCTGCTTTCTACGCACACATGGCCTATCTGAAGCCCTGACAGGAAGCTGTATGTGTCCCTTCCGATTACCCATCCCACTTTGGGCTAGTCCCAAACATTAAGCCAAACTCTTCCTTGTGTAGGTCAGAATACAATACCATCACTATTAACGCATGTCATAATTCACATTACAACATTACATTTGTTCTTCAAGGTGGATCGTGGCCAATATGTCCATCTCCTTCAATATTGATTATTTTTGGAGTTGGCTTCAAAGGCTCTTCTGGTTTTTGGAGACTTGTCATAGAACGTGAGTCAGCTCTAAGCTCATCCGAGTCTGAATAGACCAGTATGACTGCATATGGCACTTGTCAGATCATACAGTCTGCTGACCGCGGCTCCTAATGAGGCTCTGTTACACAGAGAGTGACCTGCTTAACCAGCGTGACAACGACAGGCGCGTCTACATACGAAGGCCGCGTCCTATTCTGCTTGGATAGTCTTCAGACAGATTGCAAAGAAATGACAAGCAATTTCATTTAGGGTTTAATCAAGCAGATTTTAGTTACATTTCAGCCGGTATTAATCCTGACAGATTATCAGATCTGTTTTTCTTTCTGATTACTAAAATAAACGTCTTCATTGAGTGCCGAATGACGAACTTCTCCATATCCCCGGCTGGCGGAGGGGGGAGATCGTTATAACAATGCCTTTTATTAAGATTGTTTTCTAAGCCTTCCAGCAGGGGAGGGGTTAACGCTTTCCTTCGTTAAATAAAATGGGATCATTTTCTTCCCATCTCATTTTCCTAATGGCCCCTTTGCTGCCCTGTCACAAGGAGATGTTAATATAGAAAGAGTTGGGGTTTTTTTCATAGAGCTTAGAAAACATTCATTCTGCATCATTCTGATGATTATTTACTTACTAGGAATAATTTTCGGAGGGAGATTAAGGGATAATAAACAAAAAAAAAAAAAAAAAGGAAAGTTACGATGGTCGACCCCCGGAGACTGGAGTGAACGGTGCTTGGGCAATTTTGTGTTCAAAGTATCCACGTTAATAAAAACTAACTCCACGTGTATATATAGTAAATGCTATAGATACATCCATGTATGTGCACATAGATAATTGTCGCAATTTCATTCTTTAGTTATTTGAAAAAAATCTTTAGATTAAATTACAGATGAGCAGATTAGGCAAAATTCTAATTCGCCTGTTCATGCGTTCCTTTCCAGAAATTTTATTCGCAAAGTTATTCCCTGCAAATGTATTGTCCCTCATTATTCTCTGGGGTCGCTCCCGACCATAATCAAGGTTGTAAGGAGCTGGTCTTTAGTAACGGCTGTTGGACCAATGGCGTAGAGCGGAGTCCACGGCTCTACGGGTTGTTGACTTTTTCCAGTGTAACAAGGGCGACCATGGGGGAGTAGTAGAGGCCGGGGTTATTTAAAGGCACAGTACATGGACAGAGTCCACTGAGCAAACGGTCAGTGTGTACCCCCGGTCCCTTGCACATAGATAAACGGCACCAACACAGCTTTTCCCCACAGGTTACCTTCCCTTCCTCTGGTCACAGCAGTCCAGGCAAATAAGGGTGTGGAAGGCAGCTGTACTCCAACGGGGAAAAGGAACTTTTATTGAACAAACGATGAAGGATGAACAAAAAGACAATTTCAACACTGGCTTCCTGCTCTTTCCCTGACACGTGCTGCGGCCGTACCCACAACGTCCACAGTGGCCGAGATTCGCAGTCATCCAATCGCTGGCATCTGGGTGCCTGAGACCCCTTCAGAGAGGGGCCTTTCCCAAGTCCTGGGGGCCTGTGTTGTAAGCCTTCAGTCCATATAACTCCTTGGTCCAGGGCAGAAGATGTCTCCCATCCGGGAGTCTGGCAATGCCTCTTCTGTAGCACACATGTACCCTGGACGAGGTAGCTGGGCTTACTTCTTGCAGCCCTATACTTCCTGTCTGCCCTGGAGGTTGCTGACCCAGCCCCCTAAGTTACTTAACTCTTTCCCTACTTCTAACACATAGTTAAATACATTACAATAGTAAACATTAAGACCAGGCAAACACAGCACAAAACATTAAGAATACATAACATATTTATATACAGTGCACAGGAGGGTCACACGGAAGGAGAGGAGGGCGCAACTGAGGGGACCTGCCACCCCCTTACACCAGCACGGATCATCCATTGCATCAATATTATTGTTATATTTTATTAGGCTGGGTTCACATTGCGTTAATGTGTGCACGCTAACGGACAGCGTTGCACGGCGAAAATGTCGCAATTAACGCCGTGCAACGGGTCCGTTAGCGTGCCCATTGACAGCAATGTAAATGTCTCCTGCAGCGCATCACTAGCGCGTGCCTTTTTTGGCTCGCGCTAGTGATGTGCCGTTCTTCTGTGACGCGCCTCGGACGCTGCTTGCAGCGTCCGCGGCGCGCCCGAGGTCCGTTCCCCGCTCTCGCAGATCGGGGATCTGCGAGAGTGGGGACGTTAACGCGACCCCAAACACGGCCCCTAAATAAACATTGCGTTAGCGTAATCCGCTAGCGCTAGCGCTAAACGGATTGCCCTAACGCAATGTGAACCTAGCCTTAGAGATTTGCTTGCTGTGTTTTATTAGTGATTTGCTTACTCATCAGTTTAGCCTCAGGAATCAATTTTTCCATTCAGTGACAGTAAACGAAGGAAGTCATGCCGGCTAGATATTATGCACACATAATGCCAAACCCAAGATTAGTAATCAAGGAACTCTCTCATTCCATTGTACTTCCAGACAATAGTCCCATTGTGTGGATGGGGATTGTAGACCCATGGGAGCCATCACTACAGGGGGTCTCACATGCAGTCCCAGGTGATGGGCTTATGGAATATGCTTCAATCTTTGAGCTAAAAGCAAATGTTTAAAGGGGAGAGAGGAAAAGAAGCCACATGTTTAGTCAAGCAGTTGGGAGAGTGACATCGAAGGGAGATGATCGAGGATGATGTCCTGGAGCACATGGATGGATGGTTGGCCTTTAGAGTTTTGAAGACCGGTTGTAGGCTGGGCTGAACACACGTGCTGCTGATGAGGGATCTGTCGTCTGGATTTCAGGAACTATAGTAACCGAAACTGTTGCTGCTGGACACATGGGCTTTGTTTGTGTTACCTGTCATCTGAAGGAGCCTGGACTGTGATTAAAGACTATACTGGTGGGAGATACAAAATCTGTGGGCCAACCACTGTCGTGGGACAGTGAGTATAGCCTGGCACAGGGGCAGTGGAACTATCTGCCCCAGGGAGGGGATCTTGTGGACTGAGGACATTGTATTTTGGCCATATACCCAGAGTTATTGTAAAACCTTGGACGTAAGGTATAAAGAATAGTTGCATTGTTCACCTGCCTAGGTGATTATTACAACCAACAACCTCAGATCTTGACAAAGGTAATATATAAAAATAAAAAAATACTGATAATTGCCCTCCGTTCACCTCTCCAGTCCCTCCGCTACTCACTTCCAGCCATCCATTCCTAGCCACATCTTCTGATTCCCCGGCCATTTGTGTTGGAATTTTCAGGCCTCTTACACTATGATGGTGTTCCAGATGTCATGGTGCCTGGTATGGTTTTGTTAGACGATGTTATGACGTGAGCCGTCACCTTTCTACGTGAATGCGCACAACCGTCCTGGGCACCATGACAGCCGAAAGTCCGGTATGATGTTACTCTGGTTATTTGCACACTGTCTGATTGTATTATTTGTGCACTATATACCATGACTATTGTAAACTGTATGATTATATTTGGGGGCGCTAAATGGTATTTGGTGTATATTTGTATAATTGTATTATTTGGGCACTAGATTGTATATTTGTACACTGCATAATTGTATTATTTGGGCACTATATGGTATATTTGTACACTGCATAATTGTATTATTTGGGCACTATATGGTATATTTGTACACTGTATAATTGCATTATTTGGGCACTATATGGCATAAGTATATGTATACTGTATAATTGTATTATTTGAGCATTATATGGTATATTTGTACAGTGTATGATTACATATTTAGGCACTATATGGTATGATTATTTCTATACTGAGTGATTGTATTTCTGGGTCTTATATGGTACAATTATTATTATATTTGTACACTGTGTGATTTTGTTATTGAGCAATATTTTTATGATTTTTTCTACAGTGTATGAATTTATTATTTGGGAATTATATGGCATGATTATTTTAACACTATATAATTATATTATTTAGGCACTATATGATATTATCATTTGTATATTTGTACACTGTATGATTTGACTATGTGGGCACAATATGATATGAATTATTTGTACATTGTATGACTCCAGTACACAGGCAGAGATGATTACCTGTCCAGGGCCTCCAAACAAGGCTGCTGCCTTATCGGTATTATTGCACCTGTGTATTTGCCATCTTTATTTGGGTCCGCTGCACCTTGGTTAGTGCAATTGTTTGGAGGCCTTGGACAGGTAAGCATCTCTGCCTGTGTACTGGTGGGTTTTTTTTGTCTAGAATAGTGGAGGTTTTTCCTCTTATGGTGTTTTGTTTTTACATTGTATGACTGTATGGACACTGTGGAGACACGGGGGTCAGTGGGTGATCTCGTCCGCTGGCCTGGCTGTCTTTAGAAGGACTGCATGGATCAGGGCTCTTACCACTGAACGCCCGCTCTCTTTTCCCATAAGCAGAACACTACTCAGACAACACAGCGTGAGGGTAAAACAGTGTGGCAATAATTTATTGAACCGCCAACACACAATAGCATACAGAACAGTCCCAGCAAATACCCAAGATGGCGCAAATTGCAGAGTCTCACTCTTCTGCTGGGATTAGAGATGCGTTCAGGGCCGCAAACCCCCACCAGTGGCTCCCCAATTTTGGCGGGCCCCCACAGCGAGGAGGTTACGACAAGCTTAGGAAGCTAACCGAGAACAGTGAGGTATGTGGCCAGGTGACCTGATTGTCCCAACCTGGATTCTTTAAGACTAGTGATGTTCGGGATCTGTGGGTTCGCCTTTACAGATATGGGATGGGGCAGGGAACCTTAAATTAATAATAAATATTATAATTATACTTATCGATCCAGCAACGCGTCCTCCCGTCTCGCTGTCTCCTGGCCGCATCTACTTCTGGGGTCGCTATCTAACGTCCGGGTTATTCAGGCGCTCAACAATTTTTGGCCGGCATCGGCAGTGTTCATGCGGTGACATCAGGGTTCATGAACACTGCTGGAAAAAGCCAAAGACTGCCGAGTACAGTGAATACCGCCGGAAGTTAATGAGCGGCCCCAGAAGTAGATGCGGTATATTACCCTCATATTTTATTCCTCGTATTTTTCTTGCATTTTTCTCTTATTGCACTCAGCACTTTGTTTGGGGCATTGCAATCCTCTTTATTTTGGTATCTTCGTTCATTTTTTGATACACCTTATGATTGAGCACAATATTTAATTTAGCACAGGCATCTTAATGTGATCATTATATGTGGCACATTTGATTCTAAATAATTGGCTTTTTTTGTTCATTATTGGACAAATGTTTTTTTCTTTCCTTTTTACACTTGAGGAATATGAGATATAACTGGGTCTGCTTGTTTTCATTGATACATATATTTTATTATTGGTAATCTTCAATCTAATATGCGCACATTCTTTTTAAATTGTTTTATATATTTTGCCACCTTCTACGTAATAAAGGCATATTATTGACTATTCCCTTTTTTGTTACCCTTGACTATTCATGGTTTTCGGTTGTCTTGGCTGGTTTTTCTCTTATTTTATAGGCAGCACCTTACATCTATATATATAATAGTCTAATGGTCACTTTTGTCTGTCTGTCTGTCTGTCACAGAAATCCCGCATTGCTGATTGGTCGCGGCCTGCCGATCAGCGACGGGCACAGTCCGGCAGCGAATTCGCCCCTTCCTACTCTCTGTCAGTGCCCCCTCCATATTCCCCTCCAGTCAGCGCTCACACAGGGTTAATGGCTGCATTACACCACGTTATGCCGCGGTGTAACGCAGTCCGTTAACGTTGCTATTAACACTGTGTGACCAACTTTTTACTATTGATGCTGCCTATGCAGCATTAATAGTAAAAAGATCTAGTGTTAAAAATAATAAAAAAAATAAAAAATCATTATACACTCACCTTCCGGTGCCTTTCCCGCTCCTCGCGATGCTCTGGGCCATGCATTGCGGTCTCGCGAGATGATGACGTAGCGGTCTCTCGAGACCGCTACGTCATCATCTCGCGAGACAGCAATGCATTCTTGGGACCGGAGCGTCGCGAGGAGCATCGCTAAATGCCTCGAATGGATCCGGGGGCCGCCTAAAGGTGAGTATATAACTATTTTTTATTTTAATTCTTTTTTTAACAGGGATATGGTGCCCACATTGCTATATACTATATGGGCAGTGTTATATGCTACGTGGGCTGTGTTATATACTGCGTGGGCTGTGTTATATACTACGTCTCTATGCTATATACTACGTGGGCTGTGCTATATACTACATCGCTGTGCTATATACTACATGGGCTGTGTTATATAATGCATGAGCTGTGTTATATACTGCATCTCTGTGCTATATACTACATGGGCTGTGCAATATATTATGTGGCTGTGCAATATACTACGTGGCTGTGTTATATACTGCGTGAGCTGTGCTATATACTATGTGAGCTGTGCTATATACTACGTGAGCTGTGCTATATACTATGTAGGTGTGCAATATATTACATGGCTGGGCAATATACTACATGGCTGTGTTATATACTACGTGGCTGTGTTATATACTACGTGGCCTGCGTTATAAACTACGTGGGCTGTGTTATATACTACGTGGGCTGTGCTATATACTGCGTGGGCTGTGTTATACACTGCGTGGGCTGTGCTATATACTACGTGGGCTGTTATACACTGCGTGGGCTGTGTTATACAGGGGTTGGACCAAATAATGGAAACACCTGGAAACATCAACAAAAGTAATAATAATTTTATTTCTATAGCACCAACAACAAAAGTTAGTTTAATATGGTGTAGGTCCAACTTTTGCGGCGATTACAGCCTTAATTCTTCGAGGTATGGATTCATACAAGGTGTGAATTGTTGCCAATGGAATTTTAGCCTATTCTGCAGCTAAAACACCCTCCAGTTTTTTGAGTGACGATGGCGGCAGAAATCGACATCTAACTTGAATCTCTAAAGTTGACCATAAATGCTCAATAATGTTGAGGCCTGGGGATTGTGGGGGCCAGATGAGATGCTCAACTTCATTAGAATGTTCCTCGTGCCATGCTTTAACGATTCTAGCTGTATGAATTGGTGCATTATCATCCTGAAAGATGGCGTTCCCCTCTGGTAACAGTGCTTGAACCATTGGATTCACTTGGTCGCCCAAAATGCCTAAATAATCTCAGCTGTTAATTCTACCATGAAGAGATATCGTTGGCCCAGCGGATCTCCACGAAATAGCACCCCAGATCATCACAGAACCTCCGCCATGTTTTACGGTTGGGAGAAGGCAGTCTGGATGAAATGCTTCTTTCGGCTGTCTCCAAACGTACACTCGGCCGGAAGTCGGAAATAGGGTAAACGATGATTCGTCTGAGAATATCACATGTTTCCACTGCTCGAGGGACCAATTCTGGCGGTTTCTACACCACTCTAAACGCTTGGAAAGATTTATCATTGAGAGCAGCGGTTTTCTAATTGCAGCTCTTCCATGGAATCCAGATTTGTGCAGCTCCCGACGAACAGTTTTCATGGAAACTGGGTTCTGTAGGTGTTCATTGAGCTCAGCAGTGATTTTCGGAGCCGTGGTCTTGTGATGCTCTCTCACAATTCGCTTTAGAGTCCGACGGTCTCTCTCAGTCAACTTCGACTTTCGGCCGGACCTGTGCTTTGCTGCGGACGTTTTTCCTTCTCTTTCAAACGCAGTCATTACTTTGGAGACAGTACCTCTTGACACACCAAGCATTCGGGCACTTTCTGTTACACTAGCGCCTGCCATGCGAGCACCAACAATTTGGCCTCTTTGAATATCCTTGAGGTCTGCCATTAGTATCAGGTTCTCATCAATGTTCTTACAATTCGGCAAAACAAACAGTTAATTTACATACATGTATCACATAACACAAATAATCAACTACATACTACTATATTACCATACTGTATGTCACGGTTTGCATGTTTATATCATGTTAGAAGATTATGATGCCAAAACGTTAGGTGTTTCCATTATTTTGTCCAACCCCTGTATACTACGTGGGCTGTCCTATATACTACGTGGGCTGTGCTATAGACTGCATTGGCTGTGCTATATACTGCGTGGGCTGTGTTATACACTGCGTGAGCTGTGCTATATACTGCATGGGCTGTGCTATATACTATGTGGGCTGTGCTATATACTACGTGGCTGTGCTATATGCTACGTGGCTGTGTTATATGCTACGTGGCTGTGCTATATGCTACGTGGGCTGTGCTATATGCTATGTGGGCTGTGTTACATATTACGTGGCCTGTGCTATATGCTACGTGGCTGTGCTATATGCTACGTGGGCTGTGTTATATGCTACGTGGGCTGTGTTATATGCTACTTGCCTGTGGTATATTTCTCTGCTGTATCTGTGCATCATGAATCGTGGTATGTGTTAAAAGGGGGGCCCACTGAGACTCTTTTGCCCAGGGCCCTCAAAAACCTGTAGCCAGCCCTGGCATCACTGATTGGTCACTCCCAGCCGGCAGCGAACAATCAGTGACAGGCGCAGTCCGGCCATGAATTGGCTTCGCTAATTGGTCATGCCCGGCCGGCCGAATCCTGTGTATAAATTTCATTATTCTGAAAACTTCATAATTAAACTACATACATATTCTAGAATACCCGATGCGTTAAAATCACCATCTAGTAATTAATAAAAGTTAAGTTTTATATCTCACTTTTTGCTGCTTGCTACTTATCTTTTTGTGAGAGAGTTACTTTGGGTTAATCCCCATTCATTGCTGTTATATGCAGGGGCACTTCATCAGGATGTATGCTCTCAGATGCACATGGGGGTGCATTGTGTTGTATGGAGGACCAGGGGTGCATTATGTTGTATAAAAGACCACAGGGGGGTGCATTATATTGTATAAAGGACCATTTGGGATGCGTTATATTGTATTAAGGACCATGGGTGGTGCATTATATTGTATAAAGGACCATGGGGGTGCATTATATATTGCATGGAGGACCATGGGGGTGCATTATATTGTATAAAGGACCATGGGGGGTGCATTATATTGTATACAGGACAATGGGGAGTGCATTATATATTGTATGGAGGACCATGGTGATGCATTATATTGTATAAGGACCATGGGGGGTGCAGTATATTGTATAAAGGACCGTGGGGGTGCATTATACTGTATTATATAAAAGACCATGGGGGTGCGTTATATTGTATAAAGGACCATGGGGGTGCATTATATTGTATAGTGGACCATGGGGAGTGTATTATATTATATGAAGGGCCATTGGGGGTGCACTATATATTATATGGAGGACCATTGGGGTGCATTATATTGTATGGAGGACCATGGAGGGTGCATTATATTGTATGGAGGGCCATGGGGGTGCATTATATTATATGGAGAACCATGGGGGTGCATTATATTATGTGGTGGACCATGGGTGTTGCATTATAGTGCATGGAGGACCATGGCAAGTGCATTATGTTGCATGGAGGACCATGGCGAGTGCATTATATTATATGTAGGACCATGGGAGTACATTATATTGTATGAAGGACCATGGGGAGTTATACTGTATAGAGGATTATGGGAGGCACATTATACTATATGGAAGGTTATGTGGGGCCCTTATAATATTTGGATGGCTATGTGGTGGGCTATTATACTGTTTTTAACCCCTTCCCGACCCATGACGCCACGTAGGCGTCATGAAAACCCGTGCCAATCCGACCCATGACGCCTATGTGGCGTCATGGAATGATCGCGTCCCTGCAGATCGGGTGAAGGGGTTAACTCCTATTTTACCCGATCTGCAGGGAGAGGGGGAGTGGTACTTCAGCCCAGGGGGGGTGGCTTCACCCCCCCGTGGCTACGATCGCTCTGATTGGCTGTTGAAAGTGAAACTGCCAATCAGAGCGATTTGTAATATTTCACCTAAAAAACTGGTGAAATATTACAATCCAGCCATGGCCGATGCTGCAATATCATCGGCCATGGCTGGAAATACTAAAGTGACCCCCCCCCACACCCACCGATCGCCCCCCCCAGTCCTCCGTTATGGGGTCCGGTCCCCTCCGTCCGCTTGCCGGCTCCCCCGTCCTCCTGTCCGCTCCCTCCTTGCTCATATCCACCCCCCCTGTGCTCCGATCCCCCCCCCTGTGCTCCGATCCACCCCCCCACCACCCCTTCATACTTACCGATCCTCCCGTTGTCCGTACATCTGCTCGCTGGGCGCCGCCATCTTCCAAAACCAGTCGGCAGATTCCTTACAAGTACATTTTGATCGCTGTGGTAGGTTCTACCACAGCGATCAAAATAAAAAAAATAATAAATAAACCCCCCCCCCTTTATCACCCCCATAGGGACAATAATAAAATAAAGAAATTTTTTTTTTTTTTTCCCACTAGGGTTAGGGTTAGAACTAGGGTTAGAACTAGGGGTAGGGTTAGGGGTAGGGTTAGGGTTACGGGTAGGGTTAGGGGTAGGGTTATGGCATGTGCACACAGAGCGGATCGGCCGCGGATCCGCAGTGGATCGGCCGCGGATCCGCAGCGGATCGGCCGCGGATCCGCAGCGGATCGGCAGCGGATCCGCAGCGGATGGGCCGCGGATCCGCAGCGGATCGGCCGCGGATCCGCAGCGGATTGGCAGCGGATCCGCAGCGGATTGGCCGCGGATCCGCAGCGGATCGGCAGCGGATTGGCCGCGGATCCGCAGCGGATTGGCCGCGGATCCGCAGCGGATTGGCCGCTGCGAATTCGAAACAGTTTTCCATCAGGTTTACAGTACCATGTACACCTAAGGAAAACCAAATCCGCTGTGCCCATGGTGCGGAAAATTCCGTGCAGAAACGCTGCGTTGTATTTTCCGCAGCATGTCAATTCTTTGTGCGGATTCCGCAGCGTTTTACACCTGTTCCTCAATAGGAATCCGCAGGTGAAATCCGCACAAAAAAACACTGGAAATCTGCTGTAAATCCGCAGGTAAAACGCAGTGCCTTTTACCTGCAGATTTTTCAAAAATCGTGCGGAAAAATCTCACACGAATCCGCAACGTGGGCACATAGCCTTAGGGTTAGGGTTGGAATTAGAGTTAGGGTTGGAATTAGGGCTAGGGTTTGAAATAGGGTTAAGATTAGGCTTGTGGTTAGGGTTACGGATAGGGTTAGGGGTGTGTTGGGGTTACAGTTGTGGTTAGGGTTGGGATTAGGGTTACGGTTGGGATTAGGGTTAGGATTAGGGTTGGAATTAGGGTTACGGGTGTGTTGCGGTTAGGGTTGTGGTTAGGGGTGTGTTGGGGTTAGGGTTGTGATTAGGGTTATGGCTACAGTTGGGATTAGGATTAGGGGTGTGTTGGGGTTAGTGTTGAAGTTAGAATTGAGGGGTTTCCACTGTTTAGGCACATCAGGGGTCTCCAAACGCAACATGGCGCCACCATTGATTCCAGCCAATCTTGCGTTCAAAAAGTCAAATTGTGCTCCCGCCCTTCCAAGCCCCGACGTGCGCCCAAACAGTGGTTTACCCCCACATTTGGGGTACCAGCGTACTCAGGACAAACTGGGCAACAACTGTTGGGGTCCAATTTCTCCTGTTACCCTTGCAAAAATAAAAAATTACTTGCTAAAACATAATTTTTGAGGAAAGAACAATTATTTTTTATTTTCACGGCTCTGCGTTATAAACTTCTGTGAAGCACTTGGGGGTTGAAAGTGCTCACCACACATCTAGATAAGTTCCTTCGGGGGTCTAGTTTCCAAAATGGGGTCACTTGTGGGGTGTTTCTACTGTTTAGGCACATCAGGGGCTCTGCAAATGCAATGTGACGCCCGCAGACCATTCCATCAAAGTCTGCATTTCAAATGTCACTACTTCCCTTCCGAGCCCTGACGTGCGCCCAAACAGTGGTTTACCCCCACATATGGGGTATCAGCATACTCACAACAAACTGGGCAACAAATATTGGGGTCCAAATTCTCCTGTTACCCTTGTGAAAATAAAAAATTGCTTGCTAAAACATCTTTTTTGAGGAAAGAAAAATGATTTTTTATTTTCACGGCTCTGCGTTGTAAACTTCTGTGAAGCACTTGGGGCTTGAACGTGCTCACCACACATCTAGATAAGTTCCTTGGGGGGTCTAGTTTCCAAAATGGGGTCACTTGTGGGGGGTTTCTACTGTTTAGGCACATCAGGGGCTCTGCAAATGCAATGTGACGCCCGCAGACCATTCCATCAAAGTCTGCATTTCAAATGTCACTACTTCCCTTCCGAGCCCTGACGTGCGCCCAAACAGTGGTTTACCCCCACATATGGGGTATCAGCGTACTCACAACAAACTGGGTAACAAATATTGGGGTCCAAATTCTCCTGTTACCCTTGTGAAAATAAAAAATTGCTTGCTAAAACATCTTTTTTGAGGAAAGAAAAATGATTTTTTATTTTCACGGCTCTGCGTTATAAACTTCTGTGAAGCACTTGGGGGTTCAAAGTGCTCACCACACATCTAGATTAGTTCCTTGGGAGGTCTAGTTTCCAAAATGGGGTCACTTGTGCGGGAGCTCCAATGTTTAGGCACACAGGGGCTCTCCAAACGCGACATGGTGTCCGCTAATGATTGGAGCTAATTTTCCATTCAAAAAGCCAAATGGCGTGCCTTCCCTTCCGAGCCCTGCCGTGCGCCCAAACAGTGGTTTACCCCCACATATGGGGTATCATCGTACTCAGGACAAACTGGACAACAACATTTGGGGTCCAATTTCTCCTATTACCCTTGGGAAAATAAAAAATTCTGGGCTAAAAATCATTTTTGAGGAAAGAAAAATTATTTTTTTATTTTCACGGCTCTGCGTTATAAACTTCTGTGAGGCACCTGGGGGTTATAAGTGCTCACTATGCATCTAGATAAGTTCCTTGGGGGGTCTAGTTTCCAAAATGGGGTCACTTGTAGGGGAGCTCCAATGTTTAGGCACACAGGGGCTCTCCAAACGCGACATGGTGTCCGCTAACGATTGGAGCTAATTTTCCATTCAAAAAGTCAAATGGCACGCCTCCCCTTCCGAGCCTTGCCGTGCACCCAAACAGTGGTTTACCCCCACATATGAGGTATCGGCATACTCAGGAGAAATTGCCCAACAAATTTTAGGATCCATTTTATCCTGTTGCCCATGTGAAAATGAAAGAATTGAGGCTAAAAGAAATTTTGTGTGAAAAAAAAGTACTTTTTAATTTTTGCGGATCAATTTGTGAAGCACCTGGGGGTTTAAAGTGCTCACTATGCCTCTAGATGAGTTCCTTGGGGGGTCTAGTTTCCAAAATGGGGTCACTTGTGGAGGAGCTCCAATGTTTAGGCACACAGGGGCTTTCCAAACGCGACATGGTGTCCGCTAACGATGGAGATAATTTTTCATTCAAAAAGTCAAATGGCGCTCCTTCCCTTCCAAGCCTTACCATGTGCCCAAACAGTGGTTTACCCCCACATGTGAGGTATTGGTGTACTCAGGAGAAATTGCCCAACAAAATTTAGGATCCATTTTATCCTGTTGCCCATGTGAAAATGAAAAAATTGAGGCTAAAATAATTTTTTTGTGAAAAAAAAGTACTTTTTCATTTTTACGGATCAATTTGTGAAGCACCTGGGGGTTTAAAGTGCTCACTATGCTTCTAGATAAGTTCCTTGGGGGGTCTAGTTTCCAAAATGGGGTCACTTGTGGGGGAGCTCCAATGTTTAGGCACACGGGGGCTCTCCAAACGTGACATGGTGTCCGCTAAAGATTGGAGCCAATTTTTCATTCAAAAAGTCAAATGGCGCTCCTTCCCTTCCGAGCCCTGCCGTGCGCCCAAACAGTGGTTTACCCCCACATATGAGGTATCAGCGTACTCAGGACAAATTGGACAACAACGTCCGTGGTCCAGTT
Organism: Ranitomeya variabilis; assembly: GCF_051348905.1. NCBI lineage: Eukaryota > Metazoa > Chordata > Amphibia > Anura > Dendrobatidae > Ranitomeya > Ranitomeya variabilis. Next base: position 48,158,748 of record NC_135232.1, on the reverse strand, counting down.
TCTCCTTTTACTGCTGGGAAAATAAAAAAATTGTTGCTAAAAGATCATTTTTGTGACTAAAAAGTTAAATGTTCATTTTTTACTTCCATGTTGCTTCTGCTGCTGTGAAACACCTGAAGGGTTAATAAACTTCTTGAATGTGGTTTTGAGCACCTTGAGGGGTGCAGTTTTTAGAATGGTGTCACTTTTGGGTATTTTCAGCCATATAGAACCCTCAAAATGACTTCAAATGTGAGGTGGTCCCTAAAAAAAATGGTTTTGTAAATTTTGTTGTAAAAATGAGAAATCACTGGTCAAATTTTAACCCTTATAACTTCCTAGCAAAAAAAAAAATTGTTTCCAAAATTGTGCTGATGTAAAGTAGACATGTGGGAAACGTTATTTATTAACTATTTTGTGTCACATAACTCTCTGGTTTAACAGAATAAAAATTCAAAATGTGAAAATTGCGAAATTTTCAAATTTTTTGCCAAATTTCCGTTTTTTTCACAAATAAACTCAGAAATTATCAACCTAAATTTACCACTAACATGAAGCCCAATATGTCACGAAAAAACAATCTCAGAATCGCTAGGATCCGTTGAAGCGTTCCTGAGTTATTACCTCATAAAGGGACACTGGTCAGAATTTCAAAAAACGGCAAGGTCATTAAGGCCAAAATAGGCTGGGTCATGAAGGGGTTAAACAATAATACAGTGTGAAGGTTTGTGTGGAGTTCATCATGCTGTATGGAGGCCATTATGCTATTTTGAGGACTAGTGCGGGCCATTACAGAATGTGGAAGGGTGTGGGGCCATTACACTGTGTTCCAAATTAATATGCAAATTGGATTTAAGTGTCATAAAGATTTAATTGTTTTGTTTTAAAAATAAACTCGTGGATGGTATTGTGTCTCAGGGCTCAATGGATCACTGAAATCAATCTTAAACATGTGATAATTGGTTTTCCAGGTGATTCTAATTAAAGGAAAACTACTTAAAAATGATGTTCCACATTATTAAGCAGGTCACAGTTTTCAAGTAACATGGGAAAGAAAAAGGATCTCTCTGCTGCTGAAAAGCATCAAATAGTGCAATGCCTTGGTGAAGGGATGAAAACATTAGAAATTTTCCAAAAACATAAGCGTGATCATTGTACTGTTAAGAGATTTGTGGCTGTATCTGAGCACAAATGTGTTTGTGCTGATAAAGGCATAATGAGGAAGATTTCTGCCAGGCAAGTTCATCGGATTAAGAGAGCAGCTGCTAAAAAGCCATTACAAAGCAGCAAACAGATATTTGAAGCTGCTGGTGCCTCTGGAGTCCCTTGTTATGGTTCTCAATGGCAAGAGAACATAGCCCAGCATACATAGGAACTAGCTCTTGGAAGGATGGAAACTTAAACTGACCATGAACTAAACCTGCCGCACAACTAACAGTAGCCGGGTAGCGTAGCCTGCGTTTTATCCCTAGACGCCCAGCGCCGGCCGGAGGACTAACTAATCCTGGCAGAGGAAAATATAGTCCTGGCTCACCTCTAGAGAAATTTCCCCGAAAGGCAGACAGAGGCCCCCACATATATTGGCGGTGATATAAGATGAAAATGACAAACGTAGTATGAAAATAGGTTTAGCAAAATCGAGGTCCGCTTACTAGATAGCAGGAAGACAGAAAGGGTACTTTCATGGTCAGCTGAAAACCCTATCAATACACCATCCTGAAATTACTTTAAGACTCTAGTATTAACTCATAACATCAGAGTGGCAATTTCAGATCACAAGAGCTTTCCAGACACAGAAACGAAACTGCAGCTGTGAACTGGAACAAAATGCAAAAAACAAACAAGGACAAAAGTCCGACTTAGCTGGAAGTTGTCTGGTAGCAGGAACATGCACAGAAAGGCTTCTGATTACAATGTTGACCGGCATGGAAGTGACAGAGGAGCAAGGTTAAATAGCGACTCCCACATCCTGATGGGAACAGGTGAACAGAGGGGATGATGCACACAAGTTCAATTCCACCAGTGGCCACCGGGGGAGCCCAAAATCCAATTTCACAACAGTACCCCCCCCTCAAGGAGGGGGCACCGAACCCTCACCAGAACCACCAGGGCGATCAGGATGAGCCCTATGAAAGGCACGGACCAGATCGGAGGCATGAACATCAGAGGCAGTCACCCAAGAATTATCCTCCTGACCGTATCCCTTCCATTTGACCAGATACTGGAGTTTCCGTCTGGAAACACGGGAGTCCAAGATTTTTTCCACAACGTACTCCAACTCGCCCTCAACCAACACCGGAGCAGGAGGCTCAACGGAAGGCACAACCGGTACCTCATACCTGCGCAACAATGACCGATGAAAAACATTATGAATAGAAAAAGATGCAGGGAGGTCCAAACGGAAGGACACAGGGTTAAGAATCTCCAATATCTTGTACGGGCCGATGAACCGAGGCTTAAACTTAGGAGAAGAAACCCTCATAGGGACAAAACGAGAAGACAACCACACCAAGTCCCCGACACAAAGCCGAGGACCAACCCGACGCCGGCGGTTGGCAAAAAGCTGAGTCTTCTCCTGGGACAACTTCAAATTGTCCACCACCTGCCCCCAAATCTGATGCAACCTCTCCACCACAGCATCCACTCCAGGACAATCCGAAGATTCCACCTGACCGGAGGAAAATCGAGGATGAAACCCCGAATTACAGAAAAAAGGAGACACCAAGGTGGCAGAGCTGGCCCGATTATTGAGGGCAAACTCCGCTAAAGGCAAAAAAGCAACCCAATCATCCTGATCTGCAGACACAAAACACCTCAAATATGTCTCCAAAGTCTGATTCGTCCGCTCGGTCTGGCCATTAGTCTGAGGATGGAAAGCAGACGAGAAAGACAAATCTATGCCCATCCTAGCACAGAATGCCCGCCAAAATCTAGACACGAATTGGGTTCCTCTGTCAGAAACGATATTCTCCGGAATACCATGCAAACGAACCACATTTTGAAAAAACAGAGGAACCAACTCGGAAGAAGAAGGCAACTTAGGCAGGGGAACCAAATGGACCATCTTAGAGAAACGGTCACACACCACCCAGATGACAGACATCTTCTGAGAAACAGGAAGATCCGAAATAAAATCCATCGAGATGTGCGTCCAAGGCCTCTTCGGGATAGGCAAGGGCAACAACAATCCACTAGCCCGAGAACAACAAGGCTTGGCCCGAGCACAAACGTCACAAGACTGCACAAAGCCTCGTACATCTCGTGACAGAGAAGGCCACCAGAAGGACCTTGCCACCAAATCCCTGGTACCAAAGATTCCAGGATGACCTGCCAACGCAGAAGAATGAACCTCAGAAATGACTTTACTGGTCCAATCATCAGGAACAAACAGTCTACCAGGTGGGCAACGATCAGGTCTATCCGCCTGAAAATCCTGCAAGGCCCGCCGCAGGTCTGGAGAAACGGCAGACAATATCACTCCATCCTTAAGGATACCTGTAGGTTCAGAATTACCAGGGGAGTCAGGCTCAAAACTCCTAGAAAGGGCATCCGCCTTAACATTCTTAGAACCCGGTAGGTATGACACCACAAAATTAAACCGAGAGAAAAACAACGACCAGCGCGCCTGTCTAGGATTCAGGCGTCTGGCGGACTCAAGATAAATTAAATTTTTGTGGTCGGTCAATACCACCACCTGATGTCTAGCCCCCTCAAGCCAATGACGCCACTCCTCAAAAGCCCACTTCATGGCCAAAAGCTCCCGATTCCCAATATCATAATTCCGCTCGGCGGGCGAAAATTTACGAGAAAAAAAAGCACAAGGTTTCATCACGGAGCAGTCGGAACTTCTTTGCGACAAAACCGCCCCAGCTCCGATTTCAGAAGCGTCGACCTCAACCTGAAAAGGAAGAGCAACATCAGGCTGACGCAACACAGGGGAGGAAGAAAAGCGGCGCTTAAGCTCCCGAAAGGCCTCCACAGCAGCAGGGGACCAATCAGCAACATCAGCACCCTTCTTAGTCAAATCAGTCAATGGTTTAACAACATCAGAAAAACCAGCAATAAATCGACGATAAAAGTTAGCAAAGCCCAAAAATTTCTGAAGACTCTTAAGAGAAGAGGGTTGCGTCCAATCACAAATAGCCCGAACCTTGACAGGATCCATCTCGATGGAAGAGGGGGAAAAAATGTATCCCAAGAAGGAAATCTTTTGAACCCCAAAAACGCACTTAGAACCCTTCACACACAAGGAATTAGACCGCAAAACCTGAAAAACCCTCCTGACCTGCTGGACATGAGAGTCCCAGTCATCCGAAAAAATCAGAATATCATCCAGATACACGATCATAAATTTATCCAAATAATCACGGAAAATGTCATGCATAAAGGACTGAAAGACTGAAGGGGCATTTGAAAGGCCAAAAGGCATCACCAAATACTCAAAGTGGCCCTCGGGCGTATTAAATGCGGTTTTCCACTCATCCCCCTGCTTAATTCGCACCAAATTATACGCCCCACGGAGATCTATCTTAGAGAACCACTTGGCCCCCTTTATGCGAGCAAACAAATCAGTCAGCAGTGGCAACGGATATTGATATTTAACCGTGATTTTATTCAAAAGCCGATAATCAATACACGGCCTCAAAGAGCCATCTTTCTTAGACACAAAGAAAAAACCGGCTCCTAAGGGAGATGACGAAGGACGAATATGTCCCTTTTCCAAGGACTCCTTTATATATTCTCGCATAGCAGCATGTTCAGGCACAGACAGATTAAATAAACGACCCTTAGGGTATTTACTACCCGGAATCAAATCTATGGCACAATCGCACTCCCGGTGCGGAGGTAATGAACCAAGCTTAGGTTCTTCAAAAACGTCACGATAGTCAGACAAGAATTCAGGAATCTCAGAGGGAATAGATGACGAAATGGAAACCAAAGGTACGTCCCCATGCATCCCCTTACATCCCCAGCTTAACACAGACATAGCGTTCCAGTCGAGGACTGGGTTATGAGATTGCAGCCATGGCAATCCAAGCACCAACACATCATGTAGATTATACAGCACAAGAAAGCGAATAATCTCCTGATGATCCGGATTAATTCGCATAGTTACTTGTGTCCAGTATTGTGGTTTATTACTAGCCAATGGGGTGGAGTCAATCCCCTTCAGAGGTATAGGAGTTTCAAGAGGCTCTAAATCATACCCACAGCGTTTGGCAAAGGACCAATCCATAAGACTCAAAGCGGCGCCAGAGTCGACATAGGCATCCGCGGTAATAGATGATAAAGAACAAATCAGGGTCACAGATAGAATAAACTTAGACTGAAAAGTGCCAATTGAAACTGACTTATCAAGCTTCTTAGTACGCTTAGAGCATGCTGATATAACATGAGTTGAATCACCACAATAAAAGCACAACCCATTTTTTCGTCTAAAATTCTGCCGTTCGCTTCTGGACAGAATTCTATCACATTGCATATTCTCTGGCGTCTTCTCAGTAGACACCGCCAAATGGTGCACAGGTTTGCGCTCCCGCAGACGTCTATCGATCTGGATAGCCATTGTCATGGACTCATTCAGACCCGCAGGCACAGGGAACCCCACCATAACATCCTTAACGGCATCAGAGAGACCCTCTCTGAAATTCGCCGCCAGGGCGCACTCATTCCACTGAGTAAGCACAGACCATTTACGGAATTTTTGGCAGTATATTTCAACTTCATCTTGCCCCTGAGATAGGGACATCAAGGCTTTTTCCGCCTGAAGTTCTAAATGAGGTTCCTCATAAAGCAACCCCAAGGCCAGAAAAAACGCATCCACATTGAGCAACGCAGGATCCCCTGGAGCCAATGCAAAAGCCCAATCTTGAGGGTCGCCCCGGAGCAAGGAAATCACAATCCTGACCTGCTGAGCAGGATCTCCAGCAGAGCGAGATTTCAGGGACAAAAACAACTTGCAATTATTTTTGAAATTTTGAAAGCAAGATCTATTCCCCGAGAAAAATTCAGGCAAAGGAATTCTAGGTTCAGATATAGGAACATGAACAACAAAATCTTGTAAATTTTGAACTTTCGTGGTGAGATTATTCAAACCTGCAGCTAAACTCTGAATATCCATTTTAAACAGGTGAACACAGAGCCATTCCAGGATTAGAAGGAGAGAGAGAGAGGAAGGCTGCAATATAGGCAGACTTGCAAGTGATTCAATTGAAAGCACACTCAGAACTGAAGGGAAAAAAAAAAAAAAAAAAAAAAATTTTCAGCAGACTTCTTTTTTCTCTCCTTTCTCTGCCAATTAATTTAACCCTTTGTCGTCCGGTCAAACTGTTATGGTTCTCAATGGCAAGAGAACATAGCCCAGCATACATAGGAACTAGCTCTTGGAAGGATGGAAACTTAAACTGACCATGAACTAAACCTGCCGCACAACTAACAGTAGCCGGGTAGCGTAGCCTGCGTTTTATCCCTAGACGCCCAGCGCCGGCCGGAGGACTAACTAATCCTAGCAGAGGAAAATATAGTCCTGGCTCACCTCTAGAGAAATTTCCCCGAAAGGCAGACAGAGGCCCCCACATATATTGGCGGTGATATAAGATGAAAATGACAAACGTAGTATGAAAATAGGTTTAGCAAAATCGAGGTCCGCTTACTAGATAGCAGGAACATGCACAGAAAGGCTTCTGATTACAATGTTGACCGGCATGGAAGTGACAGAGGAGCAAGGTTAAATAGCGACTCCCACATCCTGATGGGAACAGGTGAACAGAGGGGATGATGCACACAAGTTCAATTCCACCAGTGGCCACCGGGGGAGCCCAAAATCCAATTTCACAACAGTCCCTCGAACCTCAAGGTGTAGGCTCCTTCAAAGGCTTGCTGTGGTGCATAAACCTACTATTCGGCCACCCTTAAACAGTGTTCACAAGCAGAAATGGTTGTATTGGGCCCACACATACATGAATACTAATTTCCAAACAGTCTTGTTTACTGATGAGTGTCGAGCAACCCTGGACGGTCCAGATGGATGGAGTAGTGGATGGTTGGTGTATGGCCACCATGTCCCAACAAGGCTGCAACGTCAGCGAGGAGGTGGAGGAGTCATGTTTGGGGCCAGAATCATGGGGAAACAGCTGGTAGGGCCCTTTAAGGTTCCTGAAGGTATGAAAATGACCTCTGCAAAGTAAATAGAGTTTCTGACTGACAACTTTCTTCTATGGTCTAAAAAGCATAAACGTGCCTTTAGGAGCAAAATCATCTTCATGCTGACAATGTCCCATCTCATGCTGCAAAGAAAACCTCTGAGTCATTGGCTGCTATAGGCATAAAAGGAGATAAACTCATGGTGTGGCCACCATCTTCCCCTGACCTCAACCCTATAGAGAACCTTTAGAGGATCATCAAGCAAAAGATCTATGAGGGTGGGAGGCAGTTGACATCCAAACATCAGCTCTGGGAGGCTATTCCAACTTAATGCAAAGAAATACAAGCAGAAACTCTCCAAAAACTCACAAGTTCAATGGATGCAAGAATTGTGAAGGTGATATCAAAGAAGGGTCCTATGTTAACATGTAACTTGGTCTGTTAGGTTATTTTGGAGTTAAATAGCTTTTTTGTTCAGTGAATGTGACCTCCTAATGCTGCAAATTCCACAAATGAGCATTTTCAGTTCTTTAAAACATATCAAATGTATAAAAATTCGACTGTGCATAATAATTTGGAACAGTGCATTTTAAGTTTTTATTCATTTTGGAGATTATACTGTTATTATTGGGAGGTTTCTTCAATAAAATTCGATGCATAATCTAACTGGTGATGACTTTTATTAGACTGACTGTCATTTGCACGACCATTTAGGAAAATCCGAGAAAAATGTAATTTGCATAATAATTTGGAACATGGTGTATACTGAATGGTAGGCTGTGTGGGTGTCATAGTTGGGAGATCATACTGTGTTGGGGTCACCATACTTTGCCTAGGGAGTTGAGGTAGGTTACAGTAGGGTCTTTATACTGTGAGGATAGAGGCTAATGTGGAGGAATTTACCATGGGGGTATCATACTGTGTTTGGGGGGCACTTTTGTTGGCATCATACTTTATGGGGGCAATGAAAGAGGAAACTAGGACTTCAGCAGGAGGAAAATTACTATGTAAAAGCTGGAAAGTTGTGAGATATGCTCTTCTGTGACCCCAACAATTATTTATTTATGTATTTATTTATGTGGGTGGGCCAGTTGGAACTTCTGCTATGGGGGCACATGATTTGCGGCAACGGAGGAAATGGAAGGTGAGTATTTATTTATTTTAAATCAGTGGCCATATTAGTACATGGATGACTATGGGGTGCATATTGTACTTTATGGATGACTATGGCAGTACATTATATTTTATGGTCCGCTATGAGTTGTGCATTATACCAGATGGATGACTATGGGTGTGCATTATGCTACATGGATAACTAGGGGCTGTCCATTATACTATATGGAGGACTCTGGGCTGTTTGTTATATTATATGAAGGATATGGGCTGTGTATTATACTAATATGGATGACTATAGGCTGTGCAGTATATTATATGGAGGACTATGGGATGCATTATACCATATGGAGTACCGTGCAGGGTGCATTTTACTTCTGCTGTGGAGACCCATGACTTCTATGTACGCACCTGGTGAGTATATGCGGCACCCCAGGGTCCTGGTCATCGCAGTGGTATTGCTTTCATCTCTGGGAGAGTGATGCTACATTTGGAGGCAAAGAAGGATAACTGCATCCAGCTATCACAAACATGCAACACATTTCACACTCCAGACCACCAGGGGGAGCTTCTGCTCCTATTTATTAGGTCACTCCCCGTATATATATATAACTGGTAGTCTGTAGGGAAAGTTAGTCAGTTCCAGACAGGAGAAGGTTCCTGACAGAGCTCCAGCCATGAGTTCTGTTAGAACATTCCAGACCAGAGTCTGAGGTGGACAGAGGGTCCAAGGAGCTGTGCATGCCCTTAGAGCTTCAGCTCCCAGAAAGAGACATTGAGAAGGCAGAACTGTATTGCAGCGAGCGTGTAGGAAGTCAGAGCAAAGGAGAGGATACCAGAAGGGGACCAACCCTACACAGGCTGCTTCCTTCTGAGGCGCAGAAGCCCGGTAGCCGGAAAACCGAGGGAGTAAGGACCTTTATGCTTTGCTCCAGAGACCGGCAGGACAGCTAATTGCAGGTTACCTGTCCGCACCTATACCCAGGAGGCACGGTGGCACCCCTTAGAGGCCGGGGCATGCTAGAGTCCCTATAAGCCACCAGTCATACGGGTTTGTCCTATCCTATATGGGGGACAGAGAGAGAGACACCACGTCTGTGAGACCCTTATGTGAAGCCATAGGCAGTAAGGGACTACACCACTACAGCGCAAGGGAAGGCTATTCATTTCCACCTGGACAAGGGGACTCTGGACTTCCAACGTGGCCGGACTCTGCCTACCCTGTGATCTGGTGCTCTGGACTGTGGATGCTGAAGTCTTCAGTAAAGGTAAAGAGACTGCAACCTTGTGTCCTCATTCTTCTCTGCGCCTCTCACCATCCACCATCTACACACCGGGAAGCCCTGGGGACATACTTCACCTGTGGGAAGGTATACCATCTAGCTGCCATAACATCACCCCAGCGGACCCCTTAAAGCGCGTCGGTCACCCTGACCGAATACCACAGGTGAGGTCACGAACACAAACTTTATCCCTTTAAAGACCATTCCCTTTTACATGGACGTCCCAGGGCCACGGACCGGGTCAGCCACCGTGACATCCCCCTGTGAACCGAAGGACCCGGTACCAAGTACCCCACGGCCCCATGGGGGCGATCCATATGATATTTTTTTCTATACATTAAAGAATAGTGGTAGAAAGGGGGTCATATACCAAGATGGGGGATATATATACCAGGATGGGGTCCAGGATAGGGGACACATATACCAGGATGGAGGGTATATATATATATATATACACACACACATATACAGTACATACAAGCACTTCTCACACTTCTTTTTGTTAATTATTTTCATTTACTAAGATAATGACTTTTGGGTTTTCATTGGCTGTAAGCCATAATCATCAACATTAACAGAAATAAACACTTGAAATAGATCGCTCTGTTTGTAATGACTCTATATAATATGAGAGTTTCACTTTTTGTATTGAAGAACTGAAATAAATTAACTTTTTGATGATATTCTAATTTAGTGAGAAGCACTTGTATGTAGTGTTATGTACATAACACTCTAGTTACGCCACTGACTATATGGTATGACTATTTGGGCACTGTGTCACATAATTATTTTTACACTGAATAATTCCATTATTTGGACACTATATGGTATGACTATATGTACACAGTATGACTGCATTATTTGGGCACTATATTTTACAGGTGAGGGGCATCAGAAGAAGATACTACCCATCCCACATAAGGCTGCTCAAGTAAAATGTTACTTATACCATACATTGAAGAACATAACAAGAAATCCCAAAATCAGTAACAGAAAATTATATTTCCGCATCCTGAAGACATTATTAAAAGGTAAAAAAAAACAGAGTTGGTAGGAATTTATTTCCAAATCCCTGCTCCATCGGCTATATCAGTAACTTGTGGTCACTGTACATAAAACAAATATGTCAAATTAATACTGTGGTTTGTAACAATTTTTAAAACTTTTTTTATGTCCTGATAAATTTGAAAATAAATATAAAATTTAGAGATCAAAGAAAATCATAAATGTTAATAAACTTTATTAAGTCAGTAGTTAAAAGGAAAAAACTTCCTTTCTATACTGTATTATCTCATCAAAGTATTTATTTTACAAATCAGAGCACTGACACCCCCAAGAACATACGTCTAAATGTAACATATTTGAGTATATGGAGTGGATGATGGGAACTCATTTCCATGACGTTTTTATGGGATGAAGCAGCTATTAAGTATAATGTATCATTATAAAGTATAATGTACCATTATAATGTGCAGTGTAATTGAAACTGCGCATTGTGGCAACAGTAATGTTTAGAATGTTGTTTTCTCACAAGCAAAACCCCCAAATCCCTGAACCGAGATATTTAGAAGGAGAAAAAAACAATCTTGCCATAATATAAATGTAACTCCGCACCACAAAATCAATTAGACTAGACTGCCCAAGCTGCATAATTACATCCCTAACAAATGTGATACATCAACCAAATGTAAGTCCGTAGCTGAGACGCGGTGTCGTCGTGTCCTATGTGCTCAATAGATTTTGATGACATTATCACGAGACGGCTTCCAACAGTTTGTAGTTTCGGAATATCGTCATAGATCAAAAATTCCGGATTTAAATCTGGGTTCTGAAGAATTTATGATAAATGTCACATTTAATACTTGATATCCAAAAGGTATGATGTATGATATGACGTGAATTTGTCATTACAATATGTATGATATGGGATAAGATGTGAAGATACGCAAAGCTTATTGCAGAAAGAGTGCTGTCTTCAGTATTGTATGTGAACAATTAACGTTACACCCGCTCAGGGATCAGAGCACTGGGCCAACACAGAAAACACAGGCAGCTTTGTAATGTATGGAAGCTGGCTGTAAAATCAACCCTTCTGATAACTGTAATGTAAAATTATACTGATTCTTTCCCAGAATTAAATAGTTGTTACTCTCCTGTCCTGGAACAGGCACTGGTTCTTGGTTCCTTCACCTGGGGCAAGTTCCCTTTGCGCAAGCCCAGATTTGGTTTCTGCCATTATCTTTGACATCAACACACAAGGTATTTAAGGCTGATTACTGGTGCTGTTCACACTATAACTCAGTAGCAACATTTAGTTATATTCTCTCCAATCAAGTTGTGGTTAACTATTTGCTTACTGATTGCATATGTCTCTGCCATTGATCATCTGTCTGTTGCAAGTTCTGGATCGACTATATATTTGCAGTTCCTTGCTGCATCCAAACTCCTGGCTCTGTGTATTTTGGTATTTCCTGCTCTACTTGTCTGCATGCTGTCCTGTATACCCTACTGTCCTGGTCCATACTGATTCATGGACTGTATGGCAAGTCCTGCCCCACTGTTGCATCGTCCTTGGTCTGTGTTGACTTCACCAATATCTTAGAGAATGTACCTCACTAAGTGAACCCTACCAATTATTAAAAGAAAACTTAATGGCAGCAAGTGGTCATCCTGTCCCTATTCACTTTAGGTTGTTGATGGCTTCCATAGATATTAATGACATCTAATAACCAATCCCTATCACTCCATTACAAATATACTGTGCCTGGCTACAGAGTAAGGTATTTTTTAACTCTATGATTCTCAAAGCAACCAGCTTAAAGGGCCACTGTCACCCCCCTCCAGCCGTTATAAACTAAAAGAGCCACCTTGTGCAGCAGTAATGCTGCATTCTAACAAGGTGGCTCTTTTAGTTTTAGGTTCAAGTGTACCCCAAATAAAGCATTTTTATACTTAGCCACAATTCCTGTCTCTAGCCAGGTAGGCGGGTCCTCACTCCCCAGCTTGGCCAGCTCCTCTGCCGTCACTCACATCTTCCTGCGCATTCGGCGCCGCCCCCTCAGTGGCTAAGTATAAAAACGCTTTATTTGGGGTATACTTGAACCTAAAACTAAAAGAGCCACCTTGTTAGAATGCAGCATTACTGCTGCACAAGGTAGCTCTTTTAGTTTATAACGGTTGGAGGGGGGTGACAGTGGCCCTTTAAAGGAAATATTGATTTAACTATTATTAGCAGAAGGTGGATTTGCTCACAGATGACAGCTTTACTGTAAATTAAAATACTGTGCAATATATTTACAAGTGATATACTATCACTTCAATATACTGCTACTTCTTGGTTTCTGAGACGGTAGCTGAACTCTTAGAGTCCCTAATACTATATTACATTTCTATGTCAATTATTGGAGTTTCCAAAAAGTGCACACACCTGTTTCATACATGCCAACAGTCGTAATGTTCCCAGGATGTTCCAACCAAAAGGACTGCAAACGGAGCTGTCCTTAGCAAAACTAAACCCATTTTTGAGTTGTTGGTGGGGTTTTTTTTCATCACAGCCTACGCCTTTACACAATGACCACTTTTAATTGCCATTGTTATTGTCTATACATCATCATTGAGATCTTAAATGGGTTGCTCATTCTAAAGTGTCTTCAAAGAGGGAGTCCAGGAAAGTTGAATTTGCTCCTTAGCACTTCCATCCCCCTGATCCATCGACGTGCCCAGCTGTTTGGGGACTTCTTTTGTTTGTTTACCTTTGAGCACATCGGCGGGGCGTCTCTAGCTCCAGTTTTAGGTGAAAACAACCTTCCCTTGCCTAACACATTGTAGCTCATTACTCAGATCCTCTTCAAGACTACACCCTTCTGTAAAAGACATGTTAATCAAGTAATAGGAGAGGAATGTGCTGCCATCCTACTGACAGTGCAGTGCTTTGGAGGCACTGTACTATGTGGTGTCAAGGATCACTGACACATTCACGCAACCGCAGATTCTGATCAGGAGGACAAAACTCATGGAATGCAATTACAAAGTTAACTGGCCTGATGCTTGGGATGTCATGACATGTAAAGCACTGAGACAAGACAACACTTTTAAGGCCCTAATACACAATAAAGTAATGTCGCCAATATCTTCGGGATTGGATGAGAGTCTCAGGAGTCTAGACGCCTACTGACAGATGATATTGGGGAAGAGAAGGATCTTGCACATCAGATTCTCAATGGTAAACACATTATGGGGGGAAAGGAAAGGAGTCTAACAGCTGTGCACTCATAGAGAACACAATAGTACTCTTCTGGGCCGAGCATTCGTGTATATGGGGGATTCAGGAGAGATAGCAGTTGGCTGTCATTCGGTTGACAGCTGTCTATTGTATATGGGGAGCTTCAAGGTGGACAAAATATATCTGCAGATCATTGGAAGATCAGGCTTATTTGCTGTCCACCTAATGCCCATCAGAGATATCAGATGGTCAACAAATCTCACCAACTTTATCTGCATCAGCCAATGAGCTACAGAAATTTATTTGATGTTTATGGTCAGCTCAATAGGTTATTGAGAAGCAGGCCTTGGTGGCAAATGATTGCCTCCATGGTCAACTCCAAATAGGACTCTGGGCCTACTGGCGCATCCTCTCGTACCTTGGTGGGTCAGTCTTAAGCTCCTCATACATATTAGACTAAATGTCGGCCGAACTCACAGATATTGATGAGTTTGACTCACTGTCTTATGAATTTGGGGTCATCCAACAGATGATATTGAGGGCTAAAGATAGAGAATGTCCAATTTCAGCCTAACGATCATTTTGTTGTGCATGAGACAAGCCACCGCCAGAGATGTCTAGCAGTGGTTCTCTCTTGGAGAACGCAACATGGTTTTGCCGAGTGAGCACTCCTTTATATGGAAGAGCTGGCCGAGTTCGCTGCCAACTGGACAATCGAACATCTAATGTGTATGTTGGGTTTTAAACTTACATCTTCTGCAGGCAAAGTGGTGGCCTATTAATGGTCCCAAAGAGCGAAGACTAATCGATAAAGATTCATCTTCATTCATCTGAACAACCCAAAACATAATGGGTCACCATGTCACTCTTGGTGTCATATCTAGTTTGAATGTTGGTGGAAAGATTGTTGGACTGGATATAGCCACCAGTTTTCAATTCATTCAAATTGTTGATATATAATCATGAAAGAATTAAAGATACCAAGATCATAGAAGAGCCCTCATTGGCAGGCGAGAACTAATACACATCATGGGTCAGCGTGTGTTTTGTTTTCTTTTTTCTACCTTCCATCAAAGTTTTTTCTTATATTATTTCCATACTTTTGTTATTCTCACAAAAGTCACACTGACAAAACAGTGATCTGGAAATATTATTTTGTAGGTTTATATTGATCCTCCCAATAGCAAATAATAAGAGCGATCTGTCTTGATTACCAATAGATATCTACTCTGAAAAGACCAGATGTACAGCAAGGAGAACGCATAAAACATCCATTACTCTTTGCAAAAGGTCAATCCAATACAAGCTGTGTTTGCATTGTGACCAACTGATGGCCATTTTATCACCACTGTAGGCGCGGGCCGTCTTGTCAGCTCTGTAATAGTGTTGTCCTCCCTAAGTGTCCTGCATCCTCCACCAGACGGATACCAGAAATTATAAAGAACCATGGTTGATGTCATTCTTCTATCTTCTTAAGGGAGCTTATGTATATTTCTGAATATTAATACGGTATGTTTGAGAAAAACAAGAAGGGATTGAACTTTTTAGACCATTAATAAAATGCACATTTCACCCTTTTGTAGGTATAAAACAAACCCCCAAATTACTAGCTTCAGCATACCTGACATATATGGGTTCCACCTAGATGTTCTAGCTAATTATTAACCTGTGACATGTATATACTGTATAGTGTTGTATAGTGTGGAAGGTCGGATCACTTAGCTGCTCCCCGAGGTAGACACATGAACACATTATGTTAAAGTCTCTGAGTGGTTTATTACTTCTTAAACCATAAAGCCGAAAGAGCAACAAAAAAACAGCACAAATGAAAATAAAAAGTCCATCCAAAATGATGCCCAGCATGGGTCCCGCCTTCTGGGACAAACACACACGGCAGCTCTCTCTCTGGAGCTTCAGCCTAGAGGCTTCCTTCCTCCAAACAGAACAGACAGAATAAAAACATTGGCTGGACATTTAACTCCCTCCAACCACACCCTTGAGGTGGAGATATGGTGAGTAGGCATCCCGCCCATCTCTTAACCTACTCGCCATGAAACCCAGACCCAGGAAGCAACTGTTTTATTCTCAGCACATATCATGCTGGAGGGAAACTTATGGGTTTCACATCACGCAGGATAACAACCTTTGCAACACATATCTCCTCTCACATACAGCACCAGTGACCCTGTCACAATAGATACAGTCGTGACCGAAAGTGTTGGCACTCTTGAACTTGTTTCAGAAAATAAAATATTTCTCCAAGACAATTATTGCAAATATTTTGCTATACACGTGTTTATTTCCTTTGTTGCGTTTTGGAACAACACAAAAAAACAGCAAATTGGACATAATTTCATACAAAACCTGGACTAGACTAGGACTGAACTAGGACAAAATTGATGTCACCTTTCCAAAATTGTGGGTAAGCAATTTTGCTTTAAGCATGTGATGCTCGTTCAAACTCACCTGTAGCAAGTAACAGGTGTTGGCAATATGAATATCACACCTGGAAGCAGATAAAAAGGGGAGAAGTTGACTCAATCTTTGCATTTTGTGTTTGTATGTGACACTAAAAGCATGGAGAATAGAAAAAGGAGGAGAGAACTGACTAAAGACTTGAGAACCAAAATTGTTGAAAAATATAAAAAATCTAAAGGTTACAACTCCATCTCCAGAGATCTCGATGTTTCTTTGTCCAGGGTGTGCAACATAATCAACACCTTAGCTAGTCTTCCTGGACGTGGAGGGCAGAGAAAAATTGAAATGAATAAGCAGCCCCAATGAAGTTCCAAAGAAATTCAAGCTGTCCTGCAGGCTCAGGATGCATCAGTGTCTGTGTGAACTATCTGTCAACATTCGAATGAAATGAAATGTTAAGCAGGGGACACAGGAGGACATAAAAAAAAGCTAGACTGCAGTTTGCCTAAATGTATGTGGTGAGTATGCCAAAATACTTCTTGGAAAGTGTCTTGTGGACAGATGAGACCAAAATATAGCTTTTTGGTAAAGCACACCAGTCTACTGTTTAACGAAAACAGAATAAGGCCTACAAAGAAAAGAACACAGTACTGACAGTCAAATATGGTGGAGGTTCAAAGATATTTTGGGGTTGTTTTGCTACCTCTAGCACTGGGTGCCCTGACTGTGTGCAAGGCATCATGAAATCTGAAGTTTGCCAATGGATTTTGGGTCTCAATGTAGTGCTCATTGCCATAAAGCTGGTTTTGCATCATAGTTCTTCCATTAGAACAAACACCCCCCCAAACATACATCAAGAAGCCCCCATTAATGAATGGAAACAAAGCACTGGAGAGTTCTGAAGTGACCAGCAATGAGTACGGATCTAAGTCCCATTAAACACCTGTGGAGAGATCTTAAAATTGCTGTTGGGAGACGGCGTCTTCAAATATGAGATACCTGGAGTGGTTTGCAAAAGAAGAGTAGTCCAAAATTCCAGTTGAGAGGTATAAGAAGCTTGTGGATGGTTACAGGAAGTGATTGATTGCACTTATTTATTCCAAATGGCATGCAACAAAATATTGGGTTGAGAGTGCCAACAATTTTGTCCACCCAATTTTAGGGTTTTGTGTGAAATTATGTCCAAATTGCCTTTTTTTTTCTGTTTTTTTTTGTGTGTTGTACCAATACACACAAAGGAAATAAACATGTGTGTAAACATGTATAATTATAGTAATTTTCTGAGAGGAAAACTTAATTTTCTGGAACAATTTCAAAGGTGCCAACACTTTTGGCCATTTCTGTATATATCACAGATTGGTTACAGGTGTATGGAGCATTCTCAGTAGCTTAAAGGGACTCTGTCACCCCCCTCCAGCTGTTAGAAACTAAAAGAGCCACCTTGTGCAGCAGTAATGCTGCATTCTGACAAGGTGGCTCTTTTAGTTATTGGTGCAGTCAAAGCAGAAATAAAGCGTTTTATAATTTCGCAAAAATACCTGTCTTTAGCCCTGGAGGCAGGTCCTTACCCCCCTGCTGCACACGCCACACTGCCGTCACTCAAGGCTTCTTCGGCGCCGGGCGCCGCCCCCTCCGCGCTGTTTTCAAATCAAATCCAGCGCCTGCTCTGTTTTGTTCTGCCTGGGGCAGGCGCAGTGAGCGCTGCCCGTCTGACCTCAGATGCAGTCTCGCAGACTGCACCTGTGCGGCCACCCAGCTTGTGAATCCCAGCCCCGCAGTGTGTTATGCATTATGCACAGTGCGGGGCTGGGATTCCTGGGCATGCGCACTGCGTGTGTCAGCCACTCACCCAGGTCCCCCGCCTTGCAGCATGTGTATCTTCAGCTGATCGAGTCTGCATCTGTTTGCCAAAATATGGAAAAATTATAGCTCTCAAAATGTGGTGATGCAAAAATGATTTTTTGCAATAAAAATCATCTTTTAGTGCATGACAGCTGCCAAACATAAAAACCCGATATAAATCTGGTATCGCTGTAATCGAACTGACCCGAAGAAAAAAGTCGCCTAATCACTTATACCGCATGAGGAACGGCGTAAAAAATAAATAAAACCAATTCCCTCGGGGGTTTCATCTGAATCACGTCACTCAGTGATTAAGATGGAAACCCCAAAGTAAGTGGTCAGCATAGAGCGCTGGATAAATGTGATCCCAAACATTATGTAAAATATTCCCAATAAAAGCTTCAACTCAATCCACAAAAAAGCAAGTCCTCACTCAGATCTGTCATCTGTCAATGGAAAAATAGGGACCTTCCACGTTACTGGTAGTACAAAGGCTCCGGAAAAGAGAAAATACTCCACAACCGCCAAAAGAAATTCAGCAAATTCTGCACTTCCAAAGCCAAATTCATCAAATAGTACTCTGTTCCTCCCGAATCTCTCCGTATGGCTAAGCAGTACTGTACAGCCACATATGGGGTATTGCCAAGTTCAGTAGAAATTGTGGGACAAATTTTGGTGCATTTTACCCACTTCTTGTGTGAAAATGTAAACCTGGGGCTAAAAATTGAAGTTATTTTTTCTTCACTGCCCAATGGTATAAAATTATTTGACACAACCATGGTGTCAATATGATCACTGCACCCCTAGATTAATTCATTGAGAAGTGTAGTTTGTAAAATGAGTGTTGGCAGATATGCAACAGATACAGACTTAATTGTGTGCAGGAAGAGTTTACACCTTTCTGGCAGTAGATGGTGATGTTGTTACTGTTATATGCTTAGTTGAATGTAATGCATATACTTGTTGTACTTTGGTTTCACTTTCTCTCTGGCAAAAGGTCTTTCAGACTTCCTGTTATGCTGTATTAAGAAGCTGATGCATGTACCTCAAGTACTGTGAAGATAAAAGTTGAATTACCCCATATAATCTACTCTCACAAGTTTCTTCTGCGACCAAACTATGCAACAATGAGGTCACTTATGGGGGGTTTCTGTTGTTCTGGCACTTCATGGGCTCTCCCAGTGGGTCATGGCACCTGCAAACCATAAAAGTACAATCTGGCGCATCCTTGCCTTCTGAGCTTTGCACTGTGCCTGAAAAATATTTCCCGATTACATGTAAGGTATTGGTGCACTCAGGTAAAAATGGACCTCAGTTTGATGTAAAAAAAAGTCCTACTAGCCCTTAGAAAAATTAACAACTTGGGGCTAAAACAACATTTTAGTGGTAAAAATTTAATTTATTCTTTTTTCACCGCTCAGTGGTATAAAATTCTGTGAGGCACGTGTGGTGTCAATATGATCACTGCACCACTAGATGAATTCATTAGGGGAGTGCAGTTTGTAAGATGAGTTCACATATAGGGGATTTCTGTTGTTCTGAACTCCAATATGGCGCCTCTTCCTTTCTGCTTTCCATTGTGCCTCAAAAGTAGTATTCCCCCACATATGGGGTATCGGCGTAGGAGAAATTGCACAACAAATTGAATGGTGCAATTTCTCCTGTTACCCTTATGAAAATGCAAAATTTGGGGACAAAAGAACATTTTTGTGGGGAAAATGTGATTTTTTTTATTTTCACGGCTCAACGTTATAAACCTCTGTGAAGCACCTGGGGGTTCAAGGTGCTCAATACACATCTAGATAAGTTCCCTAAGGGGTCTAGTTTCCAAAATGGTGTCACTTGTTGGGGGTTTCCACTGTTTAGGCACATCAAGGGCTCTCCAAATGGGACATGATATCCGCTAAGGATTCCAAGAAATTTTACATTCAAAAAGTCAAATGATGCTCTTTCTCTTCCGAGCCCTGCCATGCACCAAAACAGTTGTTTCCTCCACATATTGGGTATTTGCGCCCACAGGGGAAATTGCACAACAAATTGTATCGAACTATTTCTCCTGTTACCCTTATGAAAATGCAATATTTTGTGCTAAAAACATATCTGTGGGGAAATTTTTTTATATATATATATTCATGGTTCAACGTTGTAAACTTCTGCGAAGCCACGCTCACCACGCATCTAAATACATTCCATGAGGGGTCTACTTTCCAAAATGAGATCACTTGTGGGGGATTTCCAGTGTCTAGGCACATCAGGAGCTCTCCAAATGGGACATGACATCCATTAATGATTCCAGGAAATTTTACATTCAAAAAGTTAAATGACGCTTCTTCCCTTCCGAATAGTGGTTTTCTCCCTCATATTTGGTATTGGCGTACTAAAGAAAAATTGCACAACAAATTGTATGGTGTACTTTTTTTCCTGTTATCCTTTTGAAAAGGTAATATTTTGTGATAAAGACATATTTGTGGGGAAAATTAGATTTGCTTGTATTTTTACGGCTCGACGTTATAAACTTCTGTGAAGCACCTGAGTGCACAACATGCTCACCACACATATAGATTCCCTGAGGGGTCTAGTTTCCAAAATGGTGTCACTTGTAGGGGATTTTCACTGTTTTGGCACATCAGAGGCTCTCCAAGAGCTAATTTTTCCAGTAAATTTTGCATTCAAAAAGTAAAAAGGCGCTAGTTCCCTTCTGAGCTCTGCCGTGCACCCAAACAGTAGTTTTCTCCCTCATATAGGGTATCAGCATGCTCAGGAGAAATTATACAACAAATTTTGGGGTCTATTTTTTCCTGTTACCATTGTCAAAATAAAAAAATGTGAATCTGAAGTCAATTTTTGTGAAAAAAAAAGTAAAATGTTCATTTTTTCCCTCACATTACAAATATTACTGTGAAGTACCTGAAGGGTTAATAAACTTTTTGAATGTGGTTTTGAGCACCTTGAGGGGTGCAGTTTTTAGAATAGTGTCACTTTGGGGTATTTTCTATCACATAGACCACTCAAAGTGATTTCAAATGTGATGTGGTCTCTAAGAAAAATGGTTTTGTAAATTTTGTTGGAAAAATGAAAAATCGCTGGTCAACTTTTAATCCTTATAACTTCCTAACAAAAAAAAATTTTGGTTCCAAAATTGTGCTGATGTAAAGTAGACATGTGGGAAATGTTATTTATTAACTATTTTTTGTGACATAACTCTGTGATTTAAGAGCATGAAAATTCAAAGTTTGAAAATTTGGAAATTTGTAAAATTAAGTCATACCGAAGAAATTTTACCTGAAGTACAATATGTCACGAGAAAACAATCTCAGAATCACCAGGATCTGTTGAAGCGTTCCAGAGTTATAACCTGATAAAGTGACAGTGGTCAGAATTGTAAAAATTTGCCTGGTCATTAACGTGCAAATCACCCTCGGGGGTAAAGGGGTTAAAAAAAAGTCTGAAAAAAAATAAAACATAAAAGTTTAAATCACCCCCTTTTTCCAATATGGAAATAAATACATTAACAAAGACAAATTTGGTATTGCACATCCGTAAAATTCCAAACTATTAAGATATAAAATTAATTAACTCAGCCCATAAACACTGCAGAAAGAAAAAAATCAATCGCCGTTTTTGGGTCATCGGCGAAGTGATCAAAATATCTATCATATGTACCTCGAAAAAACACCCATATAGCTTTACTAATAAACAAATAAAAGCAATGTGTCTCAGAAGATAATAGAACAAACCAAAACTTTTTTTATTTGAGAGGTATGAATTTCTTAAAAGTCAGTAATATATACAGCTCTGTCAAAAATTAAGAGACCACAGCAAACTGTTCAGTTTGTCTGATTTCTCTCTTTATAGGGATATTTTTGAGTAAAATGTGAATAGTTTTTTTGAGGCCATATGTACACATTGAGTATTTGGTTAGTTTTTTACCCCAGTATTTGTAAGCCAAACTCAGGAGTGGAACGGTGAGAGGAAAAGCATAATAGAAAAATTTGCACCACTTCTGCATTTTTCACCCACTCCTGGTTTTGACTTACAAATACTGGGGTAAAAAACTCACCAAATACTCAATGTCTGTATGTGGCCGTAGTCTACAAACTTCTGACAACATGTCTCAGAATTTCAAGCAATATATTTTGTTGTTTTTTTTTTTCTGAAAAGGAGAAATGGTCGAAATTAAAAAAAAGAAAAAAACAATGCTTTCAGACCTCAAATAATGCAAAGAAAACAAGTTCATGATCATTTAGAAACAACAATAGTAATGTTTTAACTCAGGAAGAGTTCAGAAATCAATATTTTGTGGAATAACCATTAATCCTAGCTTTCATGCGTCTTGGCATGGTTTCCACCAGTCTTTCACACTGCTTGTGGCGCAAAAATGTAAGCAGTTCTTCTTGTTTGATGGCTTGTTACTATCCATCATCCTCTTGATTACATTCCAGAGGTTCTCAGTGGGGTTCAGGTCTGGAGATTGGGCTGCCCATGACAGGGTTTTGATGTGGTGGTCTCTTAATTTTTTCCAGAGCTGTATATTATATATCGCCGTATTTAAACTGACCTGTAGGATCAAGTTGTCAAGTCATTTATACAGAACAATGAACAACACTATGAAAATGAAACTTAAAAAGCTATAATGAAATTGTTTTTTTTTCACCATTTCGACGCTCTTGGAATTTGTTCCTAATTTTCTCAGTACACATACAGTATGGTGACGTGAATGATGCCATTCAATCTTTTAACTCATGTGACAAAAAACAAGCCTTCATAGTTATGGTTCTTGGAAGAAGGAGAGAAAAAGTGCAAAAGTTAATAAAATGAGTGCAAAAAGAGGTGAGAATGAGCATTTTTTGTGTATATTTAGAATGTAAAGGTACCATTTTCACATTTTTATCTTGCTCCGACTTTTACTTTGGAGATACCAAGACGACACATTTTGGGGATACTTAACCCCACCAAAGTTCAATTTGGGACTCAAGAACAAAAGTTTCACAAAAAAATTAAGAAAAAAACATTGTGGTGTGTGCTGTCACAATGAAGACAAGGATGAGAAAAACAACAAACATTTATTAATAGACAACAACACGTTTCAAAATAGGTCTGATTTCTTCCTCAAGCTATCACCAGGAAGAAATCAGATGGATTTTGAAATGTGTTGCTCTCCTTTAATAAATGTTTGGAGGTGTTTCTACACCTTCTCAACATTGTCTTCATCGTGACAGCACCCACTACAACTTTTTTTCTTATTTTTTTGCCTTTCATTTGTTTTAATGAGCCATTCTGTCAGCACACAATATAATGAATACCACTGCATTACCGCCGTCATCAGAGTTGTGCCTGACCTGCTCAACTCCACCAGGTGAGCAGAGACCACCTACTTTCCCTGTTTCTTATTAGAAGCTCTTCACCATGGAGTGCTCCTATTTTGTTTTCTAAGAGGAAAACGTTTCATAATTGGAAGTCTATGCATAGACAACAGATTTAATTAAAGACAAAATGCTCTGGCAAAAATTAAGAGACCACTGCAAAATGTTCAGTTTGTCTGATTTTTCTCCTTATAGGTATACTTTTGAGTAAAATGTAAATTGTTCTTTTAGTCTATAAGCTTCTGACAACATGTCTCTGAATTTCCAAGCAATAAAGTTTGGGGTTTTTTTTCTGAAAAGGAGAAATGGTCCAAATTAAAAAAAACAGTGCTTTCAAACCTCAAATAATGCAAAGAAAACAACTTCATAATCATTTAGAAACAACAATACCAATGTTTTAACTTAGGAAAAGTTCAGAAATCAATATTTTGTGGAACAACCATGATTTTTAATCACAGCTTTTGTGCATCTTGGCATGCTTCCCACCAGTCTATCACACTGCTTCTGGCGCAAAAATTTAAGCAGTTCTTCTTTGTTTGATGGCTTGTGACTATCCATCTTCCTCTTGATTACATTCCAGAGGTTTTTAATGGGGTTCAGGTCTGGAGAATGGGCTGCCCATGACAGTGTTTTAATGCTGCGCTGACCTGCATCGAATGCAACATGTTGCGGTCGGCGCAGCTTCAAAAAGATGTATGCTGAGGCATCTGCATACATCCGCATGGCCTGCATACCCAATGCTAAAGATAGGGTGCGCAGGATGCATGCAGACGTCGGCGGAGCTGAAGGAAGGGGCGCAGCAGCAGTGGGTGGAGCTTAACGGAGGAAGAAGGCTGCCATCCGCAGCCCTGCCGAAAGCTAGTGTGAAACTAGCCTTAGTCACATGCTGTCCATTTCCTTGTGATCCTCCTTGAGATGGTTCTACTCCTTCACTGGAGTCCAGCTGTGTTTAATTAAACTGATAGGACTTGATATGGAAAGGCGCACACCTGTCTATATAAGACCTCACAGCTCACAGTCCATGCCAGACCAAATGAGAATCATGAGGTCAAAGGAACTGGCCAAGGAACTCAGAGACAGAATTGTGAAAAAGGCACAGATCTGGCCAAGGTTACAACAGAATTTCTGCAGTACTCAAGGTTCATAAGAGCACAGTGGCCTCCATAATCCTTAAATGGAAAAAGTTTGGGACCACCAGAAGTCTTCCTAAACCTGGCCGTCCAGCCAAACTATACAATCATGGGAGAAGAGCCTTGGTGAGAGAGGTAAAGAAGAACCCCAAGATCACTGTGGCTGAGCTCCAGAGATGCAGTAGGGAGATGGGAGAAAGTTCCACAAAGTCAACTATCACTGCAGCCCTCCACCAGCCAGGCCTTTATGGTAGAGTGGTCTGATGGAAGCCTCTCCTCAGTGCAAGACATATGAAAGCCTGTATAGAGTTTTCTAAAAAAACACATGAAGGACTCCCAGACTACAAGAAATAAGATTCTCTGGTCCGATGAGATGAAGACAAACCTTTTTGGTGATAATTTTAAGCAGTATGTGTGGCGGAAAACCAAGCACTGCTCATCACCTGCCCAATACAATCCCAACAGTGAAACATGGTGGTGGCAGCATCACGCTATGGGGTGTTTTTCAGCTGCAGGGACAGGACAACTGGTTGCCATTGAAGGAAACATGAATGCAGCAAAGTACAGATATATCCTGGATGAAAACCTCTTCCAGAGTGCTCTGGACCTCAGACTTGGCCGAAGGTTCACCTTCCAACAAGACAATGACCCTAAGCACACAGCCAAAATAACAAAAGAATGGCTTCAGAACAACTCTGTGACCATTCTTGACTGACCCAGCCAGAGCCCTGATCTAAACACAATTGAGCATCTCTGGAGAGACCTGAAAATGGCGTCCACCAACGTTCACCATCCAACCTGACGGAACTGAAGAGGAACTGCAAGGAAGAATGGCAGAGGATCCCCAAATACAGGTATGAAAAACTTGTTGCATCATTCCCAAGAAGACTCATGGCTGTACTAGCTTATTCATTCTCGTCTGGACTATTGTAACTCTCTACTAATCGGCCTCCCTCTTACCAAACTCTCCCCTCTCCAATATGCCCTGAATGCTGCAGCCAGGATCATATTCCTCACCAACCATTATTCCGATGTGCCAGTCACTACACTGGTTACCCATCCACTCCAGAATCCAGTACAAACGCATCACCCTCACCCACAAAGCACTCCACAGCTCAGCACCACCCTACATCTCCTCCCTAGTCTCAGTCTACCACCCTACCAGTGCTCTCCGTTCTGCTAATGACCTGAGGTTAACATGCTCAATAATTAGAACCTCCTATTCCCGTCTCCAAGGCTTTTCACGTGCTGCGCCAACTCTTTGGAATGCACTACCCAGGTAAATACAATTAAAACCCAATCCCCACAGTTTTAAGCATGCCCTAAGAACGCATTTGTTCAGACTGGCCTACTGCCTCAACGCATTAACCTAACCATCCCTGTGTGGCCCATTCAAAAAAAAAAAACTTAAACCATAATCAGGTTCCTCGCATCATGTTCTCATACACTTTATGCAGTTAATAGCCTCTGTGTCTGTACTGCTACATACTTAGGCTGTTAACTGGTTCATGCAGCTTTACATGAACACCCGAGCCTTACACTATGGCTGGTCCAAATAACGAAAGCAATTGTTACCATCCACCTCTCGTGTCTCCCCTTTTCCTCATAGATTGTAAGCTTGCGAGCAGCCGGGCCCTCACTCCTCTTGGTATCTATTTTGATCTGTGTTTATTATTATGCTGTAACGTCTATTGTCTGTGCCAGTCCCCTTTATAATGTAAAGTGCTGCGGAATATCTTGGCGCTATATAACTAAAAATTCTTATTAAAAGGGTGCTTCTACTCAATATTGAGTAAAGGGTCTGAATACTTATGACCATGTGATTTTTCAGTTTTTCTTTTTCAATAAATTTGTAAAAATTTCTACATTTCTGGGTTTTTTTCAGTCAAGATTGGGTGCAGAGTGTACATTAATAAGAAAAAAATGAACTTTTTTTTTTATTTACAAATGGCTGCAATGAAACAGAGTGAAAGGGGTCGGAATACTTTCCGTACCCACTGAACACAATTGACATCCACAGATCTGTCGTTAGTTATCCAAGATGTTTGAAACAATCTCTCTGCTGAGTTCCTTCAAAAATTTGTGTACGAGTACAAGAACCTAGAAGAACTGAAGGCCAAAGTTGGTCACACCAAATATTGATAGAATTTAAATGTCTCTTTTGCTCACTTACATTGGATTTTGTTCATTGCTATAAGTGAAATATTAACACTTCTAGTTTTGAAAAACTGTTTTGAAGTTCCTGAAACACCATATGTGGAGAGTAAAGAGAGATGAGGGAGGAGCAAAGTGAAAGGGGCAGATAAACAGACCCTGAGACAACTTTCTGGTAAGTGTTTTACCTCACCTATGTGTTGGATTCACAGCTACACTGCTCAACGTGGCTCTGAAGTATCCTCCATAAATCTGATGCTTCTGAACATGTGCTATCTGGAAACAGGAGAGCAGGAATACCTCATGTCTGTGTATGCTATGTATGGGAGACATTATTCAGCTAGTCTGCACCCACTAGCTAAGCGATAACTGACAATGACAGATAAGGCAGATGTTCAACTGGCGAAAATGCAGGATATAAGTCACATAATATTAATATTCCTCACGTACTCACACATGACTGCCTATTCTGAAAAGTCAAGTTCGGAAATAAAAGGACATCTTTAAGCCCACAGCAGCAATGGAATAAAAGTGTTCTACAGCTGCCCTAGTAGAAGGTCTCATATCTATGATGCACCCCAGTCCAAAATCCTAAATTAAATTTTGATTTTAATTACCAGACTATGGCGTTCAATTTGATGAATGGAGTGAGGAGTGATCAAGTTGTTTTTTTAGGGTCGCTAATTAGGGTATTGTCTTAATTCTTTGCCCATGTATTGTATTAAGCCATTGAAGTTACCTTCAGAAGTGATAGCGGTATTATTCGTGAATAATCATCAGTATTCTGTCGGAGGCCCCTGAGCACCAGAACTGTTAAGAAGCCGGAATGATTTTGCACAGTGCATCTTTAAACCTTCTTCTCAGCAATTGTGCTTCCAGCTAAAATACAGCAAAGGCTAATTTGATTTCTATTGCTTTAGTTTGTCTATCAGTGACAACCCTTTTATACATTTAATTCATTCTCAATTTCTCATAATCAGAGGCAAGGTGTCCCCTAAGGTTAGAACTGAGCTTGTCAGAAACACTGGGAAAAAAAATTTGCAAAGGTAATCAGTCTATCTGTTCTTTCCGCTGCCCATGGAACGATTAACTAATATCGCGTCTTATCTTTTTAGTAAGGATTTTTTTTATTATTATTTTTTTTTTTACTTTTATTTTATTTTTTTCACAGGAGATACAAGAGGACTAAACACCCTACTGTCAAAAACTTGTCACCCTCATTACCTCAAGGCAGCCTTCATCTCTTTTATTCTAATTTCATAGTTTTCCGAATTTACAGCCGCTGGAAATTGAGTACAAAATCCATTATCATTTGTATATTTTAATTATGCAAATGAGGCAGCTCAGCTGCACCGACTGGGTCCTGCAGGGATGCCTAACTTCATTCTGGGTGATTACAATTTATCCAGTCGAGTCACTTTAATTGTAACAAGCTAATTGCATTGTTTCATTTGGCTTTAACAAAACAAAGAGGAGACAGGAAGCTTAATGACATAGACAGGGAATTACAGCGCTCTCCCCTATGTGCGGATGACACTTTCAATTTCGAGATAGTTAACCCTACAATTGTGGCATAGCGGGGCAGGATTCAGGGGAGGGAGGGTTTTACCCAGGAAAAAGATTGATGCTGAAGCACCAGGGTTCTGGTTAACTGTCCATCAAAACCCGGAGCTTTGCTTCATTCCAACTTAAATTAGTGGGAAGATTTCTCAGAAGACGTAATTATTGTTGTTATTTTTACAGTGGTTTTTATTTATTTAAAAGTGCTATTAATTAATAGATATAATTACAGAATCAAAATAAAATCCTGGGACTTCCACGTGGAAGAAGCATAGCCCAAAAGAGCCTGGACTTTACGAATACCTGAGAGAGGACCAATGCAGCTGATATGGGACATTTTCTACCCCTTTAACTGCTGAGATCCTACTGGTTTCTAAAACAGAGATATAATGGTAGTTGTTGCTTCATACATACTGTAATAAAGAAGGAGGTAAGGTCCTGGATCACAGGTATGTGTTATTGAAATGTTTTTTTCTTACTGGATTTTGGGTCCTGGGTTAAGTAGCGACCAAAAGAGCCTGGGTGGGAAAGGTCGCTCCTATACTCCAGTCGAGGTCTTACTGGCCTATTAAAATGCATAGGCAGTAATATTATTATTTATTATTATTATACATTTTTATAGCGCCATTTATTCCATGGCGCTTTACATGTGACTACGGGGTAAATATAGACAAATACATTAAACATGAGCAAAAAACAAGGCCCTAACAGGTACATAAGGAGTAGTAGTAGACTAGATAAAGACAGAGTTGGTGGACAGTCTAAACTGCAGCCTGAGAGGCTTCTGTAATATCAAATTGGTGAGACCATGTGATTTAATCAGAAAGAGGATTGTTTTTGTTATTCATTTGTGCTGAAGAAAGGACTGTTTTATTTTTCATTTGTGCTGGAGAAAAGATGTTTCCATTTTGGAGCTGTAAAGTTTATGCAAGTTTAGGGCAATAAACTTTATTCTGTTTTGAACTAAAAACCCTGTGCCTGTGCTACCAGAGAGCTGAAACCCCTACAATACATACATCAGTCAATAGAGACGGTGAGCAGAAGAATAAACAATGACATTCAGTTACTCAGAGATTGCATCTTCTCCGATTTGAATCATTCTCTGTTCAATCTGGCCCAGAACATCATTACAGCTTCTCCTGGTCGCAACTCAACTCTGTAGAGTTTGCCATCCAGATGTATTTGGCTAAATAAATGATAAATAAATAAATATTTCCCAAACTATGGGGCAAATTTATCAAAGTTTTTACGCCAGAAAAGTGGTGTGAAGTTGCTCAAAAAAATTGCCATCAGTTTAAAGAAAGATTGAAGCGGCTTCACCAAAATTGACAAAGTTTGGAAGGAGCTGGGGTGTGACCATGTCCACGTGTCAAGTACATTCAAAATTCCAGACTCGGATAACATTTCTGTCATTGGGCACGGAGATGCACGCCATAGAAAAAATTAGGCGAATTCATTAAGTGGCATGCTTCAGTGAGTCGTACATTATGACTGGCATACACAACCCCAGTCGTGATAAATCGGCCCCTTAGTGTTGGAATAAAACAATGCCAAAACTGTGCCTATTGATTAAAGTTTTCCCCTACACCATGCCCTGAATAAAACAATGGCCATCGAAATAAAAAATTAAAAAATTGCCTCAATAATAGTAGAGAGAATATGCAAGGAGGAGCAGGTCATTCCCTGCCTTACCCCTGTTCTAAAAACCAGCTGGTTTTTTTTTAACTATGAGAGTTTTGGACTAATGCTTGAAAAACAAAAAATATTTTTTTGGCTTCAAAATGAATGTCCACCTCCATCTACGTTGTTTTTGTTTTTAACCTTTGCAATTTAAGAGCTTAAATTTCTGTAAGCATATGAATAGGGTTGAGCAGACGTGATAAGTTCGGATTCTGGTATACAACTCGAACTTTATTCCAAAGTTCGGTTACGGTACCAGAACTGTACACAAACATGAACCAGAAACCGAACCCCATTTAAAACAATGGATACCCTAACTTAGGGGGACTAATGGGCACCCTGACTTTTGAGCTAGAGACTTTATCTCGTTCTTGCTCTCCACCCGGACCTCCCCCGGAACTCCGAACATTGCAACAGCCCTCCGGTAGAATCCGTGTTCTGCGTTTCGCACTGGACACTAATTGTCCGATAAGAACACCAAACTTTTATGTTCGAGTTTGCTCATCTGTACATATAAGGACTTCATTTATATAGACATGTTGTATTTTTCAATTACACTATTTTGTATGGGATACATATAATGTATTGCTTAAATTTTATTAACTATTTCTGGGAAAGAATGAAAAAAACAGCAATTACCCCATAATGTGTTATTGTTTTTGTATTTTTTTACTCTATGCTATATGATAAAAATAAATGATCAGAGACCAATAGTTTTGGTCTCCAAGCAGTGTCTACTCCTGAAAGCTGGTACCAACAGCCTGGTAACTGGGACTGTATAGACCGCAGCTCTGCAATCTTCCCTCTACACTTTACTATAGCTGTTAAGGGATTAAAAACAATAAAACAATCAGAGATGCATTGGCTAGTGGTGACTGAATGGAGTGGAGGTCAATCATGCTTCAACCATGCACACTTCTGCTCCATTCACTGTCTATGGCATTGCTGTAAAAATCCCCAACTGTGTACTAAGCTATTTACAAAAGTCCCGTGCACAATGACTGGGGCAGAGATGAGCATATCCGCACTCATATTCATTCAAACATTGCTCTGCTAAGCCTCATTTCCAGTATTGTTGCAGCAAAAGGGAGGAGCCAAACACATCTAGGTGGCAAAACTTTTCAGATATGAGTTGTGGTCAGGAGAATTCATCATGACATTCTGGGTCAGACAGAGTGAAAAAAAAAGAAGAATTCAAATCAGAGAGGATGTCACCTGTAAATCATTGACTGTCATTAATTGTTCCACAACTCACTGTATCTATAGGAAGATGATGGGTGGTAGCAATCGTATATTTGAAATCAACTTCCAATATTTATTTTGGAATCCTGATTTTGGTTCATTGAATCATAGAATGTTAGAGTTGGAAGGGACCTTCGAGGGTCATCATGTCCAACCGCCTGCTCAATGCAGGATTCACTAAACATCTCACACAGCCTCTGTGTGAAGACTTCCATTGAAGGAGAACTCACCACCTCTCATAGCTGCCCGTTCCACTCATTGATCACACTCACTATCAGAATTTTTTCCTAATATCTAATCTGTATCTTCTCCTTTTCAGCTTCATTTCATTGCTTCTCGTGTTTCCATGAGCAAATCGGAATAAGGATGATCCCTCTACACTGTGATGTCCTTCAGATATTTGTAGACATCTATTAAGTCTCCTCTTAGATTTATTTTTTGCAAGCTAAACATTCCCAGATTCTTTAATCAGTCCTTGTAGGACATAGTTTGCATAGTTTCCGCCATCTTTGAAGCTCTTCTCTGAACATGCTCCAGTTTTTCAATGTCTTTTATTAAAATGTTGTGCCCAGAATTGGACACAGTGTTCCAGATGTGGCCTTAACAAGGAGGATTAGAGGGGGATAATTACTTCACATGATCTAGACTCTTCTATGCTTCTCTTAATAAATTCCAGAACTGTGTTTGCCTTTTTGCTGCTGCATCACACTGTTGACTCATGTGCAGTCTGTGGTCTATTAGTATACCCAAGTCTTTTTCACACGTGCTGTTGCTTAGTTCTCTTCATCCCATTTTGTAGATGTAATTTTTGTTTTTCTTGGCCAGAAGTAGAATCTTGCATTTCTCCTTGCTAAATACCATTCTATTAGTCGTTGCCCATTGTTCAAGCTTATCTCGATCCGAGGCGGGGACAGAGGAGCCTCTTAAAGAAGACGTTACAGGTCTGTGACAGTCAGAAATCTTGCATGTTTTTAGGTGACCAAATACTTATCTTCCATAATATTTTGCTAAATAAATCTTGCCAAATCAGGTTTTCTGGATTTGTTTTCTCATTGTGACTCTCATAGTTCTGGTCTACCTATGATGTCAATTACAGGCCTCTCTCATCTTTTTAAGTGGGAGAACTTGCACAATTGGTCACTGACTAAATACTTTTTTTCTCCACTGTATGAAAAATAAAATTCAGTTGCCCAAGTAGAATAAATGATATGGCATCTTGGGAGTGGCACAATGTCACGATGTGATTGACCCGGTATGAAACGACCCAACCGTAGGTCTGTCACAAACAGCACAGCAAACAAGGGAACACCGGGGACACAATTACAATGGTGGGCCCTGTCGGTAGGGAATGGGCACCTCCTGCACTAGCCTGCAGAAGTGCCTTGACCTGGCTCTTATCCTTATATGGGTTCTTTCACCCCGTCACCGACCAGGATACCTAGTCCCACACTTGCCCTGTACCTATCCCTACATAGGGAACTGGCAGGTGAGAGCACTGGTCCCACCGCTGCATTAATACAACAAGGGGTAAGGAAAGACAGACAAGGTATAGGAAAACAACACTTAGCTTATTGCTGCAAAGCACAGCACAGCGGGAAGAAACACTAGATTCACCGGACTCAGCAGAAGAACAACTGTTCCCAGCAAGCTCCTTCTCCCAGCTTGGTTGCTGCAGAATGAACTAACACTGACAGGCAGCTGATGTATCAGGTGACCTCTTAAAGGATGGTGGGAGTGGTCACCACCAACATCAGCTGACCCAGCAGCAATGCACTGCAATAACACCAGTGGCCACCGGGGGGAACTGCATTAACCCCCGATGACCAGAAAAGAAAAAAGGTCTTAAACTGAGGGAAACCAGATCTGCCCCAAATCCAAAAATGGATCATGACAGTACCCCCCTTTCAATGAGGGGCCTCTGGACCCTCAACACTGGACCCTCAACACTGGACCTCACCAGTAAACAATCTACAGTGAGGATGTCTCGATTCACCAGAGTTCACCTCGGCAGTCACCTGACCCTCAGTTTTACGGTGAACACAGCACGATGAAGATAACAACGAAGGCGGCCCAAATCTCTAGAGCACCGACCTGTGGAATGAGTTGTGAATGGACATTACTGAGAGTAACTCCAACTGGTAAGTCCTCAGGCTGACAATGGCTGACACCCGATATGGCTCGATTACCTTCGAACTCCAGATTCCAGTACCACACTTCCACCTGAACCTGAACGTTTATTTTCACACATGTATCTGCCACAAGATGGTGAACTCTTTACAGAACTGACCACAGAGGCGTCCCCCTGTGTCACCAAAATCACAACCCCACTATGCACCGAGGGAACCACACCCCTCATCTGACCCTTCCTCCTAAGAGGTCTCTGACATACCGGGTTAACATGTAGTTAGGGTAGAGTCTTGCCCCTACTCCTTGGCAGCACTTCTACTGCCCCCACTGGAGAAGAAGGGGCAGGTTGTAGAAGGACGGCAGAGATCATAGCTCCTGGGCAGCAGTCCTCACACAACTGACCCCAGCTAACTACTTCCCTGGACTGCCAGTCCTGTTTCTGGACTTACCCGTGATTATGCCACAACTGAGATTAACTTGAGAACTAGTTTCTGGACTTACTTGTGTTCATGCCACACCTGGGATTAACTTGTGGACTTGTTCTGGACTTCCCTGTGTTTACTTCATACCTGGATTTGACTCTTTCTGCACCGACAGTGTTTTGGATCTGCATCACCTGTCACACTCACCTTTTGATCACCTTGCCGAGGACTCTGCCTTAAGAACTCTACCGATTTGCTGCATATGTTTCAAGGACTTGTTTCATTGCAGTTCACTGCGGGTAATCAGTATATTGTTTTGGGTGTTATTGCTGTGGCACAAATACACTATTTGCACTAAAGAAACCCATCTCTGTCTGTTCATCGCCCCACGCTACCAGAATCCTCGAGTTCCAACAATAGTATTACACCCTCACCCTGTGTTGTCTGAGTAGTGTTCTGCCCATCGGGAGAGAGAGCTAGCATTGAGTGGTATGAGCTCTGGTCCATGCGGTCTTTCTAAAGACAACTGGGCCAGGGGATGAGAGCACCCACTGAATCTCTTGTTTCCACACCTGGTGACAGATTCTCTTTAATGTCTTAACTACATGCTGCACATTAAGTTAAAACACAATATATAATATACGACTTTATCCCATATGATTTTCTCTTCTTCTAGTTATATAGTTTCTACCATCCCTTACTTTCTGATACGATGCTGATAGGCTGCAACAGCTGCTGATAGGCAGTAGAGCTTATGGATCATATTAATGGCATATGAGTCACGAGAAACATGGTGTCAACATTGCTGGAAAAGTGCCGGTCCAGGAGGTGAGAATACACTGCTTTTGTATTATCTGGGACACTAAAGCATTTAAAGAGAAGGTGAAAAGTGTCTAGTTTTTTACTCTTATTTTATTCCCGCTGCTCCCTTGTAATCTTTGTTTTTTGTTTTTGTGCAAATCCACCAAATAGATCCAGAGATATTGAAGTTTTTGGTCAGTGATCATTTTTATGTTTTTTTCAAAGGGGCGGCATTCACAGGATCCTCCTGGGCGTGTCTTTATTAGTACACTATGACTCACACCCCCTTAGTAAAGACCAAAAAAAGTAGCGCAAAATAAAACGGCCCATATCTCTGGAACTGTAGGGCGAAATTTAAAAAAAATCAAAAATCGTAATACTCAGAAGGGCAGCGGGAATAAAATAAGAGCAAAGATTGGCCACAACATGATGACAGATCGTCTATAAGTAGGGGTTTTGCAGTAGTAGTAAAACCCCTTTAATGATGGAAACAGTCAGCAATCTGGCTGTCAGACCCATTCCTCACTACAGCTTAGATGAGCTTTGAAAACACAGGGGATATTTTATTTTTCATCCATCTATTTTGCATAGAGTCCATATTGAGAAGACTTCCATGACTTTATATCGCCAGAACAAGCTGTGTGCAGACGCTGAACAAGAAAGGCATGCTGGCAGATTTCTGCCCTAAAACTGGCTGCATAGTGATTGCAGCTCTGAAGTTTAATACAGGCTGCAAATTAACCTTCTATCTAGACAATTTCTAGCAATAATGTTGATTAATGCCATATTTCCACATGCTGAAAAAAAACACAACAGCAATTTGCTCTGAATATTACATCTGTATTGCATTTTTATGTGTTTTCCACAGTTTTTATGCCTTTTTTGGGTCAGAATTGATGAAACATTCTATTCATCAGATTATTTTTATAGAATTTTTTAAAAATATTTAAGTTCAAAACAGTTAAATGAAATATGAGGTAGAAGCGGGGAATAACTGGGTGAAGGGAAATTTTGGGAAAGGGAGTGAGAGGAGGAAATTATAACAAATACAGAATGGCTCAGTCTTGTATTTACTGGATAAATTAATTTATTTATTTAAAGGGGAAATCACCTTTAGGAAGATAAAGTACCCAAGGTGTATCTTATTTTAATTTAAAGAGATATCCAGATAAAGCAGGCGACACATAATGAGTGATTTCCATTTATCTCCCACTCGTGGACCCATAGATGCGCTGAGGTCGGCAGGACGCGTATGATGTGAGACCTTCCTACGCAGTCAGACAGATGATCACATTTATGGGGGAAATCACATCTCAGGGACACGTTCCTTCTTCAATCTAGAAAACAATTCACAAAATGAGTTTTTGTCACATTGTGCTGAACATGTCATTGTGTGAGTGACGCCGAGTGCACAATTTGGGTCAGTGTGATGTTTAAACTCTTAAATGGTTTCCCTAATCCGCATTAATCTGACTTTAAAGATGAAGCATAATGCTTAATACAGGAGCATAAGACTTGTTAATGCACGCTCTGCCAATAACAACACATTAATACCGGCCACATCCAGACACACGACCTGCACTTTACAAGGCTTGATTAACCCATTACCCTAAGCTCCAAACAAAGGCATTCATGTAAATGGATAGATACATAGATAGAAAGATAATAGATGGATAGATAGATGATAGATAGAAAGATGATAGATAGATAAATAGATAGATAGACACAGTTTTCTAATTATTTTAAATATATAATTATATTGGTTACATATGGGGCGATCATCGAGGATACCAACCGTCCAGAAATTTCTTGGCAGTCCATAAAAAATCTAATAATTTTTTTCCTCTCTCCATCAAAAAAATTGAATGTGTCTGTGATTTTTATGACGCAGGAGGAGCTTACACAAATTATCAAAAGCGTAACCGCCATCTTAATTTTTATTTCATAAACAAATGAAACACATGAAAATAAGACACTTTGTAATATAATCAATGGTTTCAAAAAAAGGCCAAAAAAAAATGAACATAAATACTTACATAAATGTATAACATTCCGATTCTGATTGGGGATCCAAAGTGATTGACACTCGGAATCAGGAGGAAAAATTTGTCTTTTTGGGTCAGGTTGGTTCATACTTTTTTGCCTTCTCTGGATCAAAATACCAAAGCAAAATTCTTAAATATTTAGCCAAACCTTACCGTTTATTCATGTCTGCTCCTATGCATCGTTTGATCTTGAAGTTTCTTTTTCAACCATACTGGAAAAATGTCCAGTCGTTATCCATACCTTCGGAACATTTATTGGAAAGCAATCAAAATTTACAAACGACAAACGACAAAATGATACGCGTCCTTCATGATAGAAGAAAAGATTTCTCAAAAGATATCCTGCTCATTTTCGTTGGTCTGTGTTGGAGGATTTTATTCTCTGTTCCCCCCTTTTTCAGGATCAAGGTTTGTGAATCAGTTTCGACTGATATTATGCTGAAATGTATTTTATTGAATGCACTGTACACATTAAACATGGTGTGAACATACTCTAAAGAGTATCAGCCAGATATCCTGACTGTACACTGTAGCCAGGGAAGGATTCTCTAGACAGGATACAATGGTAGCAAAGGTTCAGCTGTGAGAAGTATTAGGCCTGTGGAAATAAGAATGTTTCCATTTGCAGGCAGCAAACATATGTGAACAATAGTGAGAAATTGAAGCAGAATTATTCCAAATAGTGGACCATTTCTATATTCAGGGATATGAAGTCTGTAAACCAAAACGTAAAACTCTGTTTTGTACTTTTCAACACTCCAACTCTGTCTTTGACTCTAGTGAAGTCTTTGGACTATTTCATATAAATCTCAAACAAGAAGGCAGCACACTGTAGCGCCATAGAATGCAAATATGAAAATTGAATTGCATCACTGCATGAAAAATATGAAAAATATGAAAAAATGAGAAAGTTTAGCGCATAAATTGGACAATTCATGTGTACCTGGAAGCCACGAAAAGGCATTTCTCGTTTTCAGGGTCTAACAATGCCTTTCCTCACTTAGAATAAAGTCTTCATCTGTATGGGAGCATAATTCCTCTGTTAGACTAAAATCTATATCTTTTTGGAGGGGTAGTAGTTCTGCTGGGATTTAAAAAAAAACACCTGTGGCTAAAAGGCAGAGTTGGTGACTAGGTTCAGCACCTGCTCACACTTAGTCTATGTTTGGATGTGACGGTCAGTTTTTTGAAGTTTGTATTTCATATGGCTCAAGTATCATAATAATAATATTAACACTTTTTCAGTAAGTATCCAAAAAGCTGTGATTAATGAAACAATATTAATAATATTTATTAATTTTACTTTTTTTAATTTGGAGTTGGTACATTTCTTCTGACTACGACTACGAATGCAACCAGAGCTAATTCAGACTTCAACTCTACACCGTGTGCAGAATTATTGGTCAATTTGTATTTTTTATGATAGATTTTATTATTGAACAACTACAGAGCTATCTGTCAATCCAAACGGTGAATAAACCTGAAATCTGAATATTTAAGAAAGTAAAAGTGCGATTTTTTTTGTCTTTCTTAGGATAATAACAATGTGTGCAGATTTATTATGCAATTAAATGTTACAGTTAAAATAATAACCAAACACCTCAAAAGGTACAAATTTTACATTTCTGATAGTCTAAAAAAATCAGTGACCAATATGGTAACATAGTTCCATTCAATGACAGCCATAAAGAAGCCTTTCACTCATGGAGTCTGTCAATGTCTTAATCTGTTGATCAAAATTTTGGGCAGCACCAGCCACAGCACCAGATACTGATCAGAGATGTGACTCTTCTCCTTCACCGTAAATCTGCCATTTAAGAAGGGCCTCAAGTTCTCAGTAGGGTTTATGTGACGCCCCAGGGTCCTGGTCGTCACAGTGACATTGCTTTCCTCACGGGGAGAGTGATGTTACGCTTGGAGGCAAGGAAGGATAACTTTCACCAGGTAAACACAAACATGCAACATGTTCACACTCCAGGCCACAAGGGGGATGCTTTCCTAGGTGACTCCCCTATATATATTGTGGTTTGGAGGGAAAGTCAGAGAGATAGTGGTGGACAGCAGACTGGAGCAGTCTAAGGCAGGAAAAACGCATGAGGAGCCGTGCAGCCGCGAGAAAGTGCTGCAGCTCCTGGACAGAGATAATACCGAAAGCAGAACAGATTACAGCGAGCATGTAGGAGAGTGTTACGCCGCTGCCGTTGCCGCCTTATACTCACCTGTCTTCGGCGTCTCGCCACAAGCTTCCTCTCCTGCGGTGTCCTCCTCTCTGTGCTCGCTCCCAGCTTCTGTTGCTCGTCGGGGGAGCGCGCACTCCAGATTCAGCACTGCGCGCGCGCGCACCTCTAACCTTCCTGGTGGCGCTCCTTCCCTCCTCTCTTTCATCTTGGAAGATCTTCACCCGGAAGTGCCTTGCTGCATTGGTATGTAAGCTGCTTCCGTCCGCCTCTCAGTGCCTGAAGATCACTTGTGTTATGCTTGTGCTCTTGGCCTCTCCTCTGTGCTCTTTTGTTTCCGTCCCTGTGTTACCAGTCCTGTATCGCCGCAGTCCTCCTGCCGTCCCTGTGTTTCCAGTCCTGTATTGCCTCAGTCCTCCTGCCATCCCTGTGTTATCAGTCCTGTATTGCCGCAGTCCTCCTGCCATCCCTGTGTTACAAGTCCTGTATCACCACAGTCCTCCTGCTGTCCCAGTGTTACCAGTCCAGTATCGCCGCAGTCCTGTGTTTCACCAGCTCCCATCAGTTTGGTTCCTCTTTTGTTTCCTCCGGTCCCACATAACCTTTTGTCTGTTCTATCTTGCTTCCCCAGCTTCCGTGGTGCTAGTCCCTCACGGGCCTGCCCCTAACTCTCCCTGTATAGGGGCGGTCCACCTGGTCAGCTCGTCCGTGGGGGGATCGTCATCACGGTCCAGTGGGTCCACTTTCCATCTTTTCCCTAGTTAATTATCACAGTATCTTCAGGCCATGGACCCTGCTGGTGTCTCCGCTACTCAAAAAGAGTTGCTTTTTTTGCGTGAGAACCAGATGAGAATCATGTCCTTCCTTAAAAATATGGAGTCTCGTCTCGCAGCTTTACAGTCTACCAAACCAAGTAACGCTTCACAGCTGGCGGCTCTGCAGCAGGAGCTTAGCCAACAGCGAGACACTCAGTCTCATATTTTGAATTTTATGGCCTCTGTCGATAATCGACTTCTCTCCCTTCAGGGTGCCGCCTCAGCTCCTATCCAGGCCTCCGCTCCACAGCCCTCGCCTTGTCTGGCCAGACCTCCTTGCTATAGTGGAGATCCTAAATTTTGTCGAGGGTTTCCCAATCAGTGTCAGTTACACTTTGAGTTGTCCCCACTGCTATATCCCACGGACCGAGCTAAAGTAGCTTTTGTGGTTTCCCATTTGGAGGGTGAGGCTTTGGCCTGGGTTAACCCCCTCTGGGAGTGGAGTGATCCGGTGGTCTCTCAACTTAATCTCTTTTTAGATACCTTTCGCAAGGTTTTTGATGAACCCGGTCGTCTGGTATCTACTACTGAGTCTCTTTTCAACCTTCACCAGGGTACCCTTTCTGTGGCTCAGTACGCCATCCGTTTTCAAACACTGTCTTCTGATTTAGGGTGGAACAATGAAGCTTTGGTAGGAGCATTTTGGCGAGGTCTGTCTTCCCGAATTAAGGATGAGCTGGCGGGGCGTGATACTCCTACTACTTTGGATGACCTAATCTTCTTGGCAACTCGCATTGATTTGCGATTCCAGGAGCGCTCTCGGGAGGTTGTCAGAGAGAGGAGACTTCCTAGTTTGTCTCCTGCTGCTCGGTGTGCTACTTTCCCTTAAACCTCTACGGTAACCACCTCTTCTTCTCCTGAGCCCATGCAGGTAGATCGCCTCAAGCCCGCCGCACAATGCCGTAAGGAGAGACCTGCGCAGGGATTATGCTTCTATTGTGGCAGTGCCACTCATCTTCTACGTTCCTGCCCTCAGAAGTCGGGAAACGCCTCCGCCTAGGACAAGTAAGAGAGGCCTTCCTAGGTAGCTATGATTCCTTTCCACCTTTGATTTTGTCTGTGATTTTACATTTGGGGTCTAATCGCTTGTCTCTAGAGGCTTACGTAGATTCTGGTGCGGCTGGGAATTTCATCCAACTCGAGGTTGTTAAAAGACTTGGGATTCCTGTCAGATCCTTGGAGGTTCCAAGGCAAATAGCTTCTGTCGATGGTCAGCCTTTGCAGGAGTCCGTTTCTTCAGTCACCGAGGAGGTTGAGATTCAAATTCAAGCTCTTCATCATGAGAAATTGGCTTTTTACGTTTTGCCGTCTTTATCCCATCCGTATCTTTTCGGACTACCCTGGTTAAGAAATCATGAACCTACCCTAAACTGGCGAACTGGAGACGTCTTAAGCTGGGGACAGTCTTGTGTGAATAGATGCCTACTTTCCATCAAGCCTTCTTGTTCCTCTCCATCTGTTCCTGGACTAGAGAATCTGCCCTCGGTTTATTCTTCTTTTTCGGACGTCTTCAACAAGAAAGAAGCAGAGGTTTTACCGCCGCATCGTCCTTACGATTGTCCGATTGATCTTGTTCCTGGTTCTACTCCTCCCAGAGGTCGTATATATCCCCTATATATCCCCTGTCTCCCTTCGAGTCTCAAGCCATGTCCGAGTATGTCCAAGAGAATTTGGCCAGAGGTTTTATCCGAAAATCTTCATCACCTGCAGGGGCTGGGTTTTTTTTGTTAAGAAGAAGGATGGTTCCCTTCAACCCTGCATAGATTATCATGGCCTCAATAATATCACGATTAAAAATAAGTATCCACTTCCTCTCATCCCGGAACTCTTCGACCGTCTACGGGGAGCACGCATCTTCACTAAACTGGATCTCAGAGGAGCTTATAATTTGATCCGTATTCGCTCGGGAGACGAATGGAAGACTGCGTTTAACACCCGTGACGGTCATTATGAGTATTTGGTGATGCCCTTCGGCTTATGTAACGCTCCTCCAGTCTTTCAAGAGTTGGAGAATTATGTTTTTTGGGACCTACTTTACAACTGTGTTGTGGTATATTTGGACGATATACTTGTGTTTTCTCTGGATCTACTTTCTCATCGAAGAGATGTCCGTCAAGTTCTTCTTCGTTTGAGAGAGAATCGGCTTTATGCAAAACTTGAAAAATGTGCCTTTGAATAGTCGTCACTCCCGTTCTTGGGTTTCATCATCTCCGATTCTGGTCTACGTATGGATCCAGGCAAGGTTGCTGCCATACTCAATTGGCCTCTTCCACTCGGAGTAAAGGCAATCCAGCGTTTTCTAGGATTCGCAGATTATTATGGGCAGTTTATTCCTCACTTCTCTTCCTTGTCGGCTCCCATCTCTTCTCTGACGAAAAAAGGTGCCAACCCCCATCTTTGGCCAGCAGAGGCTGAAGAGGCTTTCCTGTCTCTCAAGGAAGCTTTCGCTTCAGCTCCTGTACTCCATCGCCCTGAAGCAAATAAACCCTTCTTCCTAGAGGTTGATGCCTCCGCTATCGGAGCTGGAGCTGTGCTTTCTCAGAGGTCCACTTCTGGTCGTCTTGTGCCTTGTGGCTTCTTCTCCAAGAGCTTCTCGTCTTCTGAAAGAAATTATTCCATTGGCGATAATGAACTTTTAGCCATCAAATTGGCA
Source organism: Ranitomeya variabilis (assembly GCF_051348905.1). Classification (NCBI taxonomy): domain Eukaryota; kingdom Metazoa; phylum Chordata; class Amphibia; order Anura; family Dendrobatidae; genus Ranitomeya; species Ranitomeya variabilis. The sequence continues at coordinate 48,116,579 of NC_135232.1, read as the reverse complement.
CTGGAGGAATGGAGGTATCTACTGGAGGGAGCGCTTCATCCTTTTGTAATCTATACGGCCCATAAGAATCTGGCGTACATCCATTCAGTGCATCGACTAAATCCTCGACAAGCCAGGTGGGCTTTATTCTTTGCCCGATTTGACTTTGAACTCCGCTTTCTGCCTGGTAAAAAAACTTCAAGGCCGACGCCTTGTCCAGATCTTTCTCGCCGATGGACACTGAGGAGGAGACCACGCACATCACTGATCCAACCAGAGTCATCACGGTAGCTCCAGTCTCCCTGACCTCTTTACCTCCAGGTAAGACCTTTGTTTCTGAGAAAGACAAGAGATGTGTTTTACTTTGGGGACATGCCTCCAAGCTGGCGGGCCATGTTGGTTTCAAGAAAACCTACAATCTCATATCCCGCTACTACTGGTGGTCGACTCTTTTGAAGGATGTCCGAAGTTTTGTCGTGTCTTGTCCATCCTGTGCCAAGAACAAGGTTCCAAGACAGTTGCCTTCAGGTCTTCTGCATCCTCTTCCTGTGCCTTCTGCTCCGTGGCAACATATTGCAGTAGATTTTATTACTGATTTGCCTCGTACTTCTGGTTGCACCATCATCCTCGTGTTAGTAGACCGTTTCTCTAAGATGGCTCATTTCATTCCTCTCTCAGGTTTGCCATCAGCTCCTGTGTTGGCGAAGATTTTTGTTCAACATATTTTTCGCCTTCATGGTCTACCACAGCATATCGTTTCTGACCGTGGAGTCCAATTCACCGCTCGATTCTGGAGGTCTCTCTGTAAATCGATGAACATCTCGCTTGACTTTTCTTCGGCCTATCATCCTCAGTCCAACGGCCAAGTGGAGCGTACTAACTAAACTCTGGTAACTTATCTCCGGCTCTTCTCCAACGCTCATCAAAATGATTGGTCCGACTTACTACCATGGGCCGAGTTTTCTTATAATAATCATACCAGTGAAGCCTCTGCCAAGTCTCCATTTTTTGTCGTTTATGGACAAAATCCTGGACTTCCTCTACCGGTTCCTCCTGTCTCGTCTGTGCCCGCTTCGGAGCTTCTGTCTAGGGAATTCTCCAGGATCTGGCAGGAGACCAAGTCTGCTCTCGAACTAGCTCAGCTTAGGATGAAAAGACACGCAGATAAAAGGCGTCTCGATTCCCCTGTATTCCATCCTGGAGATAATGTCTGGCTTTCGTCTAAATTTATTCGCCTTAAAATCCCTTCGCACAAACTGGGTCCTCGCTTTATTGGTCCTTTCAAGGTCTTGGCACGTATTAACAATGTTTCTTACAAACTTAAGCTTCCAGCCTCTCTTCGTATTCCCAATTCTTTTCATGTTTCTCTCCTTAAATCTGTTGTTTTTAATCAGTTTCATGCCTCAACCTTGTCTTCATCTTCACCTGTTTCTGCGGATAATATCTTTGAGATAAAGGATATTTTGGCCATGAAAAAGGCGTAGGGGTAAAACTTTGTTTTTGGTGGACTGGAAGGGTTTTGGGCCTGAGGAGAGGTCCTGGGAGCCTCGGGAAAACATTCAGGCTCCTCGTATTTTAGCTAGATTTCTTTCCAGCCTTAAGGGTAAGGGGGATGTAAGGACGGGGGTACTGTTACGCCGCTGCCATTGCCGCCTTATACTCACCTGTCTTCGGTGTCTCGGCGCGCCTCCTTTCCTGCGGCATCCTCCTCTCTGTGCTCGCTCCCAGCTTCTGTTGCTCGTTGGGTGCGCGCACATGCCAGATTCACCACTGCGCGCGCGCACCTCTAACCTTCCTGGTGGCGCTCCTTCCCTCCTCTCTTTCATCTTGGAGGATCTTCACCCGGAAGTGCCTTGCTGCATTGGTATGTAAGCAGCTTTCGTCTGCCTCTCAGTGCCTGAAGATCACTTGTGTTATGCTTGTGCTCTTGGCCTCTCCTCTGTGCTCTTTTGTTTCCGTCCCTGTGTTTCCAGTCCTGTATTGCCGCAGTCCTCCTGCCATCCCTGTGTTACCAGTCCTGTATTGCCGCAGTCCTTCTGCCGTCCCTGTGTTACCAGTCCTGTATCACCACAGTCCTACTGCTGTCCCAGTGTTACCAGTCCGGTATCGCCGCAGTCCTGTGTTTCACCCGCTCCCGTCAGTTTGGTTCCTCTTTTGTTTCCTCCGGTCCTATGTAACCTTTTGTCTGTTCTATCTTGCTTCCCCAGCTTCCGTGGTGATAGTCCCTCACGGGCCTGCCCCTACCTCTCCCTGTATAGGGGCCGGTCCACCTAGTCAGCTCGTCCGTGGGGGGGGATCGTCATCACGGTCCTGTGGGTCCACTTTCCATCTTTTCCCTAGTTAATTCTCACAGAGAGCAAAGCACAGGAGAGTGATATCAAGGGAGACCAGCTGCGAATGGGCTGCCTTCCTCTGAGGCACAGATAGCCAGAACACCAAGGTTGTAAGGGATTCTAAGACTTACAGCAGAGACTGGCAGGACAGCTGAACTGCAAGTTACCTGTCCGCCTCAATACCCAGGAGGCACAGTGATGCATAGAGCCTGGGTCGTGATAGAGACCCTGTAAAAAGGCTCGAGTCATCTGTCATACGGGTTTGCGTCCTATCCTATATGGGGAACAGCGAGAAGAACTGTGAGGACCTTATCAGAAGCCATAGGCAGTAAGGGACTATTACACCACCGCGCTAGAGGAAGGCTTTTAACTCCACCTGGAAAAGGGGACTCCCAACTTGCCTCCAAGCCGGCCGGATTCTACTTGTCCTGTGATCTGGTGCCCTGGACTGTGGCTGCCTGTAGTCTTCAGTAAACCAGGTAAAGAGACTGCAAACCTGTGTCCTTGTTCTTTATTGTGCCATTCACCATCTTCCATCTACACACTGGGAACCCTGGGGATATACTTCACCTGTGGGAAGTTATACCATCTAGCTGCCATAACATCACCCCAGAGGATCCTTTAAAGCAGCGTTGGTCCCCACTGACTCCACAGGTAGAGTCACGAACATAAACTTCATTCAATTTCCCTTTTACATGGGCGCCCAGGGCCACCATGACATCCCCCTGTGACCACTGGACCCGGTACCGGGTACCCCACAGCCCTGGCGGGTGACTCATTTAGGTCAGATGAGGAAGGGGTCGGGTCGTTATTCTTCATCTTTAAGACCTTTACTGGCACCAAGCAGTGGAGACTTCGATGCTACAATGGAGCCTTGTCCTGCAGAAATATCATGGTTTCCTTGAAAGATGCAGACTTTTTCCTGTACCACTGCTTAAAGAACGTGTCTTCTAAAAACTGGCGGTAGGTTTGGGAGTTAATTTTGAGCTCATCTTCAACCCAGGAAGATCAGAACCCAGCCCATAGCAGTTCTCACCTCCACCTTGCTGGCATCTGAGTGGAAATGGAGGTGCCCTTTACTGATCCAGTCATAGGTCCATACATCTGCTCCGTCATTAGTCACTCTCATCTCATCAGTTCATAAAACCTGTGAAAGATCTGTATCAAATATTTCTTGTCTCAGTCTTGACATTTCTCCCTCTGTGTCTTGCTCAGTGGTGGTCGAGCACAGTCTCACCTCAGCCGTGTCTCTGAGCACTGAACACAAGTTATTCTAATATTTTGCCAAATCTCCACTTCCCTTCTAAAGTCCTTGAAAGCTCAAGTCGTTGTTGGGTGGTTTCAGTCGTGCAATTTTTGCACACAGATTGCACTTTAGTGATTGTATAATTAAAGTAAGTTTTCCATGAATGTATAGAAAACTTATAGGAAAAAAAGAAATGTTTTGGCCAAATACGACTGATCCGTCTTTGACGTTAATCACCGTTGGCTTATTAATGCCTTGTCAATGGTTAACTCTATCCTCTTCCCTCCCAGTTAGATGTGTGCAAACATTGGTGATTAAGTAGCAGATTAAACATGTTCATTAATATTTAAGGGGCTGTTTTTTTGAAACTTTTCCTGTCCTTTTACGCTAATAGCCCCATTAAAACTTGTTTACAAGCCAGCGCTGAGAGTAACGGCGTGCACTTAAAATTGGAGAGTGGTTCCCCCGGAGAAGCACTTTCAGCCTACGAGGATGGCATCTGATCGATAGACTTCTTAAAGTAAGACTGTCTGCGTTAACCCAATGGAAGCAGAAGCAAAACAGCTGGCGACTTCCCAACTTGTTAATTAACAATGAACCAAACTCTGGGTCCCTGGCATGTGCGGTGCAATATTCAAGATAATTCACAATATCACTTCCTATTACCTTGTAAAAGGCTAAAAGCAGCCAGATTATGACATTGTTTAACAAAGTATCGATCCCGGCGCTCAGACTTAACTTGAACATCTGCCAGAAATGTGTTTCTGTTTTTACTCACATTAGGATGCACATTGCGGTTTCATGTTTGCACTCAAGAAAAAAAATTCCCTGTGTCTTGTGGTGGTGGAGGAATGCGGGCAGCCTGGAGAGACTTTGAAACAGAGCCAGTTTTATGGGTGTGTATGGGTGCCAAAAGATGGCCTGGCATCTGGAAATTGTGGTTACAACAAATAGTATAGTTACAGTATTGCGCAAAAGTTTTAGGTAGGCAAAAAGTGCTGCAAAGTAGGATCTTTTTACGAAGTGTTAATAGTTTATATTGATGTTAATTATCAAAACGCAAAATGAATGAATACAAGAGAAATCTAAATAAAATGAATATTTGGGGTATCTAGATGAATTTTTCTAGATACACGTGCACACAGTTTTCTGAAGTAACTGAGCAAGAAAGTTGTTCCAAACATCAGGGAGGCGTCTGATTGGCTCCAAATTAATTCTGCAGCACAACTCCAAACATACAGCCAATGTCATAAAATATCTTCAGTGTAAGGAAGAACAAGGAATCATGGATGTGATGATTCACTAAACCATCTCAGACAGATGTCTGTCCAGCATGTGTTTGAACACTTCCATTGAAGGAGAACTCACCACCTCTCGTGGCAGCCTGTTCCACTCATTGATCACCCTCACTGTCAAAAAGTTTTTTCTAATATCTAATCTGTATCTTCTCCCTTTCAGTTTCATTCCATTGCTTCTCGTGTTTCCATGTGCAAATGAGAATAATGATGATCCCTCTACATTGTGACATCCCTTCAGATACTTCTAGACAACTAGTAAGTCTCCTCTTAGCCTTCTGTTTTGCAACCTAAACATTCCAAGATCCTTTAACCATTCCTTTTTAACATACTTTGCAGTCCGCTCACCATCCCAGTATTTCTTCTCTGAACTTGCTCCAGTTTTTCAATGTCTTTTCTAAAATGTGGTGCCAAAAATTGAACATAGTATTTCCATGAGGCCCGGCCAAGGAATAGAGGAGGATAATAATTCTTGTGATCTAAACTCTATGCTTCTCTTAATACATCCTAGAACTTTGTTTGCTTTTTTTGATGCTGCATCACACTGTTGCCTCATGTGATCTATTAGCATACCCAAGTCTTTTTCACATGTGCTGTTGCTTATTTCTATTCCTCACATTTTATAGATGTAATTTTCGTTTTTTTAACCAGATGTAGAATCTTGCATTTCTCCCTGTTAAATACCATTCTGTTAGTCACTGACCATTGTTCAAGCTTGTCTTGATCCTTATGAATCCTTTCTCTGTCTTGTCTAGTGTTAGCTATCCCTCCTAGCTTTGCATCATCTGCAAATTTCATTAGTTTACCTTCAGTTCCCTCATCTAGATCATTTATAACAATGTTGAACAACACTGGGGCCAGGACAGAGTCTTGTGGCACCCCACTTGAAACACTTTTCTAATTGGATGTGCAACCATTTGTTACCACTCTTTGAATACAATCACTGAGCCAGTTATGAATCCACCTAACCGTAGCCTTGTCAAACCATACATAGTATGAGATACTTTATCAAATGCTTTGCTGAAGTCAAGATATATAATATACACCGCATTGCCCTGATCCACCCAGTCAGGATTCCATCATAGAAGGAAATCAGATTAGTCTGGCATGACTTGTTTGCTACAAACCCATTCTGGCTCTGGTTAATTACTGTATTCTTTTCCAAGTACTTACATACATGCTGCTTAATAATTTCAAAGATTATTCCTGGTATTGAAGTAAGGCTCACTGGCCTGTAATTTCCTGGCTTCATCTTCTTTACTTTTTTGAAGATAGGGACAACATTTGCTCTTCTCCAATCTTCTGGGACTTCTCCTGTTTTCCATGACTTTTCAAAGATTCTGGGTAGTGGTTCTGCGATTTCCTCTGCTATCTGTTTCAGTACCCTAGGATGTAATTCATCTGGACCAGGAGATTTAAATTAATGTGAATTAGCTAAGTGTTCCCTCACCATCTCTCTCTTTATGGATAGTGTGGGTTATTTTATTCCTTCGATGGCATCGTGAAGATCAGTTGATGTTGCATTTGCTTTCTTAGAGAACACAGATGCAAAATAGGAATTTAAAATTTCAACCTTCTCAACATCACTTTTGACCACTTCACCCTTTTCATCCTGTAAAAATCCTATAGAATCTTTGACTTTTCGTTTGCTTTTTACATACCCCAAAATCTTTTTTTGCTTCTTTTGGTCTCCCTTGCAAGCCTCACTTCATTACCGGCTCTTCTAACTCTTGCCCTGCATTTCCTGCAGACAGCATTATATTTTTCTTTAGATATGCCCCCCACTTTCCATTTGATATACATTTCTTTTTTCATTTTTAACATAAGATGTCTGAATGATCAAACATTTGGCAAATGAGGTTTAATGTAGAAAAATGTAGAGTAATGCACCTAGGACGGAGTAATCCTATTGCTGCATATACATTAAATGGGACCAAACTTGGGACTACAGAACAAGAGAAGGACTTGGGTATTCTGGTTACAATAAAGCTGAGCAGCAGTACTCAATGTCAAGCAGCAGCCGCAAAAACAAACAAGATTTTAGGGTTTTTAAAAAGAGAGATAAAATCCAGTGATACCAACGAATTATTACCCCTATATAAATCACTGGTGAGACCACACCTAGAATATGGGATCCAGTTTTGGGCCCCACACTTAAAAAAGTACATTCAGAAATTAGAGTCAGTTCAAAGGCGGCAACTAGATTATTACAAGGGATGGAAGGCCTCTCATAAGAGGAGAGGTTGGAAAAGTTGGGCTTGTTTAGCTTAGAAAAAAGATGCCTAAGAGGAGATTTCAATTACATGTATAAATATGTGTGGTCAGTACAGAGGACTGGCACATGACTTATTCCTTCCAAGGACCATACTGAGAACTAGGGGACACTCATTACTGGTGGAAGAAAGGCGATTCCCGACAGTTTAATAGGAAAAGGTTCTTTACAGTTAGAGTTTCTACCGCAAGAGGTAGTAATGGCAGACACTACAACAGATTTTTAAAAAAGGGCTGGATGATTTACTAAATACACATAACATTGCAGATTATAGTTAATTTAGTGACAAAAAAACAATTGGTGGAGAAAGGTTGAACTTGATGGACCAAGGTCTTTTTTCAACCTATGTAACTATGTAACAAGTGATTAAGTTCTGTGTTCATCCATGCTGGTCTGTTAAAATGCTTCCAATTCTTCTTCCTTTAACGGATTGTTATAGATTGTGCGGTGAGAATTTCATTTAGCAAAATCTCCAATTATTCTAATATAATAATGAGTCCTCTACACATAATAATGACCCCTGATTTCTTCACACATAATAATGGCCTCTTATTCCTCCACCTAGAATAATTGCCCCTGAGTTCCCCAGAAATAAAAGTAATAATGCGGCAGAACATTTAAAAAAAAATCATATACACACTCAAGTACAGTGGGTACAGAAAGTACGCAGACCCCTTTAAAATTTTCACTCTTTGTTTCATTGCAGCCATTTAGTAAATTCAAAAAAGTTCATTTTTTCTCATTAATGTACACTCTGCACCCCATCTCTTGACTGAAAAAAACAGAAATGTAGTAATTTTTGCAAATTTATTAAAAAGGAAAAACTGAAATATCACATGATCATAAGTATTCAGACCCTTTGCTCAGCATTGGGTAGAAGCATCCTTTTGAGCTAGTACAGCCATGAGTCTTCTTGGGAATGATGCAACAAGTTTTTCACACTTGGATTTGGGGATCCTCTGCCAGTCTTCCTTGCAGATCCTATTCAGTTCCGTCAGGTTGAATGGTGAACGTTGGTGGACAGCCATTTTCAGGTCTCTCCAGAGATGCTCAGTTGGGTTTAGGTCAGGGCTCTGGCTGGGCCAGTCAAGAACGGTCACAGAGTTGTTCTGAAGCCATTCCTTTGTTATTTTAGCTATGTGCTTAGGGTCACTGTCTTGTTGGAAGTTGAACCATTGGCCAAGTCTGAGGTCCAGAGTAGGGTTGAGCGAAACGGATCGTTCATTTTCATAAGTCGACGACTTTTGGTAAAGTCGGCATCTCATGAAACCCGACCCGATCCCTGTGTGGGGTCGGCTATGCGGTACGTGATCTTGGCGCCAATGTTGCGTTTCGTATGACGCGTTTAGCGCCATTTTTTCAGCCAATGAAGGAGCGTGGGCAGAGTGATGACATAAGGGTTAGGGTGTGCACGCCTATCATCATTTTATCGCTTATTTGGAATGTGTAAAACGAAATTCTCTGTGCTGGGACGGAGGGGAGAGAGAGAGAGAGAGAGAGAGAGAGAGAGAGAGAAAAAAAAAAAATACCCATTGACGTGCATAGGGTTTCGTGTTCCGGCCGATCCTCGACATTGCGCAGTAATCGGCCGATTTCGCCCGACTCGACTTTTCCAACAGTCGGGTTTCGCGAAACATGACTCGACCCTAAAAAAGTCAAGGTCGCTCAACCCTGGTCCAGAGCACTCTGGAAGAGGTTTTCATCCATGATATCTCTGTACTTGGCCGCATTCATGTTTCCTTCAATGACAACCAGTCTTCTAGTACCTGCAGCTGAAAAACACCCCCATAGCATGATGCTGCCACCACCATGTTACGCTGTTGGGATTGTATTGGGCAGGTGGTGAGCAGTGCCTGGTTCTCTCCACACATACCGCTTAGAATTTTCACCAAAAATGTCTAACTTCGTCTCATCAGACCAGATAATCTTATTTTTCATAGTCTGGGAGTCCTTCATGTGTTTTTTAGCAAACTCTATGCAGGCTTTCATATGTCTTGCACTGAGGAGAGGCTTCCGTCAGGCCACTCTGCCATAAAGGCCCGACTGGTGGAGGGCAGTAGTGATAGTTGACTTTGTGGAACTTTCCCCCCCTCTCCCTACTGCATCTCTGGAGCTCAGCCACAGTGATCTTTGGGTTCTTCTTTACCTCTATCACCAAAGCTCTTCTCCCACGCTTGCTCAGATTGGCTGGACAGCCAGGTCTAGGAAGACTTCTGGTGGTCCCAAACTTCTTCCATTTAAGGACTGTGGAGGCCACTGTGCTCTTGGGAACCTTGAGTACTGCAGTAATTCTGTTGTAACCTTGGCCAGATCTGTACCTTGCCACAATTCTGTCTCTGAGCTCCTTGGCCAGTTCCTTTGACCTCATGATTCTCCTTGGTCTAACATGCACTGTGAGCTGTGAGGTCTTATAAAGACTGGTGTGCGCCTTTCCAAATCAAGTCCTATCAGTTTAATTAAACACAGCTGGACTCCAATGAAGGAGTAGAACCATCTCAAGGAGGATCACAAGGAAATGGACAGCATGTGACTTAAATATGAGTGTCTAAGCAAAGGGTCTGAATACTTATGACCATGTGATATTTCAGTTTTTCTTTTTTATGAAATTTTCAAAGATTTCCACATTTCTGTGCAGAGTGTACATTAATGTGAAAAAAATAAACTTTTTTGAATTTACCAAATGGCTGCAATGAAACAAAGAGTGAAAAATTTAAAGGGGTCTGAATACTTTCCGTACCCACTGTATACCCGGATCTGGGAGAGTCCAACGACACATTCAGTGTCCCAGCAGGGATGAAGAGACATGGTAATGTCCTCACGCTTCGCCATGACTGATGTCCTGTGTGCGCCTTCTGTTCTTTAGGCAGCAGGACTAAAATATCCTGGGACTACAGAATGAAGAGCTGCGGATTAGGAAGAACATGGCTCCTTAGTCTCCCGCAGCAATTAACTGTATCGACATGTGTGTGCCCATACATTTAACAGTGGTGGTCATTCCAATTGAGAACCACCATGTGAGTGTGCTGAGGTCTCCATTGTCCTCTCTGCCCTGGTAGCTACACTACTGGGTTATATTATTTGCTAGCACTGGTAATGGATGTCTTCATGTGGTCACTGTATGTTAGAATTATTTGAGCACTGGCATTGTATAGATGAGGGAGGGAGGGAATGCAGCAGCTATTTTAGGGTTATTTAGGATTGGGAGAGGATGTCAGAGCTCACAGTTCAGCTAGAGAGATAAGAAGAGAAATATTGTGTCGTACAACTGCAGCAGTGAAGAAAGTGAGAATAATAATGTACGAATAATACAGAGTTTCATTTGATAGGGGGAGAGAGAGATATCAGAGTTGCCAGCAGCAGTGCAAGTGTGATTGATAAATGATATGGTGTACCTAACACCTGTCTTGCTGCATTTGTACTATAATTACAAATGTATTTTCTTCATTATTCATGCATTAGAAAGCAGCAGCATTGCAGCACAATATTTTTGACAGAAAAAAAATCTCAAATTAGTGTTAGTCAAATGGTGTGTGCTTGCTTGTCTCAAGTAGAGATGAGCAGTGTTCGAGTCGAACTGTTCGCCAATTTCAAATTTGAGCTGTTTTGGGCGGTGTTCGAGTCGTTCGAAGAACTCGAACAGTTTGCTTAAAATTCGGCTGTTCGAGTTTCTGTCCGATAACTGTTCGTTCCCCAAAAGCCTAACTTGATTTTTACATTAAAACTGTTTATAAATGTTAATAGACTGTTTCAGTGTATAGTGGGCGGGGGTTGGCGGGGGACAGATCTGTGCTGAAATAATGCCGATCTCCATTTTTTTTTCTTTCCCGCATTTACAGTGGGGCGGTGCAGTCTCTGAGCCTATCAGCCGTGCACACACACACAGCAATGTGCATGTGATGCACACAAGCAAGGGCATGTGTCATTGACTGTGTATGTCACATGTCCTTGCCCTATAAGAACCAGCCATTTCCTCACTGCTGCAGCTTAGTGTTACATGGCACCGCTGCTGCTGTGGGCGCTATACAGTATAAGAGTGTGAATTGCGAGAGAATTTGCAGTTAGATAGAGAGAGATGGGTTTAGGGAGTTGGGACTAGTTGTAATATCAGCCCTTTTCAGGGTAGGTTACAGCAGTTCCTAGCACTTTTTGCCAGGCAGGTCTGTGCCAGTGCTGTGCAAGTGTTTGTCACAGCATTTGGTGTAATCTAGCTCAGCCAATCCTTTTGGGCTAGTAGCATTGTCTGGTAGTCATCTGAGTAGCCCGCCTGTGAAGCTAACTACACCGCCTGTGTATCTAAATTTTTCCTGCATCTAACCCAGTAAATCGTTTTGGGCCTAGGAGCAGTGTTTGCACGTCAGCGGAGTAGTCCGCCAGTGAAGCTAGCTACACTGCCTGCGTATCTAAATTTTTACTGCATCTAACCCAGTAAATCGTTTTGGGCCTAGGAGCAGTGTCTGCACGTCAGCGGAGTAGCCCACCTGTGAAGCTAACTACACCGCCTGTATATCTACATTTTTACTGCATCTAACCCAGTAAATCGTTTAGGGCTTAGTACCACAGTTTGGCCCCTCAGCACTGCTCGGCTTCCATCCATCGTTTTTTGTGCCAACAACTACAGAGTTGCCAATTAGTAAAGCACCAAAATGAGTGGCAAAAGGCCTGCTGCTGGTGGAAAGGGAAATAGGCCTGTTGGAAAGGGAAAAAAAGGTTGTGTCCGTGGGGTAGGTTGTAAAGCAACAGTAACATCTGCAGAAGAAAGACCATCTTCCAGCCAAAGTAAGATGTCTACTTCTTTTCGTGGACAATCTGATATGATCCCTTTCTTACGACCATCGCTATGAGCATCGCTACAAATTCCAGATGAGGCACAAAAACAGCAGGTGCTTGAACGGATATCAAGTGCTCGTTCAAGTGGGCTCTCCTCCACCTCAACTTTAACATCACAAATACTCCAGTCCTCAGAGGTGTTACCCCAATCGCACTTGCTTCCTCACAGCTCCCAAGTCTCTAGCCACCCATCTGAGTATGGGGTAACACAGATGGTTGAGTCTGCAGAGCTGTTTACTCATACTATAGCCTGGGAATCAGAGGTCTGCTCCAGATCTTCTGTGAATCCAGACGAGGAAATGATCTGCACTGATGCCCAGAATCTTTGTGAGTCAGATCCAGGCCCAGATGAAGAAGGTTCTGAGCATAATGTAGACCCTCGTTCCCAAACTGTAACTCCTGTTGGTGGAGACAATGAGGAAGATGATGATGAGACTGAGATACCTGATTGGATCGAAAACTTGACTTTTCGGTCAGGGCAGGAAGAGGTTGGCTCTGAGGACGACGGGTGATGATGATGAGGTTGGAGACCCCACTTACTGTCAACCCACAGTCCGCCAGTCCATGAGGTCATCAGAGGAGGTGGAGAAGGATGCTAGTGACAACGAGGTTAGGTTGCACCTTCCTGGACATAGACGGAGTACTGGAAGCACGTCAATAACTGCATCCTCAACCACAACTGTGCCTCTGAGCACAAGTCGTGGTGGCTCTTCAGGTCGCATGGGCTCTAAGCCTTGCATAGCCTGGGCATTTTTTGAGATCTCAAAGGATGACCCAACTCATGTTGTCTGTAAGATTTGTCACCAAAATCTCAGAAGAGGCCAAAAAATGAATAGTTTGAGTACTTCATGCCTGAACCGTCACATGGATATGAGACATAAATTGCAGTGGGAAGCTCACTGTGCTACAATGTGGCCTAGTGGGCCGGGCCAACCACTGTCTGCCCCATCAAGCACATCTGCAGCCTCTTCATGCTCTGTGACTGTGAGGACAGCAGTCACACATGGTTTTGGATGCAAACCTTCCACCTCTTTACCCGCAACAGCCAGTGTGATTGGCTGGTCATCAGTAAATTTGCAAGTGGAAACACCTGCTGGTGTTGAGCACTCTCTGACATCGAGGCCACCACATTTTGATCAAGGCAACATAATATCTCCACCTGCACCTTCCTCATAGACCAGCAGATCCCTCAGATCCCTCAGATGTGGAAAAGTAAAAGACCATTTCCTCCTAGCCATGACAGAGCTAAGAGGTTGAATTTCACCTTCTGCAAGCTGTTGCTACAGAAATTCTGCCTTTCCGCGTGGTGTACACAGAGGATTTTCGAGACCTTATGTCTGTCGCAGTACCCCAGTACCAGATGCCCAGTCACCACTACTTCTCAAAGAAAGCTGTGCCTGCGCTACACCAGCATGTCGCACACAACATCACCGCTTCCTTGAGAAACTCTGAGTGTGACAGGGTGCATTTCACCACAGACACTTGGACGAGTAGACATGGACAGGGGCGTTACATGTCGGTGACTGGGCACTGGGTAACTATGGTGACATCAGGAGAAGGGGCTGCTGTCCAAGTCTTGCTGTCCCCACGAGTTGAGCGTCGATCCTCTGTATCTCTAAGTTCCTCCACTGCTTCTGCATCCTCAACCTCCTCTCGGTCCTCTACCTGCACCCAAAGCCTATCTGGTAATACCACTCGTGTTCTATTTGCGCAGAAGGAATCCTGCACACCTCCTTACTATGCTGTCACCAGGGCTCAACGGCATCAGGCGATGTTTACCTTAAAATGTCTGGGAAATGTGAGTCACACTGCTGAGGAGTTGTGGTTATCTCTGGAGACCGAGTTCCATCAATGGTTGTCTCCACTGAACCTGCAGCCAGGGAAGGCCGTGTGCGACAATGCTGCAAACCTGGGTGCGGCCCTTCGCCGGGGCAATGTCACACACGTGCCTTGTATGGCTCACGTCTTGAACCTGGTTGTCCAGCAATTTTTATCCCACTATCCCAGACTAGATGGGCTTCTGCAGAGAGCACGGTCGCTGTGTTCTCACTTCCACCGTTTGTATCCTGCAGCTCAGTGACTTACATCTCTACAGAAGTCGTTGGGCCTGCCAGCTCACCGGCTGAAATGCGATGTGGCCAAACGGTGGAATTCAACTCTGCACATGTTGCAGCGACTGTGGCAGCAACGATGAGCCCTGGTGCAAATCACACTGCAGGAGTGGTCTCAGATCAGGGACCTATGCACCCTTCTGCACAGTTTTGATATAGTGACAAAGATGTTTAGTGCTGACGATGCTATTATCAGCATGACTATTCCGGTCATTTACATGCTGGAGCACACCTTAAACAGTATTCGGAGTCAGGTGGTGAGACAAGAGGAGGAGGAGGAGGAGGAACAGGAGGAGTCGTATGCAGAAGGGATAATATCTCCCAGGGCCAGCACCAAGGCGGCTGGTATTGGAGGGTGGGGGAGAGGGATTTCTGAGGGCGCATGGTAGCCGCCAAACTGTTCAGGAAGGTGCAGCAGCTGAGGAAGAAGTGGAGGACGAACTGGCGCTAGGCATGGAAGACTCATCGGATGAGGGAGACCTTGATCAAATTTCTGTTGTGCGAGGTTGGGGGGAGAGGGCAAAGGAAGGAAGCATGATTCTCACCTCGCCCACTCCAAGACAACAAGGACTTGGTCCTCCTGGATGCGCAAGACACATGAGTGCCTTCTTGCTGCACTACCTGCAACATGACCCTCAGATTGTCAGAATCCGAAGTAATGCCGACTACTGGGTTGCCACACTCTTAGATCCCCAGTACAAAAGTAAATTTGGTGAAATAATTCCTGCCATAGAAAGGGATTCACGCATGCAGGAGTATCAGCAGAGACTGTTACAGAATCTTACATCTGCTTTTCCACAAAACACCAGTGGTGCACGTAGCCAGACATTTCCTTGCCTGTGCCATCATATTCCATACTGTGCATCTGCTGCTGCCTCTGTCACAGCTAATAAAAGCCACACACCTCATGCTGATCAGTTGTGCTCTATAGTTATATAGCTTTATTTTACAATTGATGAGAACTCTAACCAGCACAGGGTTAAATTTCCTAAAGTTGCACCCTAAAAAATGGATAATTTTTGGATCTCTTGTAAAAAAAAAAAGCTATAGCTTTATTTATCAAAAAACAAACCTGTTTGTTTGATAAACAAATGTAATAACTTGTGAACAAACTCTTTCCAAAAAGTCATGACTTCTTCAATGTAAACTGCTTGTGTACAAGCGGGCTAATTTTTGGACCAATTTTAAATTTAAAAAAAAGCATAAAAAGTCTGCCAGAACATTGTGCATTTAAACACGCGGTTATTTACTACCGAATTCCTTCTGTTTACCCATAGCCAAACAACATGGACATTACTAAGGTTGTGCTTGCGTTACAGAGCTCAAAAGAGGTTGAGCACAGTTCAGGGAGACCAGAGTGCTACTTACGTCTTTGCCAGGCAATTAGAGGTTTTCCAGTATTGAAATTTGTGGCATACTGATTCACTACAAATTAAATTTTTATTAATTAAACATCGAAGCTGGTGAAATTCAAATTGGAAAAGATTCTCTCTCCTCTATTAGGCTCAGTACCACTTTGTATTTTTGCAATATAGGGTGTCATTTTATAGGACTGTAAAGCACTGCATAGGATGTTATTTTATTTTGTGGTGTATGGTGGCATTGTATATAGGTATTGTATAATATGTATTTTTGCAGTATGTGGTGGCATTGTATAGTATGTTATTTTTGCAGTGTAATATGGCATTTTATAGCACTATGAGATATTGGGCATTATGGTTTTTTTTTCAGTGATTGGTGACATTTTATAGCAACAGCATGTTATTTTGTAGTTTATAGTGGAGATGACACAGTATGATTTTGTTATTTAGATGATTATATGAAGGCTTTAATTGCCCACTGTATGTCATTGTTATTTTGACATACTTTATAGTGCCTATAAGTAGTGTTTGGTATTTGTTCACTTTTTTAGAGTTCACCATATGCGCAAGGTGGACCCTGATATAAAGCAGTTATCTCTGGGAAATATATGAACTTAGATTTCCATTCAAAGTAGTGGTCTAATATGCAAATGCCGTTTACACCATTTACATGCTAAATTAATTCTAGTGTATAGTATCAAAATAGTTCCCCACCACTTGACCGCTGCCCCCAATGATGCAACTGCACATCTTTTGCGTCCTTGGCACTGTTTGTTATTAATACGTTAAAACTTTTTTTATCCTAAATCTCAGGGCATTTCTGGACTGAGGTGTTCATGTTTTCTTCCTGCCTCTTGATAATGATACATACTTATTGTTATGTCATCTCTCTTGATCCCTTATGACCTGGATCTCCAAAGCCCCAACTGAACTTCTATATACTAGGCGCAAAAATTGCTATACATGGGACAGAGTTGCAACGATTGGAATGGTGAACCTACTGTCATCTATGCCCAAATCTGTGGACATCGACAAACGTAACATACCAGCTTTATCACTGAATATTTGGTAAATAGTCAATATCTGTACTATGAGACTGCTCTGAACCCCAAATTTTATTTAATGCATTGTAATGCCCAACAGTCCATCCATCAAGA
Organism: Ranitomeya variabilis; assembly: GCF_051348905.1. Lineage (NCBI taxonomy): Eukaryota > Metazoa > Chordata > Amphibia > Anura > Dendrobatidae > Ranitomeya > Ranitomeya variabilis. The sequence goes on along the minus strand of NC_135232.1, from coordinate 48,099,998 downwards.
GGATCCTGCCAACGTCTCGTCCGCACCGAATGTCTCTTTTAGAGGAAGCTAAAACTGTCTTTGTTTAATTCGCACACTTCACCAAACCCTTATCATGTTATGTGGAGCACAGTGAATCTCTCAAGAGCCCGTGCTGAGCCATGTGTCCCTGGATGGGATTTAAATGAGAGTTTTTACATCAAAATGAAGCATAAAGTAATTAGGTTTAGTGCCTGGGGAATTAACCCTCTCCTTTCCACAGTCTTCAGACTTTGCAGATACAAGGTACTTTGTGCTACGTTTGTTGAGGCAGAAGAGACACATGTATGCGCAAAGCACAGAAGACCCGACTGTGACCAGACCCCTAAAAAATAATATTGTATTAAGGGGGCTACTTCCAATTTTTTGAAAAATTAAACTATGGACAAGTTCATGTGATCATGTCCATAAAAAACCAGCAGTACTAGGGACTAGGGTTGAGCGACTTTCATTTTTTAAAGATCGAGTCGGGTTTTGTGAAACCCGACTTTGTCCAGAGTCGAGTCGAGTGCAGTCGGCCGATTATCGCTAAAAGTCGGGGATCGACCGAAACACGAAACCCAATGCAAGTCAATGGGGAAGCATAGTCGGCAGTGAGTGGAAGCCAGGAAAACACCTACAGTGCCCATTTTAATGCCAAAAACATCCATTCTTGTTTTCTGAAGCTTGTCAATCTTAATTAACTTTATAATAATAGTTGTTCAATGGAACTTGGGGGTCATTTGGCAAAAGTTGTGGGGGGTAGGGCTGGTTAAAGGTTTTAGTGGGCCCAGGAATCGTGGACTACGTCACGGCGGTGGAGCAGGGAGAGGTAAGTATTTCAACGTTGCAAGTGCTGTGATCCTGAGCAAGCAGGGGGGCACACTCGTTCGCATTGGCACTGGCAAAGGGCCCCTCAAAGTACAGCGGTGTGTTTGCACGGCGGGGGTGCCTCCCACCAGCAGCGACACTTTTGCGTACTCTGAGGGGCCCTGTGCCAGTGACGTCGCCAATGAGTATGCCCCCCCACCTGATGAAGGAACCTGCACTTTCATCTGCACCTTCCTCTTTGTCCCTGTGTTAGGTGGTATAACATGCGGGAAGGGGAACCTTACTTTCAGCAGGGTCAGATTCTGGCTGTGTAGAGTGCAAGGGGAATGTAGTGGTCTAGGTCAATGTACCAGCAGACTCATCTAGCAGTGGCTGGGCAATGGGCAGGATGAGGAGGAAACAGATATAGGGCCAAAGAATAAAGTAGGCTAAATGCAGTTCAAAATTGGTAACAGGCTAAACAGGCGGCATTGCTTTGTTCAGTGGAGTAGCAAACCCAGGAGCAGCAGACACTGTTTTAAGGGCCCAAACACACTAATAGGCCAAATGCAGTTTAATATCTGATACTTTAGGCCAAAAGCCTAAAGACTGAAGCTCAGCTTTATTCAGTTGAGGACAAACACCAGGGAGGGGCAGACACCGTTAGTAGGCCGTAACCAAAGTTGAAGGCCAAATGCAGTTTAATATCTGATACTGTAGGCCGAAAGCCAGAAGGATGAAGCTCAGCTTTATTCAGTTGAGGGCAAACACCAGGGAGGGGCAGACACCGTTAGTAGGCCCTAACCACCAATTTTTAAACACACAGCACTTAATGAGAGCCAGAAGGTTGAAGCTCAGCTTTATTCAGTTGAGGACAAACACCAGGCAGGGGCAGACACCGTTAGTAGGCCCTAACCACCAATTTTTAAACACACAGCACTTAATGAGAGCCAGAAGGTTGAAGCTCAGCTTTATTCAGTTGAGGACAAACACCAGGGAGGGGCAGACACCGTTAGTAGGCCCTAACCACCAATTTTTAAACACACAGCACTTAATGAGAGACAGAAGGTTGAAGCTCAGCTTTATTCAGTTGAGGACAAACACCAGGCAGGGGCAGACACCGTTAGTAGGCCGTAACCAAAGTTGAAGGCCAAATGCAGTTTAATATCTGATACTATAGGCCGAAAGCCAGAAGGATGAAGCTCAGCTTTATTCAGTTGAGGGCAAACACCAGGGAGGGGCAGACACCGTTAGTAGGCCCTAACCACCAATTTTTAAACACACAGCACTTAATGAGAGCCAGAAGGTTGAAGCTCAGCTTTATTCAGTTGAGGACAAACACCAGGCAGGGGCAGACACCGTTAGTAGGCCGTAACCAAAGTTGAAGGCCAAATGCAGTTTAATATCTGATACTATAGGCCGAAAGCCAGAAGGTGGAAGCTCAGCTTTATTCAGTTGAGGACAAACACCAGGCAGGGGCAGACACCGTTAGTAGGCCGAAACCAAAGTTGAAGGCCAAATGCAGTTTAATATCTGATACTATAGGCCGAAAGCCAGAAGGTGGAAGCTCAGCTTTATTCAGTTGAGGACAAACACCAGGCAGGGGCAGACACCGTTAGTAGGCCGTAACCAAAGTTGAAGGCCAAATGCAGTTTAATATCTGATACTATAGGCCGAAAGCCAGAAGGATGAAGCTCAGCTTTATTCAGTTGAGGGCAAACACCAGGGAGGGGCAGACACCGTTAGTAGGCCCTAACCACCAATTTTTAAACACACAGCACTTAATGAGAGCCAGAAGGTTGAAGCTCAGCTTTATTCAGTTGAGGACAAACACCAGGCAGGGGCAGACACCGTTAGTAGGCCGTAGCCAAAGTTGAAGGCCACATGCAGTTTAATATCTGATACTATAGGCCGAAAGCCAGAAGGATGAAGCTCAGCTTTATTCAGTTGAGGGCAAACACCAGGCAGGAGCAGACACCGTTAGTAGGCCGTAAGCAAAGTTGAAGGCCAAATGCAGTTTAATATCTGATACTATAGGCCGAAAGCCAGAAGGTGGAAGCTCCGATTTAGACAGTGGAGGACAATTTGAATTAGGGACTGCAGACAGACTTAGTAGGCTGTCCCCTGTGGACCATGCATCCACCACATTAACCCATTGCGCCGTAATGGACACGTAATCTTCCGTGGCCATGCCTACAGGTCCATGCGTCTGTTGTCAGGTGCACCTTTGTACTCACAGATTGCCAGAGTGCATGGACAATGCGGTCTTTTACATGCTGGTGGAGGGTTTGGATGGCTTTTCTCGCAAAAGAAGTGTCGACTGGTTAGCTGGTAGCGTGGTACAGCGTAGTCCATCATGGCCTTATTAATAGTAAATAAAATATATAACTAGGCTCTATGAACTTTTAAATAGGTTCCAGGGGTACACGGGCAGCATTGGTGTGGTCAGTGGAGGAGTATTGCAAGTAGGGGCCGCAGACAGGCTATCAAAGGCCTAAAATAACAAACAGTAGGCAGTCATGGCAGTTTGAAATCGGTTACATGGATACACAGGCAGGCACTCCAGGCAGCATTGTGGTCAGTGGAGGAGTATTGCAAGTAGGGGCCGCAGACAGGCTAACAAAGGCCTAAAATAACAAACAGTAGGCAGGCATGGCAGTTTGAAATCGGTTACATGGATACACAGGCAGGCACTCCTGGCAGCATTGTGGTCAGTGGATGAGTATTGCAAGTAGGGGCCGCAGACAGGCTAACAAAGGCCTAAAATAACAAACAGTAGGCAGTCATGGCAGTTTGAAATCGGTTACATGGATACACAGGCAGGCACTCCAGGCAGCATTGTGGTCAGTGGAGGAGTATTGCAAGTAGGGGCCGCAGACAGGCTATCAAAGGCCTAAAATAACAAACAGTAGGCAGTCATGGCAGTTTGAAATCGGTTACATGGATACACAGGCAGGCACTCCAGGCAGCATTGTGGTCAGTGGAGGAGTATTGCAAGTAGGGGCCGCAGACAGGCTAACAAAGGCCTACAATAACAAACAGTAGGCAGGCATGGCAGTTTGAAATCGGTTACATGGATACACAGGCAGGCACTCCAGGCAGCATTGTGGTCAGTGGAGGAGTATTGCAAGTAGGGGCCGCAGACAGGCTATCAAAGGCCTAAAATAACAAACAGTAGGCAGTCATGGCAGTTTGAAATCGGTTACATGGATACACAGGCAGGCACTCCAGGCAGCATTGTGGTCAGTGGAGGAGTATTGCAAGTAGGGGCCGCAGACAGGCTAACAAAGGCCTAAAATAACAAACAGTAGGCAGGCATGGCAGTTTGAAATCGGTTACATGGATACACAGGCAGGCACTCCAGGCAGCATTGTGGTCAGTGGAGGAGTATTGCAAGTAGGGGCCGCAGACAGGCTAACAAAGGCCTAAAATAACAAACAGTAAGCAGGCATGGCAGTTTGAAATCGGTTACATGGATACACAGGCAGGCACTCCAGGCAGCATTGTGGTCAGTGGAGGAGTATTGCAAGTAGGGGCCGCAGACAGGCTAACAAAGGCCTAAAATAACAAACAGTAGGCAGGCATGGCAGTTTGAAATCGGTTACATGGATACACAGGCAGGCACTCCAGGCAGCATTGTGGTCAGTGGAGGAGTATTGCAAGTAGGGGCCGCAGACAGGCTAACAAAGGCCTAAAATAACAAACAGTAAGCAGGCATGGCAGTTTGAAATCGGTTACATGGATACACAGGCAGGCACTCCAGGCAGCATTGTGGTCAGTGGAGGAGTATTGCAAGTAGGGGCCGCAGACAGGCTAACAAAGGCCTAAAATAACAAACAGTAGGCAGGCATGGCAGTTTGAAATCGGTTACATGGATACACAGGCAGGCACTCCAGGCAGCATTGTGGTCAGTGGAGGAGTATTGCAAGTAGGGGCTGCAGACAGGCTAACAAAGGCCTAAAATAACAAACAGTAAGCAGGCATGGCAGTTTGAAATCGGTTACATGGATACACAGGCAGGCACTCCTGGCAGCATTGTGGTCAGTGGAGGAGTATTGCAAGTCGGGGCCGCAGACAGGCTAACAAAGGCCTAAAATAACAAACAGTAGGCAGTCATGGCAGTTTGAAATCGGTTACATGGATACACAGGTAGGCACTCCAGGCAGCATTGTGGTCAGTGGAGGAGTATTGCAAGTAGGGGCCGCAGACAGGCTAACAAAGGCCTAAAATAACAAACAGTGGGCAGGCATGGCAGTTTGAAATCGGTTACATGGATACACAGGCAGGCACTCCTGGCAGCATTGTGGTCAGTGGAGGAGTATTGCAAGAAGTGTCTGACACAGTTAGTACTCCCAAAAAATAAATAGATGTTAATGTCTCGCAAAACAACTATAAATAAAAAAAGGGTGGCATGCTTAGGTACAGGGGTGGGCTCATCTGCAGAGTTTATGACAAAGTAATTTGTCAGTAAATTAGTATTTACTGGTGTCAATATAGGACACTGACCCAGACTACTTTAACTAGCATCATAGATGTCAAGAAATTGTTATTGTTTGTCAGTGCCAGGCATTGAGTGATGTCAGCGCATAGACTAAACATTGGTGGAGCTGTGCGAGATAATTTTGCACGTGGTAGAGCACAGATTGAGCTGGGGGGGAACTCTCTTGTGGCCGGCGGTACCGCCCCAGGGCCCCTCATGTTACAACGGTGTGTCTGACGTTGGGTGCGCACCACCCCCGCCAGAGACACTACATTGTACTATGAGGGACCCGGTGGCAGTGCCGTCGACCAAAAGCGAGCACACCCACCTCTTCTGACAAACAGCACTGTAACTAACGGGTGCTTGCGGCAAGTGTCGAGAGTGAGACAACGGCCCCGTGGGGGGAGTTTTCCCATTGGGGGATGTGTAAACATGTCGTATGCTGGTCATACAGCTGCTGCAAATTAAGAGATTTGATCACTCAGTAAGACGAGTCCACAAGCAAGACCTTTTTATAGTAAAGCTGAGTGTCAGCTGGGAAAGGTGGGGCAAAATAATTAGAAATCGAGGAGTGGTTCATTTTAATGAAGGTGAGATCATCCACATTTTGGGTAGCCAGACGAGTCCTTTTTTCGGTTAATATTGAACCAGCAGCACTGAATACTCTTTCTGATAGCACACTAGCTGCTGGGCAAGCAAGCTCCTGCAACACATATTCTGCCAATTCAGGCCAGGTGTCTAATTTGGATGCCCAGTAATCAAATGGGAATGACTGTTGAGGGAGAACATCGATAAGGGCTGAAAAATAGTTAGTAACCATAGTGGACAAATGTTGTCTCCTGTCACTTTGAATAGATGCTGCAGTACCTGTCCTGTCTGCGGTCATTGCAAAATCACTCCACATTCTGGTCAGAAAACCCCTCTGTCCAACGCCACTTCTGATCTGTGCACCTCTAATACCTCTGCCATGTAGCCCCCTGCAGCTTGTGTGAGAACCATCACCGGCGCTGTGTGCTGGAAATGCCTGAATCAAACGGTCTACAAGAGTAGCTTGTTTGGTTGCTAATATTTGTTCGAGGTTCTCATGAGGCATAATATTTTGCAATTTGCCTTTATAGCGAGGGTCAAGGATGCAGGCCAACCAGTAATCGTCATCGCTCATCATTTTAATAATGCGTGGGTCCTTTTGGAGGATACGTAAGGCATAATCCGCCATGTGGGCCAAAGTTCCTGTTGGCAAATCTGCGGTTGTGCTGGTTTGAGGGGCAGTTACAGGAAAATCTACGTCACTTGTCTCCCTTAAAAAAACAGAACCCGGCCTTGCAACGCAACTAATTTCTGTTGGCCCAGGAGAAGCTTCCTCATTCAAAAAGTACTCATCCCCATCATCATCCTCGTCCTCCTCCTCCTCTTCGCCCGCTACCGCGTCCTCTACACGGCCCTGACCAGACAATGGCTGACTGTCATCAAGGCTTTCCTCTTCCTCGGCTGCAGACGCCTGCTCCTTTATGTGCGTCAAACTTTGCATCAGCAGACGCATTAGGGGGATGCTCATGCTTATTATGGCGTTGTCTGCACTAACCAGCCATGTGCATTCCTCAAAACACTGAAGGACTTGACACAGGTCTTGTAGCTTCGACCACTGCACACCTGACAACTCCATGTCTGCCATCCAACTGCCTGCCCGTGTATCCTCCCACAAATACATAACAGCACACCTCTGTTCGCACACTCTCTGAAGCATGTGCAGTGTGGAGTTCCACGTTGTTGCAACGTCGATGATGAGGCGATGCTGGGGAAGGTTCAAAGACCGCTGATAGTTCTGCATACGGCTGGAGTGTACGGGCGAACGGCGGATATGCGAGCAAAGTCTGCGCACTTTGAGGAGCAGTTCGGGTAGCCCCGGGTAACTTTTCAGGAAGCACTGCACCACCAGGTTTAAGGTGTGAGCCAGGCAAGGAATGTGTTTCAGTTGGGAAAGGGCTATGGCTGCCATGAAATTCCTTCCGTTATCACTCACTACCTTGCCTGCCTCAAGATGTACAGTGCCCAGCCATGACTGAGTTTCATTCTGCAAGAACTCGGACAAAACTTCCGCGGTGTGTCTGTTGTCGCCCAAACACTTCATTGCCAATACAGCCTGCTGACGCTTGCCACTAGCTGTCCCATAATGGCACACCTGGTGTGCAACAGTGGCAGCTGCGGATGGAGTGGATGTGCAACTGCGGTCTGTGGACGAGCTCTCGCTTCTGCATGAGGAGGAGGAAGAGGAGGAGGGGGGGCGAACGCCTACAGCCAACTCTTTCCTTGACCGTGGGCTAGGCAGAACTGTCCCAATATTGCTGTCCCCTGTGGACCCTGCATCCACCACATTCACCCAGTGTTCCGTGATGGACACGTAACGTCTCTGGCCATGCCTACTGGTCCATGCATCTGTTGTCAGGTGCACCTTTGTAGTCACAGACTGCCTGAGTGCATGGACGATGCGATCTTTAACATGCTGTTGGAGGGCTGGGATGGCTTTTCTAGAAAAGAAGTGCCGACTGGGTAGTTCGTAGCGTGGTACAGCGTAGTCCATCAGCGCTTTGAAAGCTTCGCTTTCAACTAACCGGTAGGGCATCATCTCTAATAAGATTAGTCTAGCAATGTGGGCGTTCAAACCCTGTGTACGCGAATGCGAGGATGAGTACTTCCTTTTCCTAACAAGAGTCTCATGTAGGGTGAGCTGGACTGGAGAGCTGGAGATCGTGGAACTAGCGGTGGTGCCGGTGGACATGGGTGACTGACAGACGGTTGGAGATGGTATTCTTGCCGGTGCCCTACATGCAGTGTTTCCTACTACTAACCTGGTGATTCCCTGACTGCTTTGGCCTGGCGACGAAAGCTGCACAGATACTGCAGGTGGTGTGGGAAATGGTCGGCTTACAGGGAGGGAAGGGATGTAGCGTTGCTGACTAGCTTCATTGGCCGAGGGTGCTGCAACCTTTAGGGACGTTTGGTAGTTAGTCCAGGCTTGCAAATGCATGGTGGATAAATGTCTATGCATGCAACTTGTATTTAGACTTTTAAGATTCTGACCTCTGCTTAAGGTAGTTGAACATTTTTGACAGATGACTTTGCGCTGATCATTTGGATGTTGTTTAAAAAAATGCCAGACTGCACTCTTTCTACTATCGGATACCTTTTCAGGCATTGCAGACTGAGCTTCTTTAACCGGATGGCCACGCTGTCCTCCAACTGGTTTTGGTTTTGCCACGCGTTTTTGGCCAGATACGGGCCCGGTAGATGGAACCTGTTGTGATGTTGATGCCTGCTGCGGCTCCTCCTCCTCCGCTTCAGAACTACTGCCGCCTGCACCCTGTTCCCCCAATGGCTGCCAATCGGGGTCCACAACTGGGTCATCTATGACCTCCTCTTCTATGTCGTGTGCGATTTCATCTGTGTCACCGTGTAAGCCGGTGGTATAGCGTCCGTGACGGGGCACCATAGTCTCCGCTGGGTTTTATTCTGCCTCAGTACACTGCGAGGGCAATGTTCTGGTCTGAGTCAAAGGAACAGCATAGTAATCTGCTGTGGCTGTGCATCTGTGCACTCCATGTCCGATTCAACTTCTAATGGGCATGGCCTGTTAACTGTTTCACTGTCTAACCCAGGAACGGTATGTGTAAAGAGCTCCATGGAGTAACCCATTGTGTCTCCTGACACATCCTTCTCTCTTGTTCTGGATGAAAAAGACAAGGAAGCGACTTGTCCCTGACCGGGAGCATCCACTGACGATGCACTGCTGTGACATTTGGCACTTTCCGAGGAGGAGGCGAAAGAGCTAGAGGCAGAGTCAGCAATGAAAGCCAATACTTGTTCCTCCTGCTCCGGCTTCAAAAGTGGTTTTCCTACTCCCAGAAAAGAGAGCGTTCGAGGCCTTGTGTAGCCAGACAATGAACCTGGCTCAACAACTCGAGACTTAGGTGCTGTACTGCTTTACCACGACCACCTGATGCTCCACCACCACTACCATCATTACCAGCTGACAATGACCGCCCACGGCCACGACCTCTTCCACTAGACTTCCTCATTGTTTGCAAAACGTAACCAAAGTAACACTATTTGTTACTGTAAAACAACTTATAAGGTGAACTCAAACTTCTGTAGGATTTATATATACCTTTATAGGTGCCTGACACTGAAAGGAAAATCAGGCCCAATGTTACACACTAGGTTTTCTGTGGCCCAATAATTTGAGACAGATGGCACACACAGGACCAGCACTCAAGCAGAAATGCCAATCTTAATCTCCCACAATTTTTTTATTTTTCTGGGAGAATTTACCCTAAAAAAAAAAAAAAGGCCCAGTATTGCACAGTGGGCTTTCGGTGGCACACAATGAGAGACAGATGCCACACACAGCAATGGCACGGAGGCAGACTTGCCAATATTTATCTCCCAATAATTTTTTTTTTTTTGAAAAGGGAGAATGTACCCCAACAAAAAAAAATGGCCAAGTATTACACAGTGTTTTCAGTGGCACACAATGAGAGACAGATGCCACACACAGCAATGGCACAGAGGCAGACTTGACAATATTTATCTCCCAATAATTTTTTTTTTTGGAAAAGGGAGAATGTACCCCCCCCCCCAAAAAAAGGCCAAGTATTACACAGTGTTTTCGGTGCAACACAATGAGAGAGAGATGCCACAAACAGCAATGGCACGGAGGCAGACTTGCCAATATTTATCTCCCAATAATGGTTTTTTTTTTGAAAAGGGAGAATATACCCCCCCCAAAAAAAAATGGCCAAGTATTACACAGTGTTTTCAGTGGCACACAATGAGAGACAGATGCCACACACAGCAATGGCACGGAGGCAGACTTGCCAATATTTATCTCCCAATAATTTTTTTTTTTTTGAAAAGGGAGAATGTACCCCAACAAAAAAAAATGGCCAAGTATTACACAGTGTTTTCAGTGGCACACAATTGTGATAGAAATATATATATCATGTAGATCTCACTTGCATGTATACTCCTCTATAATCAAATATATACTTATATGCTCACAGCTAATATATACATTATAATCAATGGTTTAAAATGGCTGACAAACTGATATAAGCCAGACAGATTGTATGGGGTTTTTCCATCTTAAAAACAGGAACTCGGGTCAGATGTCTGAAATAATGCCTAGAATATAGCTGAATCTTGCTGAAACGGCAGACCAACAGTGTCAAATGTCTCAACTCTGTCCTACATACAGAACTCAAGTTTACTTGCTTGGTCAGCAGTCATATGAGCATTAATCACAATATTCCATATATGTTTAGATAACCAATGACAGAGGAGCTAGACAGTATGGTAATTAACTAACCACCCCTGACAACCCCTAACCACTCCTTTCTATCTGCTATCATAAAACTATGTATGTACAATAAAGTATCAGTATTGATGGAATGTTGTTCTGTCACAGTTGTGTACAGTCCATTCTTGATGAGCGCTCAAAATACTCAGTCTAATTGGGAGCGGCCGCAGCACACACAGAGGGATAAATTTATCCAACCCAAATATTTCCATAACATAATGGCGCCCAACAGCGAGGCATGGATGAAACGCACACGGGGACCCACTACTGACCGGAAAGAAGGAGGTGTTGCCACGGCCTTGGTTCACGGGCGGAGACTGCGCAGCTCCATAAGTAAGGTAAGAAAATGTTATCATCTTACCTGAAAGTCCCCTGTGCCCGGTCCTTGTCTATGCCTCTTGCCGGTCAGGTGTGGTCTGGTCACAAATTCCCAGGTAGTGTAAAAAATCCGTAGCCACGAATCCACCCTGGGAGGTGTCTGCTGTGTGCCGTGTATGTGTTATGTGTTTGAGTAAAATCCGAGAGAAGAAGGAAAAAGTGACTTTTGTTTGTGGTTGCTGGGAAACAGACCGCAGGAGGTCAAATCGCTCAATAAGTTATTGCAGGATTCCCGTGCATAGGAGGAACACGTAGAGTTTCGGAGCAGGTGGCTCCAGGTTCCAGGCACGGGTAGTGATAACTTAGAGGGCTACTGCAGATTCCCGTAGTGCCGGCGATCCAGTCAGGACGTCCGGACCGGGGTGGTAGATTTCCCGCTTGTTGTGCTTCTCACTCAGGCGGCCCGGGCGCAGGTGCGTCCAGTGCGATTGGCAGTAGTCTGTTCCCAGCGCAACCTGCATGTGTCACAGAATTTAAAAGGGCATCTCTCGGATTGTCAATCTGTTTCTGTCTGTCAAGTGTTGCTTCTTTAAGAAGCAGAAATAGTTCTCTTAAACTTCCTCTTTTTTCAGCTGAAGCAGAGATGCATTGTAAATCAAACTGTCACATCTGGTTTTTTCTGTTTTTTTTCTGACTGTTTTCAGCTGCAATGCTGGCTATGTGTAGTTTTTGTTTTTGTGAAGGAGTGAAATTTAAATTGTATCTATCATTTTTGATGTGACATACGTGTTTTCAGATACGTGATTTTAGTGACATTTGATATTATTGCAATGGCATACGGAATAAAAAGAGGAAGTGTGTCTCTGACTGCATTTGAGCGCAGAGATTCTAAAAAAAAAAAAAAAGAGAAGAGAAGAGCCGTTTTCATCTTTAATTTTTTTTACTCTCTTAAAGGGTCCTTTTCTTTTTGCGGCATTTTAAAAAATTTTAATTAAGTTTTCCTCAATCTTCAATCTCTTTACCTTTTTATTTTTTTATTTTTTATTTTTTTATTTATTTGTTTATTTTTGAAAAAAGTTTTTTTTTCCTCTTGTATCAAAGTTTTGAGTTTTTGGTTGTGAACTAAGTTTTTGACGGTTTTTCTTATCGTTTTGGGTTTTTCTTAGAGTTTTATATACTCATTTTTAGAAGTTTTTTTTAGTAATGTTTTCTTTTTTTCATTTTTGTGTGTTTTTCATTATTTTTTTTTTTTTTTTTGCTTTTGCCATGGGGAATAGAGTGGCCGAGCAACAGGAAAGTCTTTTTACTTCTTAATGAGAAAACAGCCCCTAGATAGTGGCAGAACACGAAGGTGTGAGTATGTGAAGATTTTGGAAGGTATAAAGTACGTGAAATTCATTAGAATGGCAGACTTCAAGCTGCGGCGTGGCATGACGTAGAAGGGGAAAATAAGGGAAGTTAGCTGATGTTAGATTGCTGAATACTAATACATGGTATGAAGTGGCAGCAGAGCTTACATCGTTTAGGTGGTACAGAAAGTTATGTGAGCAAACCAGGAAGTGATTTTTTGTGGGTATAAGACGGGAAATATTGGATCTGCGCAGTCTGCTTTTAGCAGAATCCATGGTATAGGTAGTTATTTTTGCACAGTATGTGGTGCGCCCCGTCTCTCCCTACAGGGAGAAGGCATAATTGCTCCTCTCTATTATTCTTGTTGTTCTCCTCTATCCTCCTTTTTTCTTTGTCACTCTTTTTCTCCTCATTTTTCTCTCCCGCTCTCCTCTTTCTCCAACACTTTTCTCTCTCTGCACTCCTCTATTCTCCTCCTTATCTCTCTCCTCCATACCCTCCATCTTCTCCTCCCTCCTTCTCCACTCCCCCACCACACCTTTCTCCTCCTCCTTTTCCTTCTCCACACCCATCTCTCCTCACCGTCTCTCTCTCTTACACACCTCCCATCTTCTCCTCCCTCTTGTCCACATTCTCTCTCCCCTCCTACTATTCCTTTGTCTCACTCATCAACCCCTCCTCCTTCTTCTTCCTCTTTTTTCCTCTTCTTTGCCGGCTGGGCCAACGCCCAATTCAAACAATATGGTGCTTACAGCACAAGGTTTCCCTCTATGCCCCTGGCACAAACCAGACATTGCCATTTGTGATATCGGGGAAAGAAGGTGAAAGCCCCCCCCTACAGTGGGCAGCCCCAGACACGTCAGGCAGCAGACAGCTCAGCCCTGGGTGCAGAGGGGGGAGGAATGATATCAGAACGAGCTCACTGACAGATCCTCCGTTACCTCATTTCACAGTCAACAATATTGTAACCCTTAAGGTTTTACATGAACTTTGATATCACCATGCATTGATAATGTACAGCTTCAGCACCGGTCAGAACTGCCTACATTCACACCAACATGAAACTATAAGCCTAATCCATCATAGCTTCAGCAAGGGGGGAGACATCCTCACATAAAAAAGCAACTTCTAAGTCCAATATCAGTCAGTGTACGACCCAAGTACAAGCTATCACAATTATTCCTCTGATGAAGATGAAGAGGGAACATCATACATGCTGTCCAGTACTAGAAAGGAAACCCACAGGCACCAAGAATGCAAGGGCAGATAGAGGCACCACCATTACACTATGTGCACTGCACTTCAAGTCAGGTGACAATCTTCCAGACCCAGGGATGCATCCCATGCCATTTTACCGAAGAATGTAGCAGAGCCAGTGAAAATATGCAGCCACCTGGAGTGATCTCTGGGCCATGAATGAAAATAGAAGCAGGTGATGCACTCTGGCCAATCATGAAGGAACAATTCAAACTTCCAGCAGAATCATACGTACACGCTTGGGAGTCAGGGCCACAGCTAATTGTACAACTCAGAGAGTGGGCCAAAGGCAGGCTGGCCGGACAGGCCCTCAGCTTACATGACATGAGCCAAGATAAGACAGAGTCTGTAAAGAAGTTTCATGGCAGAGTAATGCAAATATTCCAAGACTTGGGCTTCACAATTCAAGACCAGATACACAGGAAAATGTTGGCACAGGTCTTTGTGCATGGACTGAGACAGCCAATCAGGAAACCACTGATAGTGGCTAGGCCTGAGAACAGGTCAATAGCAGAGGACTGACCCAGCAAAATGTTTTATGTGCACCTAGGAGACTGTTTATTGCCGATTGTCACCAAAACTGCCGCTATTATAGCACCACAAAGAGCGCGAAGAAGGAAACGGGTGCCGTGCTGCTGAGAACGCTGGAAGGGGAGCCAGAGGTGAAGACGCTGCAAAGTGCCGATCAACACACCGGAAGAACCGCTGCAGACTCCAGGGAGGAGACACCGACCTCAATAAGGTTAGCAAAGGGGAGAAGCTATGTCGGAGCAGGAGGAAGAAGTGATGGCAGATGCAGCCACAGCCCCTGTAATGCCCCAAGACCTTGGGTTGGATGCAGCCGCCGGTCTCATGGCACCCCGGGCCTCGCCACGAATGCACCTGCAGGCCCCGTCTTACCACCGCAGCTTCAATCAGCAGGCCGGACCCCGCTGCCGCTGCAGTACCCATCATGCTGTTGTCCACAGTAGCCAAAGGGATTGAGTCCCAACCAGGGGTGCAGAAGACAGCCCCTCTCATGGTGACCACTGACCTGGAAGCGCAACCACCCTACAAAGACAGAAAAAGTGTCAAGTGTTACATCTGTGGCAAGTTTGTCCATTACCAGAACCAGTGCAAAGCACCCACGCCCCCGAAGAGACTGGACCCATGCAACCCAAGAGTTGGTCCAGAGAAACAGGTCAAGGAAGAAGTGCAGAAAGCAGTGAAGTACCCCATCCAAAGGACAGGGGCAAGCAAGCCAGGTTTGCAAGACACTACGCTCCTGACATGTAAAACTTCATCTGCAGGACCAATACCTCAAATTACCCTTAAAGTGGATGGCGTTGTCAGATCCAAAGTGGTGCAGCCAGAAGTGTGATGACACCTGTGGAGCCCGCTGATCCCACCTGCCTATCAGAATCCTCTGTGTCTCGCATGGGCATTGATGGTCAAGTCAGACATTCTCAGCTTACAAAGCCACTGAGCGTGTGCACTCAGCCAGGACACTCTATCCTGTCCCAGTTTGTGGTGTAAAGGACCTGCCACTCAACCTGCTGGGAGTGAACCTACTGCAGAAGCTGAAGGCAACCACAGTGTTCCAGGAAGATGGGACAGTGACACTTTCTCCATCCCTGACCCGAGAAGAGTCATGCTGGCAGCCCTACAAGAACATTAAACAATCGATGAGGCCTACCCAAGGAGGTACTGGATGTAGTACCAGAAAGTCTATGGTCTAAGGGATGCCAGCACATGAGAAAACCTCAAGTTGCCCCAGTACGGGTGTCACTCAAGCCAGATACCCCATGCCCTCGTAAGGCCCAGGCCAGGCCTAGAGTCAAGCTGCCTCTGACCAACTGAAGGTCTACCTGGAAATAGGAATCATTGTTCCTTGGACATCGCCTTGCAATACCCCACTTTTCCCCGTCAAGAAAAAGACTGTAAAAGGAGAGCCAGCCAAGTTCAGAATGGTATATGACCTGAGAGCTGTGAATGACGCCACGGTGTTTGAAACTGCAATTATGCTGAATCCGCACACTCTGCTCTCAAATGTGCCTGCCACAGCAAAAGTGTTCACAGTGACCGACCTGGCTAATGTTTTCTCCAGTGTTCCCCTTCATCTGGAAGACCAGTCCCTGTTTGCCTTAATGCACCAGGGGGGACACCACACATGGACAGTGATGCCACAGTGGGCCCAGAACAGCCCTCCACAGTTCACCAAAGCCATGTCCACAGTCCTCACCAACTGGGTCGCAGAACATGCAGAAGTAACCCTGCTACAATACGTGGACGATCTACTCCTTTGTGCAATTGACTTTGACACGTATAAAGCCCATTTCCGTGTATCTCCTACTCTACCTGGCGGAGCAGCACTGCAAGATCTCAAAGAACAGTCCAGTGGTGTCTGAAGCGAGTTACGTTCCAGAGACACTGTATTGCTCACCAGGTGAAATACCTGACAGATGACCTGAAGACCACAGTAGAGAAGATGGTTCCTCCAACAACTCAAAAGGTGCTACAGGCCTTCCTTGGTCTAGTTTCGTAATTGCAGAGCCTGGATCCCTGATGCTTCCGTCCTAATGCAGCCTCTGTGTGAATACGTCAGCGTGACCCCGTTCCTCCAGACAGATGTGGCCTTCAGTTCATTCAAGAAGTTAAAAGGCTCTGTGGTCTCTGCCAGCACTAGGCCTATCCGACTACGAGAAGCCATTCCGTCTCTACTTGATGAGAAGAGAAGGCCTTGCTACTGGAGTCCTGACGCAGCTTCAGGGGGGAAAGCAGAGACTTTCGGACTACTTTTCAGCTTGCCTGGATCCAGTTGCAAGGGGAGCCTCTTCCTCCCGCATGAGAGCAGCAGTTGCAGCACACGCCCTCCTGGACAGGACTACTGACATCAGTGGAAAAACCATTGGAAATCCTGGCTCTGCATGACATCTCAGCAATCCTCAACCAAACCCAGCCAAAACATCCCTCCACCGCCAGGCATCTTTGCCTCCAGTGCTCTCTACTCCTGCCCGACAATGTCACCATCTCCAGATGCACAGTCCTCAACCCGTCCACTCTACTCCCACTCCCAAGGGGGGATACAGATATGGACCTTCAGATAAAAAGTCTGATCAGAATCTGCATGATACCTTCTGCAGGGATCTGAATTTGCTCCGGACGGATGACCATGATTGCTTCAGCATCATGCAACAGGAAACAGCAGGACTACCCAAGGTGGCAGAAGAGCCACTAACCAACCCAGAGTTGATCCTCTATGTGGATGGCTCCAGATTTGCAGATGATGAAGGAAGATTCCACACGGGAGGTGCAGCGACCAGCAATCAAGAGATCCTGTGGTCCAGAAGTCTGCCGCCCAGTCTGTCAGCCCAGGAAGCAGAACTGATAGCGCTGATGAAGGCCTACCAGATGGCAGAAGACAAGACTGAGAAAATGTATACCGATTCAAGGTACTTGCATGGCATAGCACACGACTTCGGACCCATCTGGGCTGCAAGGGACTTCCTCACAGCAAGCGGAACAACCGTGAAGCATCATGGAGCCATTAAGGACCTGCTGAACACACTTCAACTTCCAAAAGTGGTGACAATACTAAAAGTCATAGCGCATGGAAAACTGAACACAGTAGGGGCACGAGGCAACAACATGGCGGATATGGCAGCCAAAGAAACAGTCAAGGGAAGACAATATGGACAAGTGGAAGAGGTCATAGAGCCGGACGGCTACTACAGGACGGCTGAAGACAGGAAACCTGACAAGATGACATCCTGGGATCTGCTCAAAAAAGCTGCAAGAGCAAGCCCCAAAGGACAAGAAGGAATGCTGGATGCAAAAGTGAGCAACACATGAAGAAGGAAGGGTATACTAAATGGACTACAAACCCTGTTTACCCCGAAGCATGTACCCTATGGTGGTCCAGTTGGCACATGGGCTCACACACAGATTAAAGACACAGATGAATGATCCGATTGGTGCTTACTGGTTCGCTCCAGAAATCTCCACCCTAACAGCCAAGTTCATAAACAGCTGTCTGACCTGTGGCAAATGCAACCCTGGAAGAATGACGAAAGTTCCCACACATCGTCTTGCCAGACCACTGTACCCCCTTCCAGAGGATCCAGATAGACCACATCCAAATTCCGCCAAGTGAAGGATTCGAATATGCCCTTGTGGTCGTGGACGTGTTCTCAGGATGGCCAGAAGCTTTCCAGTGAGTGAGGAACCAGTCAGCAGAGACTACTGCAAAGAAGCTACTCTCAGAGACGAGATATGCAGCTATGGGGTCCCAGAAGTGATAGAGAGTGACCAGGGACCCGCATTCACAGCAAACCTCACACGAGAGATCTAGTCAGCAGTAGGGTCAGACTTAGGCCTACACACTCCCAATCACACTACTCAGTGTTAGGCACACTCCCAGAGGCCCAGAAAAGCTGTTATCATATGAAATTTTGTTTGTGTCTAGTCCCAGGTTAGGGGTATCCTTTCCCTCAGCAGCTGACTATGTAATATGATACTTTGTCTGCTTATGTAATTGAAGTCACCAAGAAACTTGCTAACATCCATTCTCGAGTTTTTTTCTTCATTGCAAGATCCAGATTCGGTGTCCGGTATGCACTCCTAGAAGCCAGGAGACTGGGTGTTGGTGAAAAAGTTTGTAAGGAGAACACCACTCGATCCCAGATTTGATGGTCCTGCTCAAGTGCTGCTGATGACACCAAACTCTGTGAAACTGGAGGGAAGACCCACTTGGATCCACTCATCGCATGGCAAGAAAGCTCCCCTACCAGAAGATGACACCCAAGCCAGAATGATGTTGTGGATGCCCTGCCTGACCGAACAGATGGCCTACCTGATAAAGACTACACATCGCTCACTACACATGCTATTGACTGAGACTGATTGCAACGAACCCCTGTTAGGGACAGATTTCCTGACCGCCCATTTGCGAAAAGTCTGTACGGAGTGGGGCACAGGTGTTAGGCTTGTGTCAGTCGCCGACAGCACAAAAGATTTGCAGCGCTTTGGGACAGGAGGCTAGGATTAGGGCAAGTGATATCTAAGGGGGGCTTGTGATAGAAATATATATATCATGTAGATCTCACTTGCATGTATACTCCTCTATAATCAAATATATACTTATATGCTCACAGCTAATATATACATTATAATCAATGGTTTAAAATGGCTGACAAACTGATATAAGCCAGACAGATTGTATGGGGTTTTTCCATCTTAAAAACAGGAACTCGGGTCAGATGTCTGAAATAATGCCTAGAATATAGCTGAATCTTGCTGAAACGGCAGACCAACAGTGTCAGATGTCTCAACTCTGTCCTACATACAGAACTCAAGTTTACTTGCTTGGTCAGCAGTCATATGAGCATTAATCACAATATTCCATATATGTTTAGATAACCAATGACAGAGGAGCTAGACAATATGGTAATTAACTAACCACCCCTGACAACCCCTAACCACTCCTTTCTATCTGCTATCATAAAACTATGTATGTACAATAAAGTATCAGTATTGATGGAATGTTGTTCTGTCACAGTTGTGTACAGTCCATTCTTGATGAGCACCCAAAATACTCAGTCTAATTGGGAGCGGCCGCAGCACACACAGAGGGATAAATTTATCCAACCCAAATATTTCCATAACACAATGAGAGACAGATGCCACACACAGCAATGGCACGGAGGTAGACTTGCCAATATTTATCTCCCAATAATTTTTTTTTTTTGAAAAGGGAGAATGTACCCCAACAAAAAAAAATGGCCAAGTATTACACAGTGTTTTCAGTGGCACACAATGAGAGACAGATGCCACGCACAGCAATGGCACGGAGGCAGACTTGCCAATATTTATCTCCCAATAATTTTTTTTTTTTTGAAAAGGGAGAATGTACCCCAACAAAAAAAAATGGCCAAGTATTACACAGTGTTTTCAGTGGCACACAATGAGAGACAGATGCCACACACAGCAATGGCATGGAGGCAGACTTGCCAATATTTATCTCCCAATAATTTTTTTTTTTTTGAAAAGGGAGAATGTACCCCCCCAAAAAAAAATGGCCAAGTATTACACAGTGTTTTCAGTGGCACACAATGAGAGACAGATGCCACACACAGCAATGGCACGGAGGCAGACTTGCCAATATTTGTCTCCCAATAATTTTTTTTTTTGGAAAAGGGAGAATGTACCCCCCCAAAAAAAAAAAGGCCAAGTATTACACAGTGTTTTCGGTGCCACACAATGAGAGAGAGATGCCACACACAGCAATGGCACGGAGGCATACTTGCCAATATTTATCTCCCAATAATTTTTTTTTTGGAAAAGGGAGAATGTACCCAAAAAAAAAAAAAAGGCCAAGTATTACACAGTGTTTTCGGTGCCACACAATGAGAGAGAGATGCCACACACAGCAATGGCACGGAGACATACTTGCCAATATTTATCTCCCAATAATTTTTTTTTTGGAATAGGGAGAATGTACCCAAAAAAAAAAAATGGCCAAGTATTACACAGTGTTTTCAGTGGCACACAATGAGAGAGAGATGCCACACACAGCAATGGCACGGAGGCAGACTTGCCAATATTTATCTCCCAATAATTTTTTTTTTGGAAAAGGGAGAATGTACCCCCCCAAAAAAAAAAGGCCAAGTATTACACAGTGTTTTCAGTGGCACACAATGAGAGAGAGATGCCACACACAGCAATGGCACGGAGGCACACTTGCCAATATTTATCTCCCTGCAGTTATCTCAGAAAAGTATGGCAGGCAGCTGTAAAAAGGACTGCTGCACTCAAAAGTGTGGACAAACACACAAGATAGCTGTGCAGAAAGGAAGGAAAAACAGGATTTGTGCTTTGAAAAAAGCAGTTGGTTTACACAGCGGCGTACACACAAAGCAACGCAGCTATCAGGGAGCCTTCTAGGGCAGCCCAATGAGCTACAGCGCTGAGGAAAAAAAAATGTAGCTTCCACTGTCCTGCAAACAAAAGGTGGTGTTGGACAGTGGAAATCGCTACAGCACAAGCGGTTTGTGGCTTTATGTACCCTGCCTATCACTATCCCTGCTTCTGAAGAAGCGGCAGCAACCTCTCCCTACGCTCAGATCAGCAGCAGTAAGATGGCGGTCGGCGGGAACACCCCTTTATAGCCCCTGTGACGCGGCAGAAAGCAAGCCAATCACTGCAATGCCCTTCTCTAAGATGGTGGGGACTGAGATCTATGTCATCACGCTGCCCACACTCTGCGTCCACCTTCATTGGCTGAGAAATGGCGCTTTTAGCGTCATTGAAACGCGACTTTGGCGTGAAAGTCGCGTACCGCATGGCAGACCCCACACAGGGATCGGCTCGGTTTCATGAGACGCCGACTTTGCCAAAAGTCGGCGACTTATGAAAATGAACGATCCGTTTCGCTCATCCCTACTAGGGACAATGTAACTCCATTTGGCTGTTCACATGAGAAAATTTTTTACAGACTGAATTTACACATGAAAAAAATCCCAAGTCTTCTCTGTATTTTGCATGAGACACATCTATTCAAATCTATGGGTGCACAAAAAAATTGGATCCCATACGAATCAACTATATCAACTATACAGCAACCGATTTTTACAGATACATTGCAATTCTTTAACATATGAAACCATATTTATCATTATAAATTTTCAGAACTGCTGATATCTAAAAGTGGATGCCATGTAGAGGACAATTCAGATAAAAATCATCCATTTTTCTGGATGAGAATTAGATGATTTTTTCTACGTTCATGGGAACTTAGCCTACAGGTGACTGATGAAGTTCCACAGTATGACAGTAGTCATATGGTGCCGCATTCTTGTACTTTTTGAAGCGATCAGAGTAGTCAATGACTGGCAGTAGAGCAAAGGAATCTTGTAGATGTGTTTTGTCTAGTTTTGAAGTTCACATGGCTGAGCTGCGTTACCGATACCAGCTCACGTAGAAAAGTGGTAAAAGGCAGAACCTTTGTTCTAACCATGAACGTCTCCTAATGCGCCTTATTTTGGTCCACTCTTCTTTATTGAGGTCCAACATGTCCTCTAACGGCCATCCGCACAAATCACAGGTTGGATAAAGTTATCACCAAGTGGTAAAGCCCTCTGAGCAATTTCCATTCGTGGTGTGGTAGTAGATCAGATGACAGTAAACCCTTCCTTACTTTCCACTGCTAGGTCTAAATAAGCTGACCTATATGTGCCATAATGACTAATCTCCTAATTTCATTTCAATAATATAATTTCCTAGCCATCACATTACATCTCCTCATGTGGTCATCTAATCTATTATAGGGCACTGCCTCCGATTGTGTCACCTCACTCATCTCCTGCTGCTGTAATAGTTCAGATAAACTGACTGAATGTGGGGTGTCCTAACTTCTCGAGATAAGGTCCATTTTCTTTCCTATTGACCTCTGGATCAACTGTTTTCTCTCCATATTCTATGTGACAAAATTCTTGCCGTCCACAGTAGGTGCCAGAAGAAGCATCACTGAGTGACAGAGAAAACTTTTCGGCAACAGTAACCAGTTTTGGTAATTCATCTGTTTTGGTTTCTTTTTTTTTCCTCTTGACCTTGTGGTTTAGTCCCACAGGCCATATCTCATTATGGTTTGCTGTTCCAGTTCTTGATAATAATAATAATAATTTTTATTTATATAGCGCCAACATATTCCGCAACACTTTACAATTAAGCGGGGACATGTACAGACAATAAATTCAATACAAGTTAAGACAATTTAAACAGTGACATTAGGGGTGAGGTCCCTGCTCGCAAGCTTACAATCTACAAGGAAATGGGGGGGGACACAATAGGTGAAAAGTGCTTGTTATTTCGGGTCTGGCAATTATAATAAATAGGGATTTTCATATAAAGCAGCATGATCCGGTCATCAACCCGTGTGTTTAAGTGCAATAGTCAAGTATCAAGTGCAGTTATCGTGTGCATGGAGGGTGTGGAGACAGATGAATACTAGGGTGCAGATTCAGAATAATATTTGGAAGGAGGGAACAGGGCAAAGTTAGTTTACTGAGTAGTTGATGTGGTAGGCTTGTTTGAAGAGATGGGTTTTTAAAGCGCTTGAATAGGTTGGGGCTAGGTATCAGCCTGATCGTCTGGGGTAGTGCATTCCAGAGAGCTGTCACAGCACGAGAGAAGTCTTGGAGACGGAGGTGCGAGGTTCGGATTACGGGGGATGCTAGTTTTAGGTTATTTGTAGAACAGAGGGCACGTGTAGGGCGATAGATAGAGATGAGAGAGGAGATATAAGGCGGTGCAGAACTGTGGAGAGCTTTGTGGGTGAGAGAGATGAGTTTATACTGGACCCTGTAGCGAATAGGTAGCCAGTGTAATGACTGGCACAAGATGGAGGCATCGGTGAAGCGGCTGGACAGAAATATGACCCTGGCTGCCGCATTCAAGATGCATTGGAGAGGAGAAAGTTTGGTAAGAGGGAGACCAATCAGAAGATAGTTGTGCGGCGCCCCAGGGTCCTGGTCATCGCAGTGGTATTGCTTTCCTCTCGGGGAGAGTGATGCTACGTTTGGAGGCAAAGAAGGATAACTGCATCCAGGTATCACAAACATGCAACACATTTCACACTCCAGGCCACCAGGGGGAGCTTCTGACCCTATTTATAAGGTCACTCCCCACATATATATGACTGGTAGTCTTTAGGGAAAGTTAGAATGTTCCAGACTAGAGTCTGAGGAGGATGGAAGGTTAAAGGAGCTGTGCATGCCCACAGAGCTGCAGCTCCCAGAAAGAGACATTGAAAGGCAGAACTGTATTGCTGCGAGCGTGAAGGAAGTCGAAGCAAAGGAAAGGATACCAGAAGGGGACCAGCCCCGCTCAAGCTGTCTCCTTCTGAGGCGCAACATTCCGGTAGCCAGAACACCGAGGGAGTAAGGACCTCTACGCCTTATTTCAGAGACCGGCAGGACAGCTAATTGCAAGTTACCTGTCCGCACTTACACCCAGGAGGCACGGTGACACTTACAGAGCCGGGTTATCTAAGAGACCCTATAAACCGGGTCAAGTCACAGTCATACGGGCATTGTCCTATCCTATATGGGGGACAGAGAGAGCGAAACATCGCATCTGTGAGACCCTTATGTGAAGCCATAGGCAGTAAGGGACTACACCACCACAGCGCAAAGGAAGGCTACTGATTTCCACCTGGATAAGGGAACTCTGGACTTGCCTCCAAACCGGCCGGACTCTGCCTGCCCTGTGATCTGGTGCCCTGAACTGTGGATGCTGAAGTCTTCAGTAAAGGTAAAGAGACTGCAACCCTGTGTCCTCGTTCTTCACTGCACCATTTATCATTCACTATCTACACACCGGGAAGCCCTGGGGATATGGAGAGGCCCCCAGACGCAGGATGGGGTATTCGGTACCGAGTCTATCGGTTTTGAGGATGTCACGGTGGCCTGACCCGGTCCGTGGTCCTGCTAAGGGGCGCCCAATAAAAGGTGTAGGTGGTGGTGTAGGTCGCAGTAAATAATGAGGACACAGGGTTGCAGTCTCTTTACCTCTTTACTGAAGGCTTCGGCATCCGCAATCCAGAGCACTGTTAACTGGGCTGGCTGAGACCGGCCGGTCCGAAGGCACATCCAGAGTTCCCTTTGCAGGTAGAAATCAGTGCCTACCCACTAGCGCCTGGGTGTTGTAGTACTTCCCTGCTGAGCACCACGGGATAGTCCTCACAACTGTTGTGTATGTTTCTGTTCTTTCTCTCTCCGTCCCCCAGATGATATGGATAGGACGCACCCGTACGATGGGGTAGGCCTGGAGTTATTTTATAGGGACCCTAGAGATGCCCCTCTCCCACAATTGCCTCCGTTGTCTTCATTAGGTGATTTAGGTGAGGCAGCCAACCTAAAATTAACTGCCCTGCCATTGGTTTGAAGTAATGCGTGGAGCCCAATACTTCCTCGGCGTTCCGGCCACCGGCTACGCGCCTCAGTAGGATGTTGCCGATCTCGGGGCACGACTCCTTCTGGTTCTATCGCCTTTGTGCTGTGATCTCGTTTCTCACTTCTCCACAATATACCTCGCTTCGTGTCCTTTCTTAAGATGCCGCCGCAATGAAGTGCAGGCGTGGCTCCGTAACGATCTGTCCTTTTCCCTAGGCCTCTGCCAGGATCCCACCCCTGACAGGGACCCCCCTGAATCTTCCCAAGCAACCTCTTCTCTCACAAGGTGTTACCTGGGCAAAACCCAGTCAGCTTCTCTCTAACTTCCTATCCAACACCCAGATTTACCAGAGTGTGAGGAGTGGCCTAATACATAGAACCCTTTGCTCCCCCTGTTGGCCGGAGTGTGAAGTGTAATGTGTGACTGTGATACCTGGTCAGGTGAACTCCTTTAGTGCCATCAGATGTACCATCACTCCCCTTAGTGGCGGAGCATCAGTACTGCAACGACCAGGGCTCTGGGGCGCTGCACTCCCCCCCGGTTAAATCCAGTACTCCCAGACTGTGAAAGGAGAACAACAATACATGTTAGCAAAAGACATACAAAATTTTGAAATGCAATTAAACAAGTAAATTTAACAATGCTTCCCTTTATGGGAGGTGAGGACACTTGAATATTACAAACAAAAACATATTTACATAGTGCTTTAAGATTTTAAATAACATTTATTTAAATAACTGACTATAAATAACCTTTATTACCCAGCCGGGCATTCTATCTACTAAGTGCAAATTTTTCTCGAACAATAATTTAACTTCTCCTTTAAGGGCGTATAAGCTGAACCCACTAAAGGCTTACTATATATCTCTAAAATATAAATTAACTTTGTCTTTATTTCTCTTTTCTAAATGCAACACTTTTCTTTACTCTCTGACTTCGAACATGCAGGACCGCCTGGCTACTCATCCGGGCCTACTGCCTCTTTTCTTCTATAAGCTCAATTTTTATTCACAGTATAAGATCAATCAACCATCTCTCTATGTTTTCCAGGAGGACTCACTAACCCCTACGGGTTCACTTCACCGAAACTCGGCTTTCAACTCTTTCCTGTCCTCAACCTCTAGTAACATCATCGAACATTTTCTATTATTTCTTAAATAACTACACACTATTCATTACTATTCAACGTTTTCAAAGTAACATTATACTTAAGTGCAACACATGAACATTCCCTTTAAGAGGGGCCCAAGTCTCTTTGAGGTAGTGCAGACTCTCTATCTGCAAGTCCGTTTAAGGCAAGAACTTCTGGGCTGTATTCAAGAACAGTCCCTTCAAAAAGTTCTCCTTTTTGTAAAACCAGTAGGGGGCACCTTTAAGAAGGTGCGAACTATTTACAACACAGTTTGTGAACCACTCACCGTCCATGATTCGGCAGTCTTTGTAAACAATGATGAACAAAAGCAAAAACAAAAAGCAAAAACAATAGGGATCCCGGGTAAACGAAGGGATCCATTTAAGAACTAACCCTGGTCGGGTTTTAGCAGCAAAACAGTAGGAAAAACAGTTAACTATTTACATTAGTTCCAGTTCTAAGGCTTACTCCCGTTCAGGCGGCCGCAGCTCCAGAGGTATCAATGGGCGAGGCCATCCGCCCGAATACCTGCAGCTACCAGGTGTTGTACCAGGAGCTCCCTCGCTCCAAACAGAGGTCTGAGTACCCACAGTTTTAGATCCTGGGATGGCCTGGGCACTAGCCATCACCGCAGTCAGTTCTCTAGCCACCACAGTGGCGGTGGTGGCAATAGTGCAGGTCGTGGTCTTGACGATGGTGCACGTCAGGGTAGCAATGGTGGTCTTGGTGGTAACCGTGGCCTGACCACAAGGGGGCGCCTTCGCCACGGGGGACAATTTCACCGGCACCTTAGTCGGGGGTGTCACGGAGCTTCGCCTCTTGTGGACGTTCAGGGCGAACCACCCCTTTTCCCCAAAGTGCCGGGTGTAGGTGACTTCATCCCCCGGGTAGAGATCCCGATCCGGGTGGCCCTCTCTAAGGTGGGACTCTACATCCCTCCGATTCACAAAAACTTCAGCATACAGGCTCGCCTCCTTAATAAAGCCCCAGCCCTCACAGAGTTTAAAGGCGGTGATGATGCCCTGCCTGCGCGGGGCCTGGTGGGTGGTGCGGTCCTTGCGGGCCCGGTCCTTCACCGCCAAGTCCTGCTGGTGATGGGCCTCCCGCCGGGCCTGGTAATCCTTCTCCTCCTTCTCCCATCGCTGGTCTAGCTGGGCCTGGTATTCCGCCCAGCTAAGGGCCTCCACCATCTCCCCTTCCTGCGTCTTCACCCCAGGGAATCCCATGAAGTCGGATCCCGGGTTCACCCAGCGGCACACTGTGTGCTCCGCATAGACCTCGCCCGGAAAGGTGATTGGCGAGATCGAGGCCTTTAAGAGGTGCTCCATACCCGTGGTCTGGTCCCAGGGGGTAAGGTGTTGGAGTCTATAGGTCCCAGGGGGAGGGGGTGCCGCGACGGGGCCTATCAGCAGGTCCTCTGCTGGTGGGGCAGGGTTTGCAGACTCACCGGCCGGTGCGGCTTCCTCCTTCGTGGCTGGCTCCGCCGGCGGCGGTGTCAGTGGGGGCATCGGCAGGAGCTCCGGCAGCAACACAGGTTCCTCCGCCGGCACCTCCCTGTATGAGACCTTGGCCTCCACCCGCAGTTGAAGGAGCTGCTCGATTAATTCCTCCATCTCGATCTGCAGGAGGTCAGTGCCGACTGTGGAGATTTGACTGTTCTGCTCTTCTGGGTAGCTGGGGGAGTCCTCCGCTTCCACCCCACACTCTGGTTCTGAGCTATCAGCCATGGCATTCTCCACGTGGCGCACTTCCTGGTCTTTTTCCCGCTCTCTCCTTCGTGGGCGGTTTTGCTTTCTTTGTCTCCGCCCTCCATTGAGAATCAGGAGGCGGATCTCGGCTGCTGACGGACACATCCTCACGGCACAGAGGTATTTAGACTGGGCGGCCATTGTTCTTCGCGCTCTTCAGCTTATTCACGCCCACAAGTCCACGCCCTTCTTCTGCGCTCCGCGTTGCGCTGTAATGGCGGTGGTTTTGGCGGGAAATAGCAATACACAGTCTTTGCAATAAATCACGGTCCAAGCACAATTCAATCACAGTTCCAAGGCACACATGACCTGATTCTTCAGGATTAAGTAGATCCTGTTCGTGACGCCAAGTTGGAGCGGCCCCCAGACGCAGGACGGCGGGGTATTCGGTACCGAGTCTATCGGTTCTGAGGATGTCACGGTGGCCTGATCCGGTCCGTGGTCCTGCTAAGGGGCGCCCAATAAAAGGTGTAGGTGGAGGTGTAGGTCGCAGTAAATAATGAGGACACAGGGTTGCAGTCTCTTTACCTCTTTACTGAAGGCTTCGGCATCCTCAATCCAGAGCACTGTTAACTGGGCTGGCTGAGATCGGCCGGTCCGAAGGCACATCCAGAGTTCCCTTTGCAGGTGGAAATCAGTGCCTACCCACTAGCGCCTGGGTGTTGTAGTACTTCCCTGCTGAGCACCACGGGATAGTCCTCACAACTGTTGTGTATGTTTCTGTTCTTTCTCTCTCCGTCCCCCAGATGATATGGATAGGACGCACCCGTACGATGGGGTAGGCCTGGAGTTATTTTATAGGGACCCTAGAGACGCCCCTCTCCCACAATTGCCTCCGTTGTCTTCATTAGGTGATTTAGGTGAGGCAGCCAACTTAAAATTAACTGCCCTGCCGTTGGTTTGAAGTAATGCATGGAGCCCAATACTTCCTCGGCGTTCCGGCCACCGGCTACGCGCCTCAGTAGGATGTTGCCGATCTCGGGGCACGACTCCTACTGGTTCTATCGCCTTTGTGCTGTGATCTCGTTTCTCACTTCTCCACAATATACCTCGCTTCGTGTCCTTTCTTAAGATGCCGCCGCAATGAAGTGCAGGCGCGGCTCCGTAACGATCTGTCCTTTTCGCTAGGCCTCTGCCAGCATCCCACCCCTGACAGGTACCCCCCTGAATCTTCCCAAGCAACCTCTTCTCTCACAAGGTGTTACCTGGGCAAAACCCAGTCAGCTTCTCTCTAACTTCCTATCCAACCCCCAGTTTTACCAGAGTGTGAGGAGTGGCCTAATACATAGAACCCTTTGCTCCCCCTGGTGGCCGGAGTGTGAGGTGTAATGTGTGACTGTGATACCTGGTCAGGTGAACTCCTTTAGTGCCATCAGACGTACCATCACTCCCCTTAGTGGCAGAGCGTCAGTACTGCAATGACCAGGACTCTGGGGCGCTGCAGATACACTTCACCTGTGGGACGGTATACCATCTAGCTGCCATAACATCACCCCAGCGGACCCCTTAAAGCAGCGTTGGTCACCCTGACCGAATACCACAGGTGGCGTCACGAACATTCCCCTTAACCCCTTCCTGACGTCAGACGGGATAGTACGTCCGACGTCAGGTCCCCTGCTTTGATGCAGGGCTCCGCAGTGAGCCCGCATCAAAGCCGGGACATGTCAGCTGTTTTGAACAGCTGACATGTGCCCGCAATAGGCGCAGGCAGAATCGCGATCTGCCCGCGCCTATTAACTAGTTAAATGCCGCTGTCAAACGCAGACAGCGGCATTTAACTACCGCATCCGGCCAGGCGGCCGGATATGACGTCATCGCCGACCCCCGTCACATGATCAGAGGTCGGCGATGCTTCTGAATGGTAACCATAGAGGTCCTTGAGACCTCTATGGTTACTGATCCTCGGCAGCTGTGAGCGCCACCCTGTGGTCGGCGCTCACAGCACACCTGCATTTCTGCTGTGTAGCAGCGATCTTATGATCGCTGCTACATAGCAGAGCCGATTGCGCTGTGCCTGCTTCTAGCCTCCCATGGAGGCTATTGAAGCATGGCAAAAGTGAAAAAAAAAAGTTAAAAAAAATGTGAAAAAAATAAAAAAAACATAAAAGTTTAAATCACCCCCCTTTCGCCCCAATCAAAATAAATCAATAAAAAATAAATTAAACCTACACATATTTGATATCGCAGCGTTCAGAATCGCCCGATCTATCAATAAAAAAAAGCATTAACCTGATCGCTAAATGGCGTAAGAGAAAAAAAATCGAAACGCCAGAATTACGTTTTTTTGGTCGCCGCGACATTGCATTAAAATGCAATAACGGGCGATCAAAAGAACGTATCTGCACCAAAATGCTATCATTAAAAATGCCAGCTCGGCACGCAAAAAATAAGCCCTCAACCGACCCCAGATCATGAAAAATCTACGAGTATCGGAAAATGGCGCAATTTTTTTTTTATTTTATTTTTTTTAGCAAAGTTTGGAATTTTTTTTCACCACTTAGGTAAAAAATAACCTAGTCATGTTAGGTGTCTATGAACTCGTAATGACCTGGAGAATCATAATGGCGTGTCAGTTTTAGCATTTAGTGAACCTAGCAAAAAAGCCCAGCAAAAAACAAGCGTGGGATTTCACTTTTTTTGCAATTTCACCGCACTTGGAATTTTTTTCCCGTTTTTTAGTACACGACATGGTAAAACCAATGATGTTGTTCAAAAGTACAACTCATCCCGCAAAAAATAAGCCATCACATGGCCAAATTGACAGAAAAATAAAAAAGTTATGGTTCTGGGAAGGAGGGGAGTGAAAAACGAAAACGGAAAAACGGAAAATCCCACGGTCATGAAGGGGTTAAAGACCTTTCCCTTTCATACGGATGTCCCAGGGCCACGGACCGGGTCAGCCACCGTGATATCCCCCTGTGAACCGAAGGACCCGGATACCGAATACCCCACTGCCCTTGGGGGCGATCCAGTTGCAGTAGTCCAGATGGGAATGAATTAGAGCGACAGAAAGAGTCTTATCAGTTTCAAAGGTGAGAAAAGGTCGGATTCTGGAGATGTTTTTAAGATGCAGGTGACAAGAGACAGTGAGTGATCGGATATAGGGAGTAAAAGAAAGTTCGGTGTCGAATGTGACCCCAAGACAGCGGGCCTGCTGCTTGGGAGTTATGGTTGGTCCAGGGTAATTTCGATGTTGGGTAGAGAGAGGTTAGTAGAAGGGAGAAACATAAGAAGTTCTGTTTGGGAGAGATTTAGTTTCAGATAGAGGGAGGACATGATGTTAGAGACAGCAGACAATCCTTGGTATTTTGAATTAGGGTAGGGGTGATGACAGGGGAAGAAGTGTATAATTGGGTGTCATCAGCATAGAGATGATACTGGAACCCAAATCTGCTGATTGTTTGTCCAATAGGGGCCGTGTATAGAGAGAAGAGGAGGGGGCCTAGGACTGAGCCCTGCGGAACCCCGATAGTAAGGGGCGAGGAGAGGAAGAAGAGCCGGCAAAAAATACAGTGAAGGAGCGGTCAGAGAGGTAGGAGGAGAACCAGGAGAGGGCTGTGTCCTTGAGGCCTATAGAGCGGAGCATAGAAAGGAGGAGCTGATGATCCACCGTGTCAAATGCTGCGGAGAGATCCAGGAGAATCAGCAGGAAACAATGACCTTTGGATTTAGCTGTTATTAGATCATTAGAGACATTAGTGAGGGCAGTTTCAGTGGAGTGTAAAGAGCGGAAACCAGATTGTAAGGGGTCGAGAAGAGAGTTATCCATGATATTCCAGGCTCAGTGTCCAAGGACAGATTGCTTCAGTCCATGGTGACCAATGGTTCAGTTTGCAGTGATTTGGAATTTAGTCCATAGTTTCCCATGGTTGAATGCTGTCACAGCCCTTAAACTAGTGACGGCAGTCATCTCCAGGTGTATTAGGCTTGAGGCACACTGTCTACTTCACCCTCGAATGCAAGAATATAGGGCATATGTATAAATATCACAATTGGATGTATTGGCATCATCATCTCTCCAACTTGAATTGATGTTGAAATTAGTTATAGTCACTATAATTACAAGTAAGCAAAATGGATAAAAATCTGAAGCAGATGGTCCACTCCATGAGCTGTAAAACCTATCTGGTTCCCAAGACAATAGCTTTACAATATAGCTAGTTCCAACCATCAACCACCCAATACCATCTTCACATACTTGAAAGAGGG
The DNA here is from genome assembly GCF_051348905.1 of Ranitomeya variabilis. Classification (NCBI taxonomy): domain Eukaryota; kingdom Metazoa; phylum Chordata; class Amphibia; order Anura; family Dendrobatidae; genus Ranitomeya; species Ranitomeya variabilis. The sequence continues at coordinate 48,068,415 of NC_135232.1, read as the reverse complement.
TTAAACATGGGTTTGCCTTCCACTACTATAAACATCACAAACTATGGCTATGTGAAACTCTATTGCATTGCTACCTGTTGAACTTTCCAGGCCTGTGCTAAAGCCATGTCAATGTTACAATATCTTGTTTCATGCAATGCAATGTTTTACACTAGACCAAATGATCATTTACATGCAGCGACAACTGTGAAATAAATGCATTGAAATGGCACATGTCATGCAAGAGATTGGAGTTGTGTGCATTAATAATTTTATTGGAGATAAGCACCGGGTATAACAAGCCCAAATACAGTTCCACGTTACATGTAACGTTTTTTGGTGCGTCGTGTCCGCCCCCTCCTCCCCGGACATTACAATGGGGCAGCGGATGCATTGAAAAACTGCTTCCGCTGCCCCCGTTGTGCTTTTATTTCACAGTATGCGTCGGTATGTCGGCCCGACGCACTGTGATGGACCCGTACCGACGCTAGTGTGAAAGTAGCCTAAGTAGCTGGAAAGATAGCTGAAGTGATGGATACATAACATAAAAAGTTAACACACTGAGCTGCTGTGTGAAATGATAGTCATTTGGATCATGTAGTTAGATTAACATGTCTGCTCAATTGCTCTAGATGTGTACAAATATATTTAGAATTGAGAGTCCTCAGTGGTTGATACCTTTTAATGGCTAACTGAAAAGTTGGTAACAAATTGCAAGCTTTTGAGACTACTTAGGTCTCTTCATCAGGCATAGACTAATACAAAATCTGAAGAATCACATATTTATGCACAACACAGCACAGAAATAATGCCCTAGATAAGACAGGGGACATGAAGCAGAACTACCATTATGGGAGCGTGATAAACAGTTGTGTCCATAAATATTGGAACAGTTCATAGATAAGGAATGTGAATGTTTTATAGTCCTCTGATTGGGGTCTGGATCTGTGTTGTGATGCCCCCATAAGGTCTGAGGAGCAAATTCCTTAATTGATGTAAAAAGACATAAATCCATGCGACACATTCATTCCTGCACTGAGAGTGTCAAAGGTCATCATGAGTTTATACTCCCAGACTCTTCTGTCTCTCTGAGATTTGAAATTACCCTTTAGTACAAGTAATCTCATGTCCATGGTGCTGTGATCAGGGATACAAAAATATTTGGCCACAGGTAGAGCCATTCTTTTTTCTCTTATTGTGTGGCGGTGAGAATTCATCCTTGTCCTCGTTTTTTTCCCTGTCTCCCCCACATGTGCTGTGTTGTGCATAAATATGTGATTCTTCAGATTTTGTATTAGTCTATGCCTGATGAAGAGACCTGAGTAGTCTTGAAAGCTTGCAATTTGTTACCATTAGGGTTGAGCGACTTTTATTTTTATAAGATCGGGTCGGGTTTCACGAAACCCGACTTTCTCAAAAGTCGGGTCGAGTGAAGTCGGCCGATCCTATAAAAAAGTCGGGGTCGGGGTCGACCGAAACACGAAACCCAATGCAGTGCAATGGGATACTATGGTTCCCAGGGTCTGAAGGAGAGGAAACTCTCCTTCAGGCCCTGGGATCCATATTAATGTGTAAAATAAAGAATCAAAATAAAAAATATTGATATACTCACCTCTCCGGAGGCCCCTGCACCTCACCGCTGTTAACCGGCAGCCTTCTTTGCTTAAAATGAGCGCGTTTAGGGCCTTCCATGATGTCATGGCTTCTGATTGGTCGCGTGCCGCTCATGTGACCACCACAGAATTAGGAATTTAGGACCTGAGAATGACGTTGCAGCTTGTGATTGGTCGTGTGGCGGTCACATGAGCGGCACGAGACCAATCTGAAGCCATGACATTCATCTAAGGTCTTTCAAGCGCTTGAAAGACCTTAGATGAACGTCACGGCTTGTGATTGGTCGCGTTGCGGTCACGTGACCGCTCCGCGACCAATCACAGGCCGCGACATCATCTAAGGACTTTCAAGCGCTCATTCTGAGGTACCGAAGCTGCCGGTTACATCGGGCTGCGTCGGAGAGGTGAGTATATCAATATTTTTTATTTTTATTCTTTATTTTACACTTAAATATGGATTCCGATACCGATTCCCGATATCACAAACATATCGGAACTCGGTATCGGAATTCCGATACCAGATTCAGAAGATCGCCGACCTCATGGCCGACCCCACACAGGGGTCGAGTCGGGTTTCATGAAACCCGACTTTGCCAAAAGTCGGCGACTTCTGAAAATGGCCGACCCGTTTCGCTCAACCCTAGTTCAGTTAGCCATTAAAAGGTATCAACTACTGAAGACTCTCAAATCTACATTTATTTCTACGTACTGGCTAACACGGTATAAAGATATATATATCTTTCCTGTATCTAGATGTGCACAAACAGTGACTTCTGCTTTGCTGTCTTTTCTTGAGTTTAGATGTAGGGATGAGTGAACGTGCTCAGTGATACTCTGATATCACTTGAGTATCTGGGTGCTCGGTTATGCTTGGCACACAGCAAGCATCAGCCAGTGGTCAAATTTGAAACTCTAATCCCCGCCCTGAATGTTTGACGCCTGTTACACAGCCAAGAAGCATGTGGATATTTCCTGCGAGTCACTGTAATGTCGTAGCCATCTTGGTAGTGGCATTAGTGTGATGATATGACATCAGGAGTTATGAAAGACAGATGCCGCCACGCTTGGCACACTGACGCCATTGCACAGCTCAGGGACAGTTCTTGTTGGAGGGAGAGAGTGTCCTTGGCTGTGTGTGCAGAGTTGAATGAATCAGAGTCCTCTAGCATTGATACTGGTGCTCATTCTGAACCATAATTCTAACAGCCCTTGTAAGGGTTAAATCTGTGCTTTGCTGTTTGAATCAGATACATTCTGCATTTAGCCTAGGGAGGGACCGTTGCAGGAGCAGGGAGAGTGGCAGAATACAATCTCTAGGCAAGGCTTAGGGTTTTCAGTCTGTTGCTAAATATATATCTGCTGTACGGGACCAAATTTTTTTTGGGGGAGGTGAAAAAAATGACCATATTTTCATCCATAGAGTATTACGTGCTTTGTGATACATTTCTGTAGTATATAACACTCCAAAGAAGCGTACACTTTTTTTTCTGGATTCAATTACTCACCCACAGAGTATTATGTGCTCTGTGGTACATTTCAGTGGAATTTAAGACTTCAAAAAAGCGTTGACAAATTTTTCTGGATTCAATTAGTCATCTCTAGAGGATTAGGTGCTTTGTATAAAACACTCCAAGAAAACGATGAAAATTGTTTCTAGATTCAATTACTCATCCAAGGAGTATTAGGTACATTTTGTTGTATTTCAGTGGTGTATAATACTTCAAACAAACTGTTGAAAAATGTGTCTGGATTTAATTACTCAAACATACAGCATTATGCACTTTGTGTTCAATTTAGGTGTTATATAACCCTCAAAAAAAGTCCTAAATTTTTTTATGGATTCAGTTAGTCATCTATACAGTTTAACTTGGTTCCTGTTACATTAGGTTGGTATACAAAACTCAAAAAAAGTTCCCAAATTTTTTATGGATTCATTAATTCAGTTTAACATGGTTCTTTTTCATTATAGTGATATATAAAACTCCCAAAAACGCTTCAAAAAATTAATATGCATTCATTTATTTACCCGTACAGTTTAATATGGTTGTATTACGGTGGTATAGATTCAATTAGTGATCCATACACTTTAACGCTGTTTTTGGTATATTACAGTAGTTTATAAAACTCAAAAAAACCTTCAAAAAAATGTTATGCATTCAATTATTCATCTTTACAGTTTAACAGGTTATTGTTACATTACTGTGGTGTATACAGTGAGTAGGAAAGTATTCAGACCCCTTTAAATTGTTCACTCTTTGTTTCATTGCAGCCATTTGGTAAATTCAAAAAAGTTCATTTTTTCTCATTAATGTACACTCTGCACCCCATCTTGACTGAAAAAAACAGAAATGTGAAATTTGCAAATTTATTAAAAAAGAAAAACTGAAATATCACATGGTCATAAGTATTCAGACCCTTTGCTCAGTATTGAGTAGAAGCACCTTTTGGAGCTAGTACAGCCATGAGTCTTCTTGCGAAAGTTTTTCACACCAGGATTTTGGAGATTCTTTGCCATTCTTCCTTGCAGATCCTCTCCAGTTCCGTCAGCTTGAATGGTGGACAGCCATTTTCAGGTCTCTCCAGAGATGCTCAATTGGGTTTAGGTCAGGGCTCTGGCTGGGCCAGTCAAGAATGGTCAGGGCTCTGGCCAGGGCCAGGATATCTCTGTACTTGGCTGCATTCATGTTTCGTTCAATGACAACCAGTCATCCTGTCCCTGCAGCTGAAAACACCCCCATAGCATGATGCTGCCACCACCATGTTTCACTGTTGGGATTGTACTGGGCAGGTGATGAGCAGTGCCTGATTTTCCCCACACATACCGCTTAGAATTATTATCAAAAAGGTATGTCTTCATCTCATCAGACCAGAGAATCTTATTTCTTATTTCTCATAGTCTGGGAGTCCTTCATGTATTTTTTAGCAAACTCTAAACAGGCTTTCATATGTCTTGCACTGAGAAGAGGCTTCCATCGGGCCACTCTGCCATAAAGGCTCGACTGGTGGAGGGCTGCAGTGATAGTTGACTTTGTGGAACTTTTTCTCATCTCCCTACCTCATCTCTGGATCTCAGCCACAGTGATTTTGGGGTTCTTCTTTACCTATCTCACCAAGGCTCTTCTCCCATGATTGCTCAGTTTGGCTGGACCGCCAAGTCTAGGAAGACTTCTGGTGGTCCTAAACTTCTTCCATTTAAGGATTATGGAGGCCACTGTGCTCTTAGGAACATTGAGTACTGCAGAAATTATTTTGTAACCTTGGCTAGATCTGTGCCTTGCCACAATTTTGTCCTTGGCCAGTTCCTTTGACCTCATGATTCTCATTTGGTCTGACATGCACTGTGAGCTGTGAGGTCTTATATAGACAGGTGCGCGCCTTTCCAAATCAAGTCCTATCAGTTTAAATAAACATAGCTGAACTCCAATGAAGGAGTAGAACCATCTCAAGGAGAATCACAAGGAAATGGACAGCATGTGACTCAAATATGAGTGTCTGAGCAAAGGGTCTGAACACTTATGACCATGTGATATTTCAAATTTTCTTTTTTAATAAATTTGCAAAAATGTCTACATTTCTGTTTTTTTTCAGACAAGATGGGGTGCAGAGTATACATTAATGAGAAAAAAATGAACTTTTTTGAATTTACCAAATGGCTGCAATGAAACAAAGAGTGAAAAATTTAAAAGGGCCTGAATACTTTCCGTACCCACTGCAAAACTCCAATAAAACATTCCAAAAGATTAGCCCCAAACCTTTCTACACCACCAGATGGCTGCAGCACATAAAGTGTTCTTAATCTTCAATATTTTAATGAGGCGCCCCAGTTGTGGCCTTCAAGGGTCTATGGATGACTGGATTACCGTACTTGTCATTTTTTCATGGCTTAGCACTTTGTTCAGAGCCTTTATGAGCGTAGAAGCGCATCAACTACAATATCTTAATATTTTAATGAGGTCCTCCAGTTGTTGCCTTCAAGGGTCTATAGATGAGCCTGCTTATAATCTTTATGAGTGTAGGAGTAACACAACTATACTTTGTTCAGAATATTTGAATGAGGTACTACAGTTAGTGCAATCTGACACCAATGTTCCTTGAGTTTGAAGTTCACCTTTAATCTGTTTAGAAGTTTTTCTGGGCTGTTTTGTTACCATTCGTATTATCCGTCTTTGATTTGTCATCAATTTTCCTCCTGCTGCCAAGTCCAGGGAGGTTGGCTACAGTCCCATGGATCTTACATTTCTGAATAATATGTGCAACTGTAGTCACAGGAACATCAAGCTGCTTGGCGATGGTCTTAGGCTGGTTTCACACTTGCGTTTTTGTCCACTGCGTTTTAGCGCTAAAAAACGCATGCGTTTTTTTTTCTATATTGAACATTAAAAAACGCATGCGTTTTTTAGCGTACGTTTTGACGCGTTTTCGGCAACGCATGCGTTTTTTGACGCGTGCGTTCATTTGCAGAAATGCAACATGTAGTAATTTTTAGCTGCGTTTTTTTGCCGCAAAAAAACGCATGCGTTTATTTGCGGCAAAAAAATGCATTGCTGTCTATGTAAATGCATGCGTTTTTAAGTACATGCGTTTGCTTGCGTTAAAAACGCATGCGTTTTTATAGAAAAACACAAGAAAAAGCAAGAAAACCCTAACCCTAACCCTAACCCTAAACACAAGAAAAAACAAGAAAACCCTAACCCTAACCCTAACCCTACCCCTAACCCTGACAAGCTACCCCCCACCATCAAGGTGATAAAGGGATCCAAACCCTAACCCTAACCCTACCCCTAACCCTAACCCTGACAAGCCACCCCCCACCATCAAGGTGATAAAGGCATCCAAACCCTAACCCTAACCCTACCCCTACCCCTAACCCTAACCGTAGGGATCCTAGGGATCCATAGGAATTGGCTATTATGTTGACCTGGTGACCAGGACATTCTTCTAATAAAAAGTTTTGTTCAATGTGGACACCCCAAGATATACGGTATTGCTATAGAGTACTAAAAATATAAACTCGTAGAGTATTGACTGTCATATAGGGTTAGGGTTAGGGTTAGGGTTTGGATGCCTTTATCACCTTGATGGTGGGGGGTGGCTTGTCAGGGTTAGGGTTAGGGTTAGAGTTAGGGTTAGGATCCCTAGGGTTACTAGGGATCCTAACCCTAACCCTAACCCTAACCCTAGCTATTTCTGTTCATAGTGGGTTTTCTAGATGATTTTGATGATTGGCAGCTGTCACACACTTCTCAGCATGCGTTTAAAAAACGCAAACGCTGGAAAAAACGCATGTAATCGCGGCAAAATGCTGCGTTTTTTTCTGCATGCAAAAACGCATGCGTCTAAAAAACGTGGCGTTTTGCCGCGTTTACATGCGTTTTTTCACCACATGCGTTTTTTTTAAAAACGCTGCAGATCAAAATGCAAGTGTGAAACCAGCCTTATAACTTTTACCTTTAACATATTTGTCTATAATTTTCTTTCTATTCTCCTGAGACAACTCTTTCCTTTGCTTCCTCTGGTCCATGTTGATTGTGATACACACCATGTCACCAAACAGCACAGTGAGTACCTGTAGCCCTATATACAGGCCCACTCACTGATTCCAAGATTGTAGACACCTGTGATGCTAGTTAGTGGACACACCGTGATGTACCATGTCCCTTTTGTTACATTATTTTCAGGGGTACCATCATTTTTGTCCAGGCCTATTACATGGGTTTTTTTTATTTTTATTATTCTGTGGAAGCATAGTTGAAAAGCTTATTTGTTCATTTTCACAGATTTTTTTAATTCATTATTACTTTTGTCAGATTCAAGTTATTTCTGTGACCATTGTGGGTTTTTCTGTCATTAAACGAGGGGTACAAACAAGTTTGACCACGTGTGTAAATGTACCCCTGCTGTAATGGCTGTGTCTGACCATGCACAGAATATCGTCTGGTCATACTACAGCTCCTGAACAGGGGAAGAATTGAAAAAGTATATATACATTACAGTACGGGATCGTGATTAATTATGTCTTTGAGGTAAAACATTTTTTAAAAATAGGCATGGAAATGCTTGCTATATACGCTTTTGCTGCCCAGGAGATGTGGTATGATCAGACCATGTTCCTATACAGTGGGACACAGCCATTACACAGTACACAGCAGGGGCACATTTATAAGATTATCTTAGCATGGGAAATTTTTATTATTCCAAGTGTATCGTTTCGGCTACTACGTGTCTTGGGAGACACTCGCTTGGCGTGGGATTCAAGCACTCAGGCACGGTTTCCTCATATAAACCAGTCTCTTGGGTTTATTAACCATAAACCACATAACGTAAAGTTCATTTCAGTACATCCACAAACATTTCATGACCCCCAGTCTGTTCATGTAGCAGATAAACTTCTCTTAGGCAGATTACAATCCCCTTGTCAAGGGTTACCTTCCAGGAGCTCCTGCTCCACAGGCTGACTCCTCGTCAGTCCAAGGTCCTCAACAAGACGGCGTCTTTCTCAGCATAGGGCCATCCCAGGCTCTACACACACATGTGGCCTGTCCGGGTGCTATTCAGGACGCTCGTCCAACACCCAGGCCATCAGGTCCAAAGCTCCACCATGTGCTATTCAGGGAGATGGCACTCCCAACACATAGGCCTTACCAGGACCTACAGCACAGACCATTCGGGTCCAAACACTCTCAACCCTGTGACCCACACCCTGGTCACATTACATACTTGTAACCACTCCCATAGGTGGGAGTTGTGTGTGTGGCTAGTTTGTCCCGCCCATCTCTCATTACTAGCATTGTCAGCCTCCCTTGTTAAGCAACACAATTTACTTATAGGACTACAGGTCCCAGAACATCCTTACTTCAGGCTGACAGTGCAGAGTGTCTTCCTCTGCGACACACATACCGGCCATTCACAATAACGCCAGACTTTGTCTCATCACCACAGTTATGCCTGTGATTGCCATGCATTCCTATGGCCTCAATTTGCCTCCATGCGTATTACGGGAAGACAATGCAACGCCACCTACCTGTAACAGGGGTCACTGCACCACACAAGATATATTGATTAAAATCAGCTTTAAAGGGAACCTGTCACCACGTTTTTGGAAGATGGGATAAAAATAGCGTTAAATAGGGGCAGAGGTGGGCGTTACATTAGTGTGTTTGTTATGCGTTTATTACCCACCTAAGTTGCCGAAATACCTTTGCAAAGTCTCCGTTTTCGCCTGTCAATCAGGCTGGTCTGGTCAGATGGGCGTCTTGTCTTCCCCCAGATTTTGCGTAGTTTTCCGTTGGTGGCGTAGTGGTGTGCGCATGCCCAAAGTCCTGAATCCTCTGCCAGGGGATTTAAAAGAGCGCGCTGTTCGTTTTCATTGGTGATCGGTGGGCGCGGCCATCTTCCTTTGGCCGCGCGTGCGCAGAAGCGGCGCTCTGCTGGCCGCGGCTTCAGGAAAATGGCCGCGGGATGCCGCGCGTGCGCAGATGGATATCGCGGTGGCCATTTTCCTGAAGCCGCGGCCAGCAGAGCGCCGCTTCTGCGCACGCGCGGCCAAAGGAAGATGGCCGCGCCCACCGATCACCAATGAAAACGAACAGCGCGCTCTTTTAAATCCCCTGGCAGAGGATTCGGGACCTTGGGCATGCGCACACCACTACGCCACCAACGGAAAACTACGCAAAATCTGGGGGAAGACAACGCCCTTTTGACCAGACCAGCCTGATTGACAGGCGAAAACGGAGACTTTGCAAAGGTATTTCGGCAACTTAGGTGGGTAATAAACGCATAACAAACACACTAATGTAACGCCCACCTCTGCCCCTATTTAACGCTATTTTTATCCCATCTTCCAAAAACGTGGTGACAGGTTCCCTTTAAGATTAACTTTGCTCATGTGAAAACCCTTTAAAAAAAATTTAGTTTTTAAATCCTTTTTAAATGTTGCCTTATATATAAGTCACTATACAGGAGAGAATGTTCTTAACATTTTTCCTGTAAACTCCAGCTTCTCGTCAATCTTGAATGTCTTGTGTGTGACACCATTGTTCTCAGCAGCGATCTGGGAGTTAGAGTTGCTTCCAGGGGTCTTCCCCAAGAAGTCCACCCTGCTAGAGTGATATTGATAAGTCAACTTGATATTGTAAGAGTTAGAATTAAGTTTGAACATGAATTCTTCGAGCCGCTGTGCCGTTCCACTCCACATAAAAAATATATCATCGATATATCGCAGCCGGCACAGCACATGGTCAGCGGCCTCCGCGCCCCCTTCACCAAAAAGGAATCTCTCTCAGTATCCCAGGAAGAGATTAGCATACAAGGGCGCAAACAGTTCAGTAGAAAAGGATGCAGAAGAAGTTCACAGTCCAGCGGTCACAGCCTCAGGAGAAGGCCAGTTCTCAGTGGGCACCGCAGAGATATGGCTGAGCGGTACCTCCGTTGTGTTAAGCAGAACGATGCTATACACTCTGCACTGGTCACTATATGGTGCAGATGTCTCATTGAACCGTGGGTAGCACGTCTTAGCATTTTTGCTAGCTGGGAGTGAAGGCACAGCTAGCTGGCTTGGATCCGTTGAGAGGGAGTCAACCGCCTAACTGCTCACAAACTCGTTCCCCGCCAAGTGTCCTGTCTTCCCGCTCAGACTGATATTTATGTCAGACCCGCTCCCATCAGTCAGGTGACCTGAACTGCTCCGGTCAGAAATCTCTTCCCCCTGAAACAATGGTGACAGCCCTGACAGTTCCGGCCCAGACACACAAGAGGGACCGTTAGTTTGTCTCTCCTCCCTACACACGCACAACAGTGGAAGTGGGGTCCGGCCCACAAAGTCGGGTGCTTTGCTGCCATGTGCCTGATCAATCTGGTGTTGGTCAGGCTGGTAGTTTTGCTACCTTCTGATTCTGGCCTGGCAGGTGGTGCAAATGGCCTTTTTGGGGTTATCGAAAAAAAAATGAAAGCTCTGTCTAAGGAGCGCAGAAAGAAGACTCTGACACCAGGATAGGGTTAAGCCACAACATGTTTCAATGGAAATACCGTCTTCAATGGCTTAACCCTATCATGGTGTCAGAGTCTTCTTTCTGTTCTCCGTAGACTGAGCTTTCTTTTTTTTTTGTGTGTCTGTATCCTCCATTGGAGGTGTTCGGCTGGAGCTGTGGGGGTACTTTGCACTTTCCCCCTTCCTTTGGGGCTACCTTCTTGGCGCTCTGGAGCAAACCGCCCACTATTGATTTTATTTTGGGGGTTATTGACAGAGTCTTTAAAAAACAGCCAGACTCGGGAAAACCTAACAGTTGTACTGGCAACTTCTATCGTGTTGGTGTTACGGGGAACTGTTGCCCACCTTCTGTCTGCGGCCACCACACTACTTCTTCCTGCCTGTTGGGGTGTGTGATGCAGTAACCCATGTTACAGCCAGGGGGTGCTGTATGTGCTCCTCAGGATACGTGTGGAGGCGTATCTGTAATGGTGATAATGAAACAGTGTCTGGCATGATTGTAAATGGCTGGTATGTGTTGCAGAGGGAGTCTGCGCTGTAAGCCTGTAGTATTGTTGTTCTGGGACCTGTAGTCCCACAAGTATTTGTATAGTTAAAAGGGAGGCTTGCAGGGTTAGTCGGTGGTTACAGGCACATAATGTGACCAGGGTTTGGGTCACATGTTGAGAGTGTTTGGACCTGAATGGTCATAGTGTGAAGTCCTGGATAGCCTGTGTGTTGGAATGTCCTGGAGTGGACTGGATTCCTGGAAGCACATGGTGAGGCCATGGACTGATGGCCTGTGTCTTGGAAGTGCCTCTACTGGACTTCCTGAATAGCGCATGGAGAGGTTGTATCTGCAGAGCCTGTGATGGCTACTGTGTTGGGGAAGCTACAGTTCCGTCTGCGGGTCTGGACTATCTGAAGTACCCTGGTCACAAGGATGGTGATCCCAGTTTGGCAGCATCCCTGGGAACCAGGACTGACAGGAGTCAGTGTGTGGAGTAGGAGTTCCTGTAATGTAACTCCAGATGAAGGGGGTTACAGGCAAAAAAGTATCTGCCATTGGAACAGACTGTTGGTGGTTAATGTGATCCGTTGATGTATATAATAAACTATTTGTGACACGGTTTATGAGTCTAAATAGACTGGAATAGACTGTTTTTGTGAGAAACCGTGCCTGAGTGCTTTAATCCTGTTTCCAAGCACGTGTCCCCCAACGCACTGAGGGAGAGCTATCTCACAGGTGCTACACCTCCCTCCCCCTGTGTGCTGCTGTCCTTGCTCTGCATGTCCTCCTGCCAAGTTGGGTCAGTTACTATATCATCCACCACCTCATCTTCCACTTCCACACCCTAGTCCTCCTCCTGACTTTCTGGCAATTGTGTTTCATCATCGTCCACCTCTTGTGACACGTAACCACCGTCGCCTTCATGTGACCGTGGCTGCTCAAATAATTAGGCATCGCTACATGCGATCTCCTCTTGCCCCGATTCAAGTAGATCAGGCGAGAGACCCGAATCTATAAATGGAAAAGTAAACAGCTTTTCGGAATGTCCAAGTGTGGGATCAGTTGTCTCCGGGCACTCGGCATGGTGGGAGAAAGGAGGATCAGGGTGAGGAATATGCGGTCCAGACTCACAGCTACTGAGACTTTACCGTGTGGAAGACAGGGTGGTGGTGGCAAAGTGGCTGGAAGCATTATCCGCTATCCCACCAACAACCTTTTGACACTGCTCTGGGTTCAATAGAGTGTGCTGCGGTCCCCTAGTAATTGTGACAGAAAGGTTGGGCAAAAAGATGTGGGTGTTTGTTGTGGCACAATTTCAGATTGCCCACGGCCTCTGCATGCACCATCACCATCACTTCCAGTTCCCTGTACCTTGCCACACGCCTTGCCTATTTAAAATGGAGGACAATTTTTTCCATGTTCACTACAAATGGCTGAATTTGGAGCAAATATATATTTGATCCGTGTGACGGAAAAAACAGTCTTAACCCCTTCCCGACCTTTGACGCCACGTAGGCGTCATGAAAGTCGGTGCCAATCCGACCTGTGACGCCTATGTGGCGTCATGGAAAGATCGCATCCCTGCAGATCGGGTGAAAGGGTTAACTCCATTTTCACCCGATCTGCAGAGACAGGGGGAGTGGTACTTCAGCCCAGGGGGGGTGGCTTCACCCCCCCCCCCCCCGTGGCTACGATCGCTCTGATTGGCTGTTGAAAGTGAAACAGCCAATCAGAGCGATTTGTAATATTTCACCTATGAAAATGGTGAAATATTACAATCCAGCCATGGCCGATGCTGCAATAGCATCTGCCATGGCTGGAGACCCCGATCTGCCCCCCCCCACCCCACCGATCGCCCCCCCAGTCGTCCTTTCTGCCCCGATCTCATGTCCGCTCCCCTCATCCCTCCTGTCCGCTCCCCCGGTCCTCTTGTCCGCTCCCCCGGTCCTCCGATCCCCCCCCCCCCCGTGTTCCGATCCCACCCCCCCATACTTACCTAGCTTCGATGTCCCTCCCGGTGTCCAGCCGTCTTCTCCATGGGCGCCGCCATCTTGGAAAATGACGGGCGCATGCGCAGTGCGCCCGCCGAATCTGCCAGCCGGCAGATTCGTTAGAAGTACATTTTGATCGCTGTGGTAGGTTCTATCACAGCGATCAAAATAAAAAAAATAATAAATAAACCCCCCCTTTATCACCCCCATAGGTAGGGACAATAATAAAATAAAGAAAATATTTTTTTTTCTTTTTCCACTAGGGTTAGGGTTAGAACTAGGGTTAGAACTAGGGGTAGGGTTAGGGTTAGGGGTAGGGTTAGGGTTACGGGTAGGGTTAGGGGTAGGGTTATGGCATGTGCACACAGTGCGGATTTGGCTGCGGATCCGCAGCGGATTGGCAGCGGATCCGCAGCGGATTGGCCGCGGATCCGCAGCGGATTGGCATCGGATCCGCAGCGGATTGGCCGCGGATCCGCAACGGATTGGCCGCGGATCCGCGGCGGATTGGCCGCGGATCCACGGCGGATTGGCCGCGGATCCGCAGCGGATTGGCCGCTGCGAATTCGAAGCAGTTTTCCATCAGGTTTACAGTACCATGTACACCTATGGAAAACCAAATCCGCTGTGCCCATGGTGCGGAAAATTCCATGCAGAAACGCTGCGTTGTATTTTCCGCAGCATGTCAATTCTTTGTGCGGATTCCACAGCGTTTTACACCTGTTCCTCAATAGGAATCCGCAGGTGAAATCCGCACAAAAAAACACTGGAAATCTGCTGTAAATCCGCAGGTAAAACGCAGTGCCTTTTACCTGCAGATTTTTCAAAAATCGTGCAGAAAAATCTCACACGAATCCGCAACGTGGGCACATAGCCTTAGGGTTAGGGTTGGAATTAGAGTTAGGGTTGGAATTAGGGCTAGGGTTTGAAATAGGGTTAAGATTAGGCTTGTGGTTAGGGTTACGGATAGGGTTAGGGGTGTGTTGGGGTTACAGTTGTGATTAGGGTTGGGATTAGGGTTACGGTTGGGATTAGGGTTAGGATTACGGTTAGGGTTGGAATTAGGGTTACGGGTGTGTTGCGGTTAGGGTTGTGGTTAGGGGTGTGTTGGGGTTAGGGTTGTGATTAGGGTTATGGCTACAGTTGGGATTAGGATTAGGGGTGTGTTGGGGTTAGTGTTGAAGTTAGAATTGAGGGGTTTCCACTGTTTAGGCACATCAGGGGTCTCCAAACGCAACATGGCGCCACCATTGATTCCAGCCAATCTTGCGTTCAAAAAGTCAAATGGTGCTCCCTCCCTTCCAAGCCCCGACGTGCGCCCAAACAGTGGTTTACCCCCACATTTGGGGTACCAGCGTACTCAGGACAAACTGGGCAACAACTGTTGGGGTCCAATTTCTCCTGTTACCCTTGTAAAAATAAAAAATTACTTGCTAAAACATAATTTTTGAGGAAAGAACAATTATTTTTTATTTTCACGGCTCTGCGTTATAAACTTCTGTGAAGCACTTGGGGGTTGAAAGTGCTCACCACACATCTAGATAAGTTCCTTCGGGGGTCTAGTTTCCAAAATGGGGTCACTTGTGGGGTGTTTCTACTGTTTAGGCACATCAGAGGCTCTGCAAATGCAATGTGACGCCCGCAGACCATTCCATCAAAGTCTGCATTTCAAATGTCACTACTTCCCTTCCGAGCCCTGACTTGTGCCCAAACAGTGGTTTACCCCCACATATGGGGTATCAGCGTACTCACAACAAACTGGGCAACAAATATTGGGGTCCAAATTCTCCTGTTACCCTTGTGAAAATAAAAAATTGCTTGCTAAAACATCTTTTTTGAGGAAAGAAAAATGATTTTTTATTTTCACGGCTCTGCGTTGTAAACTTCTGTGAAGCACTTGGGGGTTGAACGTGCTCACCACACATCTAGATAAGTTCCTTGGGGGGTCTAGTTTCCAAAATGGGGTCACTTGTGGGGGGTTTCTACTGTTTAGGAATATCAGGGGCTCTGCAAACGTAACATGATGCCCGCAGACCATTCCATCAGTCTGCATTCCAAAACGTCACTACTTCCCTTCTGAGCCCCGGCATGTGCCCAAACAGTGGTTTACCCCCACATATGGGGTATCAGCGTACTCAGGAGAAACTGGACAACAACTTTTGTGGTCCAATTTCTCCTGTTACTCTTGCAAAAATAAAAAATTCTGGGCTAAAAAATATTTTTGAGGAAAGGAAACACATTTATTATTTTCACGGCTCTGCGTTATAAACTTCTGTGAAGCACTTGGGGGTTCAAAGTGCTCACCACACATCTAGATAAGTTCCCTTGGGGGTCTAGTTTCCAAAATGGAGTCACTTGTGGGGAGTTCCTACTGATAAGGCACATCAGGGGCTCTGCAAACGCAACCTGATGCCCGCAGAGCATTCCATCAAAGTCTGCATTTCAAAACGTCACTACTTCCCTTCCGAACCCCGACGTGTGCCAAAACAGTGGTTTACCCCCACATATGGGGTATCAGCGTACTCAGGAGAAACTGGACAACAACTTTTGGGGTCCAATTTCTCCTGTTACCCTTGGGAAAATAAAAAATTGTGGGCTAAAAAATCATTTTTGAGAAAAGAAAAATTATTTTTTATTTTCATGGCTCTGCGTTATAAACTTCTGTGAAGCACTTGGGGGTTCAAAGTGCTCAGCACACATCTAGATTAGTTCCTTGGGAGGTCTAGTTTCCAAAATGGGGTCACTTGTGCGGGAGCTCCAATGTTTAGGCACACAGGGGCTCTCCAAACGCGACATGGTGTCCGCTAATGATTGGAGCTAATTTTCCATTCAAAAAGCCAAATGGCGTGCCTTCCCTTCCGAGCCCTGCCGTGCGCCCAAACAGTGGTTTACCCCCACATATGGGGTATCATCGTACTCAAGACAAACTGGACAACAACATTTGGGGTCCAATTTCTCCTATTACCCTTGGGAAAATAAAAAATTCTGGGCAAAAAATCATTTTTGAGGAAAGAAAAATTATTTTTTTATTTTCACGGCTCTGCGTTATAAACTTCTGTGAAGCACCTGGGGGTTATAAGTGCTCACTATGCATCTAGATAAGTTCCTTGGGGGGTCTAGTTTCCAAAATGGGGTCACTTGTAGGGGAACTCCAATGTTTAGGAACACAGGGGCTCTCCAAACGCGACATGGTGTCCGCTAACGATTGGAGCTAATTTTCCATTCAAAAAGTCAAATGGCACGCTTCCCCTTCTGAGCCTTGCCGTGCACCCAAACAGTGGTTTACCCCCACATATGAGGTATCAGCATACTCAGGAGAAATTGCCCAACAAATTTTAGGATCCATTTTATCCTGTTGCCCATGTGAAAATGAAAGAATTGAGGCTAAAAGAAATTTTGTGTGAAAAAAAAGTACTTTTTCATTTTTGCGGATCAATTTGTGAAGCACCTGGGGGTTTAAAGTGCTCACTATGCCTCTAGATGAGTTCCTTGGTGGGTCTAGTTTCCAAAATGGGGTCACTTGTGGAGGAGCTCCAATGTTTAGGCACACAGGGGCTTTCCAAACGCGACATGGTGTCCGCTAACGATGGAGATAATTTTTCATTCAAAAAGTCAAATGGCGCTCCTTCCCTTCCGAGCCTTACCATGTGCCCAAACAGTGGTTTACCCCCACATGTGAGGTATCGGTGTACTCAGGAGAAATTGCCCAACAAAATTTAGGATCCATTTTATCCTGTTGCCCATGTGAATATGAAAAAATTGAGGCTAAAATAATTTTTTTGTGAAAAAAAAAGTACTTTTTCATTTTTACGGATCAATTTGTGAAGCACCTGGGGATTTAAAGTGCTCACTATGCTTCTAGATAAGTTCCTTGGGGGGTCTAGTTTCCAAAATGGGGTCACTTGTGGGGGAGCTCCAATGTTTAGGCACACGGGGGCTCTCCAAACGCGACATGGTGTCCGCTAAAGATTGGAGCCAATTTATCATTGAAAAAGTCAAATGGCGCTCCTTCCCTTCCGAGCCCTGCCGTGCGCCCAAACAGTGGTTTACCCCCACATATGAGGCATCAGCGTACTCAGGACAAATTGGACAACAACGTCCGTGGTCCAGTTTCTCCTTTTACCCTTGGGAAAATAAAAAAATTGTTGCTAAAATATCATTTTTGTGACTAAAAAGTTAAATGTTCATTTTTTACTTCCATGTTGCTTCTGCTGCTGTGAAACACCTGAAGGGTTAATAAACTTCTTGAATGTGGTTTTGAGCACCTTGAGGGGTGCAGTTTTTAGAATGGTGTCACTTTTGGGTATTTTCAGCCATATAGAACCCTCAAAATGACTTCAAATGTGAGGTGGTCCCTCAAAAAATGGTTTTGTAAATTTTGTTGTAAAAATGAGAAATCACTGGTCAAATTTTAACCCTTATAACTTCCTAGCAAAAAAAAAAATTGTTTCCAAAATTGTGCTGATGTAAAGTAGACATGTGGGAAACGTTATTTATTAACTATTTTGTGTCACATAACTCTCTGGTTTAACAGAATAAAAATTCAAAATTTGAAAATTGCTAAATTTTCAAAATTTTCGCCAAATTTCCATTTTTTTCACAAATAATCTCAGAAATTATCGACCTAAATTTACCACTAACATGAAGCCCAATATGTCACGAAAAAACAATCTCAGAATCGCTAGGATCCGTTGAAGCGTTCCTGAGTTATTACCTCATAAAGGGACACTGGTCAGAATTGCAAAAAACGGCAAGGTCATTAAGGCCAAAATAGGCTGGGTCATGAAGGGGTTAAATAGCTGGCCTGTAGGCAACTATTTTTACCAGCAAACTGATGTCAATAACTTTGCTAATACACTGCAACAAAATTTAAATGGAGGCCAGAAATGGCAGAATTTTGAGCTCAATAATACGTGATCCATGTGATAGACAATCCACAGTTTTGAATAGCTGGCCTGTAGGTAACTATTTTTACCAGCAAACTGGTGTCAATAACTTCGCTAACACACTGCAACAAAATTTAAATGGAGGCAAGAAATGGCAGAATTTTGAGTGTTCAATTATGTGTGATCCATGTGACGGACAAACCTCAGTTTTAAATAGATAGATTTCTAGCGCTGTAATATGGAAAAGATCTGGCTGTATTCTGCAGTGCCAACAAGCAAATGGAGCAGAAAAATGGTGTTCTTTGGATTGCTTTTAAAGCAAATAATCAGGATTAAGATCCAAAAAAAATTATTTCTGGCCCTTGATACCTGGGGCTATGTCTACAAAATATCTGTCAAAGCAGCAGCAGCAGACAGAACTGGAATAAACCCTCTTGCCTTATGCACTGCAGTCTGCCACATACACTGCCTGCCTGCCTAGCACTGATATCTATGCAGCTGGATTAATACTCAGAAGGACTGTTAGTTGAGGTGGATATGTGTCTAATATATTAAGATATACCTACACTAACTAAGACACAAGCAAATCTCTCCCTAGCTCAGCAGCACCTGTCCCTACACTGCCTGATTCTGGAGTAGACTGTGACGAGTATGGTGGTGCCAGGTCTGATATAGACCTAATGATGCTGTGCGGCCAGCTAATCACTGTAATGCCAAAACCAACATGGCTGTGGCATTACAGTGGGTGGCAGACAATCCTTGCATGTTCATTGGCTCTCTAAAGAGCGCCAAACATGCAGGGTGGGGACCTAAGCTCCTGCTGAGCAACCCCGGAAATACTGGGCGAACTCCGAGCATTTCGAGCAGTGAGATGCTCGGGCGAGTACCGAGAAGTGGCGAACATGCTCGCTCATCACTACTAGAAACCCAGTAGTCATATATTTTTTAAGGTGGCCCCACAAAGTCCTAGATATTGGTTATATTTCTCTATTTTTTCTCTGAAGTCAGGAAGAACCAAGTTAAAAATGGACAGAAAAGTGTCACTGCACAAACCTGTTGCTTCATGTTCTTACTGACTATCTCAAAGGACGTGACTGCCCCACAGACATTCCTCTCAACGGGGGCCACAGAACAAATGGGAGGAAGAGAGCATCAGCTATTCTTCCCTTGGCCCTGATTCACAATTCATAGTGAAACTATACTACTATGTACAATATAATGTGACGGTAGAGATATGATATATATAATACAGGTGATAAAGAATTGTGACAAACATTACAGGTGGTGGACAAATGTGATTTACATAATACAGGTGATGGAGAGATGTGATATACACATATAATACAGGTGATGGAGAGATGTGATATACATAATACAGGTGATGGGGAGATGTGATATACACATATAATACAGGTGATGGGGAGATGTGATATACATAATACAGGTGATGGGGAGATGTGATATACATAATACAGGAGATGGAGAGATGTGATATATATAATACAGGAGATGGAGAGATGTGATATACATAATACAGGTGATGGAGAGATGTGATATACACATATAATACAGGTGATGGAGAGATGTGATAAACATAATACAGGAGATGGAGAGATGTGATAAACATAATACAGGTGATGGAGAGATGTGATATACATAATACAGGAGATGGAGAGATGTGATATATATAATCCAGGTGATGGAGAGATGTGACATATACAGTCATATGAAAAAGTTTGGGCACCCCTATTAATCTTAAGCTTAATGTTTTATAAAAAAAAAAATTTTGCAACAGCTATTTCAGTTTCATATATCTAATAACTGTTGGACACAGTAATGTTTCTGCCTTGAAATGAGGTTTATTGTACTAACAGAAAATGTGCAATCTGCATTCAAACAAAATTTGACAGGTGCATAAGTATGGGCACCCTTATCATTTTCATGTTTTAAATACTCCTACCTACTTTTTACTGACTTACTAAAGCACTTTTTTTTGGTTTTGTAACCTCATTGAGCTTTGAACTTCACAGCCAGGTGTATGCAATCATGAGAAAAGCTACTTAAAGTGGCCACTCGCAAGTTGTTCTCCTGTTTGAATCTCCTCTGAAGAGTGGCATCATGGGCTCCTCAAAACAACTGTCAAATGATCTGAAAACAAAGATTATTCAACATAGTTGTTCAGGGGAAGGATACAAAAAGCTGTCTAAGAGATTTAACCTGTCAATTTCCACTGTGAGGAACATAGTAAGGAAATGGAAGAACACAGGTACAGTTCTTGTTAAGGCCAGAAGTGGCAGGCCAAGAAAAACATCAGAAAGGCAGAGAAGAAGAATGGTGAGATCAGTCAAGGACAATCCTCAGGCCACCTCCAGAGAGCTGCAGCATCAACTTGCTGCAGATGGTGTCACTGTGCATCGGTCAACTATACAACGCACTTTGCACAAGGAGAAGCTGTATGGGTGTTATGACCCCAATGGCGAGGGTCTCAGAGGAACGTGGTAGTCTGCAGAGTACAAAAATCCAGCTCATAGGGCAGTGGTAACTGGGTTGACCATATATCTACTCCTAACGCCAACACTAGAAGTAGCCGGGGATCATTCCTACGTTGATTCTAGATGACACGCGCCAGCCGGAGAATCTAGCTACCCCTAGTAGAGGAAAACAAAGACCTTTCTTGCCTCCAGAGAAGGGGACCCCAAAGCTGGATAGAAGCCCCCCACAAATAATGACGGTTAGGTAAGAGGAAATGACAAACACAGAAATGAACCAGGTTTAGCACAGAGAGGCCCGCTTACTGATAGCAGAATAAAGAAAGGTAACTTATATGGTCAACAAAAACCCTATCAAAATCCACACTGGAAATTCAAGAACCCCCGAACCGTCTAACGGTCCGGGGGGAGAACACCAGCCCCCCTAGAGCTTCCAGCAAAGGTCAGGATATAGATTTGGAACAAGCTGGACAAAAATACAAAACCAAAACAAATAGCAAAAAGCAAAAGGCAGACTTAGCTGATATAACTGGAACCAGGATCAGTAGACAAGAGCACAGCAGACTAGCTCTGATAACTACGTTGCCAGGCATTGAACTGAAGGTCCAGGGAGCTTATATAGCAACACCCCTAACTAACGACCCAGGTGCGGATAAAAGGAATGACAGAAAAACCAGAGTCAAAAAACTAGCAACCACTAGAGGGAGCAAAAAGCAAATTCACAACAGTACCCCCCCCTTAGTGAGGGGTCACCGAACCCTCACCACGACCACCAGGGCGATCAGGATGAGCGGCATGAAAGGCACGAACTAAATCGGCCGCATGAACATCAGAGGCGACCACCCAGGAATTATCCTCCTGACCATAGCCCTTCCACTTGACCAGGTACTGAAGCCTCCGCCTGGAGAGGCGAGAATCCAAGATCTTCTCCACCACGTACTCCAACTCGCCCTCAACCAACACCGGAGCAGGAGGCTCAACAGAAGGAACTACAGGCACAATGTACCGCCGCAACAAGGACCTATGAAATACATTGTGAATAGCAAACGACACAGGAAGATCCAGACGAAAAGATACAGGATTAAGGATTTCCAATATCTTGTAAGGCCCAATAAAACGAGGTTTAAATTTGGGAGAGGAGACCTTCATAGGAACAAAGCGGGAAGAAAGCCATACCAAATCCCCAACGCGTAGTCGGGGACCCACACCGCGGCGGCGGTTGGCAAAGCGCTGAGCCTTCTCCTGTGACAACTTCAAGTTGTCCACCACATGATTCCAGATCTGCTGCAACCTATCCACCACAGAATCCACCCCAGGACAGTCAGAAGGCTCCACATGACCCGAAGAAAAGCGAGGATGGAAACCAGAGTTGCAGAAAAAAGGCGAAACCAAGGTGGCGGAACTAGCCCGATTATTAAGGGCAAACTCAGCCAACGGCAAGAATGTCACCCAATCGTCCTGATCAGCAGAGACAAAACACCTCAAATAAGCCTCCAAAGTCTGATTGGTTCGCTCCGTCTGTCCATTAGTCTGAGGATGGAAAGCAGACGAAAACGACAAATCAATGCCCATCCTACTACAAAAGGATCGCCAGAACCTGGAAACGAACTGGGATCCTCTGTCTGACACAATATTCTCAGGGATGCCGTGCAAACGAACCACGTTCTGGAAAAACACAGGAACCAGATCGGAAGAGGAAGGCAGCTTAGGCAAAGGAACCAAATGGACCATCTTGGAGAAGCGATCACATATCACCCAGATAACGGACATGCCCTGAGATAGCGGAAGATCAGAAATGAAATCCATGGAGATATGTGTCCAAGGTCTCTTCGGGACAGGCAAGGGCAAGAGCAAACCGCTGGCACGAGAACAGCAAGGCTTAGCTCGAGCACAAGTCCCACAGGACTGCACAAATGACCGCACATCCCTTGACAAGGAAGGCCACCAAAAGGACCTGGCCACCAGATCTCTGGTGCCAAAAATTCCCGGGTGACCTGCCAACACCGAGGAATGAACCTCGGAAATGACTCTGCTGGTCCACTTATCCGGGACAAACAGTCTGTCAGGTGGACAAGACTCAGGCCTATCAGCCTGAAATCTCTGCAACACACGTCGCAGATCCGGAGAAATAGCTGACAAGATAACTCCATCTTTAAGAATACCAACAGGATCAGCGACTCCAGGAGCATCAGGCACAAAGCTCCTAGAAAGAGCATCGGCCTTCACATTCTTTGAACCTGGTAAATACGAGACAACAAAATCAAAGCGGGAGAAAAACAATGACCAGCGGGCCTGTCTCGGATTAAGGCGTTTAGCAGACTCGAGATACATCAGATTTTTGTGATCAGTCAAGACCACCACACGATGCTTAGCACCCTCGAGCCAATGACGCCACTCCTCAAATGCCCATTTCATGGCCAACAACTCCCGATTGCCCACATCATAATTTCGCTCGGCAGGCGAAAACTTCCTAGAGAAAAAGGCACAAGGTTTCATAACAGAGCAACCAGGGCCTCTCTGCGACAAAACGGCCCCTGCCCCAATCTCCGAAGCATCCACCTCAACCTGAAAGGGAAGTGAGACGTCAGGCTGGCACAAAACAGGCGCCGAAGTAAACCGGCGTTTCAACTCCTGGAAAGCCTCCACGGCAGCAGGAGCCCAGTTAGCTACATCGGAGCCCTTCTTGGTCATATCCGTCAAAGGTTTCACAATGCTAGAAAAATTAGCGATAAAACGACGGTAGAAGTTAGCGAAGCCCAAGAACTTCTGAAGACTCTTAACTGACGAGGGCTGAGTCCAATCAAGAATAGCTCGGACCTTGACTGGGTCCATCTCCACAGCAGAAGGGGAAAAAATAAACCCCAAAAAGGGAACCTTCTGTACACCAAAGAGACACTTTGAGCCCTTGACAAACAAAGAATTTTCACGCAAAATTTTAAAGACCAACCTGACCTGCTCCACATGCGAATCCCAATTATCAGAAAAAAACAAAAATATCATCCAGATAAACAATCAAAAATTTATCCAGATACTTCCGGAAAATGTCATGCATAAAGGACTGAAAAACTGAAGGCGCATTGGAGAGCCCAAAAGGCATCACCAAGTACTCAAAATGACCTTCGGGCGTATTGAATGCGGTTTTCCATTCATCACCTTGCTTAATGCGCACAAGGTTGTACGCACCACGAAGGTCTATCTTGGTGAACCACTTGGCACCCTTAATCCGGGCAAACAAGTCAGACAACAGCGGTAAAGGATACTGAAATTTGACAGTGATCTTATTTAAAAGCCGATAATCAATACAAGGTCTCAAAGATCCGTCCTTTTTTGCCACAAAAAAGAATCCCGCACCAAGAGGGGAAGAAGACGGACGAATATGTCCTTTCTCCAGAGACTCCTTGATATATGAACGCATAGCAGTATGTTCAGGTACCGACAGATTAAACAGTCTTCCCTTAGGAAATTTACTGCCTGGGATCAAATCTATAGCACAGTCACAGTCCCTATGAGGAGGCAGTGCACTGGACTCAGACTCACTGAAGACATCCTGATAATCAGACAAATACTCCGGAACTTCCGAAGGCATAGAAGAAGCAATAGACACAGGCAGGGAATCCCCATGAATACCACGACAGCCCCAACTTGAGACTGACATAGCCTTCCAGTCCAGGACTGGATTATGGGTCTGTAACCATGGCAGCCCTAAAACAACCAAATCATGCATTTTATGTAAAACCAGGAAACGTATCACCTCGCGGTGTTCAGGAGTCATGCACATGGTAACCTGTGTCCAATACTGCGGTTTATTTGCTGCCAATGGTGTAGCATCAATACCCCTAAGAGGAATAGGATTTTCTAATGGTTCAAGAGTAAAACCACAGCGCTTAGCAAATGAGAGATCCATGAGACTCAGGGCAGCACCTGAATCTACAAACGCCATGACAGGATAAGATGACAGTGAGCAAATCAAAGTTACAGACAGAATAAATTTAGGTTGCAAATTACCAACGGTGACAGGACTAACAACCTTAGCTATACGTTTAGAGCATGCTGAGATAACATGTGTAGAATCACCACAGTAGTAGCACAAGCCATTCCGGCGTCTATGAATTTTCCGCTCATTTCTAGTCAGGATTCTATCACATTGCATTAAATCAGGTGTCTGTTCAGACAACACCATGAGGGAATTTGCGGTTTTTCTATCACATTGCACCGAATTAGGTGTCTGTTCAGACAACACCATGAGGGAATTTGCGGTTTTGCGCTCCCGCAACCGCCGGTCAATTTGAATAGCCAGTGCCATAGTATCATTCAGACCTGTGGGAATGGGAAAACCCACCATAACATTCTTAATGGCTTCAGAAAGGCCATTTCTAAAATTAGCGGCCAGTGCACACTCGTTCCAATGTGTCAGCACGGACCATTTCCGAAATTTTTGGCAATACACTTCAGCCTCGTCCTGCCCCTGAGACATAGCCAGCAAGGCTTTTTCTGCCTGAATCTCAAGATTGGGTTCCTCATAAAGTAAACCGAGCGCCAGAAAAAACGCATCAAGATCAGCCAATGCCGGATCTCCTGGCGCCAGCGAAAAAGCCCAATCCTGAGGGTCGCCCCGTAAGAACGAAATAACAATTTTTACTTGCTGAGCAGAATCTCCAGATGAACAGGGTCTCAGGGACAAAAACAATTTACAATTATTCACGAAATTCCTAAACTTAAACCTGTCTCCGGAAAACAGTTCAGGAATCGGTATTTTAGGTTCTGACCTAGGATTTCTGATAACATAGTCTTGTATGCCCTGCACACGAGTAGCCAGCTGGTCCACACTTGTAATCAAGGTCTGGACATTCATGTCTGCAGCAAGCATAGCCACTCTGAGGTAAAGGGGAAGAAGAAAAAAAAAAAAACTCAGAATCTTCTTTCTTATAATCCCTCTTCTGCAATGCATTAAACATTTAATACTGGCCTGGCAAACTGTTATGACCCCAATGGCGAGGGTCTCAGAGGAACGTGGTAGTCTGCAGAGTACAAAAATCCAGCTCATAGGGCAGTGGTAACTGGGTTGACCATATATCTACTCCTAACGCCAACACTAGAAGTAGCCGGGGATCATTCCTACGTTGATTCTAGATGACACGCGCCAGCCGGAGAATCTAGCTACCCCTAGTAGAGGAAAACAAAGACCTTTCTTGCCTCCAGAGAAGGGGACCCCAAAGCTGGATAGAAGCCCCCCACAAATAATGACGGTTAGGTAAGAGGAAATGACAAACACAGAAATGAACCAGGTTTAGCACAGAGAGGCCCGCTTACTGATAGCAGAATAAAGAAAGGTAACTTATATGGTCAACAAAAACCCTATCAAAATCCACACTGGAAATTCAAGAACCCCCGAACCGTCTAACGGTGAGAACACCAGCCCCCCTAGAGCTTCCAGCAAAGGTCAGGATATAGATTTGGAACAAGCTGGACAAAAATACAAAACCAAAACAAATAGCAAAAAGCAAAAGGCAGACTTAGCTGATATAACTGGAACCAGGATCAGTAGACAAGAGCACAGCAGACTAGCTCTGATAACTACGTTGCCAGGCATTGAACTGAAGGTCCAGGGAGCTTATATAGCAACACCCCTAACTAACGACCCAGGTGCGGATAAAAGGAATGACAGAAAAACCAGAGTCAAAAAACTAGCAACCACTAGAGGGAGCAAAAAGCAAATTCACAACAGTGGGAGAGTGATGCGAAAGAAGCCGTTTCTGCAAGCACGCCACAAACAGAGTCGGCTGAGGTATGCAAAAGCACATTTGGAGAAGCCAATTTCTTTTTGGAAGAAGGTCCTGTGGACTCATGAAACCAAGATTGAGTTGTTTGGTAATACAAAAAGGCGTTATGCATGGCGGCAAAAAACACAGTGCGTTGTATAGTTGACCGATGCACAGTGACACCATCTGCAGCAAGTTGATGCTGCAGCTCTCTGGAGATGGTCTGAGGATTGTCCTTGACTGATCTCACCATTCTTCTTCTCTGCCTTTCTGATGTTTTTCTTGGCCTGCCACTTCTGGCCTTAACAAGAACTGTACCTGTGTTCTTCCATTTCCTTACTATGTTCCTCACAGTGGAAATTGGCAGGTTAAATCTCTTAGACAGCTTTTTGTATCCTTCCCCTGAACAACGATGTTGAATAATCTTTGTTTTCAGATCATTTGACAGTTGTTTTGAGGAGCCCATGATGCCACTCTTCAGAGGAGATTCAAACAGGAGAACAACTTGCAAGTGGCCACTTTAAGTAGCTTTTCTCATGATTGCATACACCTAGCTATGAAGTTCAAAGCTCAATGAGGTTACAAAACCAAAAAAAGTGCTTTAGTAAGTCAGTAAAAAGTAGGTAGGAGTATTTAAAACAAGAAAATGATAAGGGTGCCCATACTTATGCACCTGTCAACTTTTGTTTGAATACAGATTGCACATTTTCTGTTAGTACAATAAACCTCATTTCAAGGCAGAAACATTACTGTGTCCAACAGTTATTAGATATATGAAACTGAAATAGCTGGTGCAAAAAAAACAATTTTTATAAAACATTAAGCTTAAGATTAATAGGGGTGCCCAAACTTTTTCATATGACTGTATAATACAGGTGATGGAGAGATGTGATATACATAATCCAGGTGATGGAGAAATGTGATATACATAATAAAAGTGATGGAGAGATGTGATATACATAATACAGGAGATGGAGAGATGTGATATACATAATACAGGAGATGGAGAGATGTGATATACATAATACTGGTGATGGAGAGAGAAAGGCTTGAGAAAGGTTCCTGTTGGGACCGAAACATCGCTTCCTGGACTGATTAAATAGCTCCTTTTCATTACAAAATGGTGTGCTGCCTCCAATTTTTCTGGATTTTTATAGTACAAATGATGGATAGATTTGATATACATTATACAGGTGATGATGAGATGTGATATATATAATACAGGAGATGGAGGGATGTGATATACATAATTCAGGTGATGGAGAGATGTGATATATATAATACAGGAGATGGAGAGATGTGATATATATAATACAGGTGATGGAGAGATGTGATATATATAATACAGGAGATGGAGAGATGTGATATACATAATGCAGGTGATGGAGAGATGTGATATATATACTACAGGTGATGGAGAGATGTGATATAGATAATGCAAGTGATGGAGAGATGTGATATAGATAATACAGGTGATGGATGTCATGCGGGTACTGGGTAGACTACAGCTGATTACCCAGGCCCCTGCGATATCCCTCAGACTAGGGAAACCCTGTCTGTCCCTTTCCCAGAAGTTACACTAATGGTGTGCATGTCTGGGCCGCCAGGCCTGACCCTGACTCCTGTTTCAGTCCTATGCTGAAACCTCTACCCGCCACCCAGTGATTAGACCACACATCAACCCCTACAGAAAGCACAGACAGGGAAAACTAAAACGCACCACGCCGCAGACACACAGGAAAACACTAAAATGTGCACAGGGCAAAACAAATACAAATATAGGAAGGAGAAATATGACAAAGGATAATACACCACCAGATACGATATTTCTTCTCCTAGACTACCACTCCAGACCGAGATCACCAGGCACAAGACACAAGCTATAATCGGCGACGCCCAAAGTCCAGAATGACTATTTAAAGGCCACGGGCGTGACCCAGCCTCCAACCCAATTACCAGCTAGATTAACCCCGGACAACCTGGATAAAGTCTAGCTGGCGCCACAGAACGTATAGTGGACGAATGTGGAATTACCACTGTCTGTCAGACGCCCTAGTGTGAATAGCGTCTTACATGACAGTACCCCACCTTCTATGAGGGACCCCAGGGCCCTCACGACTTATAGGACCCAGCTTGTCCGGATGGCAGCGGTGAAACATACTGACCAGCCGGTCCGCATGTATGTCCGAAGCTGGTACCCAAGACCTCTCCTCCGGCCCATAACCACGCCACTGTACCAGATACTGTAATGTGCGGCGCACCATACGAGAGTCAACCACCTTGGAGACTTCAAACTCCAAATTGCCATCTACCAAGACTGGAGGTGGCATCGGCTCCGCGTCCACGGAACCCGCCACCTTCTTTAAAAGAGATCTGTGAAACACGTGTATCTTATAAACCGTAGGAAGCTCCAATCGGTAGGCTACCAGGTTAATGATGGCGGCGACCCTAAATCAACCAATAAACCTTGGACCCAATTTCAGGGATGGTACTTTGAGTTTTATGTTTTTTGTGGACAACCACACCCAATCACCCACACTCAGGTCCGGACCTGGCACACGTCTACTGTCAGCCACTCGTTTGTACCTTGCACCCAAGCTCAGCAAGCACTGTTTCACTCTCCTCCAAACGGATGAAAGTTGTGCTCCTAGCTGGTCCTCCTCCGGAACACCAGCAGAGCCACCCTGATGCAGAGTACAAAATTGAGGATGGTACCCGTAAACACAAAAGAACGGGGACTTTCCAGACAATTCCTGGCGGTGATTATTAATGGCAAACTCAGCCAAAGGAAGGAACGTCGACCACTCCTCCTGATTGTCAGAAACAAAGCAGCGTAAATACTGCTCCAAATTCTGGTTCATACGCTCGGTCTGACCATTTGACTGAGGTTAAAACGCCGAAGAATGCGACAACTTGATCCCCAGCCGTGAGCAAAATGCTTTCCAAAACTTTGCCACAAAATGAGTACCCCTATCCGACACTATGTCAGACGGGACCCCGTGAAGTCTGACCACCTCCTGCACAAAAACCTGAGTTAGAGTCTTCGCGTTAGGCAACGAAGGCAAGGACACAAAGTGCGACTTCTTTGAGAACCGATCAACAACCACCAGGATGACCGTGCTCCCAGCTGAGGAGGGCAAGTCTGTAATAAAATCCATAGAGATCTCCGTCCATGGCCTACTGGGTACTCCTAGAGGATGTAACGAGCCAGCAGGACGAGAGTGAGGAGTCTTAGCCCTAGCACACGTGGTAAATGCTGGCACGTACAAGACCATGTCCTGTCGGATCTTGGGCCACCAAAACCGACGTGACACCAACTCCAAGGTGCCTCTAACCCCTGGGTGGCCAGCCAGGACAGCATCATGATGCTCCGCCAAAACCTTTAGGCGGAGATGAAGCGGTACAAAAGATTTGTTGATGGGAAGCTCAGATGGTACCTCCTCCTGAGCCTCGGCAATCTCAGCCTCAACCTCTGTCGTGAGAGCCGAGACCACTACACCCTTTTGGAGGATTTGTACCGGATCTTCCCGAGGTTCTCCCCCCCGGAAAACACCTGGATAAAGCATCTGCCTTAGTGTTCTTAGACCCCGGTCGGTACGTAACAAAAAAGTTGAATCGCGTGAAAAAAAATGCCCAGCGAGCCTGCCTGGGGGACAGACGCTTGGCTGACTCTAAATAAAGCAGATTTTTATGGTCGGTGATAACTGTAACCTGGTGGACCGACCCCTCCAAGAAGTGTTGCTATTCCTCAAAAGCCAACTTGATAGCCAACAACTCCCTATTGCCGATATCGTAGTTACGTTCGTCGGGCGACAGCTTCTTGGAAAAGTAGGCGCATGGACGCAACTCGCCCAAGGATGAGCCTTGTGACAGCACCGCCCCCACTCCAACCTCAGATGCATCGACTTCCATGGTAAATGGTTTTGATACGTCCGGTTGCACCAGAATGGGGGCCGAAGCAAAACTGTTCTTCAGAAATTTGAATGCGCGCACAGCAGCCTCAGGCCAGGCGGAGAAATTGGTACCCTTTTTCGTCATGTCAGTAAGCGGTTTAGCAATGGTAGAAAAATCTTTGATACATTTTCTATAATAATTAGAAAATCCAAGGAACTGCTGGAGTGCTTTTAGGTTATCAGGCCGTTGCCAATGCAGCACCGCTTGCACCTTAGCGGCGTCCATTTTAAACCCTGAAGCAGACACAATATAACCCAAGAAAGGCAACTCCTGAACCGAAAATACACATTTCTCAAGTTTTGCATAGAGCTTATTCTCTCTGAGTAGCTGTAACACCTGCCTCACATGCTCTAAATGAGTATCACGGTCGCATGAATAAATGAGAATGTCATCTAGGTACACAATAACGAATTTCCCCAGGACATGCGAGAACACATCATTTATGAAATGTTGAAATACAGCAGGCGCGTTTGTCAATCCAAATGGCATCACCAAATTTTCAAAATGACCCTCAGGAGTATTAAAAGCCATCTTCCACTCATCACCTTGACGGACTCTTATGAGGTTGTACGCCCCCCTGAGGTCAAGCTTGGAAAACCACTTAGCACCAGCCACCTGGTTGAACAAATCAGGTATCAGTGGCATAGGGTATGGATCACGAACCATAATCTGGTTTAACTCCCTGAAATCCAGACATGGGCATAGTCCGCCATCTTTCTTCTTAACGAAGAAGAACCCCGCTGCCACCGGCGAGGACAAAGGCCTGATGTGCCCTTTGCTCAAACTCTCAGCAATGTAGTCTTTTAAAGCTTGCCTCTCAGGACCAGAGATGTTAAACATCATAGCTTTCGGCAATTTGGCCCCTGATTTAAACCTAATAGTACAGTTATAGGGTCGATGTGGTGGCAATTCTGAGCAACCCTTCTCAGAGAACACATCTGCGAAATCCAGCAGAGACTCAGGATTGCTAGAAGTCACAGCGGACACACATGTGGCCAGGCAATTCTCCTGGCAGAATCCGCTCCACTGAATTATGTCCTGAGTTTTCCAGTCAATCACCGGGTTGTGCATAGACAACCAAGGAAAACCCAGAACCATTTGTGCAGGAAGATTACTGAGCACCCTACATGTAACTTGCTCAGAATGCAGGACCCCAATGTGGAGTTTAACCTCAGCCACAAACTCAGTAATCTCCCCCTGTGGGAGAGGAGTAGCATTGATGGTGACCACCCGGATAGGATGAGGCAGTTTTTCGACCGTGATCCTGGCCGTGCGCGCAAACTCCTCATCAATGAGATTAGTGGCCGACCCACTATCCACAAAAACAGTGATTGGCAGCTCTCTGCCAGCGACCATAACTCTGGCAGGAAGCATACATTGAGAGACCACCATGGAGGATATGCATAAGCTCAGATTGGCCTCCTCCACACCCTCTGAGCTTAGTAGTTTTCCGCCATTGCGCTTTTCTTAGAAAACAGAGGACAAACATTAACATAATGTCCTTTTTACCACAGCAAAAACAGGCTCCCTGTTTCCTGACTGAGAGGGCTCGATGATGTGACACCCCTGCGATTTGCATAGGCTCCGTGGGCTCACCTGCAGCAACCTCACGTGCACCTGCGCCCTCCCCCATAAGCGGCATCTCTTGCACCCCCTGACGCAAACGGCGATCAATGCGGACAACAAGACTCATAGCAGACTCTAGAGAAGCAGGAGTCTCATACATCAGGAGGGCTTGTTTAACCCTTCTCGAAACCCCATGTACAAACTGACTCTGCAGCGCCGGGTCATTCCATTGTGTGTCCACTGCCCAGCACCGAAATTCAGAACAGTAATCCTCCACCATTCGCTCCCCCTGACGGAGAGCGCGTATTTTAGATTCTGCTAGAGCCAATCTGTCAGGATCATCATATATGAGCCCAAGAGCAGAAAAAAAAACTCCACTGAGTTAAATGCAGCTGAATCAGATGGTAAGGAAAATGCCCATGCTTGGGGGTCTCCATTCAGTAATGACAATACCAGGCCCACACGCTGAGCCTCATTACCTGAGGAAACCGGGCGCATACGAAAATATAATTTGCAAGCTTCACGAAAAACAACAAATTTAATGCGTTCCCCAGCAAACTTCTCAGGTAAAGTAATCTTTGGCTCTGCAACTCTACCTGCATTTTCAGCATGCACATTAGATACTACCAGACCCTGTTGCTGAACTGCCCACTTCAACTCAGTGATCTGTAAGGACAGCGCCTCCAACTGGCGGGTTATGGAAATCATGGGATCCATGGCATCCAAAATTTATTTAGGCCGATTATAATGTCATGCGGGTACTGGGTAGACTACAGATGATTACCCGGGCCCCTGCGATATCCCTCAGACTAGGGAAAACCCTGTCTGTTCCTCTCCCAGAATTTACACTGATGGTGTGCTTGTCTGGGTTGCCAGGCCTGACCCTGACTCCTGTTTCAGTCCTATGCTGAAACCTCCACCCGCCACCCAGTGATTAGACCACACACCAACCCCTACAGAAAGCACCGACAGGGAAAACTAAAACGCACCACGCTGCAGACACACAGGAAAACACTAAAATGTGCACAGGGCAAAACAAATACAAATATAGGAAGGAGAAATATGACAAAGGATAATACACCACCAGATACGATATTTCTTCTCCTAGACCACCACTCCAGACCGAGATCACCAGACACAAGACACAAGCTATAATCGGCGACGCCCAAAGTCCAGAATGACTATTTAAAGGCCACGGGCGTGACCCAACCTCCAACTCGATTACCAGCTAGATTAACCCCGGACAATCTGGATAAAGTCTAGCCGGCGCCACAGAACGTATAGTGGACGAATGTGGAATTACCGCTGTCTGTCGGACGCCCTAGTGTGAATAGCGTCCGACATGACAATGTAGAGATGTGATATACATAATCCAGGTGATGGAGAGATGTGATATACATAATCCAGGTGATGGAGAGATGTGATATACATAATACAGGTGATGGAGAGATGTGCTACACATAATGCAGGTGATGGAGAGATGTGATATACATAATGCTGGTGATGGAGAGATGTGATATATATAATAAAGGAGATGGAGAGATGTGCTATACATAATGCAGGTGATGGAGAGATGTGATATACATAATACAGGTGATGGAGAGATGTGATATAGATACTACAGGTGATGGAGAGATGTGATATACATACTACAGGTGATGGAGAGATGTGATATACATAATACAGAAGATGGAGATATGTGATATATATAATACAGGAGATGGAGAGATGTGATATATATAATACAGGTGA
The DNA here is from genome assembly GCF_051348905.1 of Ranitomeya variabilis. Taxonomy (NCBI): domain Eukaryota; kingdom Metazoa; phylum Chordata; class Amphibia; order Anura; family Dendrobatidae; genus Ranitomeya; species Ranitomeya variabilis. The sequence continues at coordinate 48,034,950 of NC_135232.1, read as the reverse complement.
TGGAGAGATGTGATATACATACTACAGGTGATGGAGAGATGTGATATACATAATACAGAAGATGGAGATATGTGATATATATAATACAGGAGATGGAGAGATGTGATATATATAATACAGGTGATGGAGAGATGTGATATACATAATATAGGAGATAGAGAGATGTGACATATATAATACAGGAGATGGGGAGATGTGATATACATAATACAGGTGATGGAGAGATGTGATATAGATAATACAGGTGATGGAGAGATGTGATATACATAATACAGGTGATGGAGAGATGTGATATTCATAATACAGGTGATAGGGAGATGTGAAATACATAATACAGGTGATGGAGAGATGTGATATACATAATACAGGAGATGGAGAGATGTGAAATACATAATACAGGTGATGGAGAGATGTGATATACATAATACAGGAGATGGAGAGATGTGATATACATAATACTGGTGATGGAGAGATGTGATATACATGATACAGGTGATAGGGAGATGTGAAATACATAATACTGGTGATGGAGAGATGTGAAACACATAATACAGGAGATGGAGAGATGTGATATACATAATACAGGTGATGGAGAGATGTGATATACATAATATTGGTGAAGGAGAGATGTGATATACATAATACAGGTCATGGAGAGATGTGATATACATAATACAGGAGATGGAGAGATGTGATATACATAATACAGGAGATGGAGAGATGTGATATACATAATACAGGAGATGGAGAGATGCGATATATATAATACAGGAGATGGGGAGATGTGATATTCATAATACAGTTGATGGAGAGACGTGATATAGATAATAAAGGAGATGGAGAGATGTGATATACATAATGCAGGTGATGGAGAGATGTGATATAGATACTACAGGTGATGGAGAGATGTGATGTACATAATACAGGTGATGGAGAGATGTGATATAGATACTACAGGTGATGGAGAGATGTGATATACATAATACAGGTGATGGAGAGATGTGATATATATACTACAGGTGATGGAGAGATGTGATATGCATAATACAGGTGATGGAGAGATGTGATATATATACTACAGGTGATAGGGAGATGTGAAATACATAATACAGGTGATGGAGAGATGTGATATACACAATACAGGTGATAGGGAGATGTGAAATACATAATACAGGTGATAAAAAGATGTGATATACATAATGCTGGTGATGGAGAGATGTGATATACATAATGCTGGTGTTGGAGAGATGTGATATACATAATGCTGGTGATGGAGAGATGTGATATACATAATACAGGAGATGGAGAGATGTGATATAGATAATACAGGTGATGGATAGATGTGAAATACATAATACAAGTCATGGAGAGATGTGATATACATAATCCAGGTGATGGAGAGATGTGAAATACATAATACAAGTGATGGAGAGATGTGATATACATAATACAGGAGATGGAGAGATGTGATAAACATAATACAGGAGATGGAGAGATGTGATAAACATAATACAGGAGATGGAGAGATGTGATATAGATAATACAGGTGATGGAGAGATGTGATATACATAATACAGGTGATGGAGAGATGTGATATATATACTACAGGTGATGGAGAGATGTGATATGCATAATACAGGTGATGGAGAGATGTGATATGCATAATACAGGTGATGGAGAAATGTGATATATATACTACAGGTGATAGGGAGATGTGAAATACATAATACAGGTGATGGAGAGATGTGATATACACAATACAGGTGATGGAGAGATGTGATATACACAATGCTGGTGATGGAGAGATGTGATATACATAATGCTGGTGATGGAGAGATGTGATATACATAATGCTGGTGATGGAGAGATGTGATATACATAATACAGGAGATGGAGAGATGTGATATACATAATACAGGTGATGGAGAGATGTGATATACATAATACAGGAGATGGAGAGATGTGATATACATAATCCAGGTGATGGAGAGATGTGAAATACATAATACAAGTGATGGAGAGATGTGATATACATAATACAGGAGATGGAGAGATGTGATAAACATAATACAGGAGATGGAGAGATGTGATATACATAATACAGGTGATGGAGAGATGTGATATACATAATACAGGTGATGGAGAGATGTGATATATATACTACAGGTGATGGAGAGATGTGATATGCATAATACAGGTGATGGAGAGATGTGATATGCATAATACAGGTGATGGAGAGATGTGATATATATACTACAGGTGATAGGGAGATGTGAAATACATAATACAGGTGATGGAGAGATGTGATATACATAATGCTGGTGATGTAGAGATGTAATATACATAATGCTGGTGATGGAGAGATGTGATATACATAATGCTGGTGATGGAGAGATGTGATATAGATAATACAGGTGATGGAGAGATGTGATATACATAATACAGGTGATGGAGAGATGTGATATACATAATACAGGAGATGGAGAGATGTGATATACATAATCCAGGTGATGGAGAGATGTGAAATACATAATACAAGTGATGGAGAGATGTGATATACATAATCCAGGTGATGGAGAGATGTGATATACATAATACAGGAGATGGAGAGATGTGATAAACATAATACAGGAGATGGAGAGATGTGATATACATAATACAGGTGATGGAGAGATGTGATATACATAATACAGGTGATGGAGAGATGTGATATACATAATGCAGGTGATGGAGAGATGTGATATACATAATACAGGTGATGGAGAGATGTGATATATATAATACAGGAGATGGAGAGATGTGATACAGTATATATAATACAGGAGATGGAGAGATGTGATATACATAATACAGGTGATGGAGAGATGTGATATACATAATACAGGTGATGGAGAGATGTGATATACATAATACAGGAGATGGAGAGATGTGATATATATAATACAGGAGATGGAGAGATGTGATATATATAATACAGGAGATGGAGAGATGTGATACAGTATATATATAATACAGGAGATGGAGAGATGTGATATACATAATACAGGTGATGGAGAGATGTGATATAGATAATACAGGTGATGGAGAGATGTGATATACATAATACAGGTGATGGAGAGATGTGATATACATAATACAGGTGATAGAGAGATGTGATATACATAATACAGGTAAGAGTGAAGATGTGATTTGCCTAAATTAGATGAAGTTGGACTGGGGGATTATCTGAGATTATTATGAATGGTCAGAGTTGTTTTCCTTCCTATCCTCTGTGAAATGTTCCTCTGGGACCTGGTCAGTGGTCACCATCCAGATCTTCTGTCCCTGCCTCTTCTAACATTTCCTGTGAGTTTACTTGTAGCATAAATGGACAATATGTCCTGGAATGATGGACGACATGACAGCCACTTCACTTAATTTTCAAGGACAGTTTATCTAATAGCATAGATCCACCATTAAAGACACAGGCTCTCCTATTAATAGATATATGCGGAGAATGACAGGTGAACACTGGATGGAGAAAACACTGAGAATTCAGTGGAGTCAAAACATCTTAATGAACACACAGTATATTAGGTTTTATCTTTTAGAGGATACATTTATTCTATTTAGGAGCATATATGCAAGTATGAAGGGTAAAATAGAAATTGATATATTAATTACATCTTTAGAATTGTAACGTAATAACACCATAAATTCAGGAGATAAAAAATAAACATATATATATATATATATATATATATATATATATATATATATATATATATATATATATATATATATATATATACTGTGTATATATATATATATATATATATGTATTTTTATTTCAACATACATAATGCTATGTAATTTATTATATATATGGTGGAAACTTTTTCAAATTATATATAGAGAGATATAAATAGATAGATAATATAGATAGAAAGATATTGTAGATATATATTTATTAGATACACATAGTTCCCAGTTTACTTTTCTAGTTTGCCTTTGCATTTATTCTGAATATAATTATACA